>NC_045561.1:35137468-35828718 GCF_009819795.1 Aythya fuligula
CGTGCAGTGTGAGGGAACAGACCTGCATAGAGGAGCAGCATAAGGGCTCTGCAAAGGTGGACATCTGATCATTTTTGCATTTATACACACCCGCGCTTACATATCCCTTCATTCGGGCCACAGGCGAGGATGTGGCCCCTTTTTAAAAATCAATCAAACAAACAAACAAAAAAATCTGTACGTAAATGTAATATCAGTGAGAGACACCTGGAATATAAATATAACTGGGTAAGTTTACTCAATATTATATTTGAAATCCTTGGTACATTTATCATCCTAATAGAGATGCTCTGTACAGACATAAATGAGCTGTTCAGAATGAGCTGAGAGGACATAAAGCAGCCCTCCTGGAAAACTCCATGTACAGTTGCTAAAATGGTTATTGATAGTCAAAATGGTTGGTCTTGAGTTATTTCTAATTGTTCCCTTCTCCTGCGGCTCTGACAACAATACACCATTGGCTACAATAGTAGCTGGGGCAAAGCTTGCTCAGTGTTGAATTGTTTGAGGAATAGTTTTGTACTGTTTGTATCCACAGACCACAGTACTGATTGTTCCTGTTGACCATTACTGTATTTCTCCTTTCTGCCAGTTGTTACTGTAGTTCACTACAGTATTCTCAGGCCTGTGAATAAGTGGGCCAGTGGGCCAGCTGTTACAGCTATTTCTATCTGACACATATTCTTACATTTTCCAGTTGATATACAAGCAGGGGCATGCTGACAGCCTTAAAGGAAGGCCCGGTGCTGATCAAAATACCATTACTTATTGTCAGTTCAGTCCTCCTCAGCCAGATGATTCCCTCAGCTCTCCCAGGTCCCAGAGATTGCAGGGGTATGTCACACATCCCACACTTCGCTCTGCTCCAGGGGGTGGGAAACTGTCTCAATTCTTACTATCTTACACAGGCTTCATCCTGCCATAGTCTCCATCCTGCCAAGGGAATGACATATGCACATACCAATGATGACACATGGAATAACAGGATCTTATCAATTTTCAAATGTACAATCTTCAGACTCAGGAACAGTTTCATTAATCACTTCATATGTCCTTCTATAACACCTAGTGTCCACTTTCCACCATCACCCTCAGCTGCATGCTTAAAAAATTCTGCAGTGTGTGAGCCCTTCAGAAATTGTTTCACTATGAAACCTCATTACAAACCAGTAGCATAGTTAACAGAAAGAATAGACAGCCCTGCAAAACAGAGTCTCAGTCTTGGATCATAACTCATGAAAAACAGAGCTATTGCACCATCTGCTAGAGTGGTTCCTTTTGCTTTACACTGATGAAACACAGAGAAATCTTTTTATTCTATCTGAGGAAATAGAAAACAAATGAGTTTACATAGCATATAGCTTTGCACATGTCTTATACAAATAGAAGATATACAGTATTTCAGTTTAACACTCCATGCCAATTTATGTAGAATGAACACTGGTAACTTTAATCATTTACAACTTGTTTTCTTTGTATCTGTTTACACGTAAGCTTTCAAGGAAATGTAGTTACTTGGAACATTTCAAAGGCTGGCAGTCAGTGACAGTGGCACAAAATATGAGCCAGTCCATTTTTAAAAGTATGACAGCGAGGCCAAAATCAGTCCTAAAGCTGAAACTTGTAATGAAAGCTCATCTTAGTCTTTCAAAGAAACTGAGTCATTTCTCAACTCAGTCAGTCCTGGGAGCTACAGCTGTGATAATATTGCTACTAATAATAGCTTTGTAAAAGAACACAGTTGCAATCCCAATTATGGAAAAAAGCAATCAACTCCCCATATACATTTAAAGTGAAGAATTCTGGATGTTTCCATAAATAAACTTCAAATGTTCTTGTAAAATATTCAAATTAATGTTATTGTAGGAGAACAGCTGAGCATAAGAGTAAGCACCAAGTTCAAGTCTACTAAGAGTTAAGTAATTAATCTGAGACTCAGTTTTCAAGCTTGTGGGGAAGATCTTGTTTTCATGAAGCTGCCAAATTGTAAGAGTATTTTGGTATGCTCTCCATGCCCTAACCCACCCTCCCCAAATGCACTGCCAGTCAGCTATGAAGGATGACAAGTCTTAACATTCCCCACACCTAAAATTGGTTCAGATACATTTTCACTCTGTGGTATTGATGACGCTTTTATTGTCCTCAGCACAGGCAGCTGCAAGATACCACTTCAATCTCTGCTTTGCTGTGTCACCTCGCTAGTCAGTCACTTCATGGCCACTGTGCACATTTAGCAACATTAATCATGGGCAACTGTGCCCTGCCATTGGTACTCAATAGCCAGGAGATGCCACAGAAACAAAAGGGCTCTTTAAAACTGTGGCTAAGCAGAACTCCCTTAAAGCTTTGTTCAGTCAGTTCAGGAAAACTAAGCACAGAAAGTTGGTTTAGTTAACCAGAATCTATTGGCCAGATCATTGGAGGACATAAAAAGCAGCTTTGCTTCTTGATGCAAGGAGCCTGATATTGCCCACCAGCTCTGCAGGGCTGTGTGGGTCTCTTGCAGAGCTGCTTCTTATTATGGAATGGGAGTAAAGATCTAAATTTGATATTAGCCTTTCTTTAGGGAAAAAAAGAGTAACAGTTGACTAACTGCAAGAGTAAATCAACTAGCAAAATTCCTGCTTAATTTTAAACTAATGCTAAGTTGTGATAAGTTTTAATGTGTGCAGTTTAAAGAGCCCAGGAATATTAAGGCCTGAGAAAGTGAAAGAGTAATTAAATATGTAAATGGTGTAAGTGTAGGGACATAGTTCCCAGAAGAGCATCTAAAATCAACAAGCTTTAGATAGAGAATCCACTTAACAAAGGACATTTAAAACCTAATTAGAACAACAAGAAATTTGAAAATATCTGCAAGTTTTTGTTTTCTCCTTACTGAAATTTCAAAGTCCAGACACATGAGATGGTAATTTCTGTACTTCTCCTTCAGTTTATTTCCTTTGTGGTAGGAGTAGCAGGAAAATCTCCACATTGGCACTAGAATTTCTTATTTGTCTCTTAAGATAGTTTCTGAATCCTATCAGTGAAGATCAAAATACACTAAGGAAAACTGCTCTTATAAGGACAAGATTCTAAACCCTGCAAAAATCTTGCCTCTAAGCAATGAAATGAGCAAGGGGGTCTTACAACCTCTTTAAGAAACAAAAAAAATCTCTTGTCTCATCTTTTGGCACAATGACAACACTTATTGGAAGAGGAGGGGACCTGTGGCCAGGACTGGAGTGTGGCATGTGTGTGAAGTATAGTAACAATATGCACATGCTTTTATGTGAGTTTATGTATGATGAAGAGCTAGGAAGATGAGCTGAAAGTTTTCAAGGCTTATTCAAACAACACATACCCTTCAATTCATGAAAATTTGTCTCATCTTCTGAAAGCATCAAGATGAGACCATGACACTATTTCTTTTCAAAAAAGAAAACAGTGTTAGCACCCTTCTTTAAAATAAGCCTTATTTTCTATGACCATTGCTAAGAAGTCCTTGTGATGTCCTTATAGACACAACATATGTAAAGCAAATTTGTAATTATTCCCTTCAGTGTGCAGAGATATTAAAAAAATCAAAAAATAAATTACTTAGAAATACAGGAGAAAAAGGGTTGCTGCAAACTTCACTCATAATCCCAGATGCAAGAGAGCACTGAAGCTTGTAGGCAGTGAACTGGGCTGAGAATTTAGGAGACCTGTGTTTTATTCTCTGCTTTATCAGTTACACTGATATCAGGCTCTACTTTATCAGTACCATCCAGTTCCTGAGAAATCATTTTGCTGTCCTGTAAGTCTCCTCATTTATAAAATGAGGGTAATGCAATCTGCTTTCAAAAGAGGCCTGTAGTGTATGGAAGGAAATTAGTAGATATTATGATTACACTGTAATACACAAATGGATTCTTTTCTTCTTCGTAGCACTGGGGATTAGCACTAAACTGCTGGTTAATACTGTGGTTATGCAAAACAGACAAATTAGAGAAAAAAATGGCTAATTGGCTAGGAAATTCCATTCCTTTTCTCCATCCTATGAGGGGTATGATACCATCTAGTTTTAGCCTAAAACTGCTTTAATCACAGAACTTGCAGGGAGCTGTCAAGGCAGGTCCTTCAAGGAGGCACTTGCAACTCCCAAGACTCAGTTTTACGCCAACCTGCTAGACTATGTTGCTTTTCTTGTAGTGCTTTCTTTTGTATTGTCCAGGGCTATGCATCATCTACACTGCAATATGATTCCTCCTTTTTAACTGAATGGAAGGCATATGAAATAAAAAGTCATGCCAGTTACTGACTTTCTATTATATGCCTGTATCTGTAAAAACAAACAAGGAAACACACAAGTGAAAACTAATTGCTTGGACATGGATTTGCTTCCTGCATGATTCTACTTCTACCATTTCCATGCACTTATGATACAACTGTCCCAAGACAGATGGCTGACAAGGAATGGTTCTGCTGGTAAATTCTCTTTGCCTCTAGAATGTCCCCAGAAAGCTGTGTGTATAGAATATCCCTTGGATATTTTAACTCCTGAACAATGCTGGAAAAATAATTCTAGCAATCATATCAAGACTTTGACAAAATAGATGAGGAGTCTGGGGTATATGGGAATGTTTCTGGGCAATCATTAATTTACCAACAGACCTGTAATGCATACACTAATATGAAGTAACTGCTAAACAGTAGTGTTAAACATTGTCACCATGTACTACATATTTGTATTGAAGAGGAGAAAAGGGAGAGGAAGAGAGGTGGCAAGCTGAAATAGCTAGGGTCCTATAAAATCATATCCCAGTTAGTTAGTAAGCTAACTTTCCTGTCTGCAAATGCCTTATTGTGAAAGAATCAATCTGTACCTTCCTATTCTTAAAGTTCCTCAAACACTGAACTGAATTTGCATGAGAATTGCAAAATACTGCCAATTAGTCTCACAACTGGAAATTGATCCAGAAAAGGTTGATGTTGAAATCTGACTAATTTTCATTTTTTAGTGAAAATCTCAAGCCAAAAGCATTCATTTACTTCATCAACAGCTTCATCTGCTATTTTAAAATCTGCAAATCTGTTGTTTTTTTTTCCGTGTTTTTTTTTTTTTTCTTTTTTTTTTTCTGTTGTTCCAGCTTGTCAGGTAATTCTTTTTTTTTTTAAAACAAAACAAACAAACAAACAAAAATGAAACAAAACAAAACAAACAAAAAAAACATTCCAGCTAGTCCTCTTTCAAAGCACTGTAGTCTCACCTTTCAGATGGAGTGTCCACTTTCACTGCCAGTGGGATTAAAGTAGGATGATAGAGAAAGGGAAGAGGGGAATAATCAGTGGTGACATACTGGAAAAAGAATGACTAAAGAATGTGGAAAAAGAGTTGGTAATCAGAATGGAATTCATTACCTGTAGCACAATGTCCTTTAAAGCCTAGTGGTTGTAGCTTAATGGTACACAAATCTTGCTCTTCAGCAGACAAGAGATAAGCAAGGAGGAGTTATTTCATTGCGGACAGATAAGGAAAGAAGGAAGAGAAAGGAAAAGTGAGAAATAATGCGAGAAGAAAAGATGAAGATCATGGTGACTCTGGCAGTGTTAGAGCACCAAAAACTGGCAGAAAGACAAACAGGTCCAAAACAGTCATTGGCGGGGCACTAACTGGCAAGGATGTAGGCATGTGGATGCCATCAAAATTATGGAAGTAGATCAGTTGACCACGGAATTGGTCTAAGATCAGAGAAACAGATCAATGTACAGTTGAGCGCTATCAAACAGAGATGAAGATCTTTCAGCAAAACCAAGACAATTAGAAAGATAGTGAAGTGAATCAGGGCAGTGGAAAGAGATCATATGGTGGACAGATATTGAGATGGCTGGAGAGAAGGCCAAAAAAAGATCAAAGGAAGACGAGAAGGATTTAAATCTCTGAAAAATTCATGCTTGTTTTTAAGTCTGGAAGCAAGAGCAAGAACTTAACAAATTTGGACTGCATAGTTCGCACTCTTGTGCTGCCAACTTTTGTGATTTTCTTGAAAGTTTTGTGGTGTATGCCATTGTAATTTTTTTGCTGTGTTTTTTCCCACCTGAAAACCACTGCTTCTGGAGGCATGGAATGAAAAAACCTGAAATGCTATAAAAAAATAAGCAAGCCAATACTGAAGATTAATTTCTAACCCTTTAAAATAAAAATAAAAATAAAAATAAAATAAAAATAAAAATAAATAAAAATAAAAATAAAAATAAAAATAAAAATAAAAATAAAAATAAAAATAAAAATAAAAATAAAAATAAAAATAAAAATAAAAATAAAAATAAAAATAAAAATAAGGCCTTGAATATATATCTTCAGATCATCCTAAAACCTTAGAAATCAAGAAACAAAAGTAACAGGTATTTTACTGTGTGAAATCTGACAGTCATTTGGTACCTGATTCAAGTTTTGTTGAATCTAATAATCTGAGAAAGACAGAGGTCTACTGTGACCTGCATCTCACAAAAAAAAAAAAAAAAAAAAATTAAAAAAATAGTTTTTGCTTACTTCTTGTGTCCTAGCGAAAAGATAGTTGTTAGTATTAGGGATATAATTCCTCTGTCAGTCATGTCAACATAAGAAAATGTCAGATAATTCCAGGAGGTAGCCAGACATATTCAGTAAACACTAACTCAACCCAGAATGAATAATTTCCCGCATTTTTTATTTTATTAGATTTTTTTTTATTTTTTTTTAATGACATACAGTCATAATTTTGCCTTCAGATGGAACATTTATTATTAAACACAAATCCCTTCCTGCTTTAATGAATCTTGTCTCCTCATCACTCATGCATCCAGCCACCCTTCAGAGAATCTGTCTTGTCAATTGAAATACAAAGTACATATCTTTTCATTATTATTTCCTAATTTGCTTATGCTCTTTTCTGCCCATTTGGAAAAGTGGGGTGGTGGTGAAGAAGAGAAGACAGAGCCAAAAGGATTACATAAGTGTGACATGAGATGGTGAGCCAGGGAAATACTGATAATGAATATATCCTCTGTGCTACATGGGAAAAATAAAATAAAATAAAACAAAATAAAACAAAACAAAATAATAAAATAAAATAAAATAAAATAAAATAAAATAAAATAAAATAAAATAAAATAAAATAAAATAAAATAAAATAAAATAAAATAAAATAAAACAATCAAATCAACATTAAACTACCATCTCAGAAAATATAAATTTCTGGTGAGATATGATAGGTTACTGAAAGGTGTCCCTTGGGGATGCAATGAAGTAATTCAGGAGGCAACAGAATGAAACATAGGCTTTTAGGGGAAATTACTGAACAAGGCTGAGGAGGGTACAAGGTATTCTGATCCCCTCCTCTAGCCATTGGTCCAGGAGGAAGTGTTTCTCTCCCTATCATTCTCAGCCAAATTCTTGGTTATAATAGGAATCCACAAGCAGGCAGAATTCACAAGGCATTTCTGGATGAATAAAGTCCACAAAACCACCCATCATGGTCTAGAGCTTCCTCATGAGGGGAGCGTAGGGACAGATGCTGAGCTCTGCTCTCTGGAGACAGTGACAGGACCTGAGAGAACAGAGCTGGGACAGGGGAGGGTTAGGCTGGGTGTTATGTAAAGATTCTGCACCCAGAGGTTGTTGGGCACTGGGACAGGCTCCCCAGGGCACTGGTCACAGCACCAAGCCTGTCAGAGTTCAAGAAGTGTTTGGATGATGCTCACACACGTGTGGTTTAATATCTAGGTATTCCTGTGTGGAGCAAGGGGTTGGACTAAATGATCCTTGTGGGTTCCTTCCAACTCCAGATATTCTATGATTCTACAGAATGCCTTGAATCAATGAAGGTGTTCACTTTAGTTCTCCAGCTACATGTTACTGCACTAGGACAAACTTGTTATGCTTAATGTTCGTATAACAGAACAAAATGAGACTTTCAGACTTCCTGTTCTATGCTATCATTTCTTTCAAATGAATGTGACAGCAGTAGGCATTTAGTGTCCTTATCATTAACTTTTATCATTTAAGGGACTATAGGCATACCCCAGGAACACTTGACAGCACAAAAGATAAATCCCAGTCACACACATTATTCATCAGCACATAAAGCACCTTTCACCTCAATATATCTGGGACAGTAATTGCCCCAGAAAAAAAAATAAAATTCTCACATTAACTCAAATCCAACCAAAACATATTTAAGCTCATTAGCAGAGTAATTGAAAGCCCACACAATATTTCTGTTAGTAAATGTGAAGCTGAAGTATTTATGGAAAAAATGCATAGACACACTCATAAATTCACTCTGTATCATGTTAATGCTGAGCTAGTGAGCTACTATAATTCACAGCAATGTTTCAAAAAGCTAGTCTGTAAATTTGAGATTAATCAAAAAAAAAATCTAAAGTCACTACGGTGTTCTACTGACAGTCACAACAACACATTATAGCTACCACATTTCTAGGGTTGGGAAGAGGTAAAAGTTATCCATGGAAGGTGTGCTCAAATCTTTGAATAGGCTGTGGGACCTGGAACACTCTTCCAGATTTGTAAAGACAAATGTCCCCTCCACTTGGCTGAGGTGTCATGTTTATTCTCTCTGACTCAGTTTTGAACTTGTTTATAGAGAATTGGACACTTACAACAGAAAAGGTCATCCTACCATACCAGCAAAGGATCCCAGAAGAGAAACAACATTATAAATAATGAATACCTTTAGAAGCTCAGAGGAAAGTTATTTGCAAAAGGGATTCTGCTATTTTCTTGGCAGCACACAGCTGTGCGATTCAGTCACATGCTACCCTTTCTTGTGAGTTACAAGTGGAGCTTTTCACTTATTTACAGGCAGTGAAATCTGTGCAAACGATAATAATTTGGTTGACAGCTGCCCATCCCCTTTTTCTTTAAGACTTCGTGTGAGCTGAGGTGAAGAGGAGGAGAAGGATTTTCAGTGACTTCTTTCATGCTTACTATGCAAAGCACTTATGCTAGGTTGCAACTCATACATCCTGCTGAAACACTGTGTCCTACAGCACAGAAGAATTTTATTTCTGGAGGGTTGTGCTGGAATGACAAAAACACCAGACATTGCTCAAAGAAAATCAAAAAATTGCTCTTGCGTGTTTTGTAATTGCCTGGTCAAAGCAAATTCCAGCATGCTGTTTCAGGCTGTTGTGTCACAAAATCTTTGTGCCCTAGTCAGAGAAGAGAATTAGAGATCTCAGTACCCATAGAATAAGGGTACAAACTGATATATCACTTTATATAAAGAAGTGTTTCAACGTATGTTTAAGACACAGTTTACATGCTATTAAAAAGTTTAATCACATATCATTTAAGAGTTCCCCCCAAATTCCTTTGGGACCTGTTAATGTTTCAGTGACCGCACTTGCGGTTAAATTCAAGAATGGAATGGTCATCTCCCAGAATCTTGAGCATCCCTTTAATTAGAAAGTTGAAAAAGTGTGTTTAATTGCCAGTTGAGAGAATGTGAAAATTACATTTGCTAATTCTCCAAAAACAAGCCAAATAAATATCAGCTCACCAAGATACAGTCAGAGTTTACATATATGCAGAGAGGAACATTGGCACAATATAGAAACATGAAAAGGGGATTATTTGAAGAGATTTTAATAATCAAAGGCTGCTTTAAAAGCAAGCAGAGATTGTGGTAAAACTGAAAGACTGCAGATCCAACCATCTAGCGTCTCAGCAGACAACAGAAATATCTTTTGCAATATAAAATGGATACAGCAGAATTGCTTGCTTCTTGTAAATTAATAAAATAATAATAATAATAATAATTGGAAAAGAAAAAAAAAGGAAAGTTTGAACAATGATGTTTTTATGACAACCACCAAGATTTTAGTTTCTGAGTCAGAAGAGGGAGAAAATCTTTTGTGACAAAAATCTCTATGAAACTTGCACAACAACACACAAGGTAAAATGAACCAAGATGATTCAGAGTGACTTTTGCAATAACATTAGGGAAAATATATGATTTTTTCAATTGTAAAATGAGAATGTGGAGTACAAAAGTCACTGATGGTCAAAAGCATTGTCTCCTATGTAAAAAAATAATGTAAAATAAAATAAAATAAAATAAAATAAAATGCATAACTATATAATGAAAACATTCCTGAAGTGAAGGTTTGACATTGTGCCACTTCCTAGGTATTACACGTAAAGTAAATGAAAAGGAAGGCTAGAAGGACAAGATAAGCTACAGAAGCTTGAGGACATTAAATTTAGGAATTGTCTGCAAAAGACAAGAACACAGTTACATCCTTTGAGTTTGTGATGCCAAAATTAGATAAAAGCATTTCTCTGCAACAAGATACATCCTGCTTCTTTCAAAACTGAGACTGGACCAAAACCATACTGTGTGAAGAGTGACAAACACATTTCTGAAATGGGAAGTAAAATCCATCCATTCAGAAAGCAAGTTCTCATTTATAATGACCCATGTAGGTTGAAAAACAGAAGTCAATGACAGATTCCAATAGTAGCATGATATTCTGGCCTAGAAATAATTTCTTCACTTAGGGGTCTTAAGTAAGTGTCACAGTAAATGAACAAAGTGTACTAAAAAGCAGTCTACTGACATTGCTTACATGTTACAAATGAGACACAAAAATGAAGGAAGAAGACGGGTCATCTGATAGGCCAGTGGTAGGATCCAAAACCAAATGTAGGCAGTCCAGAGCTATGGGTTGTACATCTCAATTGTGAATCCATTGCAAAGAAGTAAGCATAAGCAGTGACTATTGGATTTTCTTCTCCCAGGTACTAGTCATAAACTTCTGCAAATAGATATTTGACCCTCCTGATGTTGCTTCCCACTCACAGAAAGTATACAGAGGATTTGGAATTACTTGAAAAATAATTCAATACTACTTTTAAGCAAGGTAGTCTATTAAAAGAGAACATTACAAACAAAAGACTGCTCAAATTTGGTGTCTTAATTTTATTTCAGAGAACCAGAACTGATCTGTTTATGTTTGATTGTGTAATGTAAAGAAGAGACTAGAACTTCATTTAATGATTCAGCTTCTCCAACTACCCAAAGTTTTACAGGGGTCCTGAGATTTAATGATATACAGATTTAAGTGGTGCAGTTTTGCTCAACATGGTTTTAGGACCAACTGAACCCAGACAACAAGCTGTTGATCAGCAAGTTAATAAGCCTTTGCATGAAAACCAACTAGAACAAATGCTAAGTATACCATTATTCTATTTATGTAGCTACATCCAGATCTGAAATTATTATTTCTTGTTTCCAGTGACTGATTATCATATCAGTCATCATATCTGAAGGTTTTTTGCAGTCACAAATATTTAATTGTCCACCAACAAAATGAAAGTCAAAGAAGTTTCCACACATTACAGGCATCCTTTTGAATCATTACACATTGCAGATAACAAAAAACAACTTTTGAATAATTTCACTGAAAAAAAAATAATAAACAAATACTGTGAAATCAAACATGTAAGAGCTCCCTGTATTGTTGAAATTGAAATAAAATAATGGATTTTTTTTTTTTTGCCTTTTGCTTTTGTTTTTAATCTTTGCTGGAAAAACTTTCAAAGCAGAGAGTAATGAAGGGACTGGCATATTTCTCTGCTCTGCAGAGTTTCAAGTGTAAAGCCTGCAAAAAGCTCTCTTCACTCTGTAAAATCTTCTCTGAGCGCTTCTGCTGTAAAACTCTGTAATACTCCTGCTGTAACTCCAGATAGAATAAGTAAGTAGGATGTGTAAAAATGACCCTGAGAGCTAAAAAAGGAGAGCATTAAATGAAATGCAAATCATATACATAATGATAGTAAACCCATAATTTTTGCCCACTTGGAGAATGCAGAATCATTTATCACCTCCACTATCAAATATAGGAACACTGTCCTCATCCTGTCAAAATGAGCAGTGGTAAAAATTTGCCAAATTTTCTTAGGAGTAAAAAAGATGGATTGAACCTTGATTCAAAACATTAAGGAACATTAAAATCTCAGTGCGACCTCTCAAAAATCATTCCTAGAAAGGAAGAGAAAATGAGTACTCACAAAAAACAAAAACCACCACCACCACCACCAACAAAACCATAAGGATATAAGATTCACAGATTCTTGGAGATCAAAACCAGAACTATGTTTTTAGGGTACTTTAGTTCTATGACTGATTTCCCACACATATACTTGTCATGAGTGTTATCAGTATGTGCATTTGACTCATCATTTTTAATAGCTAATGTAATCCTTCAGAGGAAACAGAAGCACATTATTCTTTAACAACTAGAGAGTCTGAGAGGGTTCCTTACCTCTGCAGTCAAGAAAGAATGAACTTCTGTAGCCCAAACAGAAGCGGCTCAGAGTATATGAGCAAGGGAATAAAATAGGCAGGAACGTTATTCTCTTGTGAAGCCCTAAGAAGTTATGTTGCACATAGTAGAACTGCTGATTTTAGCTTCCCTGCAGTGGGATGTGTTGGGAGAAGTCCCAAATTTGCCTCTGCACCACTTGAAACACAACTTCATGACTCTGAGTTCTCTTCTCTAAATTATTATTGAGTCCTCTTTCTAGGTTGCACTAAGACAGTGCTGTCTGTGTAATGTGTGAAGGCACTGCCCTCCATTTGTGGCAGGACTTCAGCAAGGCACAGCATATGTCCTTTTGCTTAAAGAGAGAACTAGTGCTACACGTGAGCAGAGCCTCTCCCTGTGACCAGTAAGATGATCTGTCCTACTTTCTTGCTGGGGAAGTTCTCCAGCTTTACAATATGGTGAGTTTTTTTTTTGAATTTTTTTTTTTTTTTTGAAAATTTTATTTTGCTTTCTTATTTCTCTGTTTCACCTAAATGCCAGAAGAAGGAAGAGTCACCAGCAGAAGAAATGAACCTACAAACCTGCTGAACAGCAGCTCTGGTTAAACAAGAGATGTGGCCTGTTCCTATGTGTCTGTGAAAGGAATACCCATGTTTCCCCTAGAAGATGTATCAAAATAAGCAAAATGGCAATGATCTAACAAGACTTATCTTTTCTCCTCTGTGTCTGCTTGGGAGCAGCTTTTGTTCCCACAGTCCTCAGAAACAGCTGAAACAGAACACAGGTCTGTTTTATTCCTGATACCATCCCCCTCAGTTTGTACAAGTGAGAAAAATCATGTGTCCAAACACCACAAAGCCTTTGTATCCATTTTTGGGATTATTTTTGTAAGAGAGATTTATGGTGCCATCCTTTCCTGGACATGTGTGTGTTGTCTTTGCAGTTGTGTATTTTTGCTATCCTTCCATTCAGAGAGAAAGTTTTTCCTAGACCTGTCCCAGAAAATACTGGCCCTATTTGTGACACTGACACAAATTTGGCGGTTGGAAGGTGCTACATTCAGGGATGAAATGAAGATAGCTGTGTCATCACAGTAAACCTACAAGCCACTGTCTTGCACATAACCTGAAGAAGTTACTATCTAATGTATCTCATGGGCAGATTAATATTAATTTATCTCAGACAACAGAAACCACAGAGAAAGTCAAAATGACTATAAGCAACTAGCCAAAGATAGAGTCTGGTCTCAGATTCATGCAGCTATACACCTAATGAAGGTATAATTCTGACTCATGGTGATTAAACTTCAGTGAAATATTAAAGGATGCTTAATTGGTTTTAGCACCTCAGCAGTATAAAAGAATTTATTCTGTCATGAATAAAATTCATAACTGTGCTTCAGAAAATTAGTTGCTTTTTAATGACCATACTGGTTACTTTTTGCAGTGCCATGGAAAAGGGAAATGGATGGAAATATTTTTCTAACCACCAATGCAGTTTCTCATTCTATACTGTAAATACACTATGGAATGAGATGCCACAATGTTCCTCTAGGGCTTATTTTCTCTTGTGCACCCTGGGTTTGTCCACAGATATTGGCCACTTTATTCTCTCAAGTGTCCCAGAACATTCACAGACATATTTCTGAATTCACTGTTATATGTGTGTGTATATATATATATATATATATATATACACATGTATTTTTTACCTTTCTCTGGAGTGAATCATTCCACCCTCCCTCTAGCACGAAGACAAATGTGTCTGATGCTCCTGAGCATATGGTGTAGCCTAAAAAAGGGTTATCTTGTAGGAGTGTGTCTATATGGATCCCATATCACACAGTCCCTGAGGGAGGATTTAGGAGATAACATTTCTTATTCTTTCTCAAACTGCTCATGTTCAACTTTTTTTTTTTTTTTTTTTTGTCTACTGCTTTCCATCATGCTCATGATTCCTCGAGAGAGGAAAGCCCACTCCCGTTACAGCTGGCCTTTTATGTATTGCTCAGCAAACTTGGATCCTTTCTTCTGCCAGAAGCTCATTGCATAAGCTTCAAAAACAAACATACAAAAAATTATTTTCCTTTCTGATTTGTTATAGATTTATCTAGATTCTTTCCCCATAAGAATGAATTTCAGATTCCAGAGTAATTAGTGAAATTATGCCATAATTGTTTGTCTCTGAAGAGAGTAACCTGTAAACACCCGAAAAGAGAGATTTTCAAAGTCACAAATTTCTATACTGCTCTCAGATTGAGAGAGATGTTAACATGATGTTTTATCCCACAACAGTCTTCTCAAGATTATAAGGTTTGTCTCCCTCAAGAGCCTATAAGCATTTTCAGAGAGACCTGTATGATTAAAGCAAAGGGTCATTATTTCACAGGACTTCACTACCATTTTAGGCACATACTTTGAGATTTTATGAATGTTTTAACCAATTTTCAAAAGTATCTAGCTCAAATAGTCCCTAGTGGAAAAGCATTATAAAAGTGAAGAGATAGCTACCGTGAATTGAGGGAACACCTGGCTCTATTCTAGTCAACGAGACAATCCTAGACAAGTAGATTCAGCTCCTAGGATGCTTCTGTGCATTGGCTAAAATAGATTTCTGGCTTGACAGAGAAATGGATACTGTAGTTGCCCACTCAGAAGTTCACTAAGGCATAACCAGAGAGCATATAGCTAGCAAACCTGGCTGAAACACAAACCCCTTACCAAAGTGGAATTGGAAACTGTGAACTTGGTTGTAGCTGCTACCAGGCATGCACCCTTTCTGGATGCGCAGAAACAAAGTGTACCATGGATGCAGGGTGACTCAGATAAGGGTGAACTGAAAGTATGTAGGAAAGCATGGCCATCAAAGATAATACAGCAAAAATACAAATGCATCAACTCTCTTCATCATACTATAAATCAGAGCAGAAGCATGGGGATAAGCACAATGGACTTAAGGAGCCTTTTGGTACTGAGATGGTTCACCCAGCCAGAAGCACATGGTGACTTAACACTTCCTTCAGTGCATATCAACAGAAGTGTCTTAGGGCTGTGCTTGTACTCACATAATCCAACCAAACCTGTACCACTGGACTAAGTCTGTGGTTACTTCTTAAGAGAGGTATGTCAATGACAGTCCTGCTGGCATTGTGGTACTTTGGACCTTGACACTGATATATCAATAACACTGGCAAAAGCAGCAAAAAGGAAGACACCAATGAATGACTCCAGTATCCACTAACCAGACAACAATAAACCAAAATAGATAGATCTAGTCCATATCCATTGTTAGTCCACAGTGACTAACAACATAGAAGGCAGGTTGACAGGCAGGAAAATGTGTCTACAGTGCTCAAAAGATCTTTGGACGCATTTGTCCAAGGGACTGGTTAGCTAAGAGCATCACTAGACCCACAGAAATGAGAAGTAGACATTTTCATTTTTCCCTTTGTTACAGTCCAAAGCAAAGGATCGTAATTGCTTCTTCTCATTTACTCACAAGCGCAATATTCCATGCAAGCTGGCTCCTCTTGAGACAAAATCCATTGAAAAACAAAACTAAGCAAAACAGAGGAACAGAATAAAAGAGATTTAATGGATCATAACTTAATTTCTTAAACAGTGAATAAATGACATATAGAGAAATTTTGATCCTGACATACATGTTCTGCACTTGTGGACCTTTTAACATTTGGTAGGATATTTCCTACTGAAGTCCTACAACAGGAGTTTCTGAAGTGATTGGTACCTGTTGTTTTCATTAGCCTTACTTTCAGAACTGTAAGGGGAGGGTTGGTACTAGAACATATACACTAACTGAAAGCTTGACAGCCTTCTACTATGTCAGTTAAAAACAGTCTGCTTGGTTCTCAAGGAAGGCGAAGCCATGTAATACCTATTTTTTGACAAGATCTATTCAGCATATGACTGCTGTGACATAACTGTCAGTTAAAGTAATGAGTATTCATACTCACAAAAGTTAAGGCAATTGAAATTTTGATGTATACAGTTGTAGCACTAGTGTACGTAGAGACATTCAATTTTATTGAACCAGCTGACTTTACCAGCAGACTGACAATTTGGTTACTTTTACATTCTTGGCTTTATAAGTGGCTGGTTTACAAATGTTAAGAACATTATGGGTAGTTGTAATCATCTAGTCTGACCCTCTGGAGATCAGAGTCCAGCATAGGCTGTGGAGTTTATTGAGGGATTCTTACAATGAATCACAGTAATGTGGATTAATAGACACATAGTCTTAAGGCTTTCTCAGGGGATAAGGAGTTGGCCACCCCACCTCCTTCAGTTCAACAAAAAAATGCTAACTCTCTAAGAGTTTCTTTACAAATCAGTCTATAGTTTTCAGAATAATATATGCAAATAACACAAGAGGATGAAAAAGGGATCACCAGTAGGAAAAAAAAAACAGAGAAGTAATTTAAGGTTGGTTATTGTCACTTTCTACATGTATATTCTGTTCACTTTGCAGGAAGAAAATGTGAGACAGGCAGACATCACTTTTTGTCCAAAGCACCTGAATCTTCTAAAGTCTTTTCATTTACAGTTGTGCTGGGAAGCATCTTTTGAAGCACATGACTTATCCCAAAAACATCTGTATAATAATATAACAAACCAGCCTTCAGAGGGGCAGCCCATGGGAGTAGTGTCCTAATCACACTATTCAATTGTATCTGTTGAAGTTAGCCACCAAAATACACCTCTACTAAGAGAGTTTTGCACCAGTCCTGGCCTCACTAGGGGTCAGCCCTGCTGCCCATGACTGTGGTAAGTCAAGCTGGCAAGGAAAGGATGGTCAGAGGGAAGGGAGGGCAGCCCTCCTGGAGAGACCTCCAAAATCACCCCTTAAATTATGTACTGAAGCTAGGTGGTATGGAAACCTCTCTTGGGGGGCCAGGTGGTACGTTTGTGTAGGTGGTCGCCTGCACTCACCTTCTTCATGAACGAAATTTCATGTGTGAAATTCCCAAAATGTTAAATGTAGAAACTCAGCTGCATGCCATAAGGTTCTGCTTTGAAGATTAAGATAGAGCTTTTCTAGACTTATAATTAAGAAGCTGTGATCTATTTACACACATACAAATAATATTAATAATAAGAATAATATTAATAATAATAGTAATGAAGAAGAAGAAAGGAGAAGGAGAAGGAGAAGGAGAAGGAGAAGGAGAAGGAGAAGGAGAAGGAGAAAGAAGGAGAAAGGAGGAGAAAGGAGGAGGATGAGGAGGACAAGGAGGAGGTGGAGAAGGATCTATCTTGCATCTTCTATTTTTAATAAGAAAATTCACCAGTTCAAGAAATAAAAATTTGGCCTTTTCAGCTATCCATTTCCAACATCAAAGCTTAGGTAATTTTTTCTTAACTACTGTTGTTTTAGTGAAAAATCCTTTTTTTTTTTTTTTTTTTTTTAATACAATATTATATCCTTTGTATTTTTATTTCATGTTGTATAATCCCACTTAGAATTTGGGCTGAAAATATTTATAATATTTTGAGTCATTCTATCTACAGATAATTAAGATTAGCAATGAGTCTAATGAAGGAATTTCTTGAATATTTCTTTGAACAGTCAGACTCTGCAAAGTTTTGGTGCTTATCCAAATACGACTGAAGAGCAGTGAAATTTCCATAGCTTATGAGGATGTAAAATAGGACTGGAACCCACCAAAAGGGCTGTTCTTCTGCTTCTTGGCCTGCTCTACAGCAAACAAAAGCACCTCATACTGTTCCTGTGCTGGAACACAGAAAATACTGAATTCTTATAGAACTGTGTTGGCCTGTTCTTAGAAGTAATACTGCATTTCTTATCTCTGTGGCCTCATGGCATGTTGCCTCCACTTCTTGATAGCCTCAAGTGTAGCTGCCATTCTGTAGGTGACATATATATCAGGACCACCATCCCACAATGGCTGACAAAACTGTGTCCTAAGTATATATTCACCTACTAGTGCTCAGTAAAATAACAATTAGCAGAAAGGGTATCCCAAAACAATGTGGTTGAGGAGAGAGATCATGAAGATAAACAGCCAGTCAGTTCATAAAACACAATCCCAAATGATATATCTAACGGAAACTTTTAAACAAACAAACAAAAAACTTTGGACAGAAATGTCAAAAGTCATAGCTTCCATAATTACACAGATTAGTACAAAGTCTCACAAAATCTCCATTTTGGTAATTCTAAACACAAAACAAAGCTGAAAAAATCTCAGTCTGTTCATGGATTAAACCACAAGTGGGAGAAGATCCAGTCCTGACAAATGGTCTGTAGTTACTTATTAGCTTAGCTCTACTCAATTCTTCCTTTGTAGCCAAAATCCACAGGGGAAGAAAATGAAAATAAATTGGGAATACCTTACTCAAAATTACATTTAATTCATATTTGGGAAGCAGCAGAAGAGGAAAAAATAAAGACACTTTGACTGTCCTCCCCTCCTCCTCCCCCCCCCCACCCCCCAACAAATATGTCTCTCTGCCTTCCTGTACCTTTTAATGTGCTCACATATATCACCCTTTTCATATTTTATCTTGTATCTTCACTCCTAAACATTGCTAAATGTTGTGCACCTCTATGGCTTTTTGAGCTGTCACTAGAACAACATGTAAGAGACAGCACTGCCGATAAACAGCAATGTATGTCACCTCATAAGTTATGCCGGCACTGCAAGGGAAAAAGACAAAACCTGTGCTCAAAATACAGCTAAATGTGAAAATGTACGAGGGGTTTACTGTGTCACCTACACTCAAACCTTAGCTGGGAGGGTGCCGCCGGGATGGGACAAGCAGAGAATCTGTTGCTTTTGTTAGAGAATAGTTGAAAAATATGACAGATCACTGGACACGAATTGCAGTGGGAGATTTTCAGCTCCCCTAGCTGTAGCTGCATAAGGCAGAGCCATTCGGTTTCTGTCCAGTAGAGGGATTCATTACTCACACGAAATCACCCTGTCACTAAGGGAGCTTGTGGAAACTGCACGGGTATCTTAGAAGAGTTTGATGTCTCTTGGACCATGTGTTCAGCTCCTACATTAGATGCATCTTGCAAAACCTTGGTACTCTGAGGACAAATCTGGTCAAATACCCCAAGTGAAATACATTTTTTAGTGTTAAAATAGGTGTTTCTGCTAGATTCAGGTTTTTCTTGTCTCCTGCCAGGAATATTAAAATGAAAGCTATAGCTGTGGGGAGCCCCAGTGCTCTTCTTCTCCCTGGCACCTGTGAGGGGTGCTCTGCTTCCAGCCCTTGTTCTGCTCCTCCACCACATCCTTGGCCCCTTTGCCATTCTTCCACAGACATCTGTCCTTCCTTCTTGCACGTCCTGACCAGCCCTTTGCCACAACAGGGACTGAAATGAAGGAGAATATGCAGGAAGGGAAAAGCCCTACAGTCAGGTGATGGAGAGAAAAGTGGATGTGCTCAATTTAGGAAATTCTGCTTCCAGGAGGAGAACAACCCTCTGTGGGCATGACGGATGTTGGCAATGGGGTTATTGCTTTCAAGGCTGCAAAGAGACTGATAGCCACATTTTCACATTTCTGAATGAAATATTTTTAAAGTTTTGTTGTTGTTGTTTTTGTTGTTTTGTTTTGTTTGTTTCCCCCATAAGCAAACAAAACAAGTGTTATGGAGAGTTTTCAGCCCGATTCTTGACAGAAACAGATGTTGCAATATTGGAATTTCCCATGGGACAGATATTCCAGGGTTCGTTCAATTTTAAACAGGATGAGAAAATAAAACTGAGTTGATATATGGTTTGCTTCTTCATAGCTGTTGAAGAGGCAGGTGTTTAGAGGGTGTGCTAGACAGATGTTGCACAATGCTGCAGTAACTGTGAGACTAACTAGTGTGGATTTTTTTTTATTAATTTTTAATTCTGCTCCTTGTTCAATGTACTGAACAATCTATTACTTCATGGTTCTGTCCCATCATACAGCTGATTAAGGCTTGCTTTGGGTAAACTGAGGCACAAGCTTCAAAATTGAAATCGCTTAAAAAGAGGTAGAAAATAAATTTTAACCTTGCATAGGCATACAGTGTTTCACTAACTGATGAACACAAAACCTAGCAAATATGTTAACCTAGTTTTAATTGGTGAAACGGGAGGGCTAGGAAATTGTCAGGAGGTGTCTACCAAAGCTGGAGTCTCAGTGCCATACAGCCATAAGGTCACCACTGACAGCCTGCCTAGGTTCCTAGCAAATGCAAGTTATCAAATATTTGGTCACAGACCTGACATTGTTACTGTGACTAGACACATTGAGAGGTGCCAGGAAAGAAGGAAGAAATTTGTCTACAACACGATCCCAAATATGCACAGTGAAAGCAGTGAGACAGCAAAAAGTCTTACTAAGATGTTGCTCAATACCACCCTTGATAATTCAACAACATCTACTGTGTCTAAATGGACAATAATTAGGAATAGAGATGTATGATCAGGCATCACCACTACAGGGTTACATGGTTTTTGACAGGAGGTTGCAGGACTTTGCTGGGGGAAGGGAAGGGAAGGGAAGGGAAGGGAAGGGAAGGGAAGGGAAGGGAAGGGAAGGGAAGGGAAGGGAAGGGAAGGGAAGGGAAGGGAAGGGAAGGGAAGGGAAGGGAAGGGAAGGGAAGGGAAGGGAAGGGAAGGGAAGGGAAGGGAAGAGAAATAACAAATACCACAAGCTAAACCAAACCACAAAAACAAAACATTTTACAATTTCACGTTACAGAAACAGAAACAAGTGCCCTGTGTAATAACCAGGCCAAGGAGCAACATTTTTGCCTACTTCTCTGTGCTATTCCTTGTTTTCTTTGGGTTTTCCAAGAAAGACTGAGTATATAGACACAGCTTTGATTCCATTCACCTCCAGCTCAGCACCTTAGGACCTAATCTTTGCCTACACTACAGACGGCAACAGCACCAATATGTACATACTGATAAACAAACCCTGCTGAGGAAAAAGAAAATTTTTGTTTATTGGTTTTGAATTGCAAAAACAAATTCAACAAGTTTATACTTGCTAGATAAAATATGTCATTTAAAGATGCTAATATGAAGATTAAAATCATTTTCTGGGGGGAGGAAAACTTTACTGTAATTTTTATTTTCTACTTTAAAGCCAAAATATCAACTAACTTTTGCAAGAAGTTTTCTGCCTTTGTGTTACTCCCAGGAGAATGTCACCTTTGCCCTCCAAAGTGCTATTCCTTTTATTCCACTTGGATAACCATCATACTCATAAACCCCAATGAAACCAGTTATAAACACCCGTGCTGCCACACAGTGAAATATGAGGAAAATTCTAGGAGAAAGCCCAAATGGAACCTGCTTAAGAACAAAACAAATAAAAGGATTTGTTCTGAAATATACTCCAGCTCTGGCATAATTAGCTAATTAATCCACAGCCAGTATAATTATCTACTATGAGAGAGCCTGGATGGGGAAAACAAAGCAGAAAGGTGAAACAAACAACAATATTGTATTTCATTGGTGAAAACAAAGCAAAACAAAACAAAAACAACAGTAAAATGCTTCCATTAGGCAGAGTTTGTATAGCACAAGGTCTAGCCACCTCTTCATCCCACTCCATCCTGCTGTTGTTCAAGGACACAATACTGAGCCCTGAAATGGTACTGTGACTCCCTTTTGTTGGCACTTTTCACAGGCATGAATCCCACTCCCAGTGTTTATTCCGTCCTTCCCCTTGCAAGCAGTCTTTCACCTCTTAAGGTGTTTCTATCCTGAGAGAAAGAAATATAATTTAAACTGCTAGATATACATATAGCCTTGAGTCCAAGATGTGCTTCATCTCCCTAAGCAAATTACACAAGTGCCAAGCATGTGCATGAAGTGCATTTGCACCATTTTTGTTTAGCAGATAGATTGATAGATTGTGGCTTTGCTAGTGCCACTGAGGATCCTGGAGGGTTGCCTGATACTACCCAGAGATGAGGCTGCCACTGCCCTTTACTTGTCCAGCAACCTGGTGACAGCAGCCATCCTAGCCACTATAAGGACCTGGACAGGAGAAGCCAGGGTCTGAAGTTGATTTTTTCCATGGTGGCCATTCTTCCTTCCTCTAGCTCAGAGCAGGGCACTGTCACACAGGCACCCAAAACAGCAACCAGAGGAGGCTGAAGTAGAGGACAGAAGCAGGGGCCCCATCAGCTCCCATCCCTGCTCAGCTCAGGTAAGCAGCTGGCCCTCTTTTAATGGTGAAAGGGAAGAAGCATGAAGAGAAGGGCTCATTTGAAGTCTATTACCTTCATTCTTCCTCACCTCTGCCATTGCCAAACCTTGGCAGCAGTGCCTACATCCACCCCCAAGGGAGAGAAGAGTGAGCACTACAGTAGTGACCCATCCTTGCCACGGAGTAATCAAGATGACATTCTGCCTCAGCATACTCAAATTAGCAGGATTGGACACTATTTTCTCAACCCTGTTTGCAGCACAACGTGGCTCAGATCACAGCGATCACTGCCATACATCCTTCTCTTTTTGCAGCAGTTTTCTGGAGGAGAGACACATACATCCCCCACCCTCCCAGCACTGGCAGAAGGACTGATTCATCAAGCCCAACTCTCTGAGGCAATCTGCCAGACGACAGAGTTGCTGGTGGGGTGCCTCGATGCTGTCAGTTGCCCATATGTCTATTGGGCAGCTACTGCTTGTGCAAACCCCACTCTGAGAAAAAATCAGAGCATGATTTGTGATGTCTATATACGAAATAATTTCATAATCCAAGATAGTTAAGTGAAAAAATGGATAATTAAAAATATATATATAAAAATTGGGGGTTGAGCAAACAGCTCATTTATTTACTTTCTTGTCAAAACAAAGTAAATTATGAGGTAATAAATATATTACAAAATTTAAGCCTGGGTAAATTTGAAGTGATGCAAGGGGAAGGGAGGGAGAACAGATGGGCAGATTCAGCACAAATTCACACCTTGTGCTGGCTGACTCAAACTGTTCATCTCTGCAGATAAATTAATCTGTAAACAAGGAGCAGCTGAGCAAAGAGAGCTTATGAGGTAGCCTTACGGTGCTGTCTACAGGGTCTTTCCAACCCCTCTAAAGCAGAGCTGTGAGTAAGCTCTTTCCCATCCAAGGGTATCAGGCTTTGTATGCCTCCCTGTGTCTTGCCCAACATCCACATAGCCCACTTCATTGTCATTGGCACACAGCTGATCTTGCTTCCACTCCACAACAAGCTCTGCCAAAGGCTGAAGCTAATTCTGATGTCCTTTCTGGGCAGCATCGCTTTGTGTGATTCTTGTTAAGTGCTCTGGGACCTAATATAATCATACTGTGGCTCTGAGACATCAGCAGGGCTGTGACAATGGGACAGATCAGCCTACTCTCTGGACTTTTTCTCTGGCTATGAAAATCAGAACATTTAATTTTAAACATAAAAATATCTTGATTGTGTGATAGTCTGAAGGTTTCTATAGATTGCAGCACCAGCCTGTTATCCTCAGCCACAACTGGAGTACCTTTGTGCTTGGCACTGTTACAGATCATTAAGATTACAGGGTAGATGCCTGTACTGCTCTCTTATTAGACTGTGAAATGAGACACGTTTTGGGGAAAAGAGTAATATGACAATGAAATAACCCATATTATGTTTTCAAAGACATCCATTACCTCACATTTTCTTTCTTCACCATCAAAAATTTGAGTTACCTTCTTGCTGTGTGCTTTTAAGAACAAAAAAGAATAAATGATTCCCTTGTAGTACAAGCCTTCATTGAAAATCTACAAGTAGAACACTCAAAACTTTACTTGGAATATGAACCTGATTTCTGCCTCAAGTCTTAAGATTCTTAGCTTGTCTGAAATCCTTTTCTTTCATCCTTTCCTGACCAGAGCATTACCACAAAGACTACTAAATGCAACCACATCACTTAAAGCTTCAAAATAAGTTTAAATGAGAAACAAATTTTGTATTCACTTTGTACTGGATGGCCTGAACCTGAACAGAGTGAATTTTCTTCACTCAGAGTGCATATATTTTGCCCAGAAAATTTGTCTACTAGAGGGAAATCCAAAATTAACCAGACTTGTAAGATCTAAAGGTAATGAAGAATTACTATATCATTTATTCAGTCTACTGTATTCCTATTTTCCTTTATTTTTTTTTCCAGTGGTGTATCTTACTGAGTTTTAGACTTCTCAAAAATAAGTCTTCAGTCATTCCTCTAAGGAAGTAATCTGAATCATTGTTATCATAAGTTAAGGTTAATTAGTGCATTCATACAAAAAGCTACACTTTTTCTGAAAACAAACTGGGTGTGCAAGCTGAAAGCCTGGTGTGTAAGAGAGAGGTTATAACAGGAAATTCAGAACAAAGAATTAAATAGCTGAGTCTACAGCTTCAGTAGTGATACAAAGCTAGGCTGCTCTATAATATGCATGCACAACATTTTATGTCAATATACTCTGAAGATATCTGGTCAGGTAGACATGGGATGATGTTACATGAAACTCCTCTCACCTTTGCAGGCTAGAAGATCCCTGAGGAAAGACACCTCTTATTTGTCTGTCTGTCTTTGTTTGGTGTCTACTGCCATAAGCATCTGTTCTTTACACAGTCCTACAATTAATTATAGGTCATGAGACTCAAGACAACCTTAGTACCCCTTGGCTAAGAGGCATCCTGTGTGCTGGCTAGCAGATACCATTTAGTCTTTTGATTTCTGTGAAGAATGCTAGGTCTACCCAAAGCATTTTTTTATTTATTTTATAAATCTGTGCATTTATGTTCCTTGTGTTCCTCTCTTCAAATAAAAACTTATCCTTACTGTAAGTGGCATTTTCTATCAATTAATGATGGTAAAAAAAAAAAAAAAAAAAAAAAAAAGGCACTGGTCCTATTTTTCTCCTCTTCAAAGACAGACTTATCTGAAACACATTTTTTAAACCTGAGCTCTTCTTGTTTTCTTGAAAGACTGTCCTGGAGGGTCAGTCTTCCTCTCAGGGTGTATTTAATGAGGATGGGATGGCAAGGCAGCAAGTGCAACCATCCTGCACTCACCAGCCCAGATCCAACCTCTTCCCTGGGTGCAGACAGAGGGTGTCTGTCACAGTGTTCTCAGTGAGGAACAAATTTGGAAAGTACTTGGTGAAAGGCAGTCAAATATTCTTCTAAAGGTTTCGTATTCTTATAAATCAGTATTTCTGAATATGATTCAAGAACATTTGGGCTACTTTCTCATTGCCACAGTGGCAGTAAAGCTGCTTTTATTTATTTTTATTTTTATTTTTTATTTTTATTTTTATTTTTATTTTTATTTTTATTTTTATTTTTATTTTTATTTTTTATTTTTATTTATTTTTATTTTTATTTATTTTTTTACAGAGTGGCTGTATAGTCCAAACTCTCTCAGAGCCTCATTTTCATTATGCCTTTATGAGCTTCATGGAAAACTGAAAACCCCATCTTGTCATCAGACTCCATTGTTTTTATGGAATCTTTTCTGTTTGGAGATTGAAGATGTGAAGAACAAAGGAAATGTCTGTACTATCCTTAAGAATCCTGGGTATTGAGGTGAGAGAGCAAGTTTTCAAATACAGATTTAGTAAGGCTGGGAGTAGTTGTTAGAGTCTATTTTTTTTTTTTTAATTTTATTTTTTTTTTTTCAAGATTTCCTAAAGTGACCCAGATATCTGCAGTTGTAACCCAAGCTGAGGAAGCAATTAGAAGGGTGGTTCTCTGGCCCCACTGGAACTCAGTGGATCAGCACTGGAAAGACAGGTGCATTGTGAACCTGCTGCAGGCACCATCTGCAGAAGTTAGACTCAGACATCAGATGGAGCATTTTGCATACATAAGCGTACATTACGTATACAAGCTATGGAGGAAATGAAGCCTCATTCTTTGAACTATTCCTTTAAGGTGAGGAGACCCCTCTGATGCGCACTTACATGCTCTACTGTTAGAGCCTTGGTCTAAGACTGATACTACTGAAGTTGTTTTTCCCCAGTCAAACAGATTTATAACATATATTTAGCAACAGTAACAACATTAAGAATGCTGTATTTTCCCAAATTGTGACATTAAGAGGGGAAATTATCATTTGAAGTGCAAGGAAGGACTTTATTAGGAATGCATTGAAAGCTAAATCAGGACTACTCCCAGCTGTGTTTCTGGAGAGACGTTGTTTCTTCCACTACCTTACCAATTTACCCTGAGCAAGCTATTTAACCTCCTTCTTTATACCTCTTCCTCTCTAGAAAACAAAGCTAATCCTAAACCACAAGATTTTCAGGCTCAACCAAAGCCCAGCAAAGTCAGTGGTGGTTACTCATTCCTGAGGACTTTGAGTCAAGCCTTCAGTCAAATATTTAAGTAGTTAATATTTTTAACTATCATACTAACTGTTATTACTTTTCATGACTATGAATGATACGGGAAGTTGTTACTGTTAAGCAGTCAGAAGCTGACAACATTTTTTTTTTTTCTGCACAGAGCAGCACATGAACTGCTATAAATCTGTCCTAGATTTAAAATAGCAAAGATAGTGGTAGCTGAGCAGCCGTATGCTGGCTTGTTAATATTCATGAATGGTATGAATCTGAATACATTAAAACTTTTCATTTAGACATCAAAATGTTGACTCACCTGAAGCTTAATCAAAATCTTATTTCAATAGTTCATTTTGGTATCAAATGCATAGCTTGTTCTTGCAATGACGGGTTGGGACAGCTCCTGGCATTTGGATTTGGAGCAGCTAAGAGAGGGGATGTGGCAGATGTTATGGGCAAGCATTAGCTCATCGTGAATTCCCCTCAAGAAGAAATGCTGAGCCTTTGATGAGCTCTAATAAATAATTAGCAGCAGAGATAAAACAAGAGTACTGCTGTCTTATGCTGAAAACAGATTCTGAATTCATTCCTACCCTGTGCAACACCCCTGACCCCTGACAGGGATACTTCCCAGAAGCACAACAGGGGCTGAGATAAGAATCAGGCTCTTTGCCTTTGTTTTCAGCTCCTGAGGCAGAGCTTGGGGCTAGAGTTGTAACATACAAATTCTCCGTATACCTCACTAAACGTTATGTGACAGTTGTTAAACTTTGAAAGAAATGGGAATGCCTCCAAACTGGTGAAAGGTGCTGGCCTGCCAGTCCCTGTGGCCTGGAGTCACAAGCTCCTTCTCACATGCCTTCACATACTTCCCACATACTCACATGAAGGGACATATCTCCTACATGGAAAAGTGACCATTTGGTATTTTGCCTTTCTGAGTCAGTTATGAAGCAAGAAAATATCCATCTGGGTAGTGTTTGTATGATCTACTTCTGCTCATGACAGACTGAACTGCCAATGACCAATGGTTTTCTTATCAGTTGCTGTATCAGATGGATGACTGTTTATCAAAACAGTCTAGGAAAACTTTAGTGACAATACCAAGCTATACATCTATTTTCCCTTAATTCTTGTTTATTTGTATATTTTCCATTTGCATTATACTAATATATTTATTAATATTTTATATTTTTATTTCCCACTTCATTGACCGTAAATAAACTCTTTTTGTGTGTGTGTTTTTTTTGTTGTTTTGTTTTGTTTTTTACCATTTTCACTGCATTTTCTTTTTTGTTTCTCAAAGACTTTTTATATTGCAAGGAAAAAAAATCAAAACAAATAACAAAACAAGCAAGAGGAAGGCAGGAAGGCAGGAATGGAGGGAGGGAGGAGGAAAGAAAGAAAGAAAAAAGGGAGGAAGGGAGGAAGGACAGATGAACTCTGCCACTGTACTTCTCTCAGCAAGTGAAAATATAAAAAGGGGAGATGAAAATTTTTCAGCAGAGGTGAACAAAACCCCACAGTCCCAGAATATATGCCTCTATGAAACAGCTTCTTCATTATGTCTGAAGCCTTTCAGGAAGCCTGTACATGCTGAGGACCCTCTAGAAGTCAATGCACACTGCTGCTGCAAACCCCTTGCAAATGACCTGAAGTATCAAACATCCATGTTAGACTTTTCCCTGCTCTGCTTATAGGCTTTTTGCTTCCCTTTGGGATTGTGACTTCACATTTTTATTTTCACACAGTTGCTATCTCAGCCTGTCAAATATAAATGATTAATACATGATGATTAATGTCTCTGTGTGATATTCTTTATACCAATAGTTGTTTTATCCAATGTTTAAATATATAAATGATTTGACCAAATAAAGACTTGTATCCTGGATACATTGGAACTGCAATAGCTCAGCTCACATGCTGACGGCGGAGAAGCAGTTTTTTCACCAGCTCTGAGCCTTAGAGCGTAGTTCAATGCCTAGCCAAGTTTGAGACAAGGATAGGAATGAGAAAGAGGGTGAAGAGTGAAAGACCTTTACACATAAGTCTTCACCTGTTGTGAACCCCATATCCAAGTCACAAGTAAAGATAGAAGTTCAGGACTTTCTGAAGAATATAAACCTCTGCCTTCTCTAAAATTGCCAGAACTATGTATTTTTGACTTTCTACAGAGCAAAATTAATATAATCATGCTTTACTATAGCATCAGGCTGTCAAGATTATTTGCTCTAACTAATAAACAAGGCAGGACTTCTGTGTTTTCAGTCATTAGCTGGTAGACCTCCACACAGTAGACTTTCATTGCCAGAAATATTAGCAATCTAGATGGTGGTACCTCCTCTGATGCATGATCTGTGTCCAGTGTGGCAATGCTTTTGGAGATAAACCCCTTACACACCTGAGATATTCCTGAAGTTTGCAGCACTTTAGCCATAAAACATTCCAAATTGACATGCAATGGAATAGAGGAGTGGATAGGTACATTTATTCCACTAAGCTGTGGGAAATTCAAATTCAGTTAATTACTTCCTACCTAAGTAAAAGTATCCGTAAGTGCAATTGCTGAAGTTATTCTTTGTTCATAAAATGCAGTTGCACTATCACCTGACTGCCAAACTACAGCTAATATATAACGGAGAGGCGACATGACAGTAGTGGTCAGTAGAGTGACCTCAGTTCAGCCAGTCTGCAAAACACTTGCAGTGAAAGATTCTGTGTAAATGTAAATCGTTATTCTGTTGTTTAAATAATAAAAACCATGGCACCACTGTTTAAATAGGCTGGAGATGTGGAGACATTTATTCATATTTAATGCTTAAACTACCTGAAACATAAAATATATATGGAAAAAATTAGCTTTCAGAAATATATAAAATTTGATGGTGGTGGCATTCTTTTATTTTCTTACCTTTTTTTTTTTATTATTATTATTTGTTTGTTTTGTTTTCTTCAGTGGTGAATTTATAAGCCAGGGGAAATGTAGTACTACAGTAATTCTCAATTTGTGCAGATGTTTTTATCACTTTTAGTATGAAATACTACAAAATAAAACAGACCTAAATATCTCATAAATCTAATGACTATGTCACATTTCAGATACGCATTTTTAAGTGGCTGCATCAGTGCTTTAATTCAAAACACAGCCAGCAGGATCAGTATAACCTGTTCTACAGAACATTTGCAGGCTTCTTCATCCTTTGAAATTGTGGTGATTTTGTATATTACACCAATGGCCAAAACTGAGATGTGGTTCCACATCATGTAGGGTGCACACCACACAGAATAGACAATCTCTATCCCCAAATGCCTAAGTTAAATTCAGGTGTTATGGTTATGTAATGCTCCACCTTAATAATTCGTGACTATCCCTGTTGCTGCCAAACAATGACTTAAAAGCAGCATTTTTCCTACTCATTTATGTGAGTTTCTGTTTCCACAATGTTTTCTAAAGTGTTTATCCTTACGAGGCAAGGTAGTGCTGTCATCTCATTTAGAGGTGGGAAACTAAGGCCTAAAGAGATCACTTTCCAAATTTTCATATTTTAGTTCAATTCCATATTCAAAATAAATTAAGCCTGCAGGTGCCTGAGTTGTACCAATAATAAGTCTGAGGATCTTAAACTTCTACAATAATTTTGAAAGGTGTCTAGATGAAGAAAAAGGCACTCTTAAATTTCCCAGAACAGGTAGGATTTCTGTGATAGAGTAAGTGTCCCAGAGTCTGCTCCTGTACACCTGAGCCTCAGGACAGACTTAGCTTTGCAGGCCTCTGGTCTTCTCCCATCCCTTTCTCTTTTGGATATTGGTTGCTCTTCCTGCATTCATGATGTGGTTTTTTTTTGTTTGTTTGTTTGTTTGTTTGTCTGTTTGTTTTTATGTTTTGCTTCATTCATATAGGAAGTTGTGTATTTTGTAAAAGACTCCTTGTCTTGGCTAAAAGTGATTGGCACAATACACATTTACTGTCAGCAGTGTCTGTTTAGGGGTGATTTATATTACAAAAAAATGATGAAGGATGGAAAAGTTGCTGCATTAAAAACCCACATAACTCTCTAAGCATACCTATACTCACTTGGCTCTGGCCTTTGCAAATTGCACCGTATTCTTCTGGAGGTACAGTTACAAAAATCTTTTCTTCAGTGATTAGGTTACAGTGTCAAAGGAAATGGCAGCTCTACCTGTTGTGCTGTAGCACATGGCTGGCTGCTGTGTGAACACCTTCCTACTCACTAGTAGGGAAGACCGGAAGATCACCGAACCATCTGTTGTTTCCACTTCACATCCTCTTAGCAAGTGTCAGTCTCACTTTAAGATTTCTAACAGGAGGTACTGGCAAGGGTGGGGAAAATTTGGGAAAAAAAAAAAAAAAAAAAAAAAAAGACAATGAGAAATGCAATTAATCTTACAGTTGTTCACAGAATCACAGAATGGCTGAGGTTAGAAGGAACCTCTGAAGGTCATCTGGTCGAACCCCCCTGATCAAGCAGGTTTACCTTCACCAGGCTGTCCAGGACAGGTTTTAAGTATCTCCAGAGATGGAGACTCCACAGGTTCTCTGAACAACCTGCGTTAATACTTGATCACCCTCACAGTAAAAAAGTGTTTCCTGATATTCAGATGGAGCCTCCTCTGCTTCAGTTTGTTTCCACTGCCTCTTGTCCTGTTACTGGACAGCACTGAGAAGAACCTGGCTTCATCTTTCTTTCATCTTCAGGTATTTATATACATTAATGAGATAACCCCTGAGCCTTCTCTTTTTCAGACTAAACAACCCCAGCTCTCTCAGCCTGCCCTCAGATGTCAGATGCTTCAGGACATCAGTCATCCTCACAGCCTTTTGCTGGACCTCCTCCAGTGTGTCCATTTTGCCCTGCAGAGCCCAGGCCCTGACCCAGCACTTCAGGTGCTATGTCATCAGTGCTGAGTAGAGGAGAAGGATCACCTCCCTTGACCTGCTGGCAATACTCCTCCTAGTTCTGTTCAGGATACCATTAGCCTTCTTTGGGCAAGGACACACTGCTGGCTTGTGGTAAACTTGGTGTCCACCTGGACTCCCAGGACCTTTTCTGCAAAGTTACTTTCTAGCCAGGTGACTCCCAGCATATACTGGTGCATGGGGTCAAATTTACCCATAGGCATGACTTTGGATTTCCATTTTCTGAACTTCATGAGGGACCTGTCATCCCATTTCTGCATCTTGTTGAGGTCGGGATTGCATTATGACCCTCTGTCATATCACACATTCATCTCAGCTTTGTGTATTTGGCAAACTTGCTGAGGACACACTCTGCCCATCATTCACATCCTTAGTGAAGATTAATGAGGATTTTATAAGACGGTGTCAAAAGCCCTACTGAAGCCAAAGTAGAAAATATACACTGCTCTTTTCTTGTCTTGTCTAGTCTACCAATTTGCTTATTTCTTCATAAAGTTATCAGCCTGGTCAAGCATGACTTTGTGATTTCATGCTGACTACTCCTAACCACCTTCTAGTCCTTCCTTTTCCTGTAAACGGTTCCTAGAATTCGTTGCTTCATCACTTTTGCAGGGATAGAGGTGAGGCTGATCAAGCTGTACTTCCCTGTGTTCTTTCTCTTTTTGAAGATGAGTGATGTGTGCTTTTTTCCAGTCCTCAGACACCTTTCCCAAGTGCCAATTCAAAGAAAATTGATAATGGCCTTACAATGACATCAAGCCAGCACTCATAGGTCCATTCCATCAGGGCCCATGTATGCCTAGTTTTCTGGACTGGAGTAGCATGAATCACAGCTACATGTGCTAGCCAAGGGACTTTATTAGTTGATAGTAGTATAAAAAATGTACTTGAAGTTGCTAACAACAACAACAAAAATATTTTCCACTTTAAAAGGGCATGCTTGAATAACCTTGACCAGTGAAAAAAAAACAACTATCGATACAAACAAGACACAGATAACAAAGACTTGCAGCTGTTAGCCAAGATGTGGCTTCACCTTCTCCATCCAGGGTAGCCTGGGTTTGAATGGCACAAAAATGAACAAGACTGTTATTATCAGTGTAAGAAGAATGAAGAGGAAAGAAAAGTTGGAATGAATGTGCAACAAATCAGAAAAGGAAAAACAAAACAAAACAAAACAAAACAAACAAACAAACAAAAAAAAAGGAAAAAAAAAAAGGTAAAACAAGCTTTCCTTTTTTTCTCACTCTTCCTAGAGAGAGGAATCCTGGTTCAATTCCAGGTGGAACTAATTAATTATCTTGACAGCAGGATTACTAAAACCAGCGCAAGGACAAGCTAGAGAAAGGTAAAGAGCTCACTGGAACCATGCATAGATCAGTAAAGCAACGGTGTTCACCTGTATGTAACACAGGATCCTCTTGTAGGATCTTTTCCCACATGACCACAGGTCAGGGCTCAAAATAGAAGCTCTAAGTTTCCACTAGTGGCTAAGTGCATGGTTCATAAAAGAAGGAACATTCCCTTTTGGCAGTAATATGGCAAAGATAATGTATAGCCCCCTAGGTTATTTATTTTGTGACAGAGGTTGTCATTGCAAGTTGATATTGACCAAACTGCCTCTTTGAGACCTTTGCACAAGCTACTGCTCCCTTCACTCTGATTTCTCCTTCTCACTGGGAAGTCATGTGGAACTCAGTGTTGATCAAGACCTGTGTTCATTAGACCAGTATTAGAAACATGCATTCTGCATCCAGTGATCAGAAAAAAAAAATCCTGCTGCTACTTTCAGCAGTGGTCCTGAGACAGTGAATAAAAGGGCAGTCAGAATGGGAAGCAGACAAACGGTGTTCGTTACACTAATTCTCAGTACAGTGACATTGGTCTATCAAGAGCCAAACTTCAGATTTTGATACCAGTTCAGCTCAGTGAAATCAGGACACCCAACAGTAAACACGTGAATTTTCATGGGGTCATTACATGCCATTGCAGTCCCATTTGTATTATTTGTAGCTCCTGCAGATGGAAACCCATAGCTGGGATGGAAGCAGAAATGGGACTGGTATCTTACATAATGATCAAGAAGCAGCTTAATACCAACAGGGAGGAAGAACTGCTGTTTTCATTCTTTCACTATGAGTACAATGTTCATGAAAAATGCTGAGCAGAGAATAAAGCAAACTTTTGTCTTGTGCATAAAAAATTTCTTATTACTAAGGCAGGATTCCTTCAAGCTGAGCACAGCCAGTGGGCCTCAGTCTTGGCACACTGTTGTATCTGAATGTATATTAAGTGCCTGTCATTTCAGTAGCTAAGCAGTATCACATCCCATTTAGCACATACACAGCATTTTATAGAGCACAGCACTGTAAAAATCCTTTTCCCTTAGGTTTTTCTACACAGTCATTGCAGTGACATGCATCTGACCAATTAAAGCAAAACAACTTTAGTTAATTAACTCTAAGGGACTGAGTGGTTCCCTGGCTGCAGGTCATAAGAGCTGTTTTTGATATATATGAGTGCCACTGATTAACTCTTAGATGCTGGACAATTTACTTCATCTTCCTATGTTTGATTTTCCCCTGGTGCAAAATGTAGGGAAATAAAATTTGTTTTCTTTGGTGAAGTGCCTTTGAGAGCTTTGAATGAAAATAGCTACACATCATCAATGAACCCTCAAAAAGTCCCAGTGGGAGTTTTATGGAAATAGAACTATCCTTACCACTGTGCTTCTGGAAAACTGAGCCACAAACAAGTAAAGTGACAGGACCAAATGACTGAGAAGGACTGAGAAGCAGCAGTGAGGACAGGATAAGAATTAAGAGTTGCCTGACAGCCCCTTGCTCCTCCAGACCAGACTGGCAAGATGGCATCTTTCTTTCATTTTTGTTTTTGGCATCTGATTCTCACTTCTACAGCTACTAGACTACGTCACTTCCCTTCTGCATTGTTTTACTTTGGCCATCTCCCTCCTTGGCAAACCAACACATTTAATCAATTCCAACACCTTACAACCTCCACAAACTTATTTTTTTTTTCAGTTTCAGAGATATTCTTATTCACAGTAACAAATTGACTATACAGTGTCATATGACTGCACATTCTTCAGAGTATTTTTTTCCAAACTTTTGCTGTGCTCAGGATCTTAAATGCTGGTTGAGTTCTTGTCAAAAGTTTTGCCTAAAGAAAAACTGGCACTGACACATTTTCTTTTATTCTATCCCTAATACTCTACCATTACTAAGCTTTATCTTAGACTTTCATTTTCCTTAACTGTACATGGCTGCAAGTCCCAAGGCTGACATACCACTTCCATGGTACAGTAAGGCAGATAATTTCCATCTGCTAATTGATTTGATTATTTCAACATACTTTTATAATTGAGGAATGGAAATGAACAGAACTGAATTTCCTCATATTTCTTCAGTATTTGAATAAATATCCTTTAAAAATACTCCTTGGACTTCCTTATCAATATTCCTACTTCTGGCAAAGAATGGCTAAGTTTGAAGTAGCTAAGTAAATCACTTTGTTAATTCTGCTCATCATGTGTTTGTTACAAAACTATTCCTTGCAAAAAAAATCTGCCATAACAACTTAACATTCAGTTCTGTAAACAACATTAGAATTACAATTCATTGTAGGAGAAGGGTTAGTGAAAAAGATTATATAAATGTTTATTACTTCTTGGTTTTACATGATAAACAACAACAACAACAACAAAAATACTATATGATAAAAAAGAAAATAGCAAGGTCTGTTCTGGGGTCTGGAGTCTGAGTACCATGACTTGACAAGTGCCTCACTTCTCACTGCAGGCAGTTTGAGAAAGACAGAGTGGTTTGCAGGTCAGCAGACAGTAACCAAAAGCCTACCAAGAAAATCAATGGCTCTGACTGTTTTTTGGGGGCAGAGTTTCTTCTCAAATTAGTGTCAAAACCCAAACACAAGCATTCCTCTGCCAGATCCAATTTTTCTTCACTGGATTCAGCATGCTTGCAAAGTTATAAGAATTTGTGATTCATTCTATTTTGCCCCTTGATTCTGGCTTCCACTAGTAGCTCACATATTTCCAAAGACAAAGACAATCGTTATTCTAAAATGAAAAAAGCAGTAACACTACTTTCCTGTTTTATTAAGCAATTTCCTACCTATTTTTAATCCCTCCAATTTAATAAATTTTCTTGCTTTTTTATAGCTAGGTTCACTGCAAGAGCAACTGTTTTTTTTTTTTTTTTTTTTTTTTTTAAAATATATATATCATTAAAAGTTAGAGGAGTTGTAGACCTGAAGGAGCTTAATGAGCATTCAGGGCTTGCTTTCAAAATTATCTCTCTCTCTTCTTGCATTTAATATGGTATAAAACATTAAATGTTCCAAATTTGTAAGCAATTACAGTAGTATAAAATAGATGTTAGTGAAGTAAGAAACAAGCTCTTTCAAATGGGTGAAAAATCTCTTGCTAACAACCCTGAATCTTGAATCACAGAATAATTAGAGCCTGTGTTATGGGCAGACAGCACAAACTTACTCCCACAATGCTTCCTCTCTCAGTAGTATGTTTCAATCCCACCTACAGGAGGTGGAAAGGGAAACTTCTGACTTCCAGCCTGTCAGGTTTGCTTTCTTTGTTAAGCATTGTAAGGAGGGTACCAACTGTGGTACTATTGCTTTTTTATAAATTGGAAATGTTACTGAAAACAGTTGTTGTTAGAGAATGAATACTACAGAGATTTGTAATGTATGACTCAAAACAGACAGAAAAGTGATGAACAGACCAACAGATAAACTGACAGATTGACAAAAGCAGCACAGACTTATCAGACACCACTAACTTTATTGGTGGCAGTGGCACTGCTATGTCAGCTCAAATTTGAATCAGTGATTTAAGAGTAAAAGATTTCGTATCCTGTTTTCCTCCCACTGCCATCATCAGAGAACAAAACAGCAATTGCGTTTACCTGTAGATCAGGACTTCATCATCTGAACAGTTATACTGCAGCTGATACATTTTTACCCGAGGGGCTGACTTGCTCACTGTCCACTTCACCAAAGCTGAGGTAGTTGTCACCTCTGACACCAGGACAGCCCTTTCTGGTGGGCCTTTTGTTTCCCCTCGGTTAGACTTGCTGGAGCTGGTGATGTCTGAGAGTCTGGATTTTGGTGGGGCTGCTCGTCCTGTGCCATTGCTGAGGTGAGGGAGCTGAACAATTGAGAGCTCGATCGTTGCGGTGGACTCTCCGGCAGCATTGGCTGCTATGCATGTAAAAGTCCCGTAATCCTTGGATGTGGTGATGAGAATATCTAAGGTGCCGTTGTCATAGACAGATGTCCTTGAAGAGTTCCCAATGAGGCGGTCATCGGGGGCCACCCAGTGAATGATGGGGGTGGGATCCCCAATGGCTTTGCATTTCAGTGTAGCAGTTTGCCCTTCTAAAACGAGCAACTTGTGAGTATGTTGTGTGATAAGAGGAGGCTCACAGACAAATTCTTCCTCCCGTACATACCAGAAGTACCTTCCTTTTAGACCTGGGGGAGAAGCACAAGTTTCCATATCATCATCCCTGTCAAGTCGCCTTAACCACAGCAGCTCACAGTTGCAGTGCAGGGGGTTACCCCCGAAGCTGAGAGATAAAGGTGGAGAAAATGGTGTAACAGCTAATGGAATTACTTGAGATCTGGCAAAGATAGGATCAGGGGGAAGCTTCTGAAGTCTGTTGGATGTTAGATCCAACCTGGCCAATTTCTGAAGATCTGCAAATGTCCCCTCTGTAATATAATCTATCAGGTTATGATCCAAACTGAGCTGGTGCAAGTTTATCATCTTTCTTATGGATTCCCAGGGAATGCTTCGGAGGTTATTATAGGAAAGGTCTAAGTCTTCCAATGTCAGCAAAAAATCCTCAAAGGCTTCATCAGAAATGCTGCTTAGCTGGTTGTTGTTTAAAATCAAGTGCTGAAGGTTAATTAAGCCTCTCAAAATATCCTCTCCAATGTCAGGCAGCCTGTTGCTGTCCAGATGTAAAGACCGAAGGCTCTCCAAGTCAGTGAAAGAGTAGGGCTGTATGTAACTGATTGTGTTTCTGGATAAAGTGAGGTCAACAAGCCCAGACATATTGGCAAAATCCTGTCGGCTGATATTAATAATAAAGTTGCCCCCGAGGCGAAGTTCAACAGTCCTTCGATCTATGTCTAGTGGTACAAACAGGAGACCTTTGGAGGGACACAAAGTCCCCAGTGACTCAGACAGGTTCTGACAGACACAATATTTGGGACAAGCGTTGACCATGACAGCCATTCCAAACACCAGGATGCTGCAGAGCAATTTTTCCATGGTAAATCATGCAACAGTACCTGCAAGAAATGAAAAGAGTTACAAGGAACATCAGCAGTTATGATAGTGTTACCTTTCATCTATCCTTCATCTAACATCTACTTCCAGAGAGACTTGCCAGTGCTTCCTCTCAGGAGTAACACTCACAGTGATCAACATTCTGTGATGGGAAGGTTAAGTGTTATGACAACATGCTTCCCCACATAATGCTTTTTTTTTTTTTTTTTTTTTTTTTTTTTATGTGGGTTTGGTTCCAAAACTGAATGGAATAGAAATTCTTAGAGCTTATGCCTGGTAACAGATCATTGTAATTGCCTATTCTCTAGTTACAGTTTTATAATTTTTATTGGGTAGCTGGTAGAGGACAAATCTTGCTGTCAGATTGCATGGCTTACTTAAAACACTGAAAGATTTCACTTGGACTACTGCCTGCTTCTTTGAGGGTAGAAGCTGTCTTATAGTAATTACATATTGCTGCATAATAATGTGGAATTAATCTTAGGGTTGAAAGAGCTGATTTTATGGATAAAAATAACTGCATATTTACCCTTCAGTAATGTGGTTGGTAATGACCATGTAATTATCTGGTCAGTCCTGGGGCGAGTCAGTTCACTTGCCCACCCTTAATAAAATTCATGATAGGCAGCTTAGGAAAAAGAAATTGCTTGCATAATCATCACCTGGATTCACCCTGTGCTCAGACAACCTATGGGAAAGATGACATTGTCTAGCTCCAAACTGAAGAGATGCAGGGAAAAATATGTGCTACCTTGGGAAGCTTACTGATTCTTGCATGTTCTCACGCTGCAGTTCTTCCTGTTGCAGTGACATCAGAGCTCTCCTTGGTATTCACTGCTGTCCCTTGCATCCCACCCATTTCTCTTTGTACCATTATATCCCCATCACCACCATCACCCTGCATCCTCCCCCCTTTTTTTTTTTCAGCTCTCACTTGCTTTTCTAGCTTGATCTGTAACATATTTGTCCTTGAAGAATAAACAAAAAGTATTTATAGGCTGACTTGGAGGGCCAACTGTGGCTGGGAGGAGCTGCAGCTCTGTTTCAGGATCAGTCACTGCACAATAACACACAAGAAACCCTCATGCTTCATCAGTTGTCTCTCTAGTGCTGACCTTCCACGATGCCACTTCTTGGTCTCCCAAAGGCATCTCACAAAGAGCTGCTGACAGTACACATGTACAGCAGATCTCCACGCCCCTTCAGCTCACTACCACTTCAGCTGAATAATAGCTATCCACTCGTTACGCTACCTGCTGTGGAAGAGCTAGTGATGTGATTCCCATGCAGTCACATGAGTTTTCAATATAATCATGCTGTTCCCTGCACGTTGTAGGTAGTAGACAGTCACCTGTGCCTAAGCAAGTTCTTTTACTGCTGTACATGTGACGGGATAATGTGTAATGTCTCATAATAGTTCCAATAATTTGTATTAGGAGGCCACTCAAACCTTAGCAAACATATGACACAAGAAACATACTTCATACACTAAAAAAAAGCCACAGTGCAATGATTGACATTTCATTCCACAGCTGAAATGACAGTTATGCAGATGTTTCATAAAAATTAAAAGAAGTTATGAAGGTTAATAATTAATCCACTAGTAACACACACCAAACACAGAACAAAATCTATCACCTTAGTAAATGTTTTTTTAAGTGTTTAAACCATTCTTGTTTGCTCTCCCTGTGAAAGAAAAGAAAACTTGAGCTTTATGTTTTGGGTCTGTGCCCCAAACTGGCCAATTTCTCTCATGGCTAAGGTGGATTGGCTTCCCCTGCCTAGAATATAAAGTAACATGACTCAGAAGGAAGGAGCTGTAGAAATGCAAGATGTTGTGAGTGCTGAACTACGTATGGTAGTTCAGTTATTGCAGTTTTCTGCATGGTGAGATGTTGGCAATTATATAACATTACTATTCTATAGGAGAGGAAAGGATTGAAGCATCTGTGTTTGCTGAACTCTGCAAACAAGATGAAAGCGAGATACTTTTAGAAAGGATGGCTTGAGAAGACTAATCCTACCTTCAATAGTAAATAAAAGGCTACTGAATAAAATGTTTGGAGATTAGCAACTAAGTTATTGATGAAAATCTGCAGCATACTTAGCAAAGTGTTATAAATATCCCTTACATTATTATCAATTGGTAGTTTACTAACAGGCAATTGGCTTTAGAATCTTAATTATAATTGTGTTCTGCAGCTTTAATTTAGTGTATTACTCTACCAGCTGAAATGATAAACAAAAAGCAGTTTAAAAGGGGGAGAAATAGATACAGTTAATTAGTAATAAGCCCTTTCATAGATTCTCCCTCATCTACATTCCCACCCTCTGAATATCTATTCATAAATGTGAATGCACACTTAGGAGAGCAGCGTCTCCTTTAAGTGTCCCAATTCTCTAACCACATTTTTTCCGGATGCCATTAAATATCACAGAGCTTTGGGGAGACAGTTGACTCTAAGCATCAGAGTGAAAAGCATTTGTAAAAAACTGAGGGGAGGAACAGAATTTAATTACAGAAAATAGGGACTGCAACACCAAGAGGAGGCTGTGAAGCAGGAGATCTAAATGGCAAAGTAAACTCTGATGGGGAAACCATCTGTGGATGGTTTGAAAGCTCGTCATCTGCTTGTGTGTGCTTGCATGCGTGCATGAAAAAGATGCAGAGCACGATATGTGCTTTTACCAGCAGGAAAACAAATCAGTAACGTCTATACCAGGATGAAAATATCATGGCTGCTGTCATTCCAGTTGTTGAATCCATTTGAAAGTATTAATGTAAATATTGTTTGTCTGCAGAGGAAATTTCTAGCTTTTGTAATCTGTTGCCAGCATCAATACTTCAAGCTTCTGAGCCTGGCACTGTAAGCTTCTCGACAACATTGTCCTGAAGCGCAAGTTCATGACACAGCAAGTAGCATATAAACCCAATAGGTTACATATAAACCCAATAGGTTACAAAGAGGAGACAGGGGATGACAGAAATATGCTGGGCTCCTTAAAGAGAACATCTGGGGTTTTCATAGAGCAACTGTTTTTTTTTTTTCCCTCCAGAAAGACAAAATACTTAGGCCACAGATATAGTAAGAATTCAGGAGTCTGCACAATTCTAGTAGTATCTTCTAAAATCTAGTCTCCTACAATGTCAAGGTAATTGGTAGCTGCCAAGGAGATGGATGTATAATAAAAAACAAAAATGTTTTGATTTCAGTTCTGGTAACTTTCATATAAGACAGACAATGAATTGTCAAGTTTAGGGTCTGTTTTTGCTGAGCAGTTTGCTCACTTTGTTCCCAAATCTCTTGTGACCTGCAACACCGAGCATTTTACAGGCTGTTAGTGGTAGCCCTGTGAGAAGCTCACCATTCTGATTTACATTTAAAAGATATCTATCAGCCTGCTAAACTATATTTCTCACAGCAAGTCAGTAAATCTGGCAGGGTTTCTGTCTCAGCTCAAGATGAAAAATAGTCTCTTTAGTCCTCTTATAACATGGATTGGTATGAATTAATATGTGCAAGAGTCATAAACTTTGGTGTTTTGTATTCAATTTTTCCTCATAAAGATACAACTTCTATGATTTGGTATCTCATTTCAGGAATGTCTCTGAGGCATTTTTTAATTCTATATTCATTGAGCTTTGCATATGAATTCCAATAACCTTTGCGTATCACAGCACCAAGTACAAGGTAACTGCCAGTCAAGTAAGGTATAGCCACAGCACACAGGCTGAGGGAAAAAATAAACAGAGAGGTGGCTGGGTAGTGTCTCGCATTCTACTGTCTCCTAGTGTATGGGAACGCAGCTTCTGGGGACTGTATGTATGCGTTCTTACTTTTTTTTTTCTTTTTTTTTTTTTTTCAGGTTTGTAGGTACTGTTGGAAGAATTGGATTTATCTCTCTCTCTATATATATATATAGAGAGAGAGACATATAGATATACATATATATAGATAATATATATATATATATTTCCCCTAGGAGCTACCCTTTCCTCTTTCTTAACCTTTTCATATCTTATCTCTGTTTCACTGAATCTCCATGACTAGAAAACCATAGAAACCCATAGCCACAAAGCCTGAAGAACTGCAGCAATGGGTAAAGTTTCACTGGTAGTCTCTGAAGCAATTTAATCTAAACCATGTAAAAGGGGATGGAACCATGTCAGGACAAAAATTATTCCTTAATCCTGTCCATTGACAAAATCCATGTGAGAAAGGTAGATCTCAGTATGCCCTGATCCATACAGGTAAACTATGTCTGACTCACCTAGTGATGTTTATGGCAATAAGGAAATTAAACGTCTCTGCATCTGAATCTGTTCTCAGAAAAGAGCACATTGAAATATGGGTTCAGCGTTAGTTTTGTGAGCATCTCCAACACTGTTCAGTTGTTCAAAGTCAGTCAGGTATCTAGGTGGTCACAGGCTCAAAATCAGGACTTTTCTGTTCAGCTAGGTTTCTGCATTCCTTTGGGGTAAAGCTGCTTATCTTCAGATGTCCATATGTACAGTGCAACTTAGATTTCTTAGATTTTAGCTATGCCTTGTTAGGAGCTGGTTTTTTTTGTTTGTTTGTTTGTTTGTTTGTTTTTGTTTTTGTTTAAAAAAAAAAAGAATTAGTAACATTAACACACGGTGTGCTTGCTTTCTCCAGCCACTCTACATTTTGTAAATCATAGAGGGGAAACATTTACAAAAACACACTACTTCAGGTATTTGTGGTTGTCTTTACCAAGCTCTTCCCATATTAATTTGACTAATATTGCTTCCACAATAGCAGAGAAAAAAGGAACTTTGGAATTTAACATTTTTTCCCACTCTATACAACTTTCTTGAATACTGCAGCAAAAGCAAGATTGCAACCAAAATATTTTACTATCCCAGTACCACTACAAGGTTCATTTATGCATTTTACTTCATGTGAATGCTGTCCTTTCCAAGCTGCTGGGGGTCCATCCTATCTCTATCTTCCCTGGGACTGGAAGCAGTCCTTGTTTGGTTGCATTTAGGAAGAGGTATGCTAAAGAGGTGAATGCCTCCAAATGAAAATAGCTCAAGGAATGGCTTAAATGTGAGAATATTTCTGTTATTGCTGGATAACAGGTAACTGGATCCAGAAAAGAGGTAAGGATATTCCATAAAAAGCAATTTTCAGGAGGGCTCACTCTATGAAGCCTGATTTAATCCATCCAAAAATTCCCCAAGGAAATCACCCAACATTTTCTTAATCAGAGCTGTCTTACATAGAAAGATACTGGTCTCTTTCAGTCTTTTGTTGGCAAAACTTTTGTCTATTTGTGTGCATTCCTTATCTTTCCCTACCCCCAGTCATTGCTGTTTTGTTTGTTTGTTTGTTTGTTTGTTTACTTTTACCTAATTCCTTTACCCTTCCAAAGACTGAAGCAATGCATTTATCAAAGGCTCAAATAATCGATGTAGCTGGCCAGGTGCAGGGATGGGTCAGATGTAATTCAGCTACAACCTGAGCATCCCTGAAACACCAGGCTGTGAGCTTGGCAGAATACACTTTATACACCAACAAACCTCTATTCACTGCTGGATTTTAGTAGGGGAAGCTCAGACCTTACAGCAGCTTTTCTGCGGAAGTACAGGACTGTAACATTGATGGTATCTGGCATAGGAACCTTGTAGCTTTAATACAGATAAATTTTTTCATCATTTCAGGTCTCCCAGTTTACTGAGGCATAGCGTTTCTCCCACTGAAAGCAGTGCTTTCTAAACACTCTAGAATAACAAATCCGTTTGCTATTGTTCCATCACAGTTGAACTCTGCGATTAAGTCACCTCTTCACATTTCATGCTACTTAGGCCAAAAAGAAGAACCTTGGACACTTCTACAAAGGTTTACTATCTGTAATACTTGACAGATGATAACAAAACCGACTGTTATTAAATAAAATTCAGAGTCAGTTAAAAATATCAACACCTTGCCTCCATTTAACACTTAAACTACTAGTGACTACTGCTTAGGTGTGCTTTTGAAATACAAGGTATACATTTCCCTTCTAGACTCTCTTTCTGATATAGGCATCACCTGGAAAGGGCATTTTGGTCCCTAATTGAAATGTGTATGTGCTCATATATGTGCACACAAGAGGATTATTACTATTATTATTATTATTATTATTATTATTATTATTATTATTATTATTATTATTATTATTATTATTATTGCTATTATTTTAAGTGGTTTGATCAAGAAGAAACGTAATATATTTGTAGCTTCTCTGCCAAAGATCTGGACCCCTGGCTGACAAACATTCAGTGTGTTTAACAGCCTTAGTGTCACTTGAGCACTTACATCTCCAGTTGCTAGGAAATTCAGCAAGGGAACTTAAATCAAGAGGAAACCACATGCGGTTCTGTTAGATCCTACCTCACTTTCACTAGCATTTTGCTGAAATGAAGACATTCTTGTAAGCCATTTGGTTCTGAGAAATGTGCAAAATTAATCAAGCTTTTGAAATTCATTTCCTGAGAAAATAAAACTTGGTGAACACATTCTGTGTACTTTTGAGCATCTGCCTGTCTGGCACTTTCCCACAATACATTTGGGACATTTTCATCACTTCAGATAAAATTTGGAGTGTAGAGGCCTCCAAAATATTTACTACTCACACATTTCAAGAATACATAGTAAGTTTCAAGACAGCAGAGGAGACTTTACTAGCTTTACTGGAGTTTTGCAAAGGAAATATGCATCATGAGGCCAACTCTTTTTGAGCCTTAAAGAATCAACATGGAAGAGAGATATTGTTAATATCCCTGTTGTTGAAAAGTCTTGAATTAAAGTTCAGCCTTTTTAGAGAAGAGAGAGTCCATTCTGCTGTTGTATGGGTTCTCTGGTGTCTATTAAGGGGCAAGCTTATTCTATGATCCCAATACAATTCATTTATTGGGAGAGTTGCTCAGTCAGGCACACACATCCTCGGGAAGCCAGAGGTCCCATTGGTTCCACAGAAAAGTGTGTTTCAGACAGCTGGATGCCCTGTTCCGATTCATTTCAATTGGCTTTGAAAGTCCATGTTCCTGAGTTTTCTGTACACTGCAGTTATAGTGAAGGCTACTGTTTTTGCAGTCACATTGTGCAAATAGGAGCACTATTTAATAATGTAGTTAACAAAGTATGAGAGTTTCTACCCAAAGTTTACAGGCACTACTATTCCATTATATCTAATCTCTAGACCTTGCCTGCTCTGGCATCATGCCACTTGAAACTTGGACTGAAAAGCTTTCATTCTGGGAACATATAAAGAATGGAGCGAATGAAGTACAGGCTTAAAATTACACCTAGCAATTAGCCTAAGTCTCTTGTGTTGCTGAAGATGGAAATTTTTATTCTAGAATGATGTTTACCTTCAATGCTAAGGTCAGTTTCATTTGTATATGTCCTGAAGCCTGGGGTCCAATTTTTAATCTCTGAATGCTGATTATAGTAACTGAATTAACTCAGTCTTATACTGTGAATTCAATAGGCATGCTTGATTTACTCATTCATTAAAAAATATGTTACTTTAGGCAAATACCTACACAAAACACATTCTGAAACACATTTTGAAATGTCACATTCTGAAATGTCACATTTCAGAAACACTAGAAATAAATATTCTGAATGATTCATTTCATACCTTTCCTAAAGTAGTCTCATGAAAGCAGAACCAGCACAATAATACATGTATGTTTGGTCAACATATGGACTAATACATATCAGTGGGTAAAACTTCTAGCTAAACAGAAAAGTTACTTAGTTCTAGCCAGAACTCATGAGTGGCCCGTTGTAACCTTAATAATCAGAGCCAGATCTTGTTGAGAAGTATGATTTTTACCTGTGAAAATAACTGTACTTGCATTATTCAACCTTCAGTGACTGGAAATCACAGGCTTTAACTGCTTGATTTGTTGTGACAAAGAAAAATGCTTAGTTACCTGATGGTTTTCAAATACGAACAACATTTAAATGTATAGACAGTTATTTGTAAGCATAATAAATAAATAAATAAACAAATTGAAAAGAAAGTATCTATTCAGAAAATCCATGTTAGACATTTGGCAGAGACCTAGATAGGACCACCTAATATACAGCTGTATATCTCCATGTACATAAGCTATATGCAGTGTCCCTTTTCTTCAAGGGCAAGACACTTTCCCTGAATTGCCTGAACCAGCTGATGAGAAGCTCTGTGTGGAAAGTAAGAAAAGCTCTGATACCATGGAGCAGTTACCTGGTGACTCTTGGCCAGAAGACAGTATAATAAATTTCCCAGGCATGGAAGTGCATTGCACCAACATCAGATCAAACTGGTTTCCTAGGGCTTTCCAGTGCAGCCACATCTGTGGAGGATGGTGATTTCCCAATGACAAGGGCACAGGATGCACAGGGTAATGTTTTTAAATGACCTAACTAGAAACGGTTTGGTTTTGTCCCTCCCATCCCCCCAAGACCATTTGCAGATCCATTCATTTTCTTTTGTTCATTTAATGTACCCCAGCATTTATTTTTACCTCCTGCTTTTAATGCGGTGTTCCAGTCTCCATCAGATTCAATCCAAAAACTCATGAGTCAGCTAAGCTGAGCCCCTTTTCTATTTTTAGCCATCCAGTTCATTTATTCATCTGGTTCTTTAGAGCAATCCTGCATTTTGCTTCACCAGCACAGTAGAGAAGTTATCAGTTATTCTGTCTCTTACTCATTTTGAACACATAGGGAAGCTGCAATATATGAAGGAGCAGCCCTCTCAGAGATACTGCCTATCGTGTGAGACACAGTTGTCCATCAACAGTCCCTGTTGCCTTCTGTGTCTACAAGTCAAGATCTGTTCTCATCATTTGAATCCAAATTCCCCCTACTCTGAGCCATAACAGCAACTCCACGGGTAGCTCTTTATCCCTGGCTTATTCTAACTCTTATAAAAACCTTCATATACTCTTATTGCCTTCCACATCAAAGAAAAAGGAGGATAATTAAAATTGGTATCTTTTCCTTAATCTGAGCTTGTTGCCTTTTTTTTTTTTTTCTCTGCCCTAGAGACAAACTCTGTCCAATATATCCTAGGCAGTATTCTGTATTAGCAATATATACTGCATTTCACCTTTTATTTATAATTTAAAGAGTCACAGTTAGAAAACAAACAAACAAACAAACAAACAAACAAAAAAGGCATATATACAAATTCTGTTGTCTCATAAATTTAATTGGGTGCAGAAAATTACATGTGAAGATTTGGAGATGCTAATATGATGGGGATGAAATATGGGCAAGTAAATTGAAGGATGTCAGGTAAAGTCCACACCCAAAAGCTACTGAATTCACTTTTGATGAATGTCAAAAGTTAGGATTCCTAAGTATGTTAGCAAGAGCATTCAGTAGCAGAAGCCTGCTTATTCAGGGAATACACCCCAGTGGTTTGCAGTCGTGGTTGGCTTACAGTTTGGTAAGAAACCAGTTTGCTCTGAGAAGAAAACAAGACCCCTGCTGCCCCATTACATGATTCAACATGGCCTGCACAGCCTCCATGTTCTTTCTTCAGTCTGGCTATCTCTTTACTGTATTTTCTCACTTTTCACTTTGGCTGAAACTAGACTTGTCAGTTAAATCTTCTCTTTCTATTCTACTCACTGATTCCCATGCAGAAAGATAATTCGTTGTTCCTTTGGAGGGCTTTGAATTCTCATTATCTCTAGCATGCGAAGGATAGGTTCTTAAAATTGTAGACTTTAGTGTTGTTGCATCTGCTTCTATCATTGCATTTCCAAATCACTGTGTGACAGGGAAGAGAAAGGAGGTCTAGATTTTTGTCAGTAATACCTGTTCTTTCATATCAGGATCTCAGTGCACTTTAAAGAAGACACCTTTCCTACCTTGTTTTTGCTGATGAGTAAGGAAGAGGCACAATCTGGCTCAAACATCTCTCCCAAGATTACTTGCCAAGTCCTTCCTGGAAAACCCAGCTCTACTTCTTTTCAGACCTTCTTCTTGTACAGTGATGTTTCATTGTACATTTTGTTAACACAAATCTAGTGTCATTGATAATGTTGTCACAATTGCATTGGAAAGGTGGGCAGTGGGACCTACATATCCGGGGAAGAAATGTAAGTGGTAAGATTAACTTACATCTTCTTTCTTCCCTATAAGATAAAGCATGGAAGTCATGGCACAGAAAGAGAGACTGAAGATAAGAAACAGCTTTTGCAGCTCTTTCACTGGTTAGTCACTGGTTCATCATCATCCAAGGTTAGCAGTGAATGGGAGCCAGAAGCCATGGATGCCTGTGCAAAGCTGAAGTGACTCCAATCCCCGACACCCCCTTTACTGCCCAAGTACCAGTAGCACAGAAGCCTGTGGAAGAAACGCTGCCTGCTTTCCTTATATTTTTCTATTCTGGTGACTTAACCAGAGAGTCTCAACTAAGTCTCAGCTAAGAGTCTCAACTTTCACCAGTGACAAGTAAATAAATAGTAGAGTACATTTCTAACCCTCTTGACCAGTGTGAATGTGTACACTGGGAAACAGCACCATGAAAGTGTTTCACTGGAACAGGCTGCCCAGGGAAGTGGTGGAGTCACCATCCCTGGAAGTCTTCAAAAGACGTTTAGATGTAGAGCTTAGGGATATGGTTTAGTGGAGGGCTGTTAGCGTTAGGTTGGAGGTTGGACTCGATGACCTTGAGGTCTCTTCCAACCTAGGAAATTCTGTGAAAGCAAACAGATGTAAACAAAAAGCATGCCTATTATTTAATAAATAACAATAACAAAAGCATATTGTGACATTTCAGTCATATAGATGAGACCTGGCTGAAGGCTTTGAATGTAAAACCATAGAAGGTAGTACTAATTTTCTGTCATACACTGACTGGTCTGCAGAGACCTTTTCCTGGGAAAGACTGGAAGTCTTCCAGCTGAGGCTAAAGGAAGGTGAGTGGAAAGCAAGATAAGAATAGCTGCTTTTTTTGCTACTCTTGCTGTTTATTTATGAGAAAACAAAAGCCTTCAATCCACTGGGCTCTCCACACAGCACCTTTCACTGGCACTAAGGCAATAAAAACTAAAAAAAAATAAAAAATAAAAAATAAATAAAAAACACACACACACACACAAGTCTCTTAAAATTAAAATGAAGGGAAAGCATATGATAAAATAAAACATACAAGCCCCAAATATTTCAAATATATATTCTGCTTCACTTTGCAGTTTCTGCTTACCAACTACTCACAGAATGACAGTCTTATCAGATAAGAGCGGCCAGCTACTACATGCTGCATTTAAATTTATATTGCAAACAACAGGCTCCATTACCCAAGGATTTTCTCGTTGCATTCCTAATATTGTCTTTCTGAATGCTTTATTGTTCCTCATTTCCTTACATGGTCTTTGCTTTCTAGTGTGTGCCAACACATCCTGGTAAGTATTTCAAACATTTTTTTTTCCTTAATCTGCCTTTAAATATCCTCCTTTATGCCTCTAAACACTTGGCTTCTCAGACACCATCTCAAAAGCTGCTGTCTCATACACTCTTGGCTGTTTCCTTCTCCCTTCCTACTGCTACCCCTGTTCCTTCATCCCCTAATCATTTGATCACTGCAGTTCTTTGATGAGTGAGTCTTCCAGTTCAGGCCCAATTTAATTATGTTTTTTTAGAAGACTGACCTCTCTGGTCCCAATTTGTTCAAGACATTTTCCTCATTGATCCAGGGCCAGATCCTTGTACTGCCTGTTCTAAACTAGATTCCTGATATTAGAAGCAGCCATGTACTATCTCTGAAGGTAATTTTGCATATATCAGCAGTTAATTGCACTGATTTATTTGTGGTGGATACAATACACTCTTCCTTGCCCTGAGGTCTAGACATATTAACAGAAAATCAAGGGGAAACAATTAGAGGGATTTTCATACTACAACAGGAGCACTTGCTTCACCATTCATAAGCATCCTCAAAGAATAGATCACATTTTAAAGAAATTACAAGACACCCTAAAGATCTGTATATTTAATTTCTCTTGGGCTATTATGAAAACAAAGTCCAATGCTATGGGAATTTTCTTTCTTAAATTCTGCTCCTATCATCTACCATTCTGGAATAACCAGCAAGATGTTTCAATTTTGAAGTGGAAAGGCAAATGTGTAGATTCAAGAAAGATCAAGAGCCCTGTAGAACATTTGCAAAGCAAAATATGCTGTGTTGATGACACACAGAGTAGATAGAAGATAGCTCTGTTTATAAATTACCAGCCTGACATACATGATAAATGCCCCTATACAAGCAAATGGGCAGCAGAACTCTTCAGTAGATCAGTATAAGCTTCCAATCTTCAGGAAAAAGTCAAGGGAGACTGAAATACAACTTTTTTTAACCCAGGAAGGGAAAACTGAAATATTGCATCCAAGAGGAGAAAAATAAGTCCATGGTGATTGCTGTTTCCACAGGGTGTGCAGTTAGTGGAGATCCATGAGGATGCAGAACTCAGTGACAAGTGACAACAGCACAGTGGCCACTGAGCTGTGCATGTTCAGTGAGCATGAGGTGTGGCAAAGGTCTCTTTGAATTAGTTTGAGCTAATTAAATACAGCTCTGTGCTTGACAGGATCTGCAGATGTCTCAATCCCCTTTGTCCAGTTCTACTCAAGGATGATGTCAAATCTAAGTAGACTGGCATGAACACATTATCCTTGCCTGCTGCCAAAAGCTAACTGGATAAGATCAGCACAACCAGCATGCATAACCCTGACTGAAAAGGGTCAAGGAAAGTGAGTCCTCTGGACAAAACTGGAACTGCCTCATGACCACAGTGTCCCTTCCCCAAAATGGAAAACTAAACTGTGATGGTTTATCTGGTACCATGAGAGAAGAGATGCTGGCCTCCTGGACTTTAGTGAGAGGGGCTGATATCCAGTTGGATCTCAATGTTCCATCTTTTTTCACAATGATCACTCTTAGACATTGTCTTTCATGTTGATGGAAGATTTTTATTTGTATTGAGGCTTTAAAAACGGGAGAAATTACTTTTACGTTCTTATGATACTTAAGACCACATGGTATGAGAAATAACAGAAATCATATAAAAGAAGAGATAACAATCAGAAAACCACCATTCACAAATAAATAAATACAAAATAACACTTGGATTATATAGCCTACTGTCCCACAGCTCCCACTGATGTTTAATGATCCAAGAAGCACATCTCTTACCTTAAGCAAGCAACTCCATAGCCTAACACCTTTCAGTCTCAGAAGCATTTTTAACACCCCATCTCAGCCCAGTCTCCTGATGCAAGTTATCTCCCCAGCACACAACCAACTCATTTTCTCACTTCTGAGGTCATTTGCAACGATGTCTACAAATGTGTATCCCTGTAATGGTGACATGAAAAGTGGAGAAGAAGTGGGGAAACATCTGTCCTTCAGGGAACATCTTGCTTTTTCTCCTGACTGATATTTCTCCACTCAGCCATGCCAGTTGGCTCATGGAGGATGTTACTCATCTGTCCCCTCCTTTTTTCGGACTAAGTCCTGAAGTCCCCATTCGCAGATTCTGTGGGAGGTTTGCATGAGTAAAATGTGAGTAAGGATTTCAAGGCACGGGTCTCTGAGTCACAGATTTCTTGAAAAAGACACACACACACACATACACAAAACCCACTGTTGAACATAGACCAACACGCTAGCATGGAAGCTATGTATTCAGCTCTTGTGAGGCCACACCTCGAGTACTGTGTTCAGCTTTGGGCCCCTCAGTACAAGAAGGACATCGAGGCCCTGGAGCATGTCCAGAGAAGGGCTACGAAGCTGGTGAAGGGCCTGGGATGTAAGTTCTATGAGGAGCGGCCAAGGGAGTGTTTAGTCTGGAGAAGACGAGGCTCGGGGGAGTCCTTATTGCTCTCTACAACTACCTGAAAGGAAGCTGTGGGGAGCTGGGGGTTGACCTCTTCTCACAGATAACTAGTGATAGGACTAGAAGGAATGGTCTCAAGTTGCACCATGGGAGGTTCAAGTTGGACATTAGGAGACATTTCTTCTCAGAAAGAGCAGTCAGGTGTTGGAACAGATTGTCCAGGGAAGTGGTAGAGTCACTGTCCCTGGGGGTTTTCAAGGCAAGGTTGGACATGGTGCTTAGGGACATGGTTTAGTGGGTGACATTGGTGGTCTGGTTGGACCAGATAATCTTGGAGGTCTTTTCCAACCTTAATGATTCTATTATTCTATATCAAGCTAACATCTCAGTTTTCTGAATACAGATGTGGTGGCACTTGCTGACAATGATAATACGGATGGTGAATATATCATCTGTGACAGGTCTTCCTGCAGGGTGTTTACACCAGGTATATATATATCACGAGGTATTTGATATTTATTTGCTCAAAGAATCATCATACGTATCTGAGCTGGCCAAAGAGTACTAAATGATTACAACAGTGAAACCTGTCCTGAAGGTTATTCTTGATTCCATACAAATAATCTTTACTTTCTCTCTTTTCAATAGCTTGTTTTCTGCTGGGTCTTGACATGCACTGGTTGTGCTCTTTCATACTCTTGCTCTTTCTTATTCATCTGTAGTAAGGATGCACTGTGGGTGTTCTAGATGCCAGAGAGTCTCTCATTTCCTTTGGTAACAGCAAACAATTTCTAAATTGGAGCAAATAAAAAGAAAACAAAATGCAGACAACTGAGCAAAGGGTAAGGCCAATAATTTAGTTTGTAAGCTCTGTGTGGCTGCTATCCCCTTCTGATTTATTTTCTCTAACAACTGAATAGGCAAACTGTGCTGCCCAATAGAGGCTGTATGGGACAAATATCCATGTGGGTATATATATGAGTGTGTGTGTATACATATATATATATATATATACACACACACACATACACAGGAAACATAAGCAGGAAAGGCTGAAAGAGTTGGGACCATTCATACTGGAGAATAAAAGGCTCAAAGGGATCTTATCCATGTATATAAACACCTAGTTGGGGGAAATAAAGAAGATAGAGCCAGACTCTTCTCAGTGATATCTAGTGACAGGACAAAAGGAAATGCACACAAACTGAAATACAGAGAATTTCATTTAAATGCATGAAATACTTTATACCTTAAAAGCAGTTGAACATCTGCACAGCCTGCCCAGGGATGTTGAGAAGTCTCTGTCCTAGAAGATGTTCAAACCACGACTGAACACAGTTATGGTCAATCTGCCCATGTTGACACTGTTTTGAGCAGGCACATGATCTAAATGAATTCCAGAGCTTCCTTTTAACCTTAACTATTCTTTGATTCTGCAGTGTAAACTAGTTGCATATTTTAATATCACAAATTTAAAAGGCAGTCCTGATCCTAGTGCATAGCCAGAACAGCTTCTGCCCTTGAGCTGTCTACAATATTACTTCTTTCACACATGACTTTAAACATAATGGAGATGAGTAACTAGACTAGTGGATTCTATAATAATGAACTTTATTCATAAGGAAATTCATTTCTAGCGAAGATGATCCTATCAAACCGGCATTTATTGTAACGAGTACATCTCTCCAGAACATAAACTAACAATTTCCCCCATCTGTCACACTTTGTAGCCCTGGCTCAGGTATTAGGCAGAGCCAAGAAGAGTCATATTTCATGGATCAATATTCCAGACACAAAGGGGAGGTCAGATTGCACTGCTTGATAAATTATGGTAAAGCTATTGCTAGAAATCAATCCTTTGTCAAAATGACTGAGAATGATTACAGCCAAATGATGGTCAGGGCAGCAAGGGTCCTAGAGGCCCTCTTTTGAGCTTATTGCCCACTTTCAAAATCAATTTAAATTGCTTTTTTTTTTTTTCCAAAAACAAACAAACAAACAAACATTTTTTTATTATTATTTTTTTCCAATTTAGGACAATTGTGGTAGCAAATAAAGTCATCATCTCACTTTTTCCTAAGCCTGTCAAAGGAGTGGGGGTGCATAAGGTGAGCACAAATGGAGATTGTGCTCACCATCTCCATTTGTGCTCACCCCTGTAAGGAGGAAACATGAGACTCATGATAAAATAGGCTTTACAAGAAGACAAATGAACAATAGGCAATTCATTCTCTCAGGCTTATCCCAGATTCCCATCTTTCCTGTCTTGATGATTCAGTGCATTTGGTTCATTGCAGCAGTGCCCTTTGCCTGAACATGGAAATTGTCACTGGCAGAAGCTGAAGAGTAAAGACCTCAAATAGCACATATTAATAACTTAACAGAAACAACACAAAACAAAATATAAAAAAAAAAAAAAGGCTCCATCCCATCTCCAGAGATCTTAATGTATGTCTGGCACAATGTAAAGAACCACAGAATGCAGGGGTGACACAAGCATGTTCAGAAAACAGTGTGAACCTAGCCAGATATATAGAAATATCTCCCTGAAGTTTCATATCTCACATTTCACCACAGCTGAACAAAGGCAGGCAGTGCAATGTGATAGTTTACATGAGAGCCACAGGGAAACCTGCAAGCAGAAGGGAACACCCTGCATCAATGATGAAGCTTTCAGGAGCATCTATAAACCTGTCAACACATGTGAAAGAAGTTTGGGCTGAAAACATTTCTTTCTATGCCTTTACATAGTATGTGCAAAGTATAATTCCAATTGATCTGGGGTTTTCAGCACTGCCATAATTAAGTCATTATACTAACACAAAAAGTGCCGTATAAATGTTAAATGTCATATTCTACTTATTATAATTATATTATGCACCTACTACTATAATGTATAATATATTAACATTTTTGAAGGATAACTTAATCTGAATACCTGCAGCTTCATTAAAGGCAAAGGCTACTATTAAAATAAATAAATAAATAAATAAAATAAGAAAGCTTGTAGAGGTTTAGGAACTGGAGACTAGTTTCAAAAAGCAACTAAGGTTCTAATTGTCATCAACAACCTTTGGGAATCTTACTTTTGGGGAACTAAATAATTTATGAATTTTTTATTTAATTAAAGATAGTTAATCTCTTATGAAAATTTGATCCAAGATGTCTTGACTGTGAAATGGTCTCCCAGAAAAGTAATGTGAATCACATTGATAAAAAGCATTTTTAAATGGGCTGGGCAAAGCACACCCACGCTTCGTCAGAAGGATAATCCTAGAGTAATTAACAGTGACCCCATGCTAACAGAAGGACAGACCACTAAGAACTAATAGGTCTTCTTTTGATCTCTCTCTTCAATAAGTCTTTTGTAAAGCATTGTTTCTTTTCTAATGACAAAGCTAATAGAAGAAACCTTTCTTCAGTGCAGTCTAACACTCACTCTGTTAATTCTCTGGAGAATAAATCTCCCTTATTAATATACCCTACACTCTCACACACGTATCAAATAATATGTCAAAAGATAAGAAAGGAAAGCAAAGAACTTGGGTGACATTTGTTGACATTTCCAACACAGAGGAAACAAACATGTTACACTGTTGTTGAATGTTAAAAAGGCCGTGGAGAGTGAGTTTCCCCTTGTCAATATGGCCCTCCGGGTATTTTTAACACAGCCTGATACTGTGTTCCCTAGCAGGAGGTATTCCTGCAACACTAGGAGGTAGGGATGGCTCCTTGCAGCAATTCAGAGACCTCAATAAAAAGGTCACCAGAACTTTTAATTTAATTTACATGTTTAAATGATCAAGGTCACTTTTAAAAGGGAATAATCAAGATGCTCATCCTGCATCTTAACAAAACATCAGCTACAAACAGAAAATAAAATTAAAACACAAGCACTTTCATTTTTATTTTTATTTTTTTAAAGGAGATTTTTTTTTTTTTTTCTTGTCTGAAATCATGTTAAGATCCCCTTAGAGGCTGCAACTGAGAAACATCAAAAACCTTAATGTGGCCTGAGGGTGGCTCACTACAAAGCCATGTGCTAATAATACCTTACATTTATAGTTTTTTTCATCCAGAAGAAGTGGATCCTCCGGCAATGCAGATATGTATGCAGGAATAATAATTTTGAGCCCCCTTACTGCCATGTGTGTGTTCCTGTGGGAAAATATATGGCCTCAACTCCCAGCCCCACAAATGCCCCTAATTTTTGGAGCTTGAGGTGCTCCCTCTGTTATGGAAACTGCATGGAAAAAAAAAAAAAAATCAGTAGAGCAAAAAGCAAGCAGACAAGCTGGAACTTTCCAGAAAATGGAAGCCATCAGCCCTACCCTTGCAAAAGGTGCCTTGGGATCACTTGCGATGCTCCACAGAGCCTGGCTGCTGCGGGAAGTGCCCTGGAGTACTTTGGAGGCTCCGGCTAAGCCCTGGTGTTCTCAGGTTTCCCAGCTGCCAGCCCAGCACACCCTCCCACTCCCTGCAAGGCCTCCCATATGCAGAGGAGCAAGTCCCTAACCTGATCTGATCAGTAATCTCAAGACCTGAAGAACCACAGCACAAGCCTCATAATTCACGTGGGAAACCAAAGCAGCTTTTTCTAATACTGAAGAAGCTCGTGCTTCCATTACCTTACCTTTACAGAGCACCAGCCCATCAGGCAGGAAATGCTGATATGATGAAATCTAACAATAAAACACCAGGATTACTCTGAAAGTATTTTTACCACCTGTTAACTTTTGAGTATACAAGAACTTAATGCTTGGTATTTTACAGGTAAATGTCTATTTTATTGTACAGGTTTAACAAACAAACAAACAAAAAGCTAAAGTATCTCCAGTAAAAGAGAAACATTATTTTTTTTTTCTGTGTGTAGGAAGCTTTTCTTATATCCATGTCCAGATTCTGAACTACTCCTCAATAATGCACATCAACATCACCACATTGAAAATCAACAGAGCAACGCTCATTTACACCTGATATGTCTATTTCTAGAGCTTTATTACAACAGTAATAAAATAATGATTAATAATGATCATGTCTCTTATTATTTAGTGGCAGTAATCATGGAATATATTGATGCATTTTAAGCAATTTACACAGGGAACTGCACCCACTATCATGTATACACATAGAAGAATCAGTCTGTTATCCTGCCCTTCTACTTTATATGTCTTGGGTCCAGGATCAAATACTGATTTAATGTTGCTCTGACACCTATACTTTCTTGCTATAATTTTTCATGTGTTTCTCTATTGTAGAAATCCCTATGTTTAAGATCACAGAAGCAATGTTCTTTTTCAGCCTTTCTGAAAATAATATTACCACCACTGGTACTGTTTTTATTTCTGTTCTTGCTCATTTATCACTATGCTATGGCTCACACCAGTGTTTGAATTGCTCATTTTTAGGTTTAATGAACACTTCCTACAACCCATATTATGGATTTTGAAAAAAAAAAAAAAAAAAAAAAAAAATTTAAACTGCATTAAAAATTGTCCATCATACTTTTCTGTCATTTTTCAGTGTAAGCTGGAACGCTGGCACACATTCTATAGCTTTAGTGTCATTTACATTTTTAATAAAGTAGCTTATTTATTGAAGTATACCCTTCCCCTCACTCGTGGATTATGTCTAGTTGCATGAATCCTGTGTATGCCAGATTTCACAGATGCTCATTATTTTCTTTCTGTTCTTTCCCACTTTTCAGCCCATTTGCCTCAGCATGCATAGACCTCTGCCCTCTGACACAGCACAGCATAATTCTGTCTGAAATTCAGTCTGATGCAAGGGCCAAAGAAACTTTCATCTAAGGAAGGTAACCAACTCACTGCTGGGTGATATGGAAAAATAGGGCACGACTGTCACTCACCATTAATGCTATTTACCACCGTTTCTATCATTGCACTGCAGAATCCCTCGCAAAGCCTCTCTTTTAGGTGGGGCCAGTTTAAGTCTGTAGCTTTCTGCGAGCACTTGACAAAATGCACCCAAGAGACAAGCCGCTGCCAGGTTTGGTATCTACAGTTACTTTGATCAATTCTATTTGATGCGGGCTTTCAAATCCACAATCCACCTAGCATGAAAGTACATCATCTCAGATATGACTTTATAGCTTTTAAAAGAAAGGAGGACATGGTACATGCAGAGGTGTAAGCTGTAACTGAGTCTTCTTAAGCTTGCAGTCACCATGAGGGCTTTTCTGTTTAATTTCAGGGTCTGGCAGAAGTCTCTAATCCATGCTGGCCCTGGTGGGGGCAGAAGGACAGGAAAAGCACCTTGTTCCCTCCGCAGAAAGACTGTATGTTATCACTGGTTACTAGAGCACTAGGACTGACACTGCTGCATGTTATCACTGTGTCTGCCAAAAGACACAGACACCAGCCCTGCAGCAGTGTCACCCAGTAGCTTCAATCTCCCTTTCACCCTATGTCGTGGTTTAACCCGGCTGGCAGCTAAACACCACGCAGCCGTTCGCTCACCAGGGCACCAGATGCCTGCCTAAAGCGCATCACCTCCTTAATTTCCTGATTTTTCAAACCATTTCTTCATTGCTTTTGTGAGGGACCTGTAGGTATGTTTCATTTTGTCCTCTTCTGCTATGAGTATTCTTTTGGACTGACTGATATATTGCAAATTCACAGAAGTTAATATTCGTGTTGTGGTTTCAGATTACCAAACACCATGCAGACGTTAGTTCATGTCTTTATTATTATTGTTTATTATTATTATTATTATTATTATTATTATTATTATTATTATTATTATTATTATTTTATGTGTTTTCACCTTTTTTAAGGTTTGGCCACTTCAGTTCATGCCATTTTAAATAGAAAATAGGTATTTGAAATAAAGAACCATGATGCTTTTAATGAAAGTAATAGTCTTCTTATCAGTTTTCAGTAGCTGACTGAAAGTTCACAATGGATTTCCATTCCATTTTATTCCAAGTCAAACTTTTTGCTTGTTTTTGTTTAAAAGTTGTGTTTCTCTTCTCTTTTTTCCCCACTCATTCCATTTTTTCTTTTTTTTCAGTGCAGATAATAGAGAGCACCTCTAATGCAGAAGGAAGACAGAAATTCATACTCAGAACTAAAATATTCCCCTGTCCTCCCCCTGCTCATTTACTGAAAGCAATTTCCTATCTAGAAACAAAGCATTCTGTTTTATTTTTATCACCAAGTGAATCTTCAGTTTGCTTCAATCTATATAACTCCTTCTAACTCTTGGAATTTATATAAGGAAGTCAGGTTAAGAGTCTGATATTCTAAGGTCACTCAGTGGTTAGTGGAGTGAGATAGGCTTTTCATCATACCTCAAACCTGAGTTATCATCTAGAGGTGTTTATGTCCAACCTTTTACAATAGTTACAGGCTCAAGTCACTACTAAGACAGAATTAATCCAGACCTGAATGTTTTGTCCTAGGAAGGGAAAATAAAAGGTAAGAATGAATTTCCCCAGTACATCCATTTTTAATTTTATTCTTACAACATCAACACTAATATTGGCTTTCTAAATACCCAACCTTCTATCTTAAAAAAGTTGCAACTCCATGTGCCATTTTTCATTGAAGAAGTGGAAATGAATTTGATGGGTTTATACAGTCACACACAACTTTCCTAGAAGTGGCTTTTTGCTTCTGAGAGCTAAAGAAACACAGTGAGCAGCTGCAGGACAGAGTCTTCTAATATAAAAATAGGCTTTGTGGAAGTTCCTTGTGTGTCTCCCAGAACGTAACTGCCTGACCTTGAGAAAAGAAGCAGGAGATGTGTTTGACTTAAGTATTAACTGATAGGAACTGGCCAGTCAAACCTTCAAGTGTCCATTGAATAGCAACAGAAATTCAACATAAAAGAAAAGTTCTGACCTTTATATTTAAGTCTCCTGAAGTTGCTAGGGAAAAGAAGTATGGCTCCTTTATAATGTTAGTCAACAGTACTGTCCACTTCAAATGCAAAGGGAACATCAATCCCCTACTGGGACATTAAAAAAAAAAAAAAAAAAAAAAAAAAAAAAAAAAAAAAAAGGAGAAAAGGTCAAAATCCTTCATAAATGACTACTCTCCTCAAGAGTATGAGCAAATGTCAGCCAGCTGCCCTGAAGTACAATCTTTATCCACTACAATAAATGTTAGTAAATTATCACTTAGGTCAGTAGGGGATGAGACACACAGTCTGCTCTGGCAACAAGGCTTTAATCTTTGGTCTAGATTCATTCAAATGGCACTGAAGGTCTCAAATTACCTGTTTCACTAATCTTCAGAAAGTTGTATGCCTTATGAAGGGATCTCATTCCAGGAACATACCAGCAAGAAGCACATCAATTTTTCTGTATCAAATGTTTTGCTAGGCAAAGCTTGGAAATCTGAACAGCACTCAAAAAGGCTTTGGGAACTGTTGACTCAATAAATTTCCTCCTCATTTTGGGTATTCTTCAATTCTAGCCACACTAAAGTTTTGAGGTTGCAGATACAGGAGCATAGACTGCAGGTGACTTCTTTGGTTGAACATGAAACATACAAAGAATTAACTATGTTTGTTCATAAACAGTAGAAATTTGGATCATGAGGAAGCTTTATCTTGGAAGACTCTATCAAGGTTGCTTACAGCTGGCAACACTGCAAGAGAAAACACCACCTCCCCGATTGCCACCCTGCATATTCTGACACTGCATCTGGGCAATCCAAAGAAAACTTGAATTGAACAGAACTATTTGGGTCCAAATAAGTGATCTGGTAGCCTGTTAATGTAATGCAGTACAAAAATTCTGAATTCTAAGGTTTGGATTCAGTTCATTACCCACACGATAAGAGAGGCCAGGAGAGCTCTAACAACAACGCTCAACAAGCCACAGGAAATGAAAGAGATTTTGTTTTCACTTTTTCTTCATGATGCTACTTTTTACAAGATGACTTTGCTCCTCTCCCAACAACATTATAGAAACATAATTTTGTGCAGCACACTGAAGTAAAGACATGTCATATGTTGATTTCCAGTGCAACCATAAGCCAGAGCTCTTTAAAACACATGCAGAACTTTAGAAATCTCAAAAATGAAACCTTACATGTATTTCTTAGTTTGCTTTCAGATGTGTCACTCAGTTTTGGAAAAAAAAAAAAAAAAAAAAAGAAGACAGATTTTCTACAATATGAACTTTGGCCCACACAGCAAAATTTGTGCTGTAAGATCCTGGAGCTCAACATGCTGTTCCTCAGTGAGTTTAAGATCTCTAGGACATTCTTAGGGAGAGTCCTAGAAATTAAGTCAGGTAAACAGAACCATCATTTGATATTTAATTTCAGTGTAGTGCTGTCAACACCTTATAGAAATGATGGCTGAACTGGTGGATTTATTTTGGAAAAGCTGACAGTTTATGCTGTTTTGATGAGACCTTTATACTACAACTTGGCATTAAATCCTTCTTTAAAGTACTTAAGGAAAAAGCAAAGAGAAAAATGTATATGCTCACTCTTCCACCCTTCTTCACTTTGCTTCCTATCATTATAATGGAGCTGCACCTGTAGCAATCAGATGGAAAAAGGCTATAAATTGGTATGCCTTTTTTTTTTTCTTTTTTGAAGCTAAAGTCCAACTATTGTTTCTAACTGAGGGAAAAAGATTGCTACTACATTTCCAAAACAAAACTTCCCCAATAAATTTGGTGAATCAGCATGTGATGAGCTGGTTGCCTGCTAGAAAACCACAGGTAACCCCAAATCCTGGTAAAACAAACCAGTTGTATTACAGATTTTTCCTAGTTGTCTCAGCCAGTGTTTCCACTTAAAACTTCAATATTTTCTTGGGATTGATTCACCCTCTACCTTCCTGCAAAAATACTGTATTATGATGCAGCATTACTTGGTCTGAACTTTTGGGTAGACCTGTGCGGTGTCAAGAGTTGGACTTGATGATCCTTAAGGGTCCCTTCCAACTCAGGATATTCTATGATTCTATGATTCTACTTCTACTGTGGCACTGACTCCTCTCCTTCACCTTTGCTTCTAGCCACTTTAGACAAAGTTACATCACTGTTATATCCCAATGCATCCACCAGTATTTAGAGCCTCAACATTTAAATAGAGCTCTTTGCAACACACATGGGACTTTGACTTCCTACTCTAGATTCTTTCCACATAGTGTTTATTGTGTAGCCTGCATCAAAGTGGAATATAGTTTGGAGGCTGAGGAAATATACCATAGGTCTTGGAAAGTGAAGGGAACACATGGTACCTTTCCCACATACCATATCATTACATATAACCCAAAGTAAGATTTATATTTTCTAGAGTTAGCACACCGGCACCTTACAAATAATCCTATTAAGAAAAACAAAACAAGATAGAACAAACAAACAAACAAACAAAAAAATAACTGTCTTTCTAAAAATCCATCAATGCAATAAAAGAATATGGCAGCTGTCTACAAGGATTTAAAGAGCAAGGGCAAGAGAACTTGTTAATCAGAGGCCCAATGAAGTGAACAGAATAAGATGAATAAAAGATCCATTAAAAAAGCCTAAAATAAAATTAAGAATTGTGGAAATCTCAGGAAAAAAGGAAGATGTCTGTCATATGTAGCAGATAAAAATAGGCTATCACTGACTAGACAGAAATGGTCCTGCTGTAACAAGGGGTGGAGAAGATGACTGGTAACACATTTTTCAGCTTCTGTGATTTTTCTACCCAGGTACTTGATTAGATTTTGGACATGCGGAATCTCATAAAGCAAGTATTATGTTAAATCTCATGCACAGTCAAGTGGATTAAGGACTAAAACTATTCCTAACTCCCCATAAATCAGTGTAGTAGGATTTCTGTTATGATATATAAATATATATATATATATATATAAAAATATATATAAAGTGTGTGTTTGTTGTTGTTATTATTGTTATTATTAAGAATAAGCTGGTGGAGGAAACAGATGAGTTTTGACCATTAACGTTTTTTTCCAGAATTGTATAAGCTTATTTTGTTCTTTATTTTTGCTCTTTTATTTTATGCTCAGCCACCCTTTGCTTTTTAGCTCCTAATTCCAACCAGTGGCTTCAGGACCATTTTATTTCAGGAAAAGTGAATTCTTAAAATCCCTGGGAATCCTTTAAACTTTGATTTCTCTGAATACCTAAACATTCATTCTCAGAAGGGTATAGAAGATCTAAGCTTCCTAATTCAAACAGGAAGGACCAATGTAAAGCAAGGGAACAGAACATTGGTTCATTGGCTGCATGGTTCTGGTGCACCTGAACAACCCTTTGAATTTTAAAGCAAACTTTGAAGTGTGCACTTTGTATAAGGTTAAAAGTTGCAACAGCAGGAAAAATACAAAACAAAACAAACAAACAAATGAAAAACAACACCAACAACATGAAACTAGACAGAGACAAGAACTCTCTCTCTCTCTTTTTTTTTTTTTTTTTTTTTTAATGACAGGTAAAAAGAAATAGCATTGAAATAAATAGAAAAAGAAATCTATTGCAATATATTAAGTGATCTTAATCCATCAACCTATTCAATTTAGATTTTCCAAGTAAATTTATTGTGCTTCCAATCTAGGATGTGGGGCTTATGCCCTAATGTGATGAACTCTTTCTGTCCCTTGAAAAGGAGTAACTTATTCAAACTTGTATATTGCTTATATCAACTCTGGTCAAGAAAGGTTAATATTCTTTCTATATGTCATCAAAAATATTAGTGGTTATATTACACACTGGGGGTAGGAATGATGAAGCCTCCTGTTTAAAGCTGATAGTCTAAAGTATTTTTACAGGCAAAGTGTAAACAGGCGTCTCCAATAGATAATTCAGCTCATGATAGAGTAGAAAAGACATGAAAAGACACAAATGAGTCTTTGTGGTGCCTGTCTTGTGCTATGGAGGAAACTGCAATAATCAGTTTACAGCTGATATTTAACATGCTGGTGGCTAAGCATATAAAAGCTGGCTGGCCTGAGTCAAATAGCAAAGATACAAGTTGCACTGGGAGAGGTTTCATCTTGATTTATGTCAAGAAATTTTATACAGTAAGAACAACCAATCACTGGAACAACTTCCCCAGATATGCAGTGGAGTCTCCATTACTGGAAGTTTTTAACATGTGACTGAACAGGGCTGCTAGATAATCTCACCTAAATTCCTTTTTCTGCAAAAAGAAAGGGAAAGATCATTTTAGACTAGATGACCTTTGGAGGTCTCTTCAAACATGGGCTGCTCTACAATTCTGTCAGACCCTCATTTTTATTTTCTGGGGTGGAAAGATTTTTCTCTGAGACACTACCTCCATCCATCTAAGCATCTAAGTATCACTTCCAAGACAAAAGCAGCCAATGAAATAATAAATGCCAAAGACCTAGGTTCAGGAAAAATAAAAAATAAAATAAATAAAAATAAATAAATACTTGATCTGGAAAGGCAGAAAACAAATTATTCTGAGTTCTGAGTACATCCCTCATGTTTTTACATAGACCACTAGAGGAAAAATAATAGTTTCTAGTAAATTACTAGATAATTATGATTGTTATTACTATGTTATTTGACTTGATATAAAGGACATTTCTGGGCTAGACCACTATTACCCCTGAGTATCTTATGTATACACAAGGAAATAACTGGTGGCAAAGAACATGTTCAGTACACTTGGAAAGTATTATCTGTGATTACAGAAAGGTCAGGACTTTCAGGAATTAGCTTTTTACTTGTTGGTATTACTTGTTTACTAGCATCTTTGCTTATTACTTAATGGTATGTAGATACATGACATATGAATTACATATGAGTTGCAATTGCTTGAGGGAGATTAGAAGGGATATGATATGAACATTCACAATTTGAAGAGGGAATGAGTCTGGCAAACATAATCAGGAAGCTTAGGTTATTGGTCTTTCAGGTGACAGCAATCACATCTTCATTCATAGAACTCTATACAAGTTTCTTTCATGTCAATAAAGAGATAAAAGTCCATCCACACCACTGGGGCTTGGAGCAGGCCCGAATTTAATTTATGCACTCAATGCACACACAAGAGTCACCAGTAAAACTGACTATCATGAACATAGTCTCAATAGCAAAGAAAAGAATAATAATAGGAAGAAAAAGACTGTGAGCAAGCAGTGACATCTCACTGGCATTTGGCAGGAAGAACAAGAGAATATCGTTGCTGTTCATATGGTACTTGCTCTTTGACAAACAAAAGGACTCCAGACTCCAGGGTGGCCAACCTGCCACTTTTCACCAGGACTAAAATTCTCTCCAAGAAAAACAAACAAACAAACAAACAAAAAGAGCAGGTGATTTCTAGCTTCACAGCTCAATTATCTTCCTTTAATGCGTTATCATAAATGATGAAAATCTGACCTGCAGCATTGTTACACCTCCTCCAGGGCATAGCAGCATCACTTGGCTGCCCATTCACACTGCTGTCTGTTTCCTGTCTAGAGTCATAAACTTGGGTACTACATAAAATGCCAATATCATCAGCCATAAAGTTGTAACAGGCAGTTTGCTCAGCTTGCCAGCTAGGAAAAAGCTTCTTTACTGTTCTTCAAGACAGTCCACAGGGATCACCCTCTTGCTGTTACTGACCTTGAGTTTGATCTATATGGATGTTGTCAATCCTTATTAACAAGTTGCTAATGGCAGGTGGAGAAGATGCTTTCTCAAAGTCTTGAAGAGAGCTCTTGCATTTGCTCTAAGAATGAGGACTGAGACTCATGACGAAAGCACTGTGCAAATAATCTAGCTCAAAGCCTTAAGAGGTGTTTTGACTAAATGTTGCCTCTTCAGAATATATGGTTTCATCACAGCTGAAATCCCTGGTGGAAACATAGGTAAAAGCTTGGCTGGCAGATTTCTGAGGTCCAGGAATCACTGGTCAGTTAAGAAGAAAGAGAAGGAGAAATCCATACTGACCTTCTGGAAGAAGGTCTTACTCCACAGACCTACTGCATCATTTGGGCTTAAGTCTCAAAACTCATTTTAAAACAACAGAAGCTGATTCAGAATTAAATTCTGGTTGGGATTCTTGATTTCTCTTCTGCCTCTAACCCTAGCTGTAATGAAATTATTTAATAGCCTCTGCACCATTTTTCTTAAAAATAATAATTAAAAAAAAAAAAAAAAGAAAAAAATGTAGTAGGACTGTCTTTCATGTCCACCTTTAATTGGCAACATAATTTTTAGCTGATCAGTGTTTGCCAAGAGAACTGAAACCTGTGAACAAAAATGCCAACCCCTGGTAGGGTGCCAAGAGAGACAGAATAAAAATGCCAAAGTCATAGTAGCTTTCCCTTAGCAGAAAGTTCCTGGCTTTTCACAAACAAATCTTTTCCTGTCAGCATTTATCACAAAATATTTAAATCATTTGCATTGCATTTTCACAGCTAAGCTCTTTAAAAATAAACTCAACATCTCCTGTGAACAGTATTTTCCGGGGACTTCAAAGTGCCTCTTACTCTCAGCAGTGCCCAAGAAAATAGTCTGGTGCACTGGCCTCAGATACACATTGATGCAGTGTGCAGAAATAAGATAGTGAGGTGACTGGGGGGTAATACATATAATTTGTTCTGAACGGCAAAAAAAAATATTTTTCAAATTTATTTTGAGTGTTAGAAATAAAAGGCACTCCAGGAGGAGATGACTTCTTTCTACTATGACCACTGTTGGCTTAAGAAAAGCTCTGCTGGTTCCTACCATATGTCCGTCTAGTCCATCCTCTATAACACTGTCACAGAGCATGCTTAAGGGCTCTCGTTGTCATGAGCAGATTCTTAAGATAGTCACGTATAACATTTCTTTCAAGCTTATCCATTGCTTTGTTTTATTGTTTGTTGCATATTCCTCCCAGTAAAGACAGAAAGCTGTGCTTTTCCAGAATACTCATTGCCAGGTCTCTTGCTGAACCACCAAACCAGCAACATTTACCAAAGCAACACACCTACAAAGGTGGAAATCCTCTATTACGAAATAAATGAACGTTAATGAATGAGCAAGACACTAACCTATTATCATCTTCATTGTCAGTGTAAGAATTTTTAAGTTGAGTACATTTATTAATATTATACTAGTGAAAATGTCTATTATTAATGAGAAATGTTCAACAGTATAGCAGCATGTGTTTTTACTGCTACAAATAATGTTACAGACCCAGCGTGTTGGATAAGCAAGGTCCCATTTCACAGAGAGAGACTTCAGGTGAGAGCCCTTTCTGAAGCTATTAATATCACCAAAGTTCACTCTTTCCCCTACATCTTATTTTCCTCTTGTGCATTGGATGTAAACACTCCCACTGCACTGTGTGGATCTCCAGGCTGCTGATCACAACTGAGAGTTGTTCTTGGTATCAGTAGTAACTGTTACAGTGCTTCAGCAAACAGGGATTAGATCAGTTTTACTTAGTTACCAGCAGATGTGCAGTATGGCAGCATGTTGTTTGCTGACTGTCCCACAGAAGAAAAAAGTTAATATCTCTCTGACTGTCAAGCATCCTTGGGCATGTTTTCTGTATGTAGGTGGTAAAGCTGCAAAAGATCCCTCTGTTGCTTTCTCTTCCTTTTCTTTCCTAGACTAGTGTGAGGCAGCTGCTTGACAGTGAATATGTACCTTAATCAATGGTTTACTACAGACATTTTAAAGTTATCTTCCCAGGGAAGAATTCCCTAGAGCTCCCTTGCCCTTTAATATCAAAATTCTGTTTTGGCTCCAGAAGAGATTGAGCAATGCATCACCTACACCAGTTAGGAACAATTCATAATATCATATAATCAAAGAATGATTTAAGTTAGAAAAGACCTTCAAGATCATCAAGTGCAACCATCAACCTGATCTACTGAATCCCATCACTAAATCATGTCCTTTAGTACCACATCCACACATCTCTTAAATACTTCCAGGGATGGGAACTCTACCATTTCCCTGGGCAGCCCATTCCAATGCTTGACCATCCTCTCCATGGAGAAATTCTTCCTAATGTCCAATCTAACCCTCCCCTTGCACAACCTGAGACTTTTTCTTCGTGTCCTATCACTTGTTACTTGAGAAAAGAGACCAATGCTCTCCTCACTGCAACTTCATTTTGGGAGGCATTGCTGGTACAGTTCTTCCAAAGAAACTTAGATCTGACACAGGTTCAAGATGTGAAGATGTTAAAACCTGTGCAATATTACTTAAAGGGAGAAGAACGCAAGGAGTTTCCCCATCCTCATTTAACATGGTTGTAGCATCTCTTAATACGTCTAGAGTTTGGTATATGCTTTGGGATATACTACAGGACAAATTCTCTTGCAGGAGAACAGTTTTAACTTCATGTTTTCTCTCAGTGATGCTCTCTCACCCAGACTCTCAGAGACACTTTTGAACAATTGATCACATGTACTTTAAATTAACAACAGCAACCTGCCAACACAAAGAGCAAGCTTTTCTTCTCTTTTCTCTTTAAGCATCCTTGATTTCTTGCAAAAGAAAATGTTTACAAAAGATTTCTGGGGAAAATGAAAAAGTTAAATATCAAAGCAAAATGTTCCACATCTAGGGGGACAGAAATAATTCATTTCAACCTTGAGAAAAACAATTATGTTTAATTTATCACACAAACCACAAGATGTTATTTACTACTGTACGGTACATACAATTTCTCAACAAACTGTGAATACTTTGATCTTATTTACTCTTTTCACAGTGACAAAACTAAAACTAAAAAAGGGCCAGATGATCAGGGCAATAAAGACTTTCAAAAACAGGTATGGATCACTTTTGCTTGAGTTTCAATAAACTCAGTTTTCTCAAGTTAAGATGCAGCGGTTCCAAACACATGGAAACAGGTTTTATTTTACACTAGAAAGACATGACAGGAGGTGCTAATATTCTGCTTTCCCACCACAGTTCTCCTGGTGTAATTCATCTGGGTGAATGGATGACAGCTCCCAAGTTCTTAATGGTTCGGAGTTTCGTTGTGAACAGCACGAGTCACAGTAGCGGATGCCACCAAACCACAAAATATGGCATGGTCTAATGAGATGTCAGCATAAATCTCATGATATTTGGGTCTCTTACCTTTGCCATTCATCTACTCACTATGCTCATTTGTTGCTCTGGGCTTTTACCTTTCCAGCCACCCCTAGTTTGCAATAGACTGAAAACTTTTCAGCAAGAGCTCTCTTACTACACGGAAACCAGAACACAGGCCCTCAGTTCCAATAGGGAGCTCTCAGTGCTGCTGCTATGTAGCCGAGATTCAATTACACAGAAAAAACACTTATTCTAATCTTGGTAACCCACTCATAGAGATGCCTAATCACTCAAAAGAAAACCTCCTGTGTCAGTCTGATAAACTAAAAGCAACTACTCTGTCCAATAATTACATTGGAGGGTGTTAATTGCCAGTATAGATGGTTCTGGACCTAACCTTTTTCTTCCTTATGCTGGTGATTTTACCTTGTGAAAGAAAGCCCTTCTGTCATTATTTTGTTTTTTTGTTTGTTTTTTTGTTTGTTTTTCTAATATGCTTGTTTTGAAGAATTTTAATGCCAGTTCCTTGTAAGCATTCTCAATACATAGAATAATCAAGGTTTGTACAAAGACAGACAATGACAAAAACTCATGCTATCAGAGGAATTATATCAAGGACATCCTATTCTTGTGTTATTACTAAAAATTACAAGGCATAGCCAAGGAAACAATAAGCCAGGCTACAGGGTGAACTGCAGAGCTCTGGGTGTGGAGCATTTTGTGGCTTATCCTGCTCCTGGTTTAAACATCTGGGACTGACTCAGAGAAATTTTATCTCTCTTTTTTTTTTTTTTTTTTTTTTTCTCCCTGCTAATTGTCAAGGAGCTGACTGATTGCTTCTGACTGACAAGTATCTGATAACAGGAAATGGTGGCATGGCAGGAGCTCGATGGTTTAAGAGCGATGTAGGATAACCAATTCTTTCATATAAAAGCATGTGTGTACTGACAGGAATGTCAGCTTTATAGCTGTCAGAAAGGCTTGGCTACAGGAACTGTTAAGTATCAACTGTTATTACTATCCATGTTTGTATTGCCGTAGCTGTTCTGAGCCCTGATCACAAACCAGCTTCTTGCTGGGTGAATGAAGCACAGAGAAGCAACCCCATAAGCCTGTTCCTCAGCTGCCTGAAATCACATTTTCACCAAAGCAATGCAGATTAACAGTTCTTCCTAGGAAGCTCTGTGAATAGCAGAGGGGTTTGGAAGGCCCCACGTCAGCTCTGCTGGCTCTGTTTGAGCTGTCACTGCTAGACTCAAAACAGAAGATGCTCTGAAGCATGCATGTGGTGAGAATGAGCATGGCTGGAACGATCTTGAGGTTTGGTGTTTTGAGGATTCCTGAGACAGTTTAGCACCTGTGAGGGACAAATCAGACCTCGACAGCCTTGGAGCTGGAAATACAATGTGTTCCCCACAAGTCCTTAATGCCACTGGTGGTGGCATCAGAGAGATGAGTCAGGGGCCAATCACAGGCTTTTGAGAAAGAGCTCCAATAGATAAGGCCCTGATTGAAAAGTTTGTTTGAAACAGATGTTCCATGGCTGAAGATTACTAGGAATTGACTCAGTTTCAAGATGAAGAGCAAAAAAATCATGAAAGGAAGCTAATGAAAGTAACTGCCCTGGCTTTGAAGTATCCATCATCGAACTGAGAACAGAAAAACAGGAGAACAGGATTTACTGAAAATCCAAAGAAAAGCAGAGCAGTCCACTTTCAGCCCCAGTAGAGAGAAGGGAAAAAATAAACAAATAACCTGAAAGGTTGCCATTATTTAGTAATGTGAATTAGATGTTAAAATGTCAATTGATTTTTCATAGTCCAAAATATTATTTATAGCATCGATAAAAATTTCTAATTTCCAATAAACAGTCATGGGATGAAGATTTTGTACTAAATCCTGCTCAAATTGCTCGAGCATATCATCACATCGAAGTCATTAGGACTGTACAAATGAGTAATGGCAGCAGGAGCTGGCCTTTTACTGGCATGAGTTTGAAATGGCTGCCTTACTCAAGCGTGCCAATAAAACATTCTTGCCACACTATCATGTATTCCATTTACTCTCCATTTAAGAGAGAGGGGAAAAGGTTATTTTAGAAATACTTTAGAGTAATAAAACCTTTATTGCTACATTTTTTGTATCTCTTATGCCTGTGAAGCTGGTTGATTTAGTTATGCCCACAGTTCTGGGAGTGATAGAAAGTCAGTACTTATGCATTTTGTATACCTCTAAATTACTTAAGCTGGAGTGCCTACAAATCAAGGGGATGCAGTTTTAAGGTCATATAGCTCACAACTCAACACGAATAAAAAAAACACATGCTGGGTAGATAGCCTCACATTCCCTCCTTCCAATGGGACACAGCAGGTGTTGCTGGCTCTGATGACTTGCAAGACAACAAATCTAAACATCCTGGGACTGAACTGAAACCTGTTACTGTAAGTGAAAGATTGGAAAGGAAAATCTGCCAGGAATGTGGTAGAACATAGAAACACACACATGCATGCAGTTTGGGATCTTTTGAAACCTAATTGTAAGACAACAGATACTTTCTTAGCATTATTATAATTATTTGCATATCGCACTGTGTATTTAGAACAACATTTTCTTGTATTATATTCAAGATATGCACTATTGTCCCATTTATCTGTTTACCATACAATGAGCCAAATAAATATCATATCACTGCAATTCCAATGGAAAACTTGCTTTTTATTCTTTAAAGCAATAACTGTGAAAAAATACTACATTCCTTCTACCAGTCCTATTTTCCACCACTGCTGACACACAAATTACAAAAACAAAACAAAAGAAAAAAAAAAGACAAACAAAAAAACCCTCTCTGCTCACTCTGCTCAGCTAGCTGAGCCACTGTCTTTATAAGAAAGTAAGCAGAATCCTTTTCTGCTTTGTTCTTTAGCAAACCTACCAGCTAAATGGTGACTTTAGTATGTTCTTTGTTGTGGGACAAGAGAAACAGAGGAATAATCCTGGTGCAATTTTTTAATTCTCAGGTTGTAATCCTGGCAGTTAGAAAAATTAATGTGTGATTTATAAGCTGAATGAATTTGCTCAGGAAGTAACAGAGAGAAAAAATATGGAATCCCACACTGCCATTTTGACAATTGTTTTCCTTCTGTAACTGTATTTTAAAAGGGAAGCCAACATCATTTGGAATAAGATATCTGCTTTCTCAGATGACACCAGTCTGCTGAATAGCAGAATGACAAATATCTCTGTGGTTATTTAATTATTTAGGGCATAATATGCTATTTTATTTGACAATCTGTTTGCTCTGTGGATAAACTGTAATGCTGAGTAATTTTTCCTTATGAAGGAATGAGATTAGCTTCTCATTAAATAGCCTCATTGGACCAACAGCAACATCACGCTACAAATAGAAATAATACTGTGAAAAGAATGGAGCAGAGATGCCTGGAAGTTACAGAAAATACAGTAGAGACAACTCTCTGCAGTGAGTTAGTCAAAGGAAAGCTTTGGGAACTCACAGTAGCAGTGTTGCCTGTATGGGCAGAGGAAGTGGGGTTGCCAAGGAGTTTCTGAGGTGATGATCAGCCTTCCCCTGTCCAATGGTCAGGCTATTTGGCTTACATACTGCTGGTGTTGGGTGGCACTGGCTGAATTATGCTAGTCTCCTGCAAGAGATCAACGAGCCTTGCTCTAATTTCCAGAGACTTTGTCCAGAGACAGTTGGTGGTTTGATCCTGAACCTCAAACAGATACAGAAGCTTCATTTTCCATAACTTGTTTCTATCTGATGTAGATCATCAGATGGAAATGTTCTGGAGTTCATGGAGTAAGTTATATAAGGGAAGACAGCAGGCATTTCATTGATGCTCTGATTTTGCAGGGCCTGCATTATGCATGGTGATAATAATAAACACTAAGCTATCAAACAGTGCTATCAAACAGAGCTATCCATTTTAATATTGCCAAATGATTTCACAGAGCTCTGTCATCATCATCACCATTTTACAGATGAAAAAGCACAGCGAAGTATTTTGCCTGGGGTTTTATTAGAAACTAGTAATATATCTGAAACTAATACCTAGTTTTCCAACCTCCTAGTCTAATGCTCTAACTACTATTTTACCCTAGAGATATGAGAAGAACACAGATAAAAAGCTGTCATAGCACAAGCAGCATAGTTTACATCACCTATATAAGCAAACAATATGAGACTGACTGTTAAAAACTGACTGTTCTGGGCAAAGATTTTCCCTGAATACCACTACATCAAATGGCAAACTAAATACATTTGGAGCTAATGGACATATGAGTTTTAGACTTTGCATCCTGCCTCAAATGAAAGATCCAGATGAAAGAGCAATCTCATCCATTTTCTGTCTCTGACAGTGGCCAAAAGCAAATTTTTAGGTAAGAGCTAGGAAAAAGATATATTAACATTTCTCTAGAATATTCTCAGAAACTCCAAAAAATTGCAGATGAGGAACTTTCTGAGACAAAAGTTGTGGTTTGAATTTAACAGCCCAATGGCAAGGAGTGTCACAACTAACCTGAAAGCTGAAGATCTCCATTACTTTGTTCTGAACACAAAACAAACAAGTGACACTTGATGTCTCATAACACTTTTATAAGAAGAAACACAAACAATTTCCCATTCAATCTCTACACGAAGCTCTCAATTTTCTAGACCTTTGTCACCCAAGGTTAAATGCAAAGAAGAGACACTGAAAGTAATTTTGGTCTGTTCTGGATGTTGCTAGGGTTGGAAGAGATCCACAGAACAGTCCTGTGAAAAGAGGGTCCCTATTCTTCAGAGATTCAACAAACAATATAGGCCTTTTCTCCATTTACCTTGCTTGGAAATGTTACTTCTTGGATTGACTGACATGAACAGTGCTTTTAAAACAACTAACTGTTTGATATCTAAAGTAGGATAAGAATAGCGAAGTATCTCTGCCTGTTTAATTTTTGTTCTCTCTGATGTTGCCAGCATACCTTCTTTCTGGTGCCAGCATGAGACAAAATTTGAAGTAGTGATCTAAAGATACAGTGTTATTTGTCTCGTTGACAAGCCCCAAATTGTAAGCATTTCTGTAGGCAACACCTAAAAACTGAACAATCTTTCTGCCCCATACGTGATCTGTTTGCTATTTTCATCACGAAATCAAAGGATCATGGAAGATCTTGAGTAGAAAGTGGCCCACAAGGGTCATCAAGTCCAATTCCTGACTCACAAGGGACTATCTAGATATTAAGCCATACATCTGAGAGCATTGTCCAAATAATTCTAGAACTCCAGATTTTTTCAGATCTTTAAATTTTGATGAGGTGAAGGTGGGTTACTTAGTTTGAATATGTCTTTCAAAAGAGGTTGTCTACTGGCCCCGAGAGCCTTAGACTTGTGTCACAACAATTGGTTATAACTCTGTTATGCTATTTCTATAGATGAGGCTGTCATGTGGGATCTCAAGTTCTTCATTCTTCTGCACTCATAAAAAAAAGGAAGACTGTATCCAACCAAAAGTACATGATTCAAAAACAAAATCCAAAATCCAAACAAATATATCCAGTTACTTCTTCATTACTTAGATTAACTGAGCTTTGAAATTGCTGCTAGAATGAAGCACATTAGAACAAGATTTGGAGGCAAAGGTGGATTTTAGCCTTAAGCAAGACAATAGCACTGTAGTAGTACACTTTAAACAGAAGACCTTGTATTAAAGAAGGGAAAGAGTCTGGAATCAAGGTCTACTCCAGCCTATGAAATTGTGCCCCTACTGTGTAATGACATTCAGAAACAAACAAGCTTTGTAATGACATTCAGAAACAAACAAGCTTAGGTTCAAGAGCAAGGGTAACATAAGTGAACAAATAAAACATCAATCTAGCCCAGCTAGATTGTTCCCAGTCTGTGGTCAGAGTTACCCTGACCATTTCTGCAGGGCACTTCCTAGTACAGAGAAACATGAACATCCTAAGGCCTTTGATATATAAATTTATCTACCACTGCCTAACTAAGTTTTCATCTAGATTAAAAGTGGAACTTTTTTTTTTTTTTTTTTTTTTTTTTTTTTGTTTGTTTGTTTTGAGCACATGCAGATTTTTAATTCCTCTGTTTGCCCGTATCCATTGAAGTGCCAAAATAATGGGAAGGATTTCTAAGTATACATTCCCGTTGGTTATAATTAGCAATATAATGCCTAATGATCATTAGCCAAAAGAGGTCTTGAACTACCTGATTTTCATCCAAAACCTGTTGATTAGTAATCCCCTGTAGCTGAGCCATAACACTGTACTGAAGCACTGAACAAAAGCTTGGCTTGAATGTAATCATTTGATTAGCATTCATCCAAGCAAAACATCCTCTTTTGTAGAGACCAAGCATATTTCTACCTTTTGCTAGCTTTTGACAAGAGGCAGGTGTTTTAAGCATAGGAAATGTGTACAGTACAGAGTGTTCTTCAACGAAGCAAAAGAAAAATACGTTCTGCCTTGACAACAATGACACTTTCTAGTACACCGGTGTGGTATCAGTGAGCTGTCATCAGTTATGCACTCAGATGTGAGAGAGACGGTGCATACACAGGAACCCAGAAAAAAAGAGGAAGATATGAAAAACACTTAAAAAATAATTACAGACGTTATCTAAAATTAATCACAGGATTATTGTTGCTGTGATGTTGCATTTTGTCTGCGATAAAGCAAGCAGCGAGCAAGCTAAAATTGTGTGGCTTCTTCAAAAAAAAACACAGATCAACATAACAGCTACCAAAACATTGATTTCATTCCTGTGCCTTCTCTGAAACACTGGGAACCTATAGCAGTGTATTGCACCTACTCAGGCCAGCCTAAATTGGTCAGTAGCAGCTAATATCAGTAACTGCTACATCTAAACTCCTGGAAGCTGATGCAAATTTCAGAAGAAGTTGGATCAATACAAACACACACACAAGGTAGTGAACTAATCCATGCCAAGAGCAGAGAAATTCCCTTTCAGTTTAAGTAAACTGAAACACTACTTTTTGCTCCAGATTGCTTTGACAACTTACCCTTGACAGGCCTTGCTGTGAATGTGTTGACCTCTCTACTCTTTTCTGAGATGTATTGAACAAGATGCAACTTATTTTCTGGTTCCTTCAATAGCTGTCTCACTCTAATCTTTCCTTCCTAGCCTTAGAATACTTTACATTAATCTGGTAACTACTTTTAGCCATCCTTTTATGCCATACGGCATAGTATTATTTTGACCTTCCCATCTCCCAAATGGCAATTGATTCCTTCATTTCACTCATGACATCCCTCTGTTGGGAGTATTTGGAAAAAGTAGAAATATTGGAGGTTGGGTGAAACTTCCCAACTTCTGTCATGTATCCCAGTCTCTCATAACTTTTGGCTGTGTTCTTGACATCCCTTGGGCACTTCAAATAAATCTCTGGATCCAGAAGGCAAGGCTAAAAATGTACTCAGCAACTCAACCTGCAAGGAACTACTTCAACTATAGACACATTCTTGTCTGATGGGTTAGGGGGGAATTTCTTACTCTTAATCTTCTTCCTCGACTGATATTCATCAGGGAACACATCCCCTAAAGCTGCCTTGCTATGAACAGATATGCTGTGCTGTCACCAGATTACAGGACAGGAGGTTTCTTGTTAGGCAGTGCCTTCCAGCTGCAAAAGGAGGTGACAGCAAGAACTATGAAGAAAAGGAAGATTAATGGTGTGCATAACACAACAGATACAAGAAGGGATTATACTTTTCAGAAAGGAGCTTTCTAGAAGAAAATGGTTTGAGATATGCTGTAGGAGCTGCTAACTTCTGTAACTAGCCATTTAGCCCGCTTCTGTGATTGCATGACTAACTTCATGCAGTCCCGTGATTATAGTTATCTTCTGACTCAAATGTATCACAAAGCAGGAGGAACATAATCAACATTTGGCAGGCAAAGGGTCCTTGTTACCAAGCAACATGACTTATTTTGCAGAGCCAGATTTCTACTTTGTTTCATTTACATTCTTTTTCTACAATTTATGTGTTAGGAATTGAAAGGAACAGGTACAATAAATACCAATAAAGCACCTGTTAACTATCATTAACATTCAGATCAGTGCTAACTGACACAAATGGAAAAAATAAATAACTCACCTTTAAAATTAACATTTTCACAGGCAAAATTTTTAGAGACTAAACTTTGTTGCCCTGGTTAAGATTCAGTTCACTGGCCCTTGTGAAGTAGATGTGGCTACATGGATTTGTTCTGGAGTCCCAATGTCCAAAGAACATCTTGCCTTTTGTTCACAGAGACATACATCTAACATGGAGACAGAGATGTTAGGAAGGGAGGTGTAACTACAAAAGCAATGAAGAAGACAAGTATGAAAAAGTGTATGTAAAATATATAAATAAAAGTCACTACATTATATACCAGTGGGATAACAACTTTATCAGTGGGGTTTGCCATTATGTAATCTCCTTACAAAAAAAGCTACTAATTAAGGGGATAACTGTGTTAGGAATTACTTGTCTTTCCTGTTAGCCTTCTGTGAAAGTACATAAGCTGCAGAAGGACAGTGGATGGACACCTGAATTTGAAGACTGCCCTGGACACTTGTGTTCAAGCTATGCCTCCGCCAATAAGTTCTGAGGGGATGCTCAGCAAATTTCCTAACAAAGACTGGCATGGAAGCTCAACATTATGTCAGCATTTTCTGGTCTTTCAACATGACATTTGAGGATTCGGTTTCTAAAAGCACTGAGATCATCTGTCTGCAACTGAATACAGTGAAACTATTCCCTGGGATGGCAAATTGAAGGCAAAAGGTCCCCAAAGTTAAGAGATGCCTATAACAATTTTTTACTGTCATTGCCATACCTCAGGTCTTAAAGGATAAAAGAAGGACAATAAAGCTGATTAGGTGTGGGTCACATATTTATGCCACCTATGGGTATGTAAAGGGCCCAGTTCTGCCCTTTGCCATTAATGTCCTACCCCTCCCATTGGTAAAATCTAGAGATGTACCATGGAAGATGGAAGAGAGTAGAAATCCGGGAAGAAAATAATGGTTTACTCCACCTTTATTGTGCTAAATAAGTAGGTGGTGAAGATACAGCCATGACATTTGAGAGAACAGGAAACATAGTTGAACAGCTTTTCATCTCTAATCACAGACTTGATGTCCAGAGTGTAAAGAGAGACTCATTAATAGCCATGAATCAAAAAGAAGAACAAGAAAAACATTTTGCTTTTGTCAAACACAGAATTACTTGGAATTACTTGCAAGTATTTCCACTTGCAATTATTATGTGGAATTACTCACAAGGAAGAACAAGAGCAATTTCACTAGTGTGTCCTTGTGGTGTCAATATGCTGTAAGACAGAAACAGCAGTTTTCACTTAAGCTCACTAGGGTCTACAGAAATCTTTCTATGGCTTTTTCTGGACCTCTGAATCAGGTGTTAGCAGTCTTGATTACTGCTGAAAGCTTGTTACCCACTGAACATTATATGCAGTTGGTGCAAAGTATCTTCCTAAGCAACTGACAAATGAGGACATTTTTCATATAACCATCTCTTCTTGCAGATGGTTTGGATTAATGTCTTTCTACTGATTAATGTGTCTTCCTCCCAAATGAAAGGACTACTTTGCTTTTTTCCTCTCCCTAGATATCAAGAAACATCTGTAAGTTTGATGAAATACAACTGTTCTTATAAATCAGCAAATCAAGTCATCTCCCAAGTTGCCCTTGGACTATTTTTTTTTTCTTCATGAACTTATGCATCTTCCAGTTGCTATTCTTTGGCTATTGTGAGCCAGCCTGTGGTCCTCAGCACCCTGTGAAGTAGAAATGTGCCCCACCTATACAGTTTTCTACATATACAACACAGCTTAATCACTTTGGACCTTGCTTTCAGCAGACAGAGTTCATGTTGATTTGCTGCAAGAGCAGAACACTGTCAGGTCGTGAAAGCACTGAAGGCAGGGATCTCCTGTCTCAAGAAAGGGTAATCTCATGATTAAAAAGGGGTAACATTGTGTCCTCAATTCCTCTGAAAACTTAACCACTCACTGAAGTTACAGCCTCTATAATTATAGAGTAGTTTGGGGGTTGTGTAGGAGACACTGAAAATTTTAATGTATGGAAATGGTTCAGCTTTTTTTTTTTTTTTTTTTTTTTTTTTTTTTTTTTCTATAGGCATAAATGTCACTGCTTAGGTATGAAATGCCCAGGGTCCATGAAAATATTACTGTTTATTTAAAAGAGCCTGTCATTTTTCCTCTATATTCCTGACTTTGGAAGAATATGTTTGAAAATTCAGTCCTACCTGCAATGAAAAAAAACAAGCAAACAAAAACCACCACCACAAAATAATAAAAAAAATATATATTAAAAAATAATTAAATTAAAATAAAATAAAAACACTGAGAATGTGAAAACATTTGTTAAAAAAGTGAGTATTATAGTATATATCTTTGCATGCACATTCAGGGTAAATACCGTTTCTGTGCTCTTTATACCTGCTTTTGACAAGTTTTTCTGAAAATGAACTGTCTGTGAAAAAAGAAAAAATCTTTTGAGTTAAATGTTTCTAAAAACCTCAGCGCCTTCTTCAGTTATTCTTGTTTCTGATGATGTCTCTGATTAAAACTCTAGGTTAATTTTTAGTAATGACACAGCAAACCTGTCATCCTTAATCCCTTTAGTAGTTCAATATGTTTATGAGAATGAGAGGATGTTAAATGTGGCAGTTTAAATGCTAAGCTGAGTAATCACTTCATTAGGAATTTGCTCAGTATGTTTGCTGTCTGCAGCCAAAGCATGCAAAACTGGACTGAGATAAACCACCAGACAGTTTGGTGTATGAACAAGATAAACTTCTCAAACATTGATTTATAAACCCTGGGATTTTGTTAGTAGAGATAAATGCATACTCACACCCACACCTGCGGATGACTTTTCCACTCCCAGCACAGAGGCTCTGAAATACAACCTCATTTAGCTGCAATGGGCAGGTATGGCCAACTCCACCTCCCAGATCCTGACCTGAGACAGCCTCAGCCAGCAAACCCAGTGGGAACCAAACTTCATGGGATTGAGGTGAACCCTGGAGAACTCCATCACTGCTATGAAAATCTTCCTGATAATTCCTACAGGGCCTGTAGAAATGGCCTGTGCAAAAAGAACCTCTATGGAGGAACCCATGTCCCCGACTGCAGCAAAACCTATTGCTTTCCTGAAGCTATCTCAGTGTTTTGAAGTCAAATCTCCTTTTATATTGCCCCCTTCTTCCCCGTCACTCTAGCCTCCAGAATATCCATCCTGAAGCCTGAATGTTGTTTGTTCTTATTTTCCTCCCATCCACATAATTCCTCTTTTAGACCCTTATATCACTCTCCACAATTAGCCTTCTCTCCTAACATCACAAAGTAGCCACAACAAATAATTCAAAAATATTTCAACAATTCAAGTCAATAATTCAACAAAATCCAGAAACAAATGGCATGCATTCCACCCAAGTCCCCTTGCTAATATTTCCTTCTGTCTGAGTTTAAATCTTCAGACATTTTGAACCCCTAAGAAACATGTAATATAGCAACTTATGTGGAACTTAAATTTCTGGTTACATGTCCGATCTGATGCACCCCCCTGCCTGAAAGGATTAATGTCCTTGCCTAGACAGCAAAGTAAGTTTCCTTAAACCAGTTTCAGGGCGAAGAAAGTGCCTAGAAAAGGTTGGACCACTCCAGACATCATAGTTTCCTGAACATTTGCTATTATCTTCCATACAGAAGACTGTCTCTGACACAGTATTCAAAGACTTTTTCTGTCTGTATCTAACACATCTCTAAGGATAAACCTGAAACAGGACCTCCTCCTTCAGCACACCATTAGCATTCACTTAGTTCCTTGCTAGCATCCTATTAAATTCAGAGTTCGCTTAGACTCAGAAGCAATTCATAAAGCTGTTAGTATTTCACTGATCAAAAATCTCTTGAGGCTCTACTTCTGCAACAAAGATTTATGTAAGGAGTGAGAGGGGGGCAGGGGAGAAGCAGAAAAGTAAAACCCCTGCATCACGGCTCAGCGTGATAAACAAGAATGTGAAGGAAGGGTGTGCTATGGGGAGAGGCAGGAAAGAAGTGATTATGTGGCAGAAGAGCTATCTTCCTCCTCAACATGCCTCTGGGAAAGAGGAAGCAAGAAAATATGAAAATCCCACCAGTACACACAATGACCCTTCAAAGCACCATGGGGAACTCACTGATGAAGAATTTCCCTCTAACGTCTCATGCCAACTTGATATTTGCCAAATCCCATTAGCCTCTAATCACTCACAAACAGTTGTTTGGACTGAATCTGCTCTTTCTTTTTCTGATACAAAGCGGGAGTTAGGCTGCAAATACTATCATGGTGCTGGTGAATGTGGGTGTAAGCTCTGTGCCTGAATTTATGGTCCACAGAGAAATACAAATGCTGACCTGTCTTAATGGCTGGCTTGGACAAGTGCTGGAGAAGCAGCTGAGTAACAAGGTGGGCACGTGGACCTGCATGGTATCACACAGTTTACCCTTAAAAGAAGAGACAGTACAAAACTGGGATATCCTCAGTAGGTGCTTTGTAAGGAAACAGTTAATCCCTGACAGCTCAGGAAAGGGAAACTGCTACCTCAAGGCCATATTGCCATTCATTTCCTGTAATTTCTTCCATTGCTCTGCCCCAGCAGTGGAGTTACCCTTTTCTACTCATCCACTGACCTTTGCAGGGTGCCCTTGCAGCACAAAGTCTGGTTGCCTTTTGGAGGCAAGCCCAGTTTTCTTAAAGATCTTCCTTGACACAGCAAAAACAAAGGTAAAATGGAATCCTGATTAGGTGCTACTCACCCAGACAAGGCACCAAGGCAAATCTAGACTGGAGATTAGTAGGATGTGGCATTTACAATAAGATCAACAGTTCATCATGTCCGCCTTCCTTCACCCCTTAAATTATGTCAATGCACAAGGAGGAGAAATTGCTTCCTGACCCTCTTTTGCATACCTTCAGCAACAGAAGCAATCAGCTGACATCCTGAAGTGCAGGATTTGATTGCATCTTGAATGCATAATGGTGGCTGTTATTATTGGCAAGAGCAACAGTTGTTACAGTGCAACAAAGGTGTCTTAATCAATTTCTCCTTATGTAACACACCGTATACAAGCTTTAATGCAATCAAGCACAATCTAAATAGAAATACTGCCTGCAGACTCCTTTTACTTAATAAGGACTGCTACTAAAACTAGGGGTCTGGATAGAAAAACACACTATATGAGTTGGGTGATTTGAGGGGATTGGTCCCATGTTTAGAAATTGTTTGTCAACTGATGCTTAATAATGATGTTTTTAGACCCTAGATTAAGAAAAGTGAAACACAATTTTTCTTATGTCTCTGATCTCTGTTGCCGCTGGCCCATCAGGATTACTTATATTGATTTCTGTCTTGTTACTCTGAATTTAGATTCTTGTATGTACGAGCACATCAAGCCTGTATGCAGCAATGACCTTATCTATCCTATAAAAAAAAAATAAAAAATCTCTGTGTGTAGCTACAGAGATGCTCTGATTTTGCCTCTCAGACTCATAAATTAATTACAATAGTATTCTCTTTAGCAAGAGAACAGCTAGAGACTAGCATACATCTGTACCACTGCATTTCTTCATCCTTCCAACAGGGTAGTTTCATTTAGGCTGCCTTCTAAGGGAGACTTGTGGCCCCTGCTGAATCATGAGTGATTGTCTGGGAGGGTACATGGGCCAAATTCCCTCTGGGCACCATTCTAGCCATGCAACAATATGGGAAAATAGATTCATGTGCCTATGAACATTTTCAAACAATTTTTGAAATCCTGAACTATAATAAGTTCAGTGTTGCTATACGGAAGTTGTTTAACCTATAAGGTTTTTGATTAGGGACTGCTACTGAGCTGAAAATAAAGGTCATTATATTCATATATAAATGTAATATCTTTCTATCTATACACACACACAAATTGCTCTGGCCCTTCTCCACATAAAAATAGGTCACTTAATTGATTAATGAGGAATCATACTGTGAATTCCTCAGTGACTTAAACTGAGAAAACGCCATATCCTTATTTCTCTGGGGGCAGTTCAGGTTGCTTGTAACAAAGGTCTTAGATTTAAAAAAATAAAAATAAAAAATGAGCTCACTTGTCCATGCTAACTTAAGCACAATACACCAATCACAATGCACCAATTTTTAACCTATTAGACTATACGAGGTTAGTCTACCTGGTTCTCTGCCAGTAACAAGCAAGGCTTGCTCTGCCTATCTATTTCAGTTTTAAAATAGTCTTTCCACTTGTGAACAAGTTATTTGTAACTGTAGTTGCTGGTTTAGGAGGTAGAAAATAATAAGCTGCACTCTATTAAATGCTAGAATAAACTAGGCAAATGGACCAGAGTCAGAAGCGAAGCCAGCAGTTATGCCTGCTTCCCCTCTCCTTGGTCAGAGCAATGCTTAGTCCAGCCCAGAGACAATTTGAGTTAAACCCAACAGTGGTGGAAGATCTCTGAGATCAGAGTACCTACAACACTTGTGGGTTTGGTCACCCCTTTTAAAATCCACCCAATATCCACTTTTGGACTCTGACACTTCTCCTATGTTTGACTTATTCCTGAAAGCCTTTCAGATGACCCTGGCTTAAGCAAGCTGTAAGAAGTTGAGCCATACATCAGGGAGCAAGTCAGCTCGGGGAGGTGCTAGAAGCAGAGTCCAGAGAAAAGACATCTACTGTGCTTTGGCCAAGCAGTTCTGTTTATTGACAATAATGAAAATCCCCAGGATTTTCAATTATTTTTCCATGACATAACAATGAACAATTTGATTCCTATCTGTGCAGCTGGGATCAAACAGCCAAACAGCCTGTAGCATTACGATATAAATACATCTGAATAAATTAAAGAAAGAGAAAAGAGACATTTAGCACAAAGAACACCCTCTTCTCAGAGGCAGTCAGCACCAGAACAACCTTCCCATGTAAGCACATGAAACTTAGAAGAATAAAGTTACACACATGCCCTCTCAACTTTTAAGAATAGTTTACAATCCCTGCTGGGGACTTCTTGGTTTGGTATAAAGACAGGTTATTGACAGATTCCAGATACAAGAAAATCAAAATCTCCATTTCCTGATCTGGAGGATTTGAAGCTCCAAGCATCAGATAATGCATAAATAGGTCTTTTTTTTTTTTTTTTTTTTTTTTTTTTTTTTTTCCCCAGCATCTTGTGGGAGTCAGAATGGGTATGACTGGTGGTATTTTCTTAAAAGACAATAAAGGCTGGGCTTTCACAAGTTTGGGAATTATGAACCTAGAGGTTTCTCTACCAGAAAATGAAGCACACACAAGAAAAATAAAAAATGTTAGCACTACCCGCAGGAGCACAAAGCAGTCTCTCAGCATTTAACTGAGCATAGCAACAACACATACCTTTATGGGAGCTGATAAAGAATACGGTGCCCTGATGAAAATGCAGGGTACATTTTAGGATGTGTATATTGAATGTATTAACAGTACAGCTTGGACCATGGCCGGAATGTTAAGTCTCACAAGAGAAGAGTTAGCAGGCAGTTGATAATCTCAAGGATGAACGGCTTGCATGTGGGGGGGGGTTATCTGGTTAGTGTCCTGATCATAATCATTCTGGATCAAGAAATGTTAGCCCTTTTAAAGAGTAAAGTGACATCTCCTGAGCTATCAGCACCTGGATTTTCCTGTTTAATAAATGTTCTATTGTCTGTTTTGGTTGAAAAATTTGCAAATGTACAACAGAAGAGTAAGGAAGAATTACTTAAGTGACAGCTTATCTGAATGAATATGAACCTCTTGACTGGAGAGATTTCTAGTTTGTGAAAGGGACAATTTGCCTGGTATTGTTTTTTCAGTGGAAGAAAACAAACAAACAAACAAAAAAAATACAAAAAGAGATGTCATTATAGAATAACTGTGGGAAAGGAAAATTAGTGGAAGTCACAGTAATTGGGTATAACTGCTTTAACAAAGCACTGGACAAATGAGCTGGAAAAAAAACCCTTTGCTGAGACATTGTAAAGAATAATGGTCCAACATTTTCCTGTAGGAGTGGGCAGAACAAAGAGCCAGAGCCATTTTGTCTGCAAAATCCGTCATTAAATAGGTGCTCTGCTCTGGGTGGTGCCTTACTATTTATTTTGGGTTGCTGATGCCAAGTGTGTTTGATTGCATGCTACACTGTAGGCTAAGAATCCCTCCAAGTGATCCTGATTTTCCCAGTGACTGACTGTATGACAAACCATCTGCACATCATAGGCCTCATTTTTCCCACCTGTGAAAAATTAACAAACTCTTTCATTTGCCAAATTGACACTATCAAAATTAGCCTGTGAGAGTCAGCACACCAAACCTTACTCCCTGGATGAACAGTTTTTCACCTAGCTAATCTGTCCAATTTCACTCAAATTGGACATTTAATTATTTTCTAAGACTACAATATTTGTACAGTATTTTGAAAGAATTTTTAATAACACCACCTTGTAAGATTCAACACTGATTATCTTTACTATTTTATTATATATATTTTTTAAAGAAGCATGTCACTTATGAGCCACAAGACATATGTATTCTGGTAATGCCAGAATAGTTACCAATGATTTTAGGGGGGATTCTATATTCCAGTCTTGTGGGATACAGAATCTTGTGGGCTGTGTTCAAAAGGGAATGTGAAGATGAAAAAAAAAAAAAATATATATATATATATGTTTTTTCATCTGAGTTAATAACTGGCATGGTTTGAAAACAGAATTCAAGTCTGAGATGACAATCAAGTATGTGAAATTTCCTGTACAACCTAAAGATGGCAAAGAAGCCAAAATATTAAAAGTAGTTATAGCATCAAAATTAAAGAAGTCCTTAATAATTAGAGATATTGAAACTTAAAATAACAATCTTTTCTGCTTAAGCAAACTTGATAATCTAAAAATGTTGATATTTTTATATCTTTAAATGTCAATCTGAAACACTAATTTTTCCCCAAATTACCTCACAATTGATTTTTCCCTCATTTAAAATAAATAAATAAATAAATAAAGAGAGAAAGAGAGAGAGAGAGAAAAAAAACACTGTATTTGGGAATAATTGCCACACATTTTTGTTGTTGTTGTTGTTATTTTTTGGCTTGATGGAAAATGGATGGTGGAATTTAATGCAGAAGGTTGAGGTGGCATTTCAGTTCGAGATCATGAAACCATTAGTTTATTAATGTAATTGTTCTTATTATGGTTCAGCCTAAGAATCTCCAGGAAGATCAAGGTGTCAGAGTGGTAGGCGAATCCAAACATTAAATATACTCCTCTCAAGAAGCTTCTATGCTAAATAAACAAAAAGCTGGGAAGAAAAAATAACTATTATTAGCCCTCCATCGTGAAACTTAAGGCTATGTGACACCAAGATGAAGTGACATGCCAGTGGTCATTCAAGAAGTCAGTGGCAGAGCCAGGGATCATTCTTAACCCTGAGACTACATTGGGTGAGAAAACATCCTTAGCCTTTTGAGAGATATGTTATTAACAAGTTATTCTGTGTGATGAAAAAGGAAAAATGTGAGGCTCCGTCCATGTGCTACTCTAGATCCAGGATTAGTTTCTTACAGTAATGAGATGGATAAGTAATTCCCCCAGGATGTCACCAATGCAATCAAGTCCAGACACTCAGTACCTTAAAGCCTTTAGACACTGATGAACCCAAAGCCTTTGCTATTATCAGTGCATGTAGTCAAAGAGCAAGACAGTCATTTGAAAAGTACCTTACTTCTGCTTAGAGCTGCTAAAGCTTGCCCTGGCCAGAAGTGCTGTCCAGACAGCGGAGTTATTAAATCCTTTGTGGTAAGAAGTTGCCAATGATGCTGGTGCGTATATGCCCTTGGAGTGCCCAGGCTGTCAGCTGCAGCAGCTGCTGCTTCATTCATTATACATGAGGAGTCACAGGCAGCGTGAAGTGCTGAAATTAATCCTGACAGAGTCATGAATAAAATGTAAATATATCTTGAGAAGGAAACATTTGCAAGGGAATTAAAAAAAAAAAAAAAAAAAAAAAAAAGATCAATTGTAGGAATGTAGGAAAAGACCGAAGAAACACTGTCTGCAGAGTAAACACCTGGGTCTTCTTGCCTCATTTCATGCCACCAGGAAGCAGGCTCTAGGGCTGCCAGCACACACCACAGTGCTGCAGCTGCCTGGGAGGCAAGAGACAGGAGTCCAGGAAAAGTATGTTTGGTTAGGAAGTTTGGAACGCAAATGAATTGTGAGACTAGCATTGAGGGCCACAAAATAAGGTCTGCTTTATATGGAGGTTTGGCAGAAGAGAGTGCCCACCTGCCTTTCAGCCATGGCTTTCCCACCAAGTCAATGCCTAGTTAAAAAGTGCTCACAGTTGGTTGGAGCTCGAAGACGAGTTTCTAGTTACCACCTCTTTCAACAGGCATTGATCACATATGTGCTCTTAGGCTGCTTGCCCAGTAAAAAAGGCCAACTTAAAACACCTTTTGTAGGACTGTGTAATCTAGCTGGGAAGCTGTTACCTTCCAAAGCAGCTCCAGCTAGGTTTCCAGCACTTTTCTGACTCAGTTTGCACTGCCTGGTAGCAGGCAGATTGCTTCCCCTCTCCCTGTCTCAGATAACCTGGTTTTACAATCCATCAGACAATATTCACCTGCTTCAGCAGGGAATGTGGAAGAGTTATATGGTTCTGGATCCTTGATAAAAAGGCTTTCTCCTGGCACAAAACCCGACTGTAACACTGCATTTTCACAGCCTCCTTTCATCCCCTGTGGTTTGAAAGCTGCAGGTCAAACCTTGCTCTCAGCTACACCCAGGCAATTTCAGCCAATTTCAGTTGCACGCAGGACAAAAATATGCATATGCAGGGCTCAGTCTAACATCACCACAATTTGTGTATGATTGTACGTGGGGGGCATGGGGGTGGCACACAGCAGCCACTCTGACAGCAATAATACCTACCCAGCGGGGTGCAGGGGAGAGAAATGAAGAATCGTTTTCCCAGTGGAAACCACATGGAGAATTTTAAGCAGGCAGAATGTAATTACCTGAAATGGAATCATACATTATACCCATCACACCAATCCACATAAAAATTTAAAGCACGATTTGTAACTGAGGAAGCTGAGGTGAATTTTTGAGTTTAATTAATTTGGTTCCTCCTCTTCAACACAGTGCTGAGGATGAAAGGCAGATTCACTTGCATGGAGAAGCAGTATCACCATCTCCATATCCTGTGACCTAGGCTGACCAGTGGATGCAATGCTGTTCTGGAGGAAGCAGCTTGGAGGTGTGTTGTGCCTGTTCTGAGACAAACTCAGCCACAGATCTTCCATCACATGCTTTGTACTGCTTCCACCCAACACAACTACACTATCTATGCTTTACTAGATAAAAAATATTACTAAACAACAGTCCATGCTATTACATATTACCTGAATGACTTAAAATCCTTAAAGATTATTCTTCCATTAATACTTCCTGAGGTAGAACTGACAATTTTAAGGTGCAAGAACTGAGGCTAAGAGAAACCAAAAGGATTTATGTCAGGATTTTAGTCAGGATTTCCATCTGACTAAACAGGGGAATGGGGCTAGATTGATGAGTGCCTATAGACTTATGGGTCACTATACTTGTGCTTATTAGCATGGGGCAGATGAGAGAGGAATTTGTTTTATTTAAACAATATAACAAGGTATGGAATAAATAGACAAAAAAAAAACAACAAACGAAACCTTAGTACTAGTATATGCTTAGACTGGTGATTAGAGAAAGAAAATTGCCTACAAAGAACTTGAAGATGGAGAAGTAAGTATTGGGAAGGCTATCATTAACCTTTTAATACCTACAAGAAAGACATTGAGAAGACAAAATAGGCTCTTTGCTGGGGAGTATAATAGGACTACAAAAATGATACTCAAAAACTGAAGCAAGAAATGGTCAGGCTTTATGTAAGAGGAAACCTTTTAACTGTAAGGACAATCAAGCACTGGAATGGTCTCCATCTTTGGAGATTTTCAAGACCTGACTGAATAAAGCTCTAATCAGCCTGGTCTGACCTCACAGCTGGACCTGATTTGGTCAGTACTTTGGACTGGAGACCTCCTGAGGTCCCTTCCAAAGTATATTTTTCTTAGATTGTGTAATAAAGCCGTATGAATTCAGTATTATGTTTTGCAATCTCTAGTCCGTTAAACAGCCGGAAACTTTGAGCAGCCAGACTAATTAAAAATAGTTGGGCAAACCTTTGCAGCACATGAGAGACCAAAGACATAGCTGGTGTGATGAGAAAGGCAGCAACCATGACTTCTGACCCTGACAAGTTGACAAGTTGCAGTCAACAGTTTCCATCACAAGGATCTGTCTTTTACCTCTTACAAAGAAAGCTGTCAGTGGGGTTATCTGTGTTGTGAGAGACAATATAATCACTTTTGCAAAGTGCTCTCAAGAAAAGAACTACTTTCCTTGCAGGGAACAATGCCTTACCTCTGGTAGTATATCCTAAAAATAAAATAAAATAAAATAAAATAAAATAAAATAAAATAAAATAAAATAAAATAAAATAAAATAAAATAAAATAAAATAAAATAAAAATCAGTAGGGAATTCCATTAACAACCAGAATGGTAATCCTTTGGGACTCAGCAGGTATTGTGAGCTCCAGGGATCACCTAAGGTCTCTTTTGGGTGTTTCTAACTCACAGGAGATCCAAAAAGGAAAGAAGTAATCTATTTTTCTTGTAGTGTATTGCTTTGTTTTCAAGACAAATCACAGGAACCACTTGGCTGAACAAGTTGAACAAGCCGTGTCAGCATTTAATATGAAGCTGGATTACTCAACAGTGGTGTCACTGAGCCTGAGTCCCTAGGGTCTTTCACTCTTGCCAAGTCCAAATAGGCATGGACATACCTCTCTTGTACCTGCAAAACAGCTGCAGAGAGCATTGAATCCATTGTACTCTAGAGATGGCTTTGCATTCATACTCCTTGTTTCATCAGGGGGTTCCAAACTGAGGCTTAAATTACTTAGCTAAACCAGCAGGATATATGCAGAAAGTGCAGCAGACATGCTTGTACCTCGTTTTATTTTAAATAAGTTTAATTGGAAAAAAAAAAAAAAAAATTGACTTTTTATTTTCCCAAGTTGTGCTTCTCAGCTTGCAAAAGGAAGAAAACTCCACTAGCAGAGAAAACTGTGCAAAGCTGAAGGACAAGGCATAAAGCCACTGAAATGGAAAATTAGAAAGCAGTATGAACAGGCTCTTTGGAGGAAAATAGGTCTTCCTTGCTATACTAAGCATGAATAAACAATAAAAGATCACTTCAATACAGAAAACACTTGCTAGAGAAGGTCTCTCCTTTTCAGCTGCAAAGCTTTCATTGGGAAGCAGTGGTGCGCAGGCAGAGAATTAACCTCGCTAGGCTCTTTAGATGTGTTAATCTCTTATGGGATTTATCACCACCATTTTATTTTTTTTTTAAATCATAAAATAATGGATATGGCAGCCATCTAATGATCAATATATGATCCTGACGGATGCAGGAGAAGGGGAACTGATTTTGCTTTTTAAAGACTACATGAAAAGACTTGGAAGAGCAGAAGCTGTGCCTAGTCAACTTCTGTTAAGGATGTAGATTGTCAACCAACTTTGAAAATGTGTCAGCTTCACTAAACTGTATTTCTTAGGAGTATCTTAAATCCATTACTTAGTCAACTTCTATGAAAGTGATCTGCCCATCTTCAAAGAGATTTGAGAAACCATAGTTAAGGAATACACACCTGTACAGGATCAGCATCACAAAAGAAGGTTGGTCTGTGACATATTTTTTCAGATTCCCAAATGGCACAAACTAGCAGAATTAATGTTGAGTATGCTGGTTACACAGTAAATGAGTACAACTTCCAGCTTTTGGGAAGAGAAAAAGGTAGATCTAGAAACTATTTTTTTGTTGTTGTTTTTGTTCCTTTACATCGAGTTATCAGTAATTTTTCAGCAAAAAAGTGGATGGAAAAGCAATCACTTCATTTTCCAAAAATGATTACATTTTGAGTCTGCTTTTTCTGACAAAAGAAAATAAAATTGCAGTGGTTCAAAAGAAAGAAAATACTTTCAATACAATTTCTATCCAATTACGAACTTGGTTTTTATTCATGCAATTATAACTATTTAATCTGGAATAACGAAATATTGTGAACACACATACCCAAATTAAAAGACAAATTTAGTACTAAGCAAAACTCTAGATAAAACCAGGCTGGATGGTTAAGAACCTGGAAAGTCTTATGTGAGGAGAATGGGAAGAAAATAGTGAAGAAAATAGATGCAAGAAAGACTATGAAAGATGAGGAGATGAGCCAGTAATATAATGCCAAATGCACCAAAATACACTCAGGAATACAGGACATATACACACAGAATAAATAAAAATAAACAAGAAAGCAAACAAAAAAAAAATACACATAACCTAGAAAATTAACCCTGCAGGCTTCAAATGATAAGCAACTTGGATTTGAGTTCTCTAAGTAATGCATATTGGTGCAGACTAACGGGTAGCTGGACTAAATCCCATTGCTAAAGAAAAAGGGTGGAATAATTAATATATATATATATACTGACTGTGTTACCTCTGTTTTATTTCATGCAGGTTCACAATCATTTCATTGCCTATTTCTTGACATTTTCACACTGTAGATTTCCTTAGCGGGATATTTTAGCTACATCAAGGATTTTTATTCTTCAAAAGCTTCTGTTTTCAGTCAGGTCTAATGCTGCACTCAGCATTGATTGTACCTTACTTTCTAAAGGAGGAATAAATACTTTTTGCCTCTCTTTCCTATAATATAGCTTCTCAATAAAATACTGAGAGAACTAGATGCAATGTTCTTGCCAAGTTTTAAGTTGAACATGAAACAATTGCTGCTGGTGATTAATAGAAGATTGACATTTGCATTTTACACCATCTGCAATTTATGCTAGGGTAGACTCCTACTTGCTTTAACTATCTATAAAAATTCCCCCCCCCCCCTTTTTTTTTCCTTTATTTTTTTTTCCTTTAGATGAAAGAAATCTGGGGATCACTTCTCCTCTTTAACAATGATAGATACAGTTTACCCAATCTGAAATATCATCAGCTGAAGGTGAGAAGTGTTAATTTATTACAAATGCTGAGAGAGAAACACTTTGGGGCCTTGAGTGGATGAACAACTGACACAGGTTAGCTCCCATAAAATAGGGATCCTCATCACCATCGTTATCTGAATTTCTTCAATAGGAAGAAAAAGCACATGGAATATAAAATATTTCTGAGGATAATAATGAAAAATACAGCTTGTGAGACAGAGCATGAGGTCAAGCTTAAGGCTGTAATGAAAAGAGGCAATTTTCTCTGCTCATTACATCTCTTTTCATGAAAGGGAGTTTATTCTCTATTCTCATTTTGGTATTTATTTTTTTCTCTCTCCACTTAGAATGATTTTCAGTACTGAAAATGAAAATGTAAAACTTAACAATCCACAATGTTATTTTTTTTTCAATCAGTAGAATAGTCTTTGATGATGATTTTTTACAGGACTGAAATAGGTTGACTAGTACCCCCCACCCCTTTATCTTCCTTCCTCACCTGCAAAGGCTTATTGGGATCTTAGCCTCCACCCATCCCTTTCCACTCTGTCCTTAGAAAGCTTTCCTCTGAAAACTTACTTTGTTGCTAATCATGCCTTATCTGCCTTGTAACCTTTTGAGAGATTGGCTCAGTACTCTGCAAAAAAATGAAGTATAATGCAATTAAATAAGACTGTAGGCACACTACTGCTGAGAGAGGTATGGCTGCTCTCATGCAATCATATGAACTGGGTTTAATTAAGCCAATGATTTATAGTTATAGAAAGGATGGATGAGAAGTATCCCATTTTCCCTCTACCCCATAAACATTGTCTGTAGTAGCTGGGAAAATTGTCAGAATGGTAAAAGAGTTATTTGGATTTTTATGTTGCTGTAGGTCTCAAAAAAATTGATGGACATCAGTTGACACCTTCTCTCTCAGTCTAGCTAGATCAGATGTTAGTTTGCTCATACTTAAGCACTAATAACTGGTAATATACACCCATTTCTAAACACTGTAGCTTGAACCTGACAATAACATCAAATTAATGTACTTTTTACTTTGCAGAAGATGGTGGAAATTCAAAGACTGAAGAATGACCTCAGTGGTTAAGTTTTACTCCTTAGATTCTCTGCATAAGAAGGGAGAACTGCTTGTTACATCTTTATGTTTATTTATTAATAGAGCAATTTATGCTAGCCTGAAAGTGCTTTAGAGTACAACTTAGCAGCTACATTATTTTCTTTGATCTGATCAGAATTTTGTTATACATATTTATACAGAGGCTGTGTCATTTTGCTGATGCTGAATTTCAGACTCTTGCACTCCTCTCCACTGGAATTAAGCAGATACTATACCAGCCTCAGCTACTCCTGCAATACACCTGCAGCAACACCTTTCTGCACAACATACTTGTTACTTAATAATAGAAAAGAAGGGATTGAGGGAAAAAAAAAAAAAAAGAAAGAAAAAAAAAAGTGAACACAGCCAGATCATTGCCCCACCAGTGCCTTAAGAGTTTAGTTTGCTGCAAGACATGACATTTTTGTCACTACAGGTGCTTTGAAAACCTCCCCAGAGGGCCTGGGATTGCTCCTGCCTTAAGTCCAGTATGGGCTGACATGAAGATATCCATAGCACTGATCCTGTGGTATGCCTAATTACTAAGCAAAACAGAGACAAAGCAGAAACAAATCCTGATCCATGTTGCTTATACCTAACTGCAGATCTTAGAGAACATTTACACCTTATTGCCATCACAGTGTATGATTCCACTCATGTTTATCCAGACAACACAGAGTTTCTGCCTGTTTCAGGTATCAGTCCTTAGCTAGTATTTTATCACTGAGAAGTTCTCTGTGCAGTGAGAACACAGATGCTGCCTCCACTTACATTGTCATTGCTTTATTAAATCTGTGAAGTTACTACAAATGTATGTCTCTATAACCTCGTTCAGGATGTAGCCCATCATCTGAATTCAAAGTAAGACACACAGAGATGTGCATGTACAAATTAGTAAGTGATCCAGGCATTCCTTGGGGAATTTAATCTAAACCTTACACATCGTATAACTGAGATGGGAAGCAGATGCCTAATAATAGCTCTCTATTCTAATACCATCTGCTCAGACCAAATCCCCATAACAAACTGTGTCCGCCCGCATGTCATACATTTCTGCAGTTTCAGCCTTCCTGAGGCTCCTTCTCCAGGTTGAAAGAATAAATCCCTGTTGTGTTCACCCAAAGCAAAGCATTAGGCCAGCGGCCATCTGTTGTTTATTTGTGAGGTTATCTTATCTTTGCTGAGCCTCAGCATCCTGGCACATGGTGTAACTCAGCCACATACCACTTTTCTCTTTTCTCATAGCAAGATATTAAAGATACTCTTAAATCAAATCAGCCCAAATGTCTAAAAGGAGCAGGTGAATCTCAAACACACTCTTATAATACAAAGTCAACAAGACATTTTGCTTCACTCAGACTAGAACAATTGATTATTTTAAAAATATCCTTACTGAGGTTTAATGACTGCGAGAGGAACTATCCCCTCAGTTTTCAAAACAGCAGACAGGCTCTTTCATTTCCTGCACAAACACACAGTACTGCAAACTGTTTAGAATTGTGCTTTCCTGCTAATGAGTCTCAGTTTCTGACAGAGGGCTTGATCACTGCACTTAACCCTTACCTGTTTTGGAGAAGGTAAGCAGCTGTACAGATCAAGGGGTTACTTAGGTCTGTAGGTATTTATAAAATAACCTAGAGAAAAAATGCTGTTGAGATCTGTCTCTGAACAACAAATTATATCTGACACCCACAACTAGCCAGCTTAGCTCAACCACTAACACCATCTCTAATGAGGGAGAAGCTGATTGATCCACCTTTAGAGTAGAAGTTTATGGACCGTAGGTGTTCAGACTAGCCCTTCTCTAAGCTGGACAAAGTTGGATGTTGCTTGGGTCTATGGAGTCACTTAATGGGAAGAGTTTCAATAGCCCTAAACTAGTTTTCTAATCAACAACTAGGAAACAACTGGGATTAACAAGAATTAGGTTTCTATAGATATGTTTTATGTGATGGCTGCAGGGTTTCAATATGTTTCTACTACAAGGGATTTTTATTTTTATTTTTCCTCTGATCAAAACAAGCAAGTACCTTGTTGTCTCTTTCTACTTCACACATCTGAACAAGCAATAGCACACTAGCCACCCTTTATAAAGGACTAGAAATTTTTTCTGTGACATGAAATCAAGGTGAATGCTAAGGCTTCCCCCTCATTTTGTTACTCCCAGGAGCTTTACAATGCCAAAAGTGCTGTTTGTGGAAGGACTATATGCTGCCTGTAAACAGGGCTGGCCAGTCCCACAGAGTTCAGTGTAATGGGGCTGATTTATAACACTGAAAGATCTACACCACTTTTACTTTCTCTCTCTTCACTCCATCCTTGCTCCCTACAGTAGCAAGTTTGAAGTATGGGGCCATCTAGGGTGGAAGCATGAGCATGACTGTGCTGGACAGCCAGGCTGGCAAATTCCCTGCCCGGGTGACCACCGGTATTCACTACAGAGACAGAGATAATGGCCAGGGTACAGTTTTGCTTCACGATCACTAGGTAATTCACACATCTCTGCAGCCTGTGGCTGTCACTCCCGCTGCAGATCAGCCTGTTTTGCAGTGCTACCCTGGTAAGCATTGCTCACACACCTAGAGTGGTGTTAGCAGGAAAATGGGGCTGTCCTAGAGAGACATCAGGCTGCATGTTTGCTATGAATAAAAAAGGTGTAACTTTGGGGACAAGAAAGGAGCTCACATCTGTTCTCCAACTGCTACTTCAAGTATTTTGAAGCTAGCAGCTCCTCTGGCTTGTAGTAGAGCAAGCAACACATGGCTGGATTAAACTCAGTGGTTAACCCATGAATCACAACACAGAGGTTGTTCTAAACGCTGCAGCACACCCTGGGGCTTGGTGCATGCTGCCTAGCAGCTCACGGGGTTGTGCTCCTTGCAGAGGTCTGCTACACAGCTGTCACTGCCTGGTTTGCTCAACCAAATTTGGATCCTCATCTGCTGAAAGCAGATTTGACCCTATCATCAGCTGTCAATAGCTATTACTGACAGAATAAACTGCATCATGAATGTTAAGCTGCAGAAAGAGCACTTCTTTGGAGCCCTTAACTAAAAGTAGAAAATGGTCAGTGACACAGTTAATTCTCCTCAAAAGCCTAAAGATAACCTTGTCCATTCCCCCTTGCTTTTTGCTTTGCTGTATTCTAATAGTGCTGGATAATAAGGATAGAAGGTTTTTATCTCCCTTTCAGCAGGGGACAAGTGAGATCAGGAACAGCTCTGACACCCTGCCTAGAGTGATTGTGTGGCATGCTCCTTGCCTGGGAGCACAGCCTTTGTGCTTTGTGTTGTGATGCGAGTGTCATAATGTTGTGACACTGCAAATTGATCTGCTCTCCTCATACACATTTTCATTACAGAGATGCTTTCACCTTTGCTGCCTTGTAAAAATGGATGAGAATCTTTTGAATTGCTAAGAAAGGAAAAAAAAAGAAAAAAAAAAAAAAAAAGGAAAAAGGAAAAAGTGCTTCACTGAAGCTATGGAAAGACAAGAAAGAATAACTACAACAAACCTTGACGTAAAATCAAACAGCAGTTCTGTAGATGACTGCTGAGCACTAGCATATTGACTGCATAGGAAAAGTTGACTTCAAGAGGTAACTCATAGTAAACTGAAAACAATATACCAAAAGCCATGGTTATTTTAACTTCGTGTTCAAGGAATGAAAAATTTTTGGTTTATTTTTTCTTAGATTTTATTTGAGAAATGTTAAATGATAAATCCATTAATGTAAGTTAAGGGAGATTTGGTAAGTCAAGCAGCATTTATTAAAATTATTTTTTTGTGATGTAATGTTATTGTTTCACATCCAAGAATGAACAGAACAGAGAAAATATGGGTTGTATTGAAACAATAGCATAGACAAAAATTGTAAAAACATGAAATCATCTCTAAACTGAGTGCTTCTCAGTCCATTTTTTTGGGCTGTGTGAAGCACAAAGCACTTCTAATTCATAAACATCACAGCAATTTTTCTTTTGTAGCTACATTGTTTTTCTTTTTTTTTTTTTTTTTTGTGTGTGTGTGTGCTGTCTGAATTCTTAAGGATTATGATACTGAGTTCAAGCAACACAAGAGGAGTGCACCTATTTTCTTTGCAAATCTAGTTGTGTAGATTGAAATTATAGTGATTTGATTTAACAACGGCAACAACAAAAAAAGTATATAATACACACAAGGAAGATAATTCTTCTGTATAGTTCATATGTCCTAATTCTGAGTGGCTTTCAGACCTCTCAATCATATTGCGTCCTTAGTTATTGGTGTTACCGGTGTTATCGGTGTTACCAGTGCTTACCGGACTTACAGATGTTTAACAAGTTTTTCAGGAAAAACTTACCAATAATTTCAGGGTACCTACAAATAATTATAGCAGTACTTCCCTATGTTAGCTTTGATGTTAAAATGCTAGTTAACATGCTAGGAATTTTCTTCATAATTAAATCACACTGACATGAGACCCTAGTTAATTTTGTAGGCTTTAATGTGCTCTGAATTTCAGAAGGGGTTTGTAATGATTTATATAAAGATATAAGTCCATATCAACCTCACAACAATTAGTAGAGCAATTGAAGATTTGCAACATGTTAACTAAGGTTCTAAGGTGTATTATCACATGAATTAAAAATTAAGGAAATTTCAGGTAAGAAAATAAGTTATGGTGTAAATGTGAACTTGAAAAAAAGAAATACAAGCTTCTGAGGTCAAGAGCATATTGCATAACAGACTTCTACTTAAATTTAAAACTATAATAGATCTGTCAAACACCTGTATCACAGGTATTTGTAAAAGCATTTGAGAATACAGTTGAAATACCCTTACATTCACCAAGGAGAACATCACTGACCATAAACTGTCTTTTGAGTTAGTTTAGCAACAAAGCCAGAAGACCTTAGGTAAGTGAACCATTCTGCCATCAGTGAGTTAAACACAACCTCTAGTAGTTATTATGGAAGACCAGTCTTGGCACAGATTATTGTTAAATGTAAGTTTTATCAAAACAAATGTGAAGTGTATTTACAAAGCACCTGGTCCTCAGGTGAGCACATCATCCTTTGGAAGATAAACTGAGTAAGCACACAGTAAGGAAACCACAGTTCACTCAGAGATTTCCTGCCTTGGATAACTGAAGAGTAGGACTGGGGGATGTAGAGAGATTTTCCATAGTGCAGACGCTGCCATATAAGCCACAAAAGCACCACTGCATATTATGGAGGGTTGATTTTCTTTCCTCTGATTGCAAGGATTTTTTTATTATTTTTTTCAAGAATTCGATATAGTGCCTCAAATTATATCTTCCTCAGGCGCCCTGTCATTAATAGATAATCAGAATGCATCTCCAAAATGTTTATGGTGTCAAAAAGTCCAGGAAATATTTTTCCTGAACCACAAAATCTAATCATTATGTTACTACATAGTAATAGTTAGCAGTCTAAACATCCACGTAGCACAATTTTCATTGGGAATAGGGTGAGCCCAAAAGAGGTGGGGGTTGGGGGTGGAGTGAGGAGATGACAAAAGTAAAAAACAACACACCTACATCCATAATTCATTCACCAATACTGCATGACAGCTCAGTTATTTGCAGCAACTTGTTGACTGGTTACAATTTTTCTACTCATAATGAAAGTTTCCACAATGACAAGAAAAGCTGAATAATGCTTGCTCTTGTCATCCTCCTGTTTTGGGTGGTCAGAAGAGGAAACAAGGTGATCATTTGCACAAATAAAGCATTACAAATACTGGAACAGAACTAAGATAAAACAGAAGCTGAAAGTTGTTCCTCAAATTTTTTCAAATAAATGTTCTGGGGAGCCAACATCTTGTAAGACCATCAGGATTTTGTCAAGAATGTGACAACGGTGAATTTTAGGCACTGTAAGTAAGGATGCAACAGGAGGCACTGTTTATGTCATGTTAAAACACAAAATTCTGCCACCCACTTCATTGGGCTAAATGTCACTTGAATTAATTTTTAAACGCCTAAATTTACATCAAACATCATTCGGAAATTATCTATGAATAAAATGACTGATGATAATATTATTTGGAGGAAACCTTTAATGTCTTAATAACAGATTATGAATGACCTCTGATAATCTAGCTTCTCACCTTTGTGTTCTGCACAGTTCAAGCATTAAAATTCCATAGCTATACTACTCTGGCAATCCTATACAGCAGAGTAGGACGCTGTGCCCTGCATAAGCTATTTATATTAAGAGCCAATAAAGCTTCTCTTTGATTTCATACTCTTGGATCCTGAGTGGGATGCAACCAAACCCCAAGAAAAGGACTTTGTATTTAGCTTATCACAGCCTACCATAATACAAAGTGACACAGGGTGAATAAATGTCACACGTCCTCAGAACTGGATACTAATCTAGACCTCTGACTTCCCAGAGAAGGCTGTGAAAATAATGCACTAAGAAAAAGGAGACCCTACTGGGCAATGCAGTATTCTGCAAAGAGCAGACTGCTGTTATGCCACAGTCTTAGAAGATATCCAGAACTTCTATGGAGCCAGGAAGTTGAAGAATATGAAAGAGGCCACTCCAAATATGGGAAATGCATTTTTTGGAGAACATAGTGATCTTTCTAATTTGGAAGAAAATAACATATATTTGAGAAGGAGAGTATATACCCATCCTGGATTCCATTCAAAACACACTGACAACTTGCTTCACAACTTTTCCACATCAATGGAACACCTTCCATTGGTTTCAGCAGGCTTAGAAAAGCTTCTTCCCACAAATTAATGTATCAGATTTATCAAAATACCGATGAGATATTTGCATTTCCTGATAAGGAAATTTGTGATTGCAAAGAAATGAAAACAACATCCTCATTGACTTCCAACTGTAAGTTTGGTGCCTCTCTTATCAGTCAGGTATTTTCACTGATTTCTTAGTGCCACAAAAGAATCCCTTAAGAAGAAAGACAAATGTGCACGTTTATCTGTTGACAGTCACGATCACGGAGAACTCTTTTTGCATGACAGTATCACTAGTAATGCAAAAACAGCTTCTGATTTGCTCTTAAAATCCTCATCAGTCTGTTTAGCAGCAAGGTATCATAGTCTTTCAAAGCTCACAATAAAAAGCACTTATTTAACCAAGAGATCTGAACGAATGGGGAAGGACAGGAGAAAAACAAATAAACAAAACTTGAATGTATATATTAATAAGAAAAAAGTGAGTTTTGTCATAGTGAAAAGCATGATGGACACAGTCCTGTCCAGTAGTCGTTGCATGTGTATTTGTTGCAATGAGGAATAAGATCAATAAGGGTTAAGGGGTCTTTAGCATGTGTGTGGGGATTCTTCATGTTTAAAAATATCAGAAATAGAGAAAAGCCTCCTCACTGATTCCTGTTCAACATAGGTCCTTCCCCCACTCCCATCTTGCCACTCTCTTTGCCTTCCTCAGCCTTTCTTTTGAGCTCTAAGCGTGTTTCCCAGCCTGTTTCTGTCAATCACAGTTGTCAGAACAGCAGCTGCACGGAAGTGTCCAGGGAATGATTTTATCCTGAAAAACACCCCTTTAATGTATCTGAAATCTGCAGTAGCATGTTAAAGCTTATTGGTAAGGAAGAGTTTTCCCATTGCCTGATCTTCTACCTCCTAAGGCAGGTGGTTTGGTAGGACACTGCAGAGCTTGCTGCCTAACTGCTTGGTGCAGTGAGAATAGGCAGACCCATATTTTTTCCTCAGGTGAAAAGAGAGTGAATTAAACTCAGAACGGAATAGTGTGGATTTATTTTATTTTATTTTATTTTATTTTATTTTATTTTATTTTATTTTATTTTATTTCATTTCATTTCATTATTTTTTTGGCACTGCAGAGCATGGCATTTGACCTGCCACTGTCTGCCAGTGTGTCTTCCAGGTCCTTTTCTGGTTAAGAACCAGAATGAAGTCACAGTGTGACTGAGGATAAACTGAGGTGTAGGAGTGTGTTATAAAGACGGGACATCTGTCAATTGCATATAGTAGGTGAGATAATAGTATTAATGGAGATAGGCTTTCTCTAAAAGACACACTTCGTTATGGAAGTTATCCTCACCTGTGATCTACCTCACTAGGATGCCCAGCCATAAAATCCGAGTGTCCCAGAAGAATGTTAGTAGACAGGGAGAAGGAAACAGGCTAGGTTTTAAGCCTGGTTTTAGGAGCAGACTGGCTAGAGAGTTTTATTACAACCAGAGAGACATGGATGTACACAGAGGAGCAGAACTGGTGAAATGGAAGACCTTAGGATTGCAAATGTCTTTAGTTTCAAACAAAATAAAACATAACCTTTCCTGAATTATTTCTGACTGTAAACTCCCTCAAGTTTTCTAGCTGCTGCCCCTGAAATAGCTCCTTACTTGTGTTTTATATAAAAAATATATAAATAATAAACAATGTATTGATAAACATCTCAAAACTGGCATATTTAGACTTGCCATTGGATTATTCAAGAACTATGCAACAGAAAGTCTAAACTGAACTCAGATCTCCCTTCACCTTTCAGATCCTTATTAATGGGTTTACGTGTGGGAAATGAGGTTTCCTCCCTCAGTGTTGTGTCATTAGAAAAATGTAAGTGGTTTAGGTAATTCTGAGTCTTCCATCCCAGACAGTTTCATGAGAAACGCCAAGCCTTTCAAACCACAGTGATGAGGTTGAACATAAATCCAAAGCTCTAATTCTTGCTGACATACTGAAACAGATCTACCCAGCTCTAATACAGATGACATTGTTTGAGAAACTGTGCTCCAGGTTGAAATTTGGTATTTCATTTGATACCTATAAAAATCATGAATGGATTTGGTTAAAAATATACATCTGAATGAAAACTTGTCAACAAGTATAACTGACATCTGAGGAAAGCTCCCCCCCCAAAATAAATAAATAAATTAAAAAAAAATAATTTTCGTCATCTAGAGACAGTAGGAGATTATCCAGTTGGCACCGAAATTCTTATTTTTTTTTTTCCAGAAATTAAGTGGGATTTATGGACTGCCTAAACCTTGTGTCTGTGTCTGGCCTTTCTAAAGAGTTCCACTGTACAGAGAAAATAGGGAGAGATAAGACATATAGTATAAAATATGCCTACAGATAAATTAAAAATTTAAAACATAGCAGCAAGGCTATTTTGGGGGGATAAGGGATGGTGTTATGGGATTGGCATGAATTCAAATGCAGTTAAATACATAATTAACAGAAGGAAAAGCATAACATTGAGAAGAAAGAAGCAGCAGCAAAGTACCTCATAGAAAAGGACGATAGCAATGGTTTTGAGTTGACTCACTTAACACTGCACTGTGTGCAGAGCTGAGAAAGACAATTACTGAACTAAAAGATAAGGCAGTAAGAAATCATTATGACCATATACCCAAACTGAGCAAAGGCTGAAGTGAACCCTACACTGTGCTTCTGCTCTCAGTCCTATTACTTTCTGCGTGAGAGAAAATTCATCCCATTTAAAACAAAAACAAAAACAAAACACCACATTGGCTACCTTTCCTAGTATCAGAGGGTGGCAAGACATCAAGCACAGTGGATTTTCCCCACTTCTGATTTCTTTAATGAGCTGTGAAAATAAATAAGTAAATAAATAAAATAAATAAAATCATTTTAAACTCTTGGTTGGGAAAGAAGAGATATGATTTAACCTCACAAAATAACACCACACATGTAACTACTAACCATAAGAGTGCTGATCACTGGCATTAGAATTCATGTTGCTCTTTTTTCTAAATAGGCATTTACAGGCATTGTGCTAGCAGCTGAAGGGTGATCATTAGCAGCCCCTGGGATGTGATTCACAGAGTCTGTAAGTACATTTCCCTTTTTGCACTTTTTTTTTTTTTTTTCAGCCTACTGATAACCATTTGAATGTTGGAGCCAGCAGACTGAAATATGTACAGAGAGAACATGGTCTTTGTTCACTTTCCCCGTAGACTGGCATAAAGCCCTTTGTTCAGTGCCATGGCCCTATCACTGTTCTTACTGATGTCACACTATACAGCCCAAAATAAAACAATAATCTCTAATTCAGGTCATTAACATGTTCTCAGTACCCTTCTTTATCAACTTGTGCAATTTTCAGACATCACCAACAACTGCGGAAAATAACTAAAAATATGAATATCTGATGAAATGAAGCTCAGCCACTTGGTCTAAACAGTGAACAAAGTAAATAAATGGAAGTCTTTACACTGCTTTTCTGGAGGAGGGAACCCAAATTCACACATACACACACACCCCCAAAAAAATAAATAAATAAATAAAAAATAAAAAAATTAACCCTGAACCCTGTTAGATATTCTAGTTTTCATTTCCTCTGTCTCTCTCTTTCTCCAACCAAACTCACAAACTCACAGTTCTGTGGAAGTCCATATTTATTAGCTTCATCACAGGGTGGCAATTAAACACATTTAAGCACTTCCAGATATTAATACATATTTCAGGTAAATTTGCATAAGGGTCTCATTTTCCTACTGGCAAAATAAGTGTTCAGTTAGAAGGCATTATTACTAGACAATAAGAATATTTCATGAGGTGAAGAACAGAGAGGTCTATACGTACACAGACAGGATTGAGGGTGAAGAGAAATCCTTTCCCCCCCCAGTCCCTTTGGGAATTCCCTGTAGGGAGGAAGAGTTACCTTGATAGCAGAGCAGAATCCAGTCCTGTTTCCTCTCTGATTACTTCCCAGAGGTGGGAAACTTACCCTTGTTCTTCAGCAAGCCTGACTGCAAGAGCATTAGATGGCAATGCTGAGAAATGCTTTCGCTGTTGCTTGGTTAGGCTTTTTGATCTCTGCTGGCTTTCCTGATAAATTCTCCTGAAAATGCTCAAATTCCCCAATTTCCAGATGCTTCTGGATTTAACCAAAAGCCTGACAATCAAATGTGAGAGACATTTGGAAACTGCTTATGGAGAATAAATAAATAAATTAACCATTTGGCAGTATTTCTACTTATTTTCTCCCCCATTAATACTCCATCTGCTTCTCTTAACTTTTTGGTGCATTTGTTCTGAATATCAGTGTAAGAACACTTCTGATGCTTTTGGTGGCTGAAATGAACTTATTTTCATAATTTTGTCTGAATTGTCTTCCCCCTTTAGATTCAAGTAGTTGAGGGATTAACATGTATATAGCATTGGAGTCAGCCATGCATATAGCATTTTTTTTGACAACCGCCTTTCCCATCCTTTTTTAAAATTAAGAAAGAAGAGGATCAGAGAGGTTAAAAATACTCTTACTGAAACTGTCAAGTTTTAGATTAATTTTAAAGTCTAGCCTTTTTTTTTTGGCCCCTTCAGGAAGATCAAGCCAGAAACACTTCAGACTGTGACGCAGCCAGAGAACATAATACCATCACATTGCAGTATCAGAATTTTGACAGAGATAAAAACTTTTCAGGAGCCTTTCATAAGTCAATAACACTAACAGTGTTATTTACGCAGTCAGGAAGAACAGGAAAACTGTTACTAAAGTTTTGGGACCTGATAGGACTTTCCTCTGAACCATTTATTACTTGGACGCTTTCATGGCCCCAAAAGTCAACAGATTTATAAGCAAGTTTAAGAGGACTCAGCTACCATAATAAACCTGCTAACTTACAATTAGTATCGTATTCAAAAGTGTCATGTTCTTGGCTGGGATGGAGTTAATTTTCTTCACAGAGGTTCATGTGAAGCTGTGTTTTGGATTTTTGATGAGACCAGAGGTGATACCACACCGATGTTTTAGCTGTTGCAGCGGTGCCTGCACAGAGCCAAGGACGTCTCTGCTCCTTGTGCTGCCCTGCCAGCCAGCAGGCTGGGGGTACACCAGGAGCTGGGAGGGGACACAGCCAAGACAGCTGGCCTCAACTGACCAAAGGGATGTCCCACACCACATGGAGTAGTGCTCAGCAATAAATAAAACCTGGGGGAAAGGAGAAGGAAGGGAGATATGTTTGGAGTGATGGCATTGTCTTCCCAAGAAACCATGGTACTTGCTGAGCCCTGCTGTCCTGGACCTGGCTGAACACCTGCCTGCTGATGGCTTTGCTTGTGCCTGTGGCTTCTGCTTTACCTAATCTCAACCCATGAGTTTTCGCACTTTTACCTTTCCAATTCTCTCCCTCATCCCACCTGGGGAGAGTGAGGAAGTGGCTGGGTGGTACCTAGCTGCCTGCCAGAGTTAGACCACAGGAGAAGGTTATTACTCTAAGATATTAATTACAGAGGAAAATCCAAAAGAATTACTTAATGTGACAAAACAAAGGAGTATGGAAACTGCAATCATGGCTAGGTAGAAGGACCTGGGGGAGCAGAAATCTCCTGGTGATAGGCTTACTTCTCAGAGTAAGATTTGTCTTTTGAGTTATGTGCACATATACTGGGGAAAAAAATAAAAAAATAAAAATAATAATAAAAATAAAATAAAAAGTAAAATACCACTTAAAAAGCACCCTTGAGTGACTCAGGGTACTCCTTGCTTACAAGGTTGGGCTAGATAAGATAAAATCATTCAGTTTCATGGTTTTCCATCAATCTTATCCTCATGGTATTGAACATAATCTTCCATCTTTACAGATGCTTTAATTTCATAAAGATCTAGAGTACCAGCTATGTCTATGAAAATAGTGGTTATTGCAATTTCTGTAGTGATTTGAGGAATTTAGGAAATTTGTGGTATAGTTTAGGAATGTGAAGCTTTGAAGTGAATTAAAGGGGGACATATCTAGGGAGTGGAAAGTTTTTCTGTCTTATGAAACAAATGTGTAAACTTTCAAAAAATATTATCAGAATAAAATAAAATAAATCACCACCTCTTCCATAATTTCATTTTACCTTCTATATCTGGGGGAAAAACAAACAAACAAATAAATAAATAAATAATCAATCAGCATTCCCAGATCTCAAAATTCCAAGAAAATAAATAACAGATTTATTAACTCTATACTTTGTATATAGTCATTGGTGAAGAATCGACTTTTGACTGAATCAGATCTGTGGAATAGCCAAGAAAAAGTAAACAAACAAACAAAAACATTATTTAAGAAGTCCTCTCCTTATTCCTTTTGTCTAGCTAATATCTACTAGAGATCTACTAAAGATGTATGGGTTGTCAAGTGCTCTTGCTGAACTCCGGAGGCTTTCAAAAAGATACTAGGCTTTCTTTAAGAATTAGACCTTTTCAGAGCAAACTTTGGGTTGTGGTCTTGCAATGGAAGGGGTTATATTATAGGAAGCGGTTATGTTGAGCAAGGACATGCTGCACTCAGGGATGAGCCTCAAGAAACACAGTACAACTTTTCCACAGCCCTCAGGGCAATGGTACATGCAGACGTCTTGGTTTACCAGGCAAGGCTGCTGCCTACTCATCTCTCCTGGTCAGTCTTACTATAAAGTATTTATACTACTAAATTAAACCATATCAGTTGTTCCAACTAAGTAGTCTCCTGTCTAGTCTGGTATGTTATTAGAGTGATGTTTATCATAGTTTTGACCTGTGCTAAAAAATATTCTCCTTTGTTTCAGAGGATAAGTTAATTTTATATTAATGTATGGGTCATTCTATGTCTGCTAGCCTCAGTGAAAGAGGACAGTCCTGAGCATATTTTGTGTACTAGTCTAGATACAGGTTAAGCATCCTAGGAAGTACTGTTTCCCATTTCAGGCTCTGAACAGCTTCCCACTCCTTAATACTGTAGAAGAAAAGTCAAGTCTCTCTCTCCCCTTTTCATTTATATAAGGGGTAGAAAATATGTCATCAATATGTAAAGAGCTTTGCATGCTCTGAGGATAAGGGCAATGTACAGACACTCATAACCAGGGTTGTTTCCCCCTGCCTCTCCCTCAAACCTTCAAATCTTTCTCAGCAAATCAGGAAAAAATGTCACACCTTCAAATAATCAGAGCTGGTCCCTTATTTGCACACAAAGATGGCACCTCCTGGCACTTCTGATACAATTTACAGTATAGATCTTTAGGCAACACACCTGTCAATTTGATTTCTCCAGCTAAGAAACCAGAGGAGATCCTTAGAAGCACCTGACCTTTCTGCTACTTATCTAAATAAAAAAACTCAACTTCTATGAGATTCACAAGTTGCTCATCCTAATCAAGTGTTCTTCTGCAAAGCTGTTAACCACACAAAGCAGCCTGTGACCCAGCTGAAGAGAGCCCACAGACATACCACATCCCTCCTATGATTTGAGCAATTACTCTTATGTGGTTTGGACACAGATGTCTCTTTTCCATTGCCATTTATAGGAGTAGAAAACAGCTAAAAAGGCTTTTAGGAGCTGGAGTCAGGATTCCTGGTTTATTCTCTGGCCTGAGGACCACATGATAACCCCAGTTACCATTTTCTCTCCTGATTTTTTGCTGGTTTTAGATGCTGGCCTTGACCTATGCTATAGAGCTTAAGGTCTCAAAGATGCTCCATCTTTCAAATAGAGATTTCAAAATTTCTCAGAAATATAGATTTTTTTTTTTTTTATATCTCAACTGGACTATCAGAAAAATAACCAACATTTAGACTTTATATATATAATTATATATATATATGCATATATAATTATATATATATTTGCATTTATGTCTTTATGTGATCTTAAACTCATCTGTGTCTTGAACAAAAAATAGTAAAGACTTTCTTCCTCACCTCATGACATGGTATGTCTGAGCTGATTCATATTCCAGAATCAATGCTCAGGTTGAAAATGCTAGAGGCCATGCAAGGCTTTATCAATTTGCTTACTTTCTCAAGAGTCAAGGGTCCATACACAGCCACACTTCTAGCACAATGCAGTCCCTGCTGCTAGGGGACCCAGCTGTCTGGATCCAGTAAGAGGCTGCTGAAAGCCTCTCTGCAAAGTGAGAAAGCTGTTTTTGTGCTGACACTGGATTAGTCCAAGATGAACCACTGAGCACAACACAACAGAGGATAAAGCTTTTACATCTGCAGCTGTAGATTAGGCCTGGCAGGATAGTGCAAATCAGGGAAAAGAAATGGATGTGCAACAGAAAAGGTGTGCCTAGAGCCCTGTGCCTCCTGCAGAACACTTGGTCTGCCCAGCAGCCAAACATCACAGGAGGTTACACTGCAGATGCTGCCTAGGTGAGAGAACTACAGGCTACATGAAGGTATGTCTTGCGTATATGTCCAGCAGTAAAACTAGCAATAAGGAACTAACAAAAAAATAAACAAATCACAACTTGTAACTCAGAAAACATGTCCAAACTCTGTAGGAGGTGTAACTTTACTTATGGTGCATATGTAAAGGTGCCCTTGCTGCATCAGCTGGCCTGAAAACTTCCTCTCCCCACTCATTAGCATGAATGCAACTATGTATTTTTAGGCTGAATGGCTTCTCGGTGACTGAACTGTGCCTGTTGCTAAGTCCCTCTTGAATCTTTTTGATCTTAGACACTCAAACAACTCAGTTTATTTACCTGTAAGTAATGCAATCATTCCAAGCCCGTGCTGGTAAATCCTTCCTATCCTATCTGTAGCTTAGTGAGGGCCCTGATCCCCAAGGGGAACATACAGATTTATAGGATTATGACATTGTAGTCTGAACTGCTTTATAAATTGAGTTCCTATAATAAAAATATATTCTCTCTTTAGAGGAAGAGTCTCCACTGGCTTCGTAACTGTATAGGTATGTATTTACCTATTTCATCTCAAGTATCCTTCAAGTGTTGCAGCGTCTATGTACGTGTGTGTGAAAACACAAACATATGAAAGCACACACAGAGCCCTGCTATAATGCTGTACAATGCAGAGATGTGAATGGCCCTCAAAAGAGAATGGAGACAGAGAGAAAATGAAATAGAAATAAAAGGGCAACACTTCAGTTTTTTTGATGGTACACTGATAACTATCTTAAAGTAAGAGCCTATTATTTTGATAAGAGTTAGGACTTGGCAACCATGTAGCATTCTACCTTTTGATGGCATTCCTGCTATCTCACTGGCATAATATCAGGGATACAGTCATAAACCATTTCCCATATTTACTTTTCTGTTTCTTTGACTTGTTTCAAATCTTTGACCCTTTCCCCTCCTGACTTTTTACTTCAGCTCCTCCAATGTAGCTTCAGAGACACAAAGAAACAAACAAGATAAACAACTTTTTCTGGGCATTATGTGAACATTTTCATTTTTGACTCCCATCTGTTGTGCTCAGCTAGAACAGAAGTGCTGACTGTTTGTTGACGTCTGCAGAATACTGATGCGTACATTCCCGTAAATGCAGAGGTTGAGGTTAAAACCATAACAGAAGGCCATGGAATATTGACAGTGACTAGTAGCTAAGGATGTGCTCATGATTCGTGTCTAAAAACAAATGATGATACATTAAAAGCTGTTCTCTCAAAGAAGGTGAGTGTTCCCAATACAAAGACATTTAGACTTCTGCTCAGATCCAAGATTCCTGGTCTACAAGACAACCTAAGTATTGTCAACAGTTGTCATGCCTCAGAGATCAGCATATAGTATGGTACTTTATTATTATTTTTCCCTGAAGATACTGATTATAGATGGCCTGTAAGCACCATTAAGTTAGTTCTGTATATATTTTTTATTCATTCCTAGACCACCCTAAACCCCAAAGCAGGAATAACTTGCTTTTGCTTTTTCTATTTCAGAAGGTGTTATCTCTGACAACACCCATGGCTGTTTTGCCTTCTTGCACATCCAGACATTTCTTTTTGACCTCTCTTAAGGGGTACATTGGTGCTGGGTAATTATTTTAAATTATTTTCCCTTTGAGAAGGTGATGTAAATATCAGTATTTCCTAGGCAAATCCTTTCGTCTTTACAAAAAGTTTAGAGCTGTAGTTTTTCCAGGGACAGCATGAATTCTCATGTCCATTCCTATCAACCCATCTCAATGAACACTGCCTTCAGTTCCTATTCTATAACAAACAACCACAACTACCTAAATACATTACAGATGGATTTCATTTTCTTTTCCAGCTTGAGGTCTTAGCTGCTGCTGAAGCATGATACCAGCTTTGATGGAAGATTTGATGTAATATGTCATATGTTTTTAAAATATGCCTGCCTCATCTTACAAAGTTTCTTTATTTCTCTTTCCTGTTTTTACCTTATTGATAATTTTCCAAAGAATTCCCGATTCAGAATTTAATGCCATATATGCAGCCATTTCTCTCATATTGTTGTGATCTGCTTTGAAGGAAAGGCCCAGTTCTGAAGTTTGTTCAGTTTGCTTGTTTTAACTGAACTTTGACATCTTTTTATTTCTTCTATTTATTCCCCATCCTAACTTCATAATTACAGGAACTTTATATTTTATACTATTTATAATTGTTTAAAAATACCAAGTTTTGCAATTGTCTGATGAGTTTGCAGAAAATCCATCATTTGTATCAATTGTAAAAACAGCGTATTAGTATTGTCACATGGAAATAAGACTAGAGCCTCCCAGAGAAGAATCGTGTCCATAGCTTGTGTACCAGACTACACAAAACACAGCTGCATTGTACAAACAGCAATTCATTCACACCCCTGGGAAAATCTGATCGCAAACAAAACTGTCACAACAGACCAAAATCTACATCTGAATGACATACATCTCAGAGAAACAAACAATAACAATGATCATCACCGTTATTATTAATAGGCATTGCCTGGCAAACTCTTTGCAAACTGAATTGAACAACTCTCTATTAGCCCACTCTTTCTGCAAATGGTCCTGACAAAATAATCCCCTCGACAATCCTAATGTGCATAAGGCATTGATGGAAGATACTGAATTATGAGCCTCTGCATGCTGAACCAGCTGTCTGGAAAATGTATCTTGGGGACAGTAACAATTTAAAATGCACTGTGAGATCCTTTGTCATGGATTGCCTGCCTGCAGGATCATTCCACATGTCATATAAGGACATAAAAGTGAAGTACAGGGGTGGGCAACCAAATGCCCAGTAGCTGAACCAGAGAGGGAGCAGAAAATCCTTTAGTCTAACTGCGGGGGTCAGTGGTGAGAAAATGGAAGGCTAACTCCTTGTAGCTCAAATTCTTTTCTGATCAAGGGTAATGGAGGTGAACGCTTCTACTTTGGCACAGTAGATTTTGTCTGAGAGTCTTCATGAGGATGTGGAGAATTGTAATCCTAAAGCAGGATTACTTAGTGTGAAAATAAAGCAGATCTACATATTAAAGTAGAACAAAGCACAAAACAGGAACTTAGAGAAGCCAGAAGATATAGTATACTACCATGCTTGGCATAAAAACTTCTTAACTGGGAAACTGAAGAAACAAAGAGAATTCTAGTTTTAAGACTAAAATGGAAACAGTATCAAAAAATAAGGATCCTAAGAATTCTTTAAAAGTGACAGTAATAAATTTGCAGGGTTGGAGCAAAGCCAGCATATGAACAGCACAAATCTGTGCAGGGCTTTGGAGATAAAGGCCAAGAGTAAGGTTGAACAGGACAGGGGGAATGCCATGAGCTAACACTAAGTAGGCATAATTGTGACCATACAATGAACAATGGGCAAGGATGAGAATCATGGCTAGAAAGTAGGAAACAAGACCAGGGACACAGGCTGTATGGACAAAGACATCAGGTGAGATTCCCCTCCCTGCTGCTGAGACTCAGAGGTCAGCCCTGTGACCTGGAGTAATGGGGGGGACCACCTCCCAGAAACATAACTGCAGTCAAACTACTCACGGGTTCTTGACTGCCAAGGCAGAGCTGCTTGAAAATGAAGGCAATCACATCCTGACTTTCCAAACCATTGAGTATGATAGCACCATAGCTACACTTCATGACGCAGAAAAAAAAGCCCAAAGTTTGGATTAATCAGCTTTCAGTCCATCTGTAATTTGATGAGATTATGACTGGAAATGTCTCAACTTCAAAATGTGTGGGTGATCTCTTCATGTAAGCATGCAAACCTCAGACTTTTGTCTCAGAATCTTGGGAAAACAAAATGCAAATAAGAATCAAAACAGAAAAGGCTTCTTTATGGTTTTTAAAACTTTCTGCTCGCATTGTAAATGTTGCAGGTACTTCATTTTCTCCTAATATTGCATTAGAATCCAGAATCGCAACTAAAGGAACAAGTACTATGTTTTTGTTGTTGTTGTTTAAATCACATCAAAAAAAAAAAAAGTCAATAAAATGTCTGAGTTTGTATTTAAATTCTCAGAAAGTTAGTGAGTATTTCAGTCTGGGTCCCTAGCTTATATGCATCTCTACCTTTCAGAGGAATTGCTTGGCAGTAATTTGACTCAATGAACTCTAATTGCAATGAACCCAGTGCACAACATGTTTTAGATGCTTTGAACATTATCCTTTAACTTTCAAAATACTTTTGTAAACATATTTCAAGGCAGAAGAGAGCAGGCTCTGTACACAGATTCCTGAACACTAACAACAACACAGAATCACATTGCAGAAGAGTCTAAAAACATTCTGGTGTGGCATAAAATCTGAACTTCTAATTTTGGGCAGGGAAATACAGCTTTCCCTTTCTGCTATCTTGTCAGCCAGTCCCTTGCAACAAAATTGGTTTTGTTATTAACAATGTAAAATATCAGAATCCATGCAAGTGGAAACTTAAAGTCATCTAGATTTATACTCTGGAGCAACGTCTTCATTTCAAGGAATTTTAACAAGTTTTTCTTTTAAAACAGATGCGTCAGCAACTTCTTTAGTAGCTTCCTGGATCTCAGTCTTTACATGTTCATATCATGTCAAAATTAGCCATCGTTGTCAAAAGCACTGTAAAGAAAGTGCAGAGATGTTCAGCTGTAAGATGGGAATGGTCTCGGTCAGTGCTCGTGAAACATTACGTAACACCTAAATGGTGTTTTTAATTTCACCCTTCTCAAAAAAATAAGGAAATCAGGTTTATCAGTGCCTTTTCTCCCATAATCTGTTCGTCTTGTTGAAGAAAAAGGAAGGGAAATAAGGTCTTCAGTTGTCCTTTCCTTGGCAAGATTTTGATTAAGAACAAGCACCTAATGGTTTCATAAAAAATAACAAATGGCCAATATCTTTTTCTCTGCCATTTTTGTACCTGTAAGTACAAAAATGTACTACCATGTTTTTTCAGGCAGCAAAAGTCCTCCCTTATGAACTGCATTCACCACCTGGCTCCTCTGCTCTTTGACAAGGACATCAGTGATGAGCTATAACATGTCCACAAGATGAAGGACTAGTACTTGGAAGATGAGCCTCTCAGGGTGTGTTAAGAGCACAGACGAGTTTGGCAACATGAACAACCAAGCATCAAAAAGCATCATCAAGAAGCATCTTTGAAGAAGCACAGAGGAAGAATTCAGAATTAAAACATTTGGTTTTCAGATGCAGCTCTTCAGATGGTATTTTGCATATTTACTTTTTGAGGTGGAAAGGATTTTATGAGAGGAGAAAAATCCTACCTTTTTCTAACAAGATCTTGTTCTTTTGCTTGCTCAGGGAAAACTGAAACACAAGTGAGGGTAATGCTGTGCCTGAGTCAGTGTGCTCATCTTGAGTCAGTGTCAGGTAGAAAGGGAGGTTGTGAGCCTGACTGCCAGTGAAGTGCTGCAAAAAAAAAACCCTAATGAAGATACGGTCTGCATAACAAATGGTGATTTATGGGGGTGTAATTTATTTCTCCTGCTGAACTGGAATAAAGTATACTGACATAAGCACTTTTACTTTTGTAATAACTATATTTACACTGTGGTTACGCTATGGTTACACTATAGTTAGATAATATCAGCAGAGGTTTAAAAAAAAAAAAAAAAAAGACAGGACCTAATCAATATATGTAAGGTAAAATTTCAACAGAAAAATGGAACAAGTAATTTGTAATGCTGAAAATAACAGTAATTTATACAGATAGTCCACTCTTTTTCTTCCATTTTTCCTATTGGCCTCGCCCCAGACAATAAGTTCAAATGAGGTTCCATGAAATTTTTACTGACAACACGGAGTTTAAGCCTAACATAAAATTCATCTAGAATTTGTTTGCAGTTTTAAAGAAAGTAAAACAATAAAAACAAATAGCTATTGTTGGAATGTGCTTGAAATCATGTTTTTTCTCTTTTTTTTTTTTTTTTCTTAATGTGACCGTCATTCTAAATTCAGATAGTTTGACACTAATTTGTACATGAGTAAAATAATTTTCTATGGGGTAGCATGACAATGGAGTTGTACAGTGTCACAAGACACTGGTACCCTCTAGACAAGGAGAGAGAACATGGTTGGATCATTTTCAAAGATGTATGAATAGCCTTAAGAGGTAACAGCGTTTATGTGGCAGCATCAGGCACAAGTAATGGCTGACAGAGCCTGAGTGCTGAATGACAACCACCGCAAGGAGGTACAGCACTGCTGGCAGCATTACACTTTAGAGGCAATGGTAATTCAAATTGCACAGTGGCTGCTCTTGTGGAACCTAATGGTCCCATGGTATTACTGTATAACCATGGTGCCTTAGCCAACATCTCCCTTGTCAATAAAATGGCTTTTACACATCCCCAGCTGCATATGAACTACTGTAGAGTACATCAGAAGAGTTGCTTTTTTGCACAGTCCCTGTGGGACTCTGCTTTTTCTTACCCCATTTCAAAGCAATAGCAGTCTCTGAGAAGCTGACAGACATACATAAGAAACAAACCTGGTGTAAGCTACAACAAGCTGAGCCCTCATTCTTTCCTCCCCTGTTATAGAGCTTGCCAATTTTAAAAGGACTTTGGGAGATCCTTTCTGCAAGAACATGGTGTGAACACCTAATCATTCTTGAATTTAGCCTATTGAATGCTCTATTTTTGAATGCCAAAGACAGCCTTCAAGGAATGCCAAGGACATACCCCTTTATAACAGCTTAAATGTGGTAAAATAAAAATAAAAATGAATAAATAAATAAACGTAAGACTTTAAAAAGCCCTAATGGCCTAGGCTCAAAACCTCAGGTCCTGCATGGAGGATAGCATGTCTTTTGGGTAACTTGGTAGCTTCTGTATATGGAAAACTACTATTACCACTTTCAGACTTCGCCACTTACCAGCATTTGCTGTCCTTGAGCAAGATTTCACAGCTAGAATTCCAACCTAGAATTCTACATGGTGTCATATTTATTTGGTGTATTTAGTGCAGTGCTAAAAATATGGCCAGATTGGTTAAGAGCAGTACAAACCAATTGGTTGATTTACCTAGCTTAACTGCCTCCTGACATTTGGCAGAACAAGTATAAACATGGTGGACAGCATGGGGGAAAACAAAGCATCTTTTTAAATCAAGGAAAAGCCTGCCAGCTGAATACTGCAGTAAAACCAAATAATTTATATATCTAATGGCTCCCAGAGCCCTTCTCTTCTTTAGGTGGATTCTATTTACTGGCCTCTGTTATGTAGTTCAGGTTCAAAAACATTCCACAAAGTCTTGTCTTACCTGATAAATCTCCTTGAGAAAAGCCAAATATCTTTCACTGAGTAATTTAAAATACATTATGTGGGTTATTCATTACTAACGCAGGAGTGTAAGCTTGGTTTAGGGTTGTTTACCTGTACTCAGCAGCAATCAGCTTGTCGTGCAGCTTGGACAAAGATTTTCCTCCACAGTTTCTTTAGGGAATAGCAAACAGCTACTCCAAATCAGCACTCACTATTTGAGCAAAGCTCATCACATTGCAAATGTGAACCACCTTAATAGGGAAAATATTTGGTACTGTTGTCAAGAACAGTACTTTTTGGTCTGCTTATTGCATCACAGAGGTGCAAATCTTGGACAACAGCTAGAAAAAACTCTTTCTGGTTGTGGTCATAAATAAAACATATTCCTAAATCTGAGTATTACCAACAGTCAGTTTAACTCTGGTCCCCCTCCCCCCAACAAAAGCATTCATTTATTGTCATTGCTGGCAGTCTACCCATCAAGGGATCTGTAATAAGTACCATCATTGTCATTCCTATTTCTATCACAGTTATCAATGCCACACTCCACTGTACATCGTGTAAAGGATGACACCAGCAGTGCCCACACTGTCAGACAAATGTTATTCTATTCTCATAGCTAAATCCACCCAGGAGTCACACTGCTATCTCAGTACTTCAAACCTGCTCTTCAAGCCTGTGCACTGAAGCTTGCTGAAGACAGAGAGCCTGGAGAAATATAGCATCATGTTTGTGTACTTAGGCAACCCAGGCAGGAAGAATATAAACTGATCCAAGTCATCTCTAGCCCAATCTAATAGATTTTTATTTTTTAATTTTTTTTAAGTTCTATGAACAAGATTAATGAGCTGCAATAGGTATGAAAACTCCCAAGGCATCTGGCCCTACATGTTACTGAATGCCAGCTTTCATGCTCACTCCTCCTATTCTTAGTGTTGGTGTACTGAGCTTGTTTGTCACCAGCATCTGACAGAAAAAGACTAGAGGAGGATTTTGCATACATGCATGAAAGTGTTTGTCAAATCCACAGTGCTTATCCTGTTACTGTCAAAGAAATCCTATGAGGATTCAATTTGGACAACTGAAAAAAATAAATCTGTTGGGGTGGTGTTTTTTGTTCATTTTGTTTTGTTTGTTTTGTTTGTTTTTGTTTTGTTGTTGTTCTAAAGCTAAGTAGTTTTTTGAGTAGTATGAATGCACATATAATGGGACAATCCATGTGATAAAAGCTTTAATCACAGAGGCCAGGCATCCACAGTTGGATTTCAATTAAAATGTGTTATTTATACCTTTTAATTCCTTGCCTCCAGCCATATGCAGTGCCTACTTTATCACTGATGTAATAAAAGGTGCACATGAAAAGGGATATGGATGAGAACAAGGTAGTTATTAACTACGTGATTATTCATTGCATAATGCATCACAGTAGCCCCCATTAACTGAAGGTCACTCCTCCCACCTTATCCAGTCCATTCCCCTTCATTTGTTTAAGTAACTGACAATTTATTAACACCTCATTTGTAAACACTGACAACCATATGGTGTTAAGACTCCAGCCTGCCCAGAGAACTTGTGGTAGTTGTTATTATTTGTGGAAAGGTGGCACCTGAGTCTTGCAGCCAGGGATGAGGCCCCTGTGATGATGGGAATGAATGCATCTACTCCATTCCCCTCTCCAGACACTGACTGAGTGGAGTCACGAGGGGTGGAGGTTTTTGAATGACGAGCAGTTAGGTGAGAAAGAGAAATGAGTTCACAGGAATGCTGGAGAAGCCCAGAATTATAGCACTCAGCTTTCACATGATTTTTAGGGTATCATATATATCCCAAGAGCCTATATACTTGCTCTTGATTAGCACTGATACATCAACTTTTGATGGCTTCAAAGGGGGGTTGAGTATTGCCACGCTGATCACACTGACCACGCTGATCTCCACCAGCTATTATGGAATTTCAATAAGTCTGAAAAAAAATAGTCTGTACTTCAGTGGTCTGAATATTAACCATATTTGGATTATACCATGGGTTCACATTCCCTGCTCCATTGGAGAATCATAAAGTGTCAGATGCCCTGATGCCCTGATTAGGCACAGGACTGTCACCAGATATCACATTTTAGTTAATCTCTGCTCAAAGATGGTGATATAATGTTGGGACTACAACTGTAATGAAGGGAACTCTGATTTTTTACTCAAACAAAAACCTCCACCAACTATCATGGAATTTCAAGAAGTCTGAAAGAAAAAGTCTGTACTTCAGGGGTCTGAATGCTAACCCAACAACAGGGGAAAAAAAAAAAAAAAACTTGAGAAAAATGAGAAATTCAAAACATCGTGCCAGTGCTATTTTATTTCTCCACACCCCCTCATCCCAATTTTTTGTTTTGTTTTGGTTTTGTTTGTTTTGTTTTGTTTTTGGCATCAAAAGAGAAAAAGAGAAAGGGAGTAAATAACCTGGTGTATACTTCTAATGGTCAATTGCAGTCCAGAAAGCATTCAGTCTTTGGATGGAGGCATAAATTAGCATACCGGTTGAAAAGATAACACTGAAAATGAAAAGATGCAGATGCAGATTATGAAGGGACAGGAAAAACCCATATGCCCTTAAATCTATCTATGAAATGGAGTCACCAATTAATAACATATGTAAATACTTATATTCAAAGCACTGTTTTAAAAGGATGAAACAGCAACAAAGTAACGATAATAATCATCAAGTAACAGAGGAAGTGCACTCATTCCCACCATTACCAGGATCTCATCCCTTGTTTCCTCACCATTTTGGAAGTACCAGCTAAGACATTGTTGTCAAGCTTATATTTTCCTGATACAACACACCATGAGTAGACGTGGCTATGGTCAGGTCAAGCAGCTGCCCAGAGAACAGGTATAAAAAAGGTATAAAAAAAAAAAAAAAAAAAAAAGTATAAAGCCAACATGCTAAATAGATTCCCTGGTACATCCACCATTTTTCCAGCTAAATCAATGTCCATGTAACAGGGGAGATTTCCATGCACTACAACACAGAACCCCGATGAAGACTGAGATTTACATATATAAGGCTAATTACAAGAGTTATTACAAGTCTGTTACATGAATTCCTGCAATGAACTGCACAAAAGCATAGACCTTGGAATATAGTGTGGTCAGAGTGATTTTGGAAAAAAGGTATAAAGCCAACATTTCTCACAGAATCACAGAGGTTGGAAGGGACCTCTGCAGATCATCTAGTCCACCTCCTCTGTCAAGCAAAATCACCTAGACCACATTCCACAGGATGGTATCCGGGCAGGTTTTGAATATCTCCAGAGAAGGAGAATCCACAGCCTCTCTGGGCAGTCTGTCACAGTGCTCTGTCACCCTCACAGTAAAGAGGTACCTTCTCATATTCAGATAGAAATTCTCCTCTCTTTACCCCAAGCATAAGAACAAAACAAAACAAAAAACTTGCACATAGGTATCCATTCTCAGAACTGTCATTTTTTGTAACAACAACAAAAAAAAAAACCTCAAAGCTACTGTGGTTTGAAACCCATCAGGGTAATCTCTGTGGAAACTGAATTTTATCCCTATTTTGAATTTTACAAGGAAAAGCTCCAATCTAGTTTCAGTGTGGTATTTGGTGGTATTCGGATCAATGTCTCATTTACCTTGAAGCTCCTACTAGAAAGTAATTATTGTGAAGAGTCTTTGGGATTGGTCTTTTATTCTCAATATTTGATAATTTCTTTGAAAGCTCTGTCCCCAGGAGTTGTGATATGTAGCATGTTGTATGCCAAGAAAAGTGCATTCTGAAATTCTTGGACAAGGAGATCATGGTATAACACCTTAAAGATTTATTGTAGTCTTTTGTCTGTCTTGTAAACCATCATTCACTATCCTGGAAGAAACATGAGGTTTGATTCATATGTCTCTCTGGTGGCCCCTAACCAACTATTTTAGTATTGGAAAATTTGCTTTCATTCACACTTAAGAGTAAAATGATCCTTGACTTTGAACTGGGTTTGTGCATCCCAGGAAACAGGATAGCAATTCACAGTGTAAATACAGCTTGGAATATGTGATTCAAGCCCACTCTACATGGGAACAGAACACATACTCCCGTCAGACAATTTTCTCAACTAACACACACAGAAATTTCAGGTTCCAATTCTCTCCTTAACATTACCAGTGCAAATTAATGCATAAGGACTATTGCCAAATCAACATCAGAGCATTTTAAGTTTTGTTTTGCAGATTCATAAACGATAAGAAGGAAAAATATGGAGAATTAAAGCCTGGTTCTATGCACAGATATGGGTAAGTGACTACTGACTATTAACCTGATTGGGTATGTACACTTTTTTCTTTTTTTTCCTGTGATGAGATGCAAAGATATTTAATTGTCTTAGGCATGTTTTCCTTCCACAGTCCACCACACAAACACAGTTAAAAACCCTCATAAATTCTGGAGACTCCAGAATGACAATTTAAAGGATTTGTGTTTGCCTGCATTTTAATAAGACTGTTTTACTTACAGGTAATTGCCTTTTTCTTAGCAGTTGTTACAATAAGTCTATTTTTTCATGAAAAAATGTCATTTTAAGCTTACAAAATTCAGCTTTTGTTTGTCTAGTAATAAAACGTTCTGTTCTTTGATGCATAGATGAAACCTCATAAAATTCGGAATGATGGTGCTCTTTGCCCTTTAATACGATACACATTTATCTTGGCATGAATCCTCACTAAAGCAACTTTAGCTAAAACAATAGGAGGGGACATGAAGAAATATGCTGTCCTTTTTCCCCCCATTTCCTGTGCATGCTTTGTTCCTGAGTAGAGAAACTAAATCTCTTATATTCCATATAAAGGATATCTAAAGTTCAGGGAGCAATATGGAGGGAGTCTGGGGCTTTGAATCATCTTACAGGAAGAATTATCAGCACAGAAGTCCCTTGCTTGAATTCACTTTCTCATCACAACTCTACTGGTAGAAGCAGTTCTGCTAGGAGTCCCCTCAGTGGCCAACTCTTGGGAAGGCAGCAGTGGCATTAGTCATGGTGTAACTACAGTAGGGCTCCAGGCTAGTTTAAGCTCACTGCATAAATAACCTGGTGCTGCTGTTTCCCCTTTTCATGTAGCTCACCCTATATACAGTTGCAATTCCAGACCCCAGTATCTCTCTGCTTCTACCCACCTTCTTCCCAGGTTACTGTATGGTTCTTCATGGAAATTTCCATAAAGGATTTGGAACATTTCTAACAGCCAGGAGTTTTGGCTCAATTCTCCCTTTCTTTAAGATCAAGATATTCCTGTTGGTCTTTATCTTGTGTTAGGACATCAGAACAGACTATGTAAAAAAGTAAGCTTAAAAACGTGCTCGATAACCTTCTACCCAAGTTCCAGACTCCTCATTGACACAATGTGCCACAGACATTCATTACTAATATGTGAGACCGTGCTGTGATAAAGGTTGCTGTCAACCATAGGTCTTGATAAACCTCAGTCAGCAGATGCTTCTCCAAATTAAATCTCCAAGATTTTGGAGATTCTCCAAACTGATTCTCTACCAATGGCGTATTTTAGCAAATCAGCTTCCAGCACATAAGTCCCATATCTATTTCCAGAGCCAAAGCCAAGACAGACATTTCAAAGGAGCTTTGGGCTTCTTAAATTAGGTTTGACAATGGACTTGACAATAGCAAACAATTGTCATTTTGAGAGGAACAAGCAGCAGAGCAGTATTCATGGCTGGAATATACCTCAGTCTATGTACCTGGCAACTGCAGTTATAAATAGAAGAAAGAAGGGGATAAAGGTTTGTGCAAAAGACTGTCTTTGTTCCTCATTTCATTTTTAATTTCCTTTGACAATCTGTTTGCAAAAGGACTGGAACAAACACTTGTCCACCAAGGAAATCAGAAAGTATAATATAGCCCAGAGGGACTGCCTATAGACTTATGTATTGTTACAGGTATAGATTACAGTACTATTTTCATTATGAGAAGAAAATCTAGAGCAATATCAAAATGTTTGCAGAGCATTAACACTTTATACCTTTTAGTTTACAGGGATGGCAAATGCCATCAACAACTCAAGCTTCCCTCAGCTTAGGTCTTCTACTACTTATTTATTTCAGAAAACATATCTTACACCAGAATAAACACCATTAGCAGTAGATCTGGTAGCCAGCATTCTAGAATGGTGTTTTGTGTTGGCTTGCCCATACAAGTCACCAATTTCACATAACTAGCTATTTCTGCTTGGGATAGATCAGGCAGGCACTCCAACATACTGAAAACATTTTTCCTAAAAGCAGTGTTGGTTTGAGTTTCCCGCTCTACCTCTGGTTTTCAGGAGCACACAGGTACCTGAAATTTTAAATTTTGACCTCTTTTAAATCACGTTGCTTTAGTTTTACTCTAAGATAGCTTCCAAGAGGAAAAAGAATATAATATGCAGAATCATTTTCCAATGATACTAGACCTCCTGTTCTCTTTTTAACTGGTAAAAGGCAGCTCTTCATTGCATTTCACCACCCTATTATGTCTGTTTCCATCATATTAATTGGCTATACGAGAGGGAAGAAGAGATAAAAAAACAGTTACTTTTTTTCTTCTTTTTCCTGTCATAGAACCATGTTAAACTTAACCCTCCAATTAACTCTCCTCTCCTAATGAAGTTCCTGATTTTTATATACCTAAACCTGATGAGAGAACTAGCTGAGATAAGGAAAACTAACACCTCTTCTTACTGTTCTTGCATGTACAACCCCCCCCCCCCTCCTCCGTACCCACCCACCATCACATTATTACACATATTTGTCATCATTCAAAAATGAACTCATTATCAACCATGCCAGCCTGACTAAGGAAACACTTGAGGTAAGGGGACACCACATGCACCATATGGTATGTCTCATTGAGGCAATTTCCAAGTGTACAGTACAGATTGTACAGTCGTCTTTATAGAGCTTAGCCAGAAGAACGCATTTCTTTTTATTTAACAGCAAATGCAATTGCTGCCTAGAAGAAACTGCTTCCTTGGCTTCAGAAACTAAAAACATTCCTGAAATCATTATGAGGTGAGATGAAAACAGGATTAAAGGAAAATAAGTGGCACATACTGCCAGGAGCAATTTCCAATAAAATTTGTACTGAGTGCCCCAGCAGGGAGGGAGGGAGGAGATAGCTGGGAGATGGGAGAAATCATGTTCTCCTTTTTAGAGTTTGCCTTACTCATTGATTTACAGACTTCTGTAAGCAGAAGCTGGGTAAAGCTGGTTGAATCTGTAAAGGCAGAACAGTCAGCTAGATCTGAATGTCAGAAGGAAAAGTCTGTGGATTTATGGATCTTTTGAAAACAGTTACAAGAGAACAGCCTTGTGCAAATGCAGACTTTGTGACTAACTGACCTGCATACAATTAATCACCTGAGAAGGGGAGAGAAATACAATTATCCCTCACTTCTGGCATGCTTGTGCATCTCCTGCATTAAAAATAAATAAATAAAGCTGAAGGTTACATTGGACTAAAAGTTACAAGAATTTCTTTCCAGGTACTGAATTCCCCTGACCACCACCACCACCAATCTCCACTGATAGCATCTCTAATTACTTCAGGATAGGAGAAATTATGCCTTACATTTTCCTCTTCATGGGGAGAGGGTGGAGAATTGATGTCTCTTACAGAATGATCAAATCACTAGGGCTTAATAAGGTACTTTAACATGTACACCAAGATACTTCTGCTAGTAAGGTGCAGCTTCACATCCTCATGAAATGTGCACTGACTCAAAGCTAAATGCTCAAACTGAATTGCAAACAGATGCCCTTTCCTTCCCTGAATTAGACATATTTTCTTTAATTCTGCTTCTGCAACTGGGTTATATTTCACCACTTCTGCAAAACAACTATATTCTGTAGTAAAGGGCTAGATTTTAGATCATCAGTCATCTTAGATGGTCAAAGAGACCATCTTTCCAATAAGCGAGAATAAAGTGCTTAATAAGAGATTAGTCAGATATTAAGCTTCTCTCACTTGATGTCAGTCAAAGTACCCTGAGTTAACACTTGACAAGAAAGTGAGAATTTCAGTTATTAAGAAGCCAGTACATGCACTGTTTTCACATAAAATTGGGGGTGGTTAGAATTTTATTAATTCAGTTCTCAGGTATGTCATTTTTATTTATTTTGAGCACATTCCTACTCTGTCCGTCCTCTCCCAGACTAATTACTCTTTGTTTATAAACATATTTACTTTTTTTTTTTTTTTTTTTTTAAACAGATCTTAGTCACATATTAATCTGAGCAAACAGAAAGTAGAAAAGTTATTAAATGACAAAAGTCCCCTTTTTTTTTTAACTTTCAGTTGCTGAAATTAGATTATTACAAGAGAAGGCAGATATCATGGGATACTTGAGGTTTAGACTAAGTGGTACAGACCAAGTTTAGGGTTAGAATCACAGCGAACAAAAGGAGACAAGAAGAATCATCTAGGGAAGAAGATTTAGTTTCAAGAATTACTGACCTAATGGAAGACATAACAGCAGTTGCTGCAACAGGGAAGACCAGAGTGTTTTTGCAGTGTGGGTGAAATGTGCATTACAAATACTCGGAGAATAGAGCAATCCCACAGCAGGTGGGATTGTAGCTCCGGATTAAGCTATATTAGGCCTATATTCAGGCGCAGATATCATGGACAAAACCGCAAGAGGCACTACAAAGACCACAAGGAAAGAGGAAAGGGGTTACCATCAGAGTTCTTTGCAGAACATGTCAGGCATTTTAGTGCTTTTTCCACCATATGCTTCTTGACAAGAGAAACCAAACACAGGAAAATCCTCTTCAATCTAAACATTAAGCCTGCCAACCTCTCTTGCTGATGGCAGTGATAGCTCATGAGTCAAGACCTTCTGAAACAACCCCTTCCAGAAGGCAGCTCTGGAGCGCCTTTTTGAAACTGATCTGAAATGCTATGTGGAGCTTTGTGAAAGCTGTTTCCCATTTTACCTATTAGCATTAGTCAACTTCTGTGCCTGACAGAGACGTTGCTCTTCTAATAAGAACAAAACTTACTTGAAGATAGTTTCCTCAAAAGGTTTCACATGCTATTTAACCTTTGAAGCTCTCACCAGTGCTTGGTCATCTTTACAGTAAAATAAAATAAAATAAAATAAAATAAAATAAAATAAAATAAAATAAAATAAAATAAAATAAAATAAAATAAAATAAAATAAAATAAAATAAAATAAAATAAAATAAAATAAAATAAAATAAAACAAAACAAAACAAAATAAAATAAAAATCTCTCCTGATGTTTAAATGGCAACTACTGTGTTTCAGTTTGTGCCGTTGACTCCTGTCCTGTCACTGGGCACTACTGAAAAGAACATGGTGTTGCTGTAGAGGAAGCCAGAAGTGAATACTATCACCTTACTGTTTAATTGATAAACAACAGGAGGTGTGATTGATGTTAAGACTACACTAAACAGAAGGTTGGAATTTTCTTCTCTGTCCCTTTCTATTTTCCAGTTTTCTCAAAGTCAGGTGGTTTCTAGCAGCTGATGCCTAGTTCAGTACTTACTAGCATTAGCATATCCCTAACTTTTTTTCATGCATAGAAACACTGTACAATTGTATACATGACATTTAAAACTATGGCATTGGTTGTGTGCAACAGACATGAACTCAGGAATAAAATCTGAATAAAAGGTAAATTTATTGCTCCAGGCTACTTACATATCCTTCAGAAAAATAACTCCAGTAATGTTTGTGGTCACATCTACGTTAGATAGAGCAACTGCATAGGCCTCTATGTACACAGACACAACTGCAGTAACTCAAAGTGAAGCATTCTATTATGCTTTTAGAACTTAAGTCTCTAATTCACTCTAGTTTTCTTGCCAGCAATGGAAAAATAAATAATATTCCACAAACACTAACCATGGGAGCTTTGAAGAAAAAAAAAAAATCTAATTAAATAAATAAAAGTTGGGTACTGGAATCCTTATTGAAGGAATACCCTAAAGGGGTCCAATTGACTTTGAGCTTGCTTCAGAGTCTGCCTAAGGAGAGCCATTTGATCTCTGACCCCCACACTGAGCTGTCTGGAGGAATGCCAGTCTACCCTGTGTGGTGATAGACTGCACAATCTAGACACGTGCTCATTTGGGACTCAGCACAGCCCACTCCTTTAGCTAATGGTGACAATCATTCACTGTACAGCTTGTTTCAGACATGCTTGCAGCATTTGAAAGTGAAAGACAATTTGTCCTGAGACAACCACATGGAGGTGTTTTGAGGAGGTTCTCTGACAGGCCCCACAGAAGCGCAACAGCAGAGCTACTGGTTGGAAGCACAGCAGGATGCAACATCAACAGGTTTCAAAACAAGAAGGAAAAACACAGTCTGGTGTTGATCCCTCACACCCAGAGCCCAGCCTGCAGGTGCATGGCAGGCAGCCAGGCCCAGCCAACTCAGCAGCTGTAGCCGTGCATTGCCCGGGTGCTAATGTGGTGAGAGGGGCTACTGAGCCATCAACTGCTTCCTCAGGGAGTGGCCCAAAACCAGTAGCACATCAGTAACAGCTCCCTACTGAGTGCCAAAACATTCAGCACTAACTGCTGGCCAATTTTACCCCAAGGTTTCCATGAGACAGTCCCTTTTGTTCAGTCCAGTGCTGCTTGGATGCTGTCAAGCAGCTGCTCTGCTCCGGGTTGGAGGGGTTCCCACGGTGCTCCAAAACCCACCTGTGCAGGGCCCCTGGGTCCTTCCTGCTAACATTGCTCCTTCCTTGATGTTCAGACATGCTGTGCTTGCTCCTGCAGAGGGGAAGTTTTGTCATGTAGCCACTTGTGTCTCTTCCTGCACTTAGTGTGGAGTCCTCCCTTGTATTATCTGGATGTGCAAGCTGCACCGTGAATGGGATGGGCAGCATTTGTGAAGTATGTACAAAACCCACGTCTCTCCCACATAACATGGAGCTCCTTCTGTGCTGCTGTGCAGAGTTTTCTGTGTGAGGATGCAGGAGAGCAAGTGATTTGCTCCACTGCACCCATAACTCAGAAACAGCATGACTATATAAGCTGGGTAGAGTAATCCAGACATACAGTGACAGATGAGGCTACCTCAGGGCTTTAGAGGAATGCAGGGAGAATTTTGCTTCCCTGGGGATGAAAAGTTAGGTCTGTAACAAGGATACATAACTCCAGCTATGGAAATAAACAAGATAAGGCACAGAAACAAAGGAGAGCTCTAGAGCACCAAAATTGCTCTCTGCCAGGGACAAGGATGGCGGCTGTGCAGCCACTACCGCTTCTCCAAAGCCACTCTATCAGGTTCAGTTTTCCAGCCTCTTAAACACAGGTAAAACATAATGAAGAGTCACAAACTGCTTTGTTGCCCCTCATTCACTGGCTTCTCTGGCAAGTACCAGCTTTACTTATGCCTAAAGCCAGCACTGATTTCCTGCTAGCCAACACAGCAACCCACAACACAAAGTATAGTACATGGACATAAAGAGGTGCCATGTTTCCAAGAGAGAAACCATGTCTAGGAACCTAGTGTTGCTGTCAGTTCTTTGCAAGATACAAACAAACAACACCGTACACTCACACACACAAAAAAATAAATCTCTAGCTTTTAGCTGAGTAGGTGGCTGTGACAAGTAGAAGGGACATATTCATCACAGGAGGCTGGCTGACAGTTGACCCCTGTATGACCTCATACCACTTGTCCCTAGGAGGATACTAGGAGCAAGGAGGTCCTGTCTTCCTAGGATGGTGACTCTGAAGAAAACAGTGAGTTCACAGGGACCAGAAAGAAAAAAAAAAAAAAAAAAAAAAGCTAACTCTGGTTGCAATGTTATTGTTTCTAAGTATATTCGTACAGACAGGTAGTCCACATTGAAACATGCCAAAGTATTCACTTGCTTCATCATGCTCAGCCACAAGTGACACGACGCAGATAATCAAGGCAAAACAGGACCATTAAAAACAAGCACATCCATCTGTCAAATAACAATAAAAGCCCTAATCACTGAAATTTTGTGCAGCATTTACTTTAGTTAATAGCAAAATGGTTTTCCAAGACAAGATCAGAGCAAGAAACATTTTTAAGTGTTGGTGTTTTGTTTTTTTCTTCCTCCCTCCAGAGAGGCTCTAGGCAGCCAAAATTAATTACCCCCAATATGACACCTTCACTCCTGCAAACACCTTCCGGCTAATTAGGGTAAATTATGTGTTTTGTAGCACTCAGAAAAAAAATGATTCTAACTTATTTTCTCATCCATTTCCCTCTGCTCATCAGGCAAGAGAGATGAGCCAAGAATTCCATGATGTCTATTAGTGACTGGGCTAAACAAACCCAGAGAAGTGTGGAAAATGTTTTAGATATTAGAGAAACAAGACACACGAGGGTATCAAAAATAAATCCTTATGGTTCATGGTGAAAAAAAAAAAAAAAGTTTATGCAACAAAAACTCTTGTTTGTTCCAGCTAGTGCTGCACTGCAGCAGAAAGCCAAATTGATACGGTTATGACTCGCAAGTAAACATTTGTCTTATGTAAGGACATATCTTTTCAGATCTGACCTACAGTGCTCTTCTACAAGAGAAATTTAGACTCCGAATTTATAAAATCTGGAACTCCTGATAGCATTAGCTTCATTTTTAGTTCTGAAAAAAAAAAAAAAAAAAAAAATGATTTTTGCTATAGTGAAATAACATTGGAAACATGGAAATAACATTCTAACACTTATAGTGTGAATGCAGAGCTACAACCAACTAGATTATAGGTTCCTGGTTTTGATATTTTAACTTCCCCTCTGTTAATTCTTTTTTCCCCTAAAGCATTTCACATGTGGAATGAGATTTTTAAGCAGAAAGCATTTTTAGGGAAGAGAGATTCCAGTAAAATGAGGAAAAACAAAAGAAAACAGAAAAAAAAAAAATGAGAGAAGAGAAAGAGAGAAAGAGAAAGAGAAAGAGAAAGAGAAAGAGAAAGAGAAAGAGAAAGAGAAAGAGAAAGAGAAAGAGAAAGAGAAAGAGAAAGAGAAAGAGAAAGAGAAAGAGAAAGAGAAAGAGATGGTGGAGGAAATAGCACTAAAATTAATCTGACATTCCCCCTCACACACAAAAAAAAAAAAAAAAAAAAAAAGTTAATTTAATTCTCTTCACAAACATGTCATTATTGTCATTCTTCTTCTTCTTTATTATTAATATTTTTATAAACGGCAAGGGCCACTTCAAACAAATTACACAAAAGTTTTTTTCTCTAACATCTCACATGGTACATGGACAGCTGAAAACTCTGTACGCAATCCAGATGAGCTAAATTTCCTCTAAATACCTGGAAAGGTTTTGTTTTTGTTTTTTCCTTTAGGGAGAGGTTAGTCATAAAGCAGAGTAGGAGATACCAACACTTATTCTGCTCAAAAATCACAGAAAATAAAATATGAGTGTGAACTAACAGGTAACCCAAGCGTTGTCACACATGAAAACCAGATTTGAGTGTGGGCTGTTACATCTTAACTGAACATCCTAACCTGGTTATCCTTCCTTTCCACATGGAATTGGCAAGTAGCAGTCCGAAACCACAGAACTTACTTTGCAGGATGAAACAACTTTTAGCCCACTACTAAAAACACTGCCCTGGCCCTTGGCTCTGATAACCTCTTTGCAAGTTAAGACAGTTTCTTCTTTCTGACAGAACAATTTTTGACCTGCAGTAAAGTCACACCATAGAGGTTTATCTAGCAGAAAAATCCTTTTCCCTGGACTCTGACTTGCTTCTATAATCACTGTTTACAACCTCAAGGAAATCTCTGTAACAGAAACACCTCAGAAAACACTTATCACCTCCTTACCTTCTGAACACAAGATGAGGGCACAATATACACTTTAGCTAAAATTATCTGCTCTAGTGAGATTCAGGAATTGCTGTCAGCAACTAGGATACCTGCTGGGACTCAGGGAAAGGCAATATTTATAGAACCATTGTTAAGTCATAATTGAAGGTTTAGGCTCACCTGAATGACGCTTATGGTAAGAGTGAGAACATTTTATCTGTCCCCCTAGCCTGTAGTCCTTCTTCTGTTCATTTATGAAACAAATACAATCTGTTGAATGACTTACCAAGCTAAAACAATGTATCATTAGCAAATTAAGAGAGAAAGAGCTATCAAAATATCTATCTTAAAATAAATAAAAAATAAAGAATAAAATTAAACTATACATATTTTAGATTTCCAGTATTAAACCAGTTTTGAACTCTGAAAACATCTTGATCAGATATTTCATGTTCCAATTTGATTGAGGAAACCTCCAACCATTTCACTTGGCTGGCTTACAAAGACCATTTGTCCCTTCCACCAAAAGGTATGTTGGATTTCTCTGCTGTCTCTTAAATCGTCAACTTTGTTGAACTGAATGAGATTCACTTCTAATGGTAGGAAATACTGAGTTACAGAGAAACAAGCAAACAAACAACAACAAAAACAACAACTAGGTACACCACAGTTGTTGCCACAACAAAATAAGTTGACTAAAACACATTAAAACAGATACAGGGTGTCTTTCAGAAACAATAAATCAGGACTCATAAGTGAAAGTGATTACATTTGCAGTACAGTTTAGAAGATTGCTTTGCACCACAATTTGAGAATGTTTAGTGATAGCTTGGTTTACTGCTTGGCTGTAAATCATATTTAAACAATCCTGGAAGGATCTCTGCAAACCTCAGAAGCACAAGGAGCAGCAGAACAAGTCACCTTTGAGTACAGGAGTGCTACAAAATTCAGGTTATGTGGCAGCTACCCCTGGAAGCCTATTCCACTAGCACCATGTTGGGAGAGCTTTTTGTGTGTCAACCTACTAAATTCTGAAGGTTTATTAGGATGGCGTAAGGTTAATCAGTGACTAAGTATCACTTAATTACAAAGCCTGGGTTTATTGAGTTTTAGGAGCTCGGTAACTTATAAGTCCTGGAATGCATCATTATTGAAGTTTGAGGTCTAAGTTGAAATCCTAACCAAGCAAGTTTATTGCATAAAATGAAAACATCAATCAATCAATCTCAGTTGGATAATTTGCAACAGATGCTTCACACTAATCCTCTGCTATGGGTAGCATCCTCAGCATATGCTCTAAGAAAATAGGAGGTGGGAGAGGTGGGAAGAAAACCACACAGATTTATATTGCGTTGCGATAAGTCAAAGGAAAAATGTATTCAGTTTATAACAACAGAAACAGAAACAAAAACATGTATATGCAAGGATCTGGTCTCTTTTGTCTTAGGTTCATCCGTTAGAAATAAGATTTTTTTCATTAAAAAAAAAGAAAAAAGACCAAATATTTCCTTCTGCTCATTGTCTGTGGGAATAACAGTGATACCAACAACAGAAAAGCTTACCAAAGAAAAAAAAAAAAAAAAAAAGTTAAGCAAAGGATTCTCTAAATTAGCATTTATAGAACTCAGGGAACACAATCAAATAAAGAAGGGTAGCATCATACCACAGATGGCTGCAATATCAAATACACTATGTCTTTGAGGGCGAGTCAGTCACTGTTCCATTTCTTTGTCCGTGTTACTGAAATTGTGCTAGGGACAAATTACACAGAATCACACACAGAATTTCTAGGTTGGAAGAGACCTCAAGATCATCGAGTCCATCCTCTGACCTAACACTAACAAGTCCTCCACTAAACCATATCCCTAAGCTCTACATCTAAACGTCTTTTGAAGACTTCCAGGGATGGTGACTCCACCACTTCCCTGGGCAGCCTGTTCCAATGTCTAACAACCCTTTCAGTAAAGAAGTTCTTCCTAACGTCCAACCTAAAACTCCCCTGGCACAGCTTTAGCCCATTCCCCCTCGTCCTGTCACCAGGCACCTGGGAGAACAGACCAACCCCCCACCTCACTACAGTCTCCTTTAAGGTACCTGTAGAGAGCAATAAGTATTAGTAGATAGCGATAGTAGAGCGATAGTATTAGTATTCCTGTTGACAGATTGTTGTAACTTGCTTGGAACTACACATGCCTGGTCCATCTAGAGTAAACAAGAAAAGAGACCCATGCTGAGACACAGCTTTGGTTTTCTGTAATCTCAGATGAAGGTTATTCCTAAAGATATACATATGAACAAGCACTAAGAATAGCAAGTATGACCAAACATGCAAATTGTCTCACATGCGTAACAGATAATATTGACTTAAGTTAGAAATATTTTCATTGATTTCAGCGGGAACACAATTTGGCGAACAGTGAGAATGCCAGGAAAAATCCCATAACCAAGGTGCTCTTTCTAAAATAACTTAAAAAGTTCTTAAGAGCCAGCTATCACAGACCGGAGGCATTTACATAGAAGATGAATTTTCAAAGTTCTTCTGTACTCAGAAGACTTATTGTAGGACAGACAGACAGACAGAAATGAAAGAGCTTAGCACCCCATCTGCATTCAGTATGCTGAACACATTTGAAGAAAATGACCTTAAATGATTACCTCTGACAGGCTCAAAATTTTATTTTATTTTATTTTATTTTTTGAAGGAAATTTGCTAGCTGTCATGTTGGTGAGAAAAGGAAGGGGGAAGAAAAACATAATCACAGTCATTTGAAACTGGCTGTCTAGTGCACCAAAATGTGCCTGAATATTCTTCCCTGTTATTACTGTATTTCAGACTGTTGGTTATACTTATACCAGATAGAGGCATCAAAGAGTGATTTTTGTCTTTGTAGAATCTGTTAGAGGGAGACCAGAATTTTTAATATACATATATATATATATATATATATTTAATATGTATGACTCATCATCTCTCGTTCTGGGTTATGAAAGACCTCACAGCTTGATTAAAATTTGGGAGGAAGATGGGAAGAAAAAAGTTTACTTTGTGGCCATAGAAATGTCTCATTTCCAAATTCTTCATGAGGTATCAGCAGTTTATGAGGATATATATGATAAGACTTAAACAACTAAGCATTTTAACAGGGACTCTCGGGAGCTTTTACATGCTTTGAACCTTCACAAAAATTCAAGAACTGGTATTCATAAGAATTCTAAAACAGAAGTAATGTATTAGTTAAAAGGAGCAGATGTAAGTATCTGTGTTTTAATTTTGAATGACTTTTCTGGTTGATAATTTGTTTAGTTAAGTCTTTTAAAAGAACAGACCAAATTAATTAAGCCTGTCTAGAATATTCTCACATTTCTTAGAGCAATCCTGTCTCACAGGGAGAAGAATGAAAGCATTAATAATAATAATAATAATAATAATAATAATAATAATAATAATAATAATAATAAATCTTTCTCCACCTTCTGTGTTGCTGGCTTTTATTTTGCCTTTCTTGCTTTGGTCAGCAGGGTTAGACAAGTCAGTTTCTAAAATAGCCATAGTACAGCTGAACAGGGAGCATTAACAGAAAACATTGATTCAGGTTGCTAACTTCTGCTTTTGCTGTGAGATTCAAAATAGGATTTATTCATTTATTTATTAAGTTGCCAGCTCCTGAAGCCATAATTTTTTCTCTTCTTTTTTTTCTTCTCTTCTCCACTCCTCCTTAGTTAAGATTTCCATCATATCTCAGCAAAAAAGGAAAAATATTTTTAAACATGACCCACAATAATTCATAAATTGGAACAGAAAGGAACCTAAAAATACACATCTCTGCAAAGGGAAGATTACTCTATATAAACTTAACTCATTTGATGTTCAGAGGTTTGACTGAAGATTTTTGATTGCTTGGGGTTAACAAGACTTAGTATTTCCTATTGTTCCCTCACAAGCATCTTATAAGCATCTACAAAGTAGAGGGGAATTTGTTTGAAACTTTTTCCCTATATGAGACTGTGCAAGGAGGAACAGAGAAAACAGACAACTGTCATTTTCCTCACAGATACAGGGGGAGCAGGCTACATACATCACTGAGCTGTATAGATGCTCCTTGCCTTAGCACCACAGACAGGCTGCACCCCAGAGCTCACAGCAATTTGTAGCCATGCCAGAAGAAAGTGTTTGAGACCTCTGCCTTAAGGAAAAGGTGATGTTCTTTTCTTTGTATACTAGTAATCAAGTTTTTCTTCCACATATATATGCATATACTTATAGGTTTGTAAATATGCAAATTTATTTGGGAAGTATCAATACAAAAGTTGGTGGCTTTTCTTTCAAGTCATGAATACTGTACAGACATGGTGTGTAACAGCCAATAAGTAGAATTAGGATTAATTAAACTACCTGGATCCAGGTGTTAAAAAACAAGACCAATAACAGCACCCCCCAGAAGGAAGCTGTCTTTTCAAGGAAAACTCTCCTTGGCCACAGATGGCATCATCCTAACAAATGGGATGGGATGATTTTGCTTAAACAGAAAGGGAGGGAAGATACTTTTAAAATTACAGCAGTAATTCTAAAGCTGAATGGCAGTTTAAGTCTTCATCTTCCCTTGCAGCACATAATTGAGGCAATATCATTACCTCATTACCAGAGGATACTGCTGTAAGCTTTGGAAATGGCCTCTAAAGAGCCACTGACACTGCTTGAAGAGTTTTGAGAAAACACTGTATTTCAGGAAAAAATTAATTATTCATCACATATTTTCTGACTAAAATTAAAGAGCCTTTGCATTTAAGTCATAGGCAGCACACAGCAAGAACTGCCAGAATGATAAAGCAGCAAAATGAGAGCTAAGAAAGCAACATGGACAAGTGAGCCTGATTATTTTATAATGCAGATGTGGCCCCAGGACTGGGACCCAGAAATACCCAAAACATAGTATCATATACATATGCTGTAGTGCCACTAATTCCTGTATCAACTGATACTTTGGGCCTCATTTGATAATATGGACACAGATTCTCTCTTCCTCCTCTCTAACCTCCTTCATACCATTTGTTTTCTTTCAGTTAGCTGTTGCAGTTTCCAAATCTCTTTGCTTGTTTCTAGTGACAATCTTGATACAAATCTATAGGAAAAAAACAAAACAAAAGAAAACAAAACAAAAACTTAGTTGAATGCAAATTGCACAGCTCTTGTACTGACAGAGAAACAATACATATGAAGTTCATGTCCTTCCACTAGCTCAATGCCAGAACAAATTTTTGGATTCTTACATGAATGCATTTACAACAACTTGCAATTATTGAAAAGACAGTCTCCCCCTTTTCTCTTCTAGGTGTCTCCTGCTTCCCGTGCTGTCCATCTGGAATACCTCTTCATGGCCAGGTGCAGTCATAAAATGATGCTTCTCAGCCCACTTAATTGTCCTCAAGTGACAGATGGGATTTGACTATAGCTGGTAAGCCATAAGCACATGAAACAGATGAGCAGTTAATTAGCAATGGTCGTGTTTCTGTGCAAATATCTATAGAAACTAGATATAAAAAGATAGCCTTACCAGGCCAGTTCCACTCTCTCTCTCTACAAAGGAAAAAATGTGTTACATGGTACATTTTAAAAGCCTTTTTTTTTTTTTTTTTTTCCTAGCTACTTTTACAATCCCAAGTGACAGTTTCCATCAGCTCCCTTGGGAGACCTACTCTACAGCCTAATGAATTTTGCTGTCAGGAAATCTTTTCTGTATGTTCAGCCTAAAACTAGCTCTTGAAAAATTGAGCAGACAAACACAAGAGGGAAAGAAAAAAATAATTAAAGAAAAAAAATCATATCTGATAATTCTATAGAGCAATGTCTGAATACAGATCTGAGTCTTCATGTTTCTTAGGACATGTTGACAGTTCTGTAAATAGCCACATTAGAAAAAGAATCAGTGAAATTTTCTCTTTTGGAACTTGTTTGGATTTATCCTGCCACATTGTGTAACTCTAAAGTTTCTGGTCAAAAAGAAAATCACAATAATAAAAAAGAGGAGAGGAGAGGAGAGGAGAGGAGAGGAGAGGAGAGGAGAGGAGAGGAGAGGAGAGGAGAGGAGAGGAGAGGAGAGGAGAGGAGAGGAGAGGAGAGGAGAGGAGAGGAGAGGAGAGGAGAGGAGAGGAGAGGAGAGGAGAATATGTTAGAAATTAATGTGGTGATCCCAAGAAAAGGAGCAGTATAATCAGTCACTCTCATATTCCAGGTGAAAATCCACTGGTCAATGTCTGTACAAGCACACAGCCTTTTGACTCATCTTCCTTTATTTCACTAGTATTCAAAGCACACAGAAGAGGCTGGAGAACTTTGATGAAATAAACCCCTTCTGGGGACCAGCTACTTCATAAAATAACTCAGAATTTCCTTAGGCTTTCAGAGTAGCTCAACAATACCCAAAAACTGTTTAAATCTTAGCCTAAGGACATAAGCATTCAATGGAATTATTTGAAATAAAGACATTTCAGTATATTACTTCTACCATGTTTAATACAGTGCTTCCATTACTTTTTATATACACTTGCCAGTCTTCTGATATTCTTATGTACTGAATCTTGAGAAGTCTGTTTATAGCTCATAACTAAAGGAATTTAACAAAACAATATGTGGCAGCCTCAAGAAATGAGCAAACTCCAGCTCCTGAAAACAGTTGCCTTTTTACCAGTCGTTTTTTAGCTTGGCTTGTATTCTTCCCTCTATTTCTTACTGTCTAAGAAGTCTATACCAAGAAGGATCAACCACAAGCATCTTACATGAAACACTATACCAAGATTTTAGGAAGATCTGGGGGGTTCAGAGAAAACTCCTCTGGATATGAAAGGCAGGTGCCAGTGAATTAATCAGTCCATATAAAATTTAGGTCTGTCAGAGAACAAATTCACAATTCATATCACATATTGAAACAGCACAGGCTATTGCTAAAATATCTGTCAATCGTTCAGTTGTCTACCTGGAGGAGTTTGCCCTGTCATACCATTTCCTCCTAATTTGTTACAGGGATAGAGCCCTGTACGTAGAAGCTCAGCTATTAGGAATTGTAGCCTTCCAGGAGACCTCCCTTCTGGCCACACTAAGGCCCCCCTTCACCTATATTTTCATCTTATCACTTCTAGCCTCTCAGGTCAACAGTTCTTCAAGGGAAAATGCAAAATGTTTTTTCTCCTCTCTTCATCTTAAAGAGATCTGTAACACAACTCATCCTTTTATTTCCAAGAAGTAGGTAAAAGCCTACCTACTCCCTCTACCAGCACTCCACAAACAACCTCCTGGCACTCCTACCTATCCAACCAACCACTGAAACAGTCAAGAAGCCCAAAATGGAGATGGAACAATTTTCACTTAACAAGATGTGAAGCACTATAAAGGGTGTCTCAATTACTCCAGCCAGAGACTGCGATTATATCAGCATTGCTACCAAATCAGTGGTGCTAATAATTCAGTGAATTCTGCATTGAAGCTGTCTCAGTGTCCAGACAGAAGATCACTGTTTCTGCCCACACTTGCAAGTTAATTACTTGAGTAATTAACACCTCTTTGCACCCTGCTGAAACACAGACAGGGTACATACAGCTGTGGGCTCACACTGCATGAGGCTGTGACATGGGGACCATAGAAATCAGAGTATCGGAGTCAAATCAGATGTCTGAAATATGTCATTCCAGAGCTATATCCAGCCTAGGATCTTGTCTGAACTAGGAGTCTATAAGGAAAAACAAAAAAACTTAAAAGCACAGCAAGAGTACAATGACAAATTCCCAGAATACTCTCTTTCTCTGCTTCTTAGCTGCTTGTGGTCTAGCTAACATTGTTAGCTGAAGATACTGTCTTTGCACATGAAAAAAAAAAAAAAAAAGTAAAGAGGAAAAAAAAAAGCCTTTATTTCATTTACTTCTCCAGTTGATCAATCAATGAAAATATTTAGCATCTCTGCATCCTAGAGGAAAAGGTTTTAAGATTTTCACAATTCCAACTTGAGATGTTTATTTGTTCTGGACCTGTCACTTGCTAGTTTCACCTGTTGTCCTCTAAGACTTGTATTAGAAGAGACAAGGAACAAAAGTATAATTCAATGTCTTTAGATATCTTTATCTTTCCAAGTTAGAGTAAATCCCTTCCTGGCTGTGGAGTAAAAAGACTATTCAATCATTCCGTCATTTCTTGTGCAAAAACTGTTCCATACACACACCCTGGCTGCACCTCTCTGCAGTTTTTCTAGTTTCTTTTCCAGAACCAGAACAATGTAACATCATTGATAAGGGCTGCTGTGGACAAACAGGGTATTGCACTGGGTGACAACCTTTACTGCATGTTTAGCTCTAAACGCAATAGCTGATTTACCATCACTGGACCACCATCTGCTGCACCAACAAAACAGCCAGCCAGAAAAGCTCTCACAGCACTTTTCAGGGATGTCCAGTAGTTCTGTACTGGCTGCACACCATTGAGGTTTATTTCCTGAGCTGGGGGAGTACAGGAAGCAAATCAGATGTTCATGACATTAGTCAAAACCTCTTCCTTTTACAATTCTAGTTCACGTATACAGAAAAGTAAATGAAATCATGAATGAATCATCACCTGAAAGATCTCAGACATTCATAAATCACCCGCTTATTGACAGCATAGGGAGTAAACTATCTATATTTAATGACTACTGTTTTCTTACTTCTCTTGTGGACTACATGTGCTAATCATGATGATTGTCTTTGATTTATTGTCACATTTCACTGCTGCTGTAACTACACATTAACAGCCTTCCAACAAGAAAAAACACCTTAACATGCTGCTGCTGACTGCATGATGAGGGGAGTGAGACCTTAACTGTAACAGCTTTTAACGGGCAGTGCATCTTAATGCATTCCCAACTGAATGTTAAGGGAGACAGAATGTGCTTGAGTAATTAAAGGAATAATCAGTTCAACTAACAGACATGGAGGTCTATGAGCATCTTTTGGGTAACTGAGGTTAAGACAAGTTAAGACCAGACAGCAGTCTACAGAATGAGTGAAAAGTTTTGATTCAGCCAGATGATGCCAAATGTGAAACGACCAAATGACAGTTGCACTGCAGAACTTCCTTGTGTTTGTTGGCATTTTTCTATTTGTTTGTCAGTGTAGACTTAAAGGCAGTCCCATACAAAAAAAAAAAAAAAAAAACTGTGATCAATGGATTTTTTTTTTTTCCCCCTCCTATATAAGCCATCTATGAGCAGTTTGTATTTTTCCCAATCAATAACTGTGCTAGGGATTTTGGGCCAGCTGAGATTTCTGATTTTGCTAGGTTGACCATTTCTACTACCAGAACCTGAGGTTATGTTTACTTGCACAATAAGTACAGAGAGATGTGAAATCCTTTGGTTCTTCATCTAAAATCTGAAGGAATAAGTCAGCTATGAGCTGATATAAATTTCACCCTCTAGAACTTCAGCTGAAATAAGAAGCCCCAAAAATTAAGAGGCCAGATAAATCTTAGGTGAGGCATAATAAATACACAAATGTTGTTCTATGTTATATGATTTTAATCCAACATTGGAGTAAAATACTGATATCAGTAGAATTTCTTGTATGATGAATTTCCTCAGTCTGACAAAAATTCTGTCTGACAATTGTCAGTAATAAGCAGAAATATATGAAGAATATTGGGTTTCACTGGATATATACTTGGAAGATTTTTAGTATCCCTAGATAGGTAGCTAAATATAACTACGTCTGCATTCTTTGGATAATTCCAGATTCCAGTATATCCATTTCCTTCTCAAATAACTATTAAACAAATCTGGCAACAATAAACAGGAAGATAAGGAATGTAGTGACTATCTTTTTCAACTATGCTAAAGAATATAAGCAATTGAAAAAATTGCCTTCTACTTCAGCTGATGTTTGCTATTTGAATATTGTTTTTGTAATAGTCTTGCTGAAACAAAAAGCCTAAATGAAACTCTCTAGTGGGCTTACCAGTAGCTGACCCTGCACATTCTGGGTTTGGACCTAGTTTCCATTCCAACACTTTGGTACTACCTCACCGTTGTATAAGCCTCACTGCACAGAAAACCTGTAATGGGCAACCTGATCAACAGCTCTGCTGTGGACACTGCATGTGACTGTAGACTAGTTTAATACAAAATCTGTGCCTTTTTTTTCTCTTAAAAAAAATAGTAACAGTAACCCAATGCACATGGAAAGTGCCAACTATCAATTTATTCATATTTCTCAGAGTCCTTAATGGGAGATGCAGTAAAAGCATATTGAGATTTTATTGCAGTGGCAGCATACAGTCCCCCAAAGCTCTGCACTTTTGGAAGATTTTGACTTAAATCATCAGGAGCTCTTCATTCCCCTTTCCCATGTCTGAGAGATGAGCTTCCTGTAATAATAACTAACCCTGTAATAATCACTAACACATTTAAAAGTGAAATAGTTATAAATTTCATCTTAAAGCATAAAATAACATGAACCACACACCAGTCAAAGGCCTTTCTAGCACAAACAGCACTGAACTGCTGCATGAGGCTGCTCTACCACTGGAAACTTTCTCTATCGCTTGTTTAGCTGTTTACCTTTCAGCTTACAGAAGCATTGGCAGTGAAGTCTTGTGCCAATCCTTTTCAGTTCCTTGCTGAAAGGAACTGAAAAGTTCTCAAAAAAAAAGTTCATCCCACCCAGCACCCTGCTGCATAGCTAAAATACAGCAGTTAATTGTCTCCAGAGATGAGGAAATGTAATGGCCTGCTTTGCCACAGCCCAAATCTTCCACTATGGTACCATGTGTTCATTGCCATTTTACCTTCATACTAACAGCGCTGTGAACCTTAAAGCAAATTCAGTATTTTATAGCCTATTTTATTTGGTGAAATAGTTGCTCCCTTTATGTGTAATCAGCCACAACAAAGAGACCTACCAGGGCAAGAAAACACAAAATGAGAAAGGAAGAAAGAGAAATTCTACAAAGAGAAATGGTACCATTCATATGCCTACCAGTGGTCCTAAAAACGTTAAATGAGTCAAACTTTGTTAGAAACTGAGAGGCAAGTTTCACTTATTTAAATTAGACAAACTTGATTACAATTTAGAAAGGAGAGTTTATGTTCTCTAAAAAATGCAAAAGCTTATTTTCTGTAAAAGTAGGTCATAATGGCATATTAAAGATTTTCACAGGATTAAAAAGTTCAGTTTTATTTTAAAGCAAAATTCACAAACATTCAAGATGAAAATAAATAATAAAATTAAAATAAAATAAATAAAATAATAAAATAAAATAAAATAATAAAATAAAATAAAATAAAATAAAATAAAATAAAATAAAATAAAATAAAATAAAATAAAATAAAATAAAATAAAATAAAATAAAATAAAATAAAATAGTGTAGACATTTTTTGTTTGTTTGTTTGTTCTCAGGTACAAAGCTATCTACTAATGAAAAAGCTGATCGGAAATTCCTCACCAGTTTTCATTAAGCTGTGTCTCTCTTTTAACAAAATAGACTTGGGGAATCCCAGGCATATACTTTATCAGCCAATCCTTTATAAGAATATAATAAACATCAATACGCTTTGTCTTAAGACAGGTTTATGACATACATTATCTTCCATTGCAAAAGCAAAAGTGAAAAGCAAAGCTTGCTTATGACCAAGAATGGATCTAGCCATAGTCAATGGCTAGTATATGAACATACATACACACTGTGTGTTTATAGACTTATACATAATGATTTTGAAAAAAAAAAAAAAAAAAAAAAAGATTTAAAACATATAGCAAGGATTTTTTTCTTTCTTTCTGGCATCATTTGCAATATTTTATTCAAACAGGAAGAAAATACTTTGTTTCAGTTGGACTCATTTAACCTTTCCAAAAATATTTATTGATTCTGAAGTGAAAACATAATTGTGAATTATCAGAGCTTTTCATTTGATATTACCATTTCAATTTCAGAATTTACTTAACTTTTAATATATAAAAAGGGAAAATGTTCCTAAAATTAAACAAATTGTAATCTTGAAGGTTTTCCTCTTGTATTCTTTGCAATGAAACGTGTGTTTTGGTAAGTTTTACTAAGTCCTGCATAAACTCTTTCTTGCAAATGTACTTTGACACTAAGGACAAAACCTTCATTATGTTTCCTTCCCAAGTATTTTGTCTGGTTTTGTCCCAAAATAAATGAAAATATATTTATAAATATATATGCCCCAGGGACTAGTACTGACATTCCTTTTCCTTGTGAGATTCCAGGATTTACTGGATATCAGCATTTAAATGCACTTACAGTCTACGTTCTAGTTTAATTAATTTTTAATGACTGTTAGAATTTTTGCTTTCAAGAAAATTCATTCCAATTTAATCCTTACTTTATTTTTTATTTTACACCAATTGTTTCATGCATATTTGGCAAACAATTGCCTCATATTCTAGCCATGTTATTTTCCAGCTTACTAATATTCATGGCTTGATTAATCACTGCTCATATTGTTTTCAGATTATTGGTCATCCAAATCATATATGATACAGTTGCTGCTGTTTCTCTGAATGATTAAAACACGCAAAAAGATGAACATTTGAGTATCTCATTCGTCATAAAAATCTCAATAAAATTAACAGGAATCACTATAATTCAAGTGACCAATATCACTTAATATCAGCCAAAGCCTAGCATGTCAACAGAAGTACAGAAAGCTATCTTCCTCCTAAGTATCAATTTTCAAATGCTTAGAGACAAGCTCAAATGTCCTTCCTTTATCTGAGATTAGCATGATTGTATCACTTGATGCCCCATAAGGATTCAGTAATATCTGTTACTCTATTGCAAAATTATCATAAAGGAACCATGTATTGGCAAGGTAAATGCTTTTATCTTGTTCCCGATAAGATTATAGAAATAAACAAAACAACAGCAAATCAAAAGGAAAAAGAAAAGGGGGGGGAGGGGATAAAAGAATGAACAATAGAAGGACCCTAATATATGGTATTAAATAAATTTATAGCTACAGGAAATACTTTTTTGAAGCAAAATGGATGACAATCTGAGATCCCATATTAATTCTTCCCAAATAGCTCTCAGATGATGTTTTGTATAAATATCAGAAAAGCTTCAAGAATTCAGTCAGGAATGGATGAAAGAGAAACAGAAGTCCCAAACTGTTTTTTATTCTTAAATGCTTTTGCCACCTGTAACTAAAGATGCTTCAAACATGGAATAATCAGCTTTCAGAATGAACAGAGCCTGGCTTACCATCTTTAAAAACCTTGACTGAAGAAACAGGCCTGTGAAGGCAGACCTGATTTGCTGCAGGACTGAGGTCTTAAGCTGCCATTTGCCTTTTACCAAAGCCAACAAGACAAGACACATTTAAAAACAGCTGGCTGCAGTGTTCATTTTTGTATTCTATATGCTTGTCAGTAGGAGAGGAAAAGAGAATGATTGTGAGAACATGTGAGTGCATCTACATCACACACTAAACTTGGGAGGATTTTCATTTATTTTTTCCCAAAAGATGATTGAGTTCCATAGTCAGAAGGACATTTGAGGAAGAACTGCACTTTATGTATATGCAGTAAGGTCATGACATGTATGTAACTGCATGACATTCATGACATACAATCATGACATTGTATGTAATGATCATACATTCCATGACTGATCATGGAATTTATCAGTTCCATGATAAAACAACATATACTATCAAAAGAAAAAATAAAATAAAATAAAAAAAAAAAAAAAAAAAAAAAGAGTTGTAAGCAATTCCTTAAAACACATTTAGACTAACATAAGCTGAGTATAAAGCTCTGGAGGTAGTAGAGACAGCACAGCCTAACAAAAATCTAACTCTCAATTCTTTCTCCAGTGTCTGTCAAGATGATGGTGTGAGGAGCCTATATGATGTCCTGTCCCTGTAACATCTATCCCTACTAGGTCTCAGTTTCAGTTAGGTCACTGCTTGATCTGCCTGTGATTTAACACTAACTACAGCAACACAGAAGTAGCAGGATGTGTCAAATAAGAGACCAGATCAATGAGCCATGCTGGAAAGAACTGCAGTAGCTGTTCCTTGGCCTGAGGGCATTATTTATTTTTTAAATGTAAATCCTATAGTTGAGATAAGATGTCTGTCGTGTAGCTTTGATGTTTCCATTCTGTGGTAGGACACTAATGTAAAGTAGAAGTGACCAGTGCACAGAAATTCACCACATCCTACTTCAGCCTTCTTGCAGGAGAATGAATTTCTTCCTTTTCATGGCATAATTTTAAACACAGGAAAGTTTCGTGACCCACAAATCCACAAGGTTAACATAGACCTTTGTTATGTGATTCACAGAATAATTAAGCAGGTGAAAACTGTGAAAGAGGAAAACAAAACATTAAGGTGGGCATGAACTGCAGCCATTTGATGTCCAGCAGAGAAGAGACAGGTCTCAGTCCATCAGTTGCACTCTGGAAAAGATACCCTATGAAGATAGGCCTGTTACATTTTAGAGGGTCTTGCACTTTAATCTGAAAGCTTGTTGCTATGTTTTATGAAGCGTTGAGGGGAGGGGTTATAACTATTAATGAGTGATTCATCTGCTCAGTGAGAAGAAACTCTTTGTATTTAATGCAAGGGAAAAATAAATAGCATTCTCATCCCAATCACTGATTCAGGGAGATGAAAGGAAGATGGAGAAAATGGAAATGAATGCACAAAGGCTAGAGTAAATTTTCCATGTTCATCAAAAGACTAAAGCAAGTTAGATGTGACAAATAAAGCACCCCACAGTGGCTCAAGAAGGGATCATCTATGCACGGTGTGACTAAAGAGACATGTCATAAGCCCTTCTTTACCTTAATCAGGCACTCTGAGTCTGCAGCAAGAAGGGTCATACAAATATCTAAAGTGACAGAGACATCTCCTTGGCTGTATCACTTCTGATTCTTCTTTCTCTCTTTCCCTTCACCCTACCAAAATTTCTCCAGTCTTTCTTCAGACATGACCCTCTTTGCCCACAATGCATTCCCTTTCAGGAATATCCATTGGGCTGCTCCTTACCTCCTCTGCTTTGACCCTCTGACAGTAAAGCCAGTTCTGTCTAGTTCACATAAAACTACTGACACTCACCCCTAGATCTGCAGGGGAATGTGTTTTAATGAGACACCTGAAACTTCCTTTCCTCCCACTGTCTGGAGAAGCAATAGGGTATGGTGCCAGGAGACCATGGACAAGTGAAAATTCACCTTCTGTGAGACTCCTGGGTCACTATTGTAATTGTGAAGCTCTTCAATAACCTTCTCCCTCACCCCGAGACAATATTCAAAATGCATTTGGGTAGCTGAAAACAAACGATGTAACTGTGGCGACACGGAGAGGTCACACTGTCATTGCAAAGTGTATATGAACTGAAGTGCTCATGGCTTGGTCTGCTACATATTTGTGTAAAATGGGATTAGAAAATACTTCTGTATCTCAGTGGTGTTTCTCAAGCAAACTTAGATTTTTCAGAGTTATCTGCAAGATACTTTAGCCTGTGAAAACCCATGGTCCTCTCCCTTTCATAAAAGTTTCTGGGACTTAAACACATTTTTCTACCAAACATTTCCAGAGGAGATAAGTTATCTGACCTCATAACAGAGAGAAAGTGCAGTCAATAGTATGGAGAGCAAGCAATCGATGTTGTACCCTTATTTAAAAACCAATATACAGTAAATATCTGCCAGTAACAGTAATAACGTTCACTTATACTGGAGATAACTGATATAAAATGCCAATTAGCCATCAGTTTAGGAAACCAACAAAATGGTGTCAGTCCAAATAACTTATGTTCTAACAATACTCTTTGGCTTCTTTTCATTTTTTAGCTCAGTACATTTATTTCACATACAAACCATGCAGTTCTTTCTAAGTATCACGTGTATTTACCTAGGCACAGGAATATTCATAAAAGGAAAGAGATAAAATGATTACAGAAATGGCTGGGAAGGTTTTGATTCTTATTTCTGAGGAGACAGACTCTTGTTATTGGCTGCTTTCAAACCAGACAGAGACTGCTGAGCAAGCCATGACAGGCTTTATTATTTTTTTTTCTCTTGACTTTTCCTTTTGCCATTTGACTGCTCATTGTTTTCATTCTGTACTGAAAGGGCAGATACATTTTTTAAGGCTGTTAACAGAAGGATCCAATATACATTCTGGTACAGTCAGTTTTTCCCTTCTAGCGCATGTACAGGTGCTGCCCTTTCACTGATATCACAACCCACTCGTCCTGCCAGTGCAGCTGAGGATGAGACAAGTTTAAGACATTCTCTTTTCCTTTCCCATTTTAATTTTTATCTTTAGGCAGCAACAAAAGAAGGATTACTCATTCTGAATGGCATGTAGACTGAAGCTTTTCTGATGAGCTTAGACATGACTAGAGAATGGCTAGGGACAGTTTGCACCTGGTGTCATTCTGAGTGCCCTCGCTCTTGAGCCTGTCAAAGCAAAATACAACTCTAAAGGCAGAAATATATATAATACTTTTTTTTTTTTTTTTTTTTTTAACTTTCTTTCCAGTATATGTATTACTTCCAACATAATACGTGTCTGATCCCCGCAGTCCAGTGGGCTCGACCATATTGAGGTCTCTCAAAATCTGTTTTTCTCCAAGTAAAGTAATCTTGAACTCTACAGTCTTAACTGGACTGTTATGGCAATTTTTCTCAGACCTGCACAGAGACTTTTGCTCAACCCTGACCTGCCTTGTCTGGCTTCAGGGAAAAAGAGTCATACTGATAACTTTCTGCACTAGTGCCATACATGTGTTTTCCAGGGATTTTCAGTGCAACTTTAGTGCTATTAAATTAGACAAGGTGTTTTCTACCATCATGTGCTTTCTATTGATTTCATCCTTAATCCAGCTTTCTGTGCAGCTCAGCACCTACGTTGGTATGCACTGGGATGCACCAGCTTTGCCTCTCACCTTCTGACCAACCAAGGTCCAGGGCCCTGGATTTACTGCTATTCCAGGGCCCTCTCCTTATCTCACCTCTTTTCATAACACCATGTTGATAGCAGAACATCTGCCAGAGAATTAGAGACCAGATCCATCCTGAGGAGCAATTAGCAAAAACATCCTAAATGATCCCTTGTACTGCACATACTATCACTGCAGCCATACTTTCATGGCTACTCTTATTTAGTTAGCATAATCTCTCAGCACATAAATTTTCTGTATCTGGAGGACTGGTTTCAAGAGCAGACACTCAGAGGCCTTGGTACCCCAGAGCAAATGTTGACAAGACATTCCTGGCACAATACCGCTTGAGTAAGTAAATTGACTTCCAGGTAGGGCTTGGCAGGCAAATGTTGTCTGGACCCATGAATGGGAATGAAAGTACTAACAATTGCCTTAGCCCAAACTGAGAAAACAAACAAACAAACAAACAAAACAAAAAACAAAACAAAAACAAAACAAAAAAAAAAAAACTATGCAAGCCTTTTAATAAACTAGGAATATTTAGTTCCATTTTGACTGACAGATTTACTTGTAATTTAGCAAAATAGGATTTGAGCACAGCCTCTTTTAAGATCAGGTTTTGTACAAATTGCTTTCAGTTTTGATACAAAATGCACAAACTAGAAAGAAATTATTCAATTTTTCTACCATAAAAAAAATAAGATGGGGTATACTGTCAATTTTCTCCCTACATTTTTTTTTTCAGCCAAGGAATTCATAAACCTGACCATTTTCCAAATATGTTTCATTCTGATAAATCTATATTGTAATGAGAAAAACAAGAGCATTTTTTTCACTTAAAAATCCCACTCAGCTCTCTTCTAACTGGGTCAACAGGGATTCTGCGTAGGACCAGAGCCTAACAGCATATCTCTTCCTTTTCCCCCAAGTTTTCAAATCAGCATTTTTTAATTAAAATATTTTCTGACTTCTGAGAATTTCACTTGCTGCTGCTACTGCTCATTTCATATTCTGAAGTTGGCATCCTGGATTTGTCACGAATGTTATTGCATGAAGATGAGGATATCATCAGAGTCCCAGATCAGGGCAGGACAGAGAAAATGACAGGAAGGAAGAAAAATTTGAAACACTGTCCTGCAAATATTCCAAAGTGTGGAGACAATTGCTGCTCCTAGGGAGGCAGAAAAACTTATAAATTACATGTTTTTTTTTCCCAGTTTTCCAAGAAGCATCACTGTGCGCCTTTTAATGACATGTTTACATCTGTTAATTTCTTGTGAAATTTTGGTGGCCTACCACAGAGAAGGCAATTTGAGTTCCTAGAAGCAGAAGTACCACTTACCAGCTCCCTTCCCTCCTGTGCACCCTGGGTGGAGGTGGGCTGGGAAGTAAAGTGACAGCAGGCCCTTTGCTGAGGTGCTGCATCATGCTGGGCACATCACACCTGGACACTTCCCTATCTGTTGTCACAAGTTCTACTTGATGGCTGGAAGCTATTTAGCATGTGCACAGCTGGACACTGCTACAGTAAATCCCAGCATTTTTTGTGAGACCCTTAGTCACAACGTTTGGAGACATGGATAACCAAGTGGATAATTGGTTAAGGTAAATAGAGGAAATAATGGAAACAGGAATGGCCCATTTGGTGTTGGGTAATGGATTCCATGGAAATCAGGACTATCTAGAAGGAACCATGGATGGTTTCTTTACACCTTTCACAACAGCATTACTGTTTTTCAGTCCAGCACCTAGAGGACAGTCACTCTCTTCATAAAAATAACATGAGACAGTATACAACCATGAACCCAAAGCAAGCACAGCTGAATGCTCAGGCCAAAAGGAAGACTGAGTGCAAACTTGGAACAAACTACCCTTTTGCTCCTATAGATTATCAAGTCTGTAACGATGATCAAGGCTGCAATGATTTAGCAATTCAAAAAGGGGTGTTTCCTTGGGTGTGGTGGTAAGCAGACACTGACACTATCTCCTCACTTCCCTCCATGCAGGTGGAAAGCAAACACAGCTTTGAGGGTTTTCAGGTTGGAACCCCTCCCCAGGGAGTTAAATTAAATCTAAGCTATCTGAAGTATATTCCCACCTTTGACTACTACCAGTTAAACTTTGATAATTTTGAAACCGCCTCCTGTTTTTTGATTTTGTTTTATCCCCCCACAGGGAGAAAAATTATAATTAAAACAAAATACAATGAAACAAACAATCAGATGAACCTAACAGCACTGCATGGCAAGGTTCAATCAGTGGCCGGAGAGTCCCCTGCAAAGAGAGGGATTGGTGGCACATTGACGGGGACTGGCAGGGAGCTGGCAGCTGTGGTCCAGCTGCGCAGCAGGCAGGCAGAGGCTGCAGGGCAAGGCTACATGTGCCATTTGGCGTTCCCACTGGGAAGAATCAGCAATCATGTGCCAAATATAAATTTAAACAAGGAGTACTAATGCTGTAAGGAGTGGCGTGGGGCAGAGGGGGCAGCAGCAAATGGTGCCTCTGGGGACAGGTCACATTTCTCTCTCTGCACAGTGTGCCCAAGGCTGCCTGCTTGTCTCTGTGCCAGTGCCCAGCACAACAAGACATCGAGACATCGGGGGATGCCAGGCACAGATTAGCCCAAAATGAAGAGCTGTGCTGGGGAGAGGAGGGGACAGACACTGCCTCTGAGACTTAGAGAGAGAGACGGTAGAGGTTTTTGCTGCGATTCATTGGTAAAAGGAAAAAAAAAAAAAAAAAAAAAAAAAAAAAAAGGACTTGGTTGAACATAATGAGTTCTCTCTGTCTCCTCGCATTGTTGTTTATTTTTGATTCCATCCCCTCCCTCCCTGAAAATTAACAGCAGTTTAAGGGAAGGTCTGGTGCTTTGCATTGCTGAGACAAGACAGCAATGAACAGTGCACTCTGAAAGCACTCTGTTGTGCTCAAGTGGCTATCTGTAGGCAATGCAAACTAACCCAGGGCAAGCTGTGAACAATGAAACCCTAACCAGCCTGAAATACAGCAAGAGTAAAAGTAATTAGCTGTCTCTCTTCCCTCTCACTGCAGGCTTGAATTTACTTAAGCACATCCTCTGTGTACAAGGTTCAATAGAAAATTGATGCCCTGCAAGACAGTATTTCCTCCTTCCCAAGGAACAGAAAATACCAGTGACAATTACGTGGCATCTGCTGGATTTACAAAGTGAACATTCTATAACAAAGTTAAGAAGTGTCAATGTAATCAATTGTGACTTTATTAAACTTACGTAATATTTACTCTTTGCCTTTCAAAGACTCACTTCTCATCAGAAGAGTTATTCTGTCCTAGTATTCCCAAAGATGGAATAGGGAAAATAACCCCCACTCTAAATATTGCCATGATACTGCCTTAAAAATAAATTTAAAAACAAACTAACAAACAAACAACAAAACACTAGATAAGCCCTGGCAAAAAAAATATAATAATAATAATAATAACAACAACATATATATGTATTTTTATATATATATATATATATATATATGCAGCAAAATAATCTTGCTTTAAATCAATGCTATTTGTCTCCTTTGAGTAGGAAAGAGTTACTGTATAAGATCCTTTCTTTGCACACATTACCATAACTGACCACTACGTATTTCCAGTTAATTAATCCATCATACTGGGACTTGTTGACTTAATCACTTATTTCTACTCTTTTATTCAGTCATGCACTTGTTCTGTAATGCAAAGGTGTGCATGTGTCCATGGAAGTCAGGGAGAGACTCAGTTTCAATTTTGCTACTTCTTGTCCTGTGGTGCCATTTAAATGCTTCCCCCCACCCAAATTCTCAGTGCAGAGAGCCTATATGTCTGATGACGTCAGACAGACATGACATGGCATATACCTGTTTGTGTACTCCATCAGCCGCATGTCCACCTTGCCAATTTTGGATGTCCATCATCAGTGTCATCACCTTACCAAAAACACCAACCTCTGTGACGGTGAACACAGAAGTAGCTGCCTGCTGCCCCTCCATCCCCTTCACTCCCTTTCCTTCTCTAGCTTTCTCTGTGCCTTCCATTTCTTCAGATGACATTTGACAAGGTCCCCACTCTTCTCCTGTATGTTTTTATATACAGCAGAGTTGACCTGTCCAGCAAAGTTGTTGCTTAGCTTTACCAGCTGTACAAATTCCAACAGAAAGCTAAAATAACTTTTACAGCTTTCTTCTATCTCCCAGGCTTAGAAAACAAACTATTATCTTTTTCTTTTTCAAATGTCTTTCCATCATTGTTTCAACACTGTCATGAAAAAAAATCCTATTGGCACTTTAAAAATATTCTTTCTGAACTGCCTTTTCATGTCAAGACAGAAGCAGAAGCTGAACTGAGATTCATGTCTCTACGGGAACATTCTTATCAAGGCTAACATTAACAGCAAGTTAAAGTTATACATTTCTCCAATGCTTTTAAAATGTATAGCATATTTTTGCATATTTTCTTGCAATCAGGGAGTTAACTATATAAAAATGTTCCGTGTATGTATTTATGTACAGTTTGTATTATAGCTATATAGTTTATATACACACAAAAGAAGAAAATGACACTTACCTTTGAGAAGTAACATTTATCCCAGGTTTGGTAAAATAGTCTCAGACAGGCACTTAGACCTTCTTTCTATGTCATGCATCCTTTTTTCAGAAGAAGATATAATCAGAAAAATCCTGGTTGGTCTTCAGCTAACCAAAATGCAGACTAGATTGTTTGGCAGATGCAGCCAAGTAAAGTCCAAATGTGTGAATCCCTGAGACTCCTTATTCAGTAATATCCAAAGCACAAAAAAGGGAAATAAAAAAGAAAGAAAGAGGAAAAAAAAAAGTGAATAACTTGTTCTTTTCCTGTTTGGTTTAAAAAAAAAAAAAAAAAAAAAAATAGTCCTGTAGGACTAAGCAGCCTGCAGGCTTTTCAAGCAGCCTGATCTTAGTGCATCCCAAGGTAACACATGCATTTTGGTACTGCAAGTCTTCAAGTTCATACTAGCAAGCCCAGCTTCTGCGTATGTGTGTGTGTGTTGGGGAGGGGGGTCGAGTTGTACGGTGAGGGGGAGAGGAAAGACAGGGAGAAACACAGACACACACAGAGATGGAAAAAAGGAAAAACAGCAAACTGGAGTGATCTCACAAAGTGCTCTAGATGGCAGAGCCTGCACAGCTTGTAAGACAAGCAATGTGCACACACACACACACACAAAAAAAAAAAAAAAAAAAAAAAAAAAAAAAAAAAAAAAAAAGAGAGAGAGAGAGAAAACAGGAAAGAACTAGCAGGCAGCTTCAGGAATTTCTTCTTACCTCTTCTGACGATGCAACATACAGCAAGTGCTTAGTGCTGTATACGAATCCGCGGGCAGGCACAACTCCGTCAGACCCCTCACTTCTGAGATAAACAAATATGAGGTGTAGGAAAGGGAAGAAAATCAGAAACCAGAAGAAAGAAGGGTACAAAAAAAAAGAAGCTATTAAACAAGTAAGAGTATCAGGGAGGAGGCTTGAGTGGGTGGGAGACAAATAGTTGGTTGGGAAAGAGGCATCCAAACTCCTGGTCCTAATACAGATCGGCTCTGTAATTATGTGGCAAAGCACTGCCTCCTAAGCCATTGCGTAATAATAGAAACCTAAGCTGTGTAGACACAGCCTGACATGCTAAATCCTCAGGAGCTACACTCAACGTTTGTCAGTGGAAAGCGTGTCAGTTCTCTGGGGGCGGGGGAAGCTGGGGAAAAAGAGAAGAGGAGAGAATTTTACTGCAAAATTCATAGGCTGCAGCTGCAAAGAGCTCTCAGGTAGTGCTGATGCCAAAAGTGTTATATAGGGAATTGTATAGAGCTGTATCTGTATAGGGAGAGGTAGACAAATAAAGTAACCCTATCAGTTCCATTCATGCTATTCAGTATTAGAAGAATTCTCCCTTGCTATATTTTAGCAACTTAAATGACAGAAAAGAGCATGTACAAAGGTTTTCTGTGTTAAATACTATTATTCCTTATGCTTGTGGTGAGAAGTAGATTTTGTTTTGTACTGAATGATACTGGAAGGTCTAAATAAAACCAGAATTGAGATAAAAGAACTTGGGAGGTTTGATCAGCCTTTTCCATTTACTGATAATTCCTCTCTCCAACCCTCCAGACACAGAGACACGTACATATTCCTCCACCTCCCTTGGCTGAAGAGGCTCCTAGACAGAACCAGGGAAAAGATGAGCATTGACTAAATAAGAGTAGGCAAAAAAAAAGACTCATCAAATTACCACACACCAGTATCAGTACACCAATAAACAGACCAATTCATAACGCCTTTGGAAGGAATCAAAAACCAAGAAAGAAGTACAACTTCGTAGAAAATTTACCTGGAAATTGTGAACCTGGCTCACACATATGGTCCATCTAGTTCAGTGTCCTGCTTCTGGACAGTGATTGGTAGCATACACCTCCGAGAAACCTGGACAAACTCATGCAGCCAGAGCTAGACAGCCAGAGCTAACCTGTTAATGGGCAAAGCTTCTCCTTAATCCCTCTTCTTTAAAGATTAGTTAATGCACTGAAGCATGAGCAGGGGACAGTCTACCTCTGCACATCCAGAATGAATACGTAAGGCATGATTCTGAGGTCCTTTGTGGTTCGCATAAAGTACACCCCATATTGGATACCCTGGATCTAAAGATAAATATCTCAGTGTGAAGAAGAAAAAAAAAAGAAAAAAAAAAAGGATATTAATTCAGAAAGAGATTTCAGTCTGAAGAGTGAGAAGTTTGTCTTTATAGACTAGTATATCCTGGTTACTGTCCTCACTTACTCCTTACTCCAGCTGGAAATACCACATATATTTCAAGATGATATCCAGTGCAGCTAGGAGAACCACATCACTTGTATAGGTATCAAAATTGGCTTCTAGAAAGTCAAAGTAGACTCTGTTGAACACTTTGAAGATATTCTTAAGAAAGACTGCATAGAACAACACATACTTATTTTTAGGGGATGATGAAATAGATTTTGCTGCCAACTTCATATCCCTTACTGTAACCAGTCCTGCTTCCTTGCTCTCTGCCTTCTGCGTTCCTGGGTGACTCCCTGTACAATGAGGTGAAGACTGCAGATGTCACACGTAAGGTATCCACACCATGGTAAAACAGAGGAGGAAGGACTACAGACAGAGCAATTACCTTTCTATTTTGCAGCATATCCTGTTTTTCTTGACTTTATAGGGAACAGGGCTGAATGGCTCTTCCTGGGAGGAAGGCTAAGGGTTACAACAATAGGTAACATTATTGGGCACTAAAATACTTGACCTGTTCAAAAGAGTTGAGAAGCAGGTAACTTCTGCACCCGACAGTAAGAATGCTAATAAATAAATAAATAAATAAATAAATAAATAAAATCATTTTTTGAATGACTAAAATGTGAATTTGGGAAGCTAATTTTAATCCTAGCTCCTGGGAATCCTGGGCCAGGCATTTTGGCTAGAAAATCTAATCAAAGTTCCAATCATGTCAGTGTCTATTAAAATAGATGTCAGTACATCACAGACAAAGAAGACATTTCTTAATGACATCAGGAATTAATAATAGACTCTGGGACTAGTGTTTCAGAGTCTGATTTGAAAGAAAATTATTGCTTGCAATGTCAGAAATCAATGAATTCCATCAATACTCTCCAAAAAGTCTTCCAAAAATCTTTCACCAACTACAACTTTGACAGTATTCATTCCCAAAGGAAAAATCAAACAACCTTAGCAAAAAGTATCCCAAAAGAGTCTTTCACGAGGCTGTGGTGTGATGGGTTCTCAGTGTGCGTTCTTTAACTTCCCTTGGTGCCCTTTAGGCTAAAGTCAGAGTCCTCTGGGGTTCACCCTCTGGCTTCTATTCTCCACTAACCATCCCAGATAAATATTTCTTCTCTCCCAAGTAAGGATCTTCTCAGTGAATTCAACCTCTTTCTTTCTTGTTCATTCTCTAAGGAAAGAAGAAATTACTTCCACTGTGCTCCTTTGTTAAGGCCTCTCCTCTCTCTAATCCCTCCTTAGTTCACAGTCAGCCAACACAGTTGCTTTGGCTACATCTGCTCTCATTTCCACCTCCAGGGCTATCCTACCACCGCCCGAAGAGCTACAAAAGAAATCTTGCTCTGTCTAGGTGCTGATCATCTTACTGTCCCACAACACTCACCTCTAGAAAGAACTGTCAAGGTTCAATGCCCTGTTCCTGACTTAGATCTAGAAAATACACAAGAGACAATGATTACAGATGACTAACTCCATGCTTACTGAACCTTTAAAACTGCTGCATTGCTGAGCTGCAGAATCTTTCAGAGATGCACCAATTCCAGTGCCCCAACAGGGTGCATAATTCCAATATGAAGACATCTCATAAAATCTTACAACCACATTCATACAAGTTCCCACTTACACTGGAAGCTACCCAAAAGAAACAGTTTTACACAGAACCTCTGAGGTCATGCTCTCCTTTAACATACAGTGTTAGGCACAGTACCTGAAACGAAGAAAAATTTAAATTAGCAGTAAGACCAAATGAAATTGAGATGCTTTGACACCCTCGAGGAGAACTTTAACTGCTATGAACATCATTCGCCTGTCCATGTCTGACAGACAGTATGTTAAAGCCTTTGGCCATCTGGTTGACAGTACAATGCAGCATGTACATATAGTCTCCAGAAATTTCTGCTTCCTGCCCACCCCCTTCCAAACTGAAGTAGTCAGCACTGGTCCACATGACTGTTTAATCAATGGTTGCCAATCAATTACACTGATTGAAAGACAGATTTAAAAAAAAAAAAAAAAAATTGTCTGTGGCTCTACTGATGAAAACTGTTATTGGGAGCTGAACCTACCAGCTTTCAAACATTAGAGATTTGGGGAGAAACTGTATATTTCTTGGGTGTTGTTCAGTTCAGCTCTTTACAAATCACTGAATGGCTGTTTACACACATATATGCCAGTACAAAATATCCTTTTCACATCCTCCACCCACACATCCCTCTGCTTTTAAAAGCAGCTCCAGCCAACAGACAAACTGAATATGTTTTCTTTCTGTTTCCTGTATCTTATCATGGGGAAATCCTATTCTCAAATTTCTAAACTCAGAGATCCAACAGAGAGCAGACATTGATTCACTTTGCAGTGGAATAAAATGGATTCTTGAGATTATTGTGGAGACAAAGGCAACACAGAAGCACCTTCTTGTAATGCACTGTTATAAAAAGCATAGACCAATATCATATATGAAGTATGAAGAAGAACTTCTTTAAAATATGCCAGTTACTCCACAGTAACTTTAACATTCACCTCAGCTGGAATAACCAGGATACTTATGTTAACCTTAAGGGGATTCAAAGTAACTTTAAAGATGCTTTGAAAGAAGGATAGTATATTTTTGCCCCAGGTTTACTATTCTTTCCAGGTTCTCCCTTCACAAGCAGGGAAAGACTTGTACTTCTATTTCACATTATCAGAAGTCTAGCTCAGCGAGTAAAATTTTATGCCCTTTGACTGACAGGTTAAGACCAGAAAGCATCATGGCCATCTCATTTGCCCTTCCATATATTGCCCATTATAGAATTATTTTCTGTGGTTCTTGCATCAATCTTCATACTATTGGCTGATACAGAAAATATATCTTATAAAGACAGTCTCTTGATTCAAAGATTTCAAGTGATGGAGCATTCATTCCCTTCTCCCTTTGTAACTCAGTCCAATCTTTAACTGCTGTCATTGTGAAAAAAGTCCACACCTCATTTTGTTAGTCAGAAGATTCTGGTATTTTATCAAAAGTGTAGAGTGATAATTATGAATTATAGCTGGTATCTCTTGATCAGAAAACACAAAATGAGGAATAGCAGAAGTTTCTTCCAGATAAGTGGATTTATTCCACTGGGTGCTAAAAAATGCTATTTGAGACCAGTGCAATCTATTTACTCAACAAATAAACAAACAAACTTCTTGTTTAGTGGCCATCTGCTTCAGCACAGCATTCATCAGAATAAAGAGACTGTGCTGGCAACACTTCCCCTGTGTTTGTAATTTGACAGAAGGGAAGGTACAACTTCCGGAGTACATCTGGAGGTAGTGATACTCTGCTGCCTGCCCATCAGGAAGCAGCACCTCATCCTGGTGGGTTTGCAACCTTTGGCTTCCATCCTTTTTGTGTACAGAATGCTCTCAGTTGCCACCACAATCCAGGCTGGGAGCAGATGCTCCCCACGCAGTCAGTGCAATAAAGGCATGACACAAGAGGAGTGTGGATAAGAGCCTCGATTTTATATTTTGACTCTTGACACACACAACAAGGGATATTAATCTTTTTCACTACTGAAAGAGGATATATGGGCTTGGTATGCAGCAGGGGGTTCCTGTTTGGAGAGAATGCTGTGATCCTTTTGTTGCGATTCCACGGGCATCAGCAACAGCATAAAGGAGGTCTGGCTCTCTGTCCGGGTGGGGGCTTGCTGCAGCTACTCCCTGTCCAATCCCACGTTTGAATCAGCTGAACCTTTACTTTGGATGCACTGAAATGAGTCTGTGAAATGATAGAGGTCTCGGTTTGCTTAGTAATTGCGACTTAAATAAATAAATACAGTTGTGAGGGATAGAAGTCTGTCTGAGTTTTTTAACCTCCAGGGAGGTGAGAATCATGAGAGATTGTGGACAGGTAAACCTTAGGAAGGATTTGTCATCCAGGGATAATGTTGTGAAACCAGTCTTACATTAATCAGGTGAGAAGACAGGAACTCTAACACAGAGTGGACAAGAGTGCATATCTAGGACAAGGTCACCTGTTTAAGCTGTTTACAAACCATTTCCCTTTCTAGCTCTAAGACACTCACCTGATGCTTTCAAGATTGTATGTTTCAGCCTTTGAAAGGAATGGTAACAGTTTTGTAGAAAAGTACTCTGGAGAGGCTCTTGGCCAGACCCTCATTTTGTAGCAAAACTAGAGCTACCACCATAAATAAAGTCAGTATTTGCTAAGAGTTGCCACATTATAGTGTGAAGGTGGCAAACTGGAATGAATCCATGAATAACCTCAATAATCTGCACTTCAAATTGCTGAAAGAAAGGACCATTCACCCCAGTCACAAAGCACTTAGAAAGCTTCCGTGGTCGCAATTATCTGCAAACTATTATGCTTGCCAAGGATGGGGGCAAGCACTTAATGGGAAACATCTCAGACTTCTGAAAGAAGTTAAGATTGTATCACAGGGTTATCAATGTGCAAGGCAAAGAAACAATACAAGGTGGTATTTTTCTTAGTGAAGAATAAATATGATGGGAAAAGTGTTTTGGTTTTGTTTTCTGTCTTTCTAAACAAACTTTACAGGACTTAACAAATCATTCTGGGTGGAAGAGAAGAAACAATAATCTATGTAGAAAACAGAAACTTTCAGGGCTGTGAAATGTTCAGATACAATTTCAACACTTAGAAGGTGGTGTTTGACCTCTGCCTGCTATGCTGGACCCTAGATCAGGGTGAAGATGGTCTTCATCCCACACACATCAGACTGAGGGCTCAACAGTTCCTTCCTGGCTCTCACTTGAGGCCTTGATAGCCTTTACAAGGTGTGCAACAGTAAAGATCCTGCTCCCATTCATAACCCAGGTGGACACACCCAAAGAAAGAAGGAGAAAATGTTGATGTGCATGATGCATGATTAGCATCATCAGGATAATAAGTGCTTGCAATTGTCCTCTCAGCCTCTGATCATATTTGGTTCCAAAGCAGGAAAAGAAGGAAGGAATGAGTCCTTAACTTCTTACAAGAGGAGTCAAATAGAAAATGGCATCTGTCTTAAAAAACACCAGTGAATGTAAGGCCTAAGACAAATAACCTAAATTTAAGTTGTAATTAGAAAGAGAAACAGCAAGAACCACTTAGCTGTGAGGAGCAACAGGAAACAAAGCAATTTCTGAAGTTTTTATGTTTATCTCAAGCATGGTATGAACAGATTATTATTTTAAGAATGGCCATAATTTGGAATATTTTGTAATGCATTGTTCTGTCATTTGTTTTCTCAATTTCCAAAAGGAAGTGGGACTTGTGCTTCTTCCATGGGACCCTGGGTGTCCAAGACATCTCAGCATGCCACAGCTCTACTGCTGTTCTGCTCAGAAACTCTGGAGAAGAATTTTAGAGCAAGAGCTTCTAAGTAATAAAGATATACAGAAGAAAACTTTTCCCATGTATTAAAAACTTGAGCAACTATTATCAGTTATGTCTGATACAGCTCAGTACTGTAGCACATGAAGTTTTACTTTGGGAATTCAATTTTTACAGTAAGTTTGTTCTATAGATATTAGGAAATCTTTGCATGAGTTTTTCTCTTCCCCACCTTCTTCAATCTCTTATGTTCACAGTAAGAACACATGGAAGACAGTCTGTACTCCCTAGAGCACCAGCGTGAAAAAGGTTGATTACATTTCTGTATTTCCTTATAAAATGTTAAATATTCTTATGTCAAATATGTCAAATTAAATGAGTTTCTTGTGCTGCCATTCTTTTCAGCTCACTGGGTCATCCTCAAATGATACCTTCCCTGCTACTATGTGATCCACCTCTGGAGACTTCACCTTTATCTGACATTGTTCATAGCAAACTCAGCTTTAGATCAGGAGAGAAGTAAAAAATACAGTTTTTAAAAGGACTTCATTACTGACCAACTGCTGTGTCTTTATCTAAGTTCTGTTATGGGAGAGATTAAAAAAGTCTGTGGTTATACAGAGGCATAGGAAAAAACATATAATAGGGCTCAGAGGTTGTTGCAATACAGTACAAATAAATACTCCTGGAATTTAAACATAAAATGATTCTGAAAGACATACAGAAATCTCAAAGAAGCCAAACATATAAGTGTACAAACTAGAATGAGCAATTCTTGTTTTCTTTTTGCCAGCTGCCCCATTTTCTGTCTATAGAATTGAACATGAGGCCACCAGAACTGAAGCTTGAAATATTTCCATGTATTTCTCTTGTACCTGCAAATCATTGCCTATGTGATTGGGGACAGAATAGGGTATTTATAATGTATTGACAATTACTGCAGTGCTGAATGAAAAACTGTGGAAAGAGTAATTTTTTTCACAACATTTAGGGAGTTGAATATAACAAAAGTAGTGGACTCTGGGATGGAAGGTATCACTGGGTATTGTAGGATGAAGTATACTCAAGCAAAACAAAGCCCCAGTAAGTGTAAGAAAAGGTGAAATTACATGATATGTACATACACACAGAGAGATACATGTAAAGCCTGGAATAACTCGACAGCTGCCTCAGAGACTTAGGGGTCCTTCAGAGGCTATGGTACTCCAAAGGTGACCAACAATACTCAGAACAGATCCTTCCACTTCTAAAGAGTTTTAAAGCTAGATGGGATTTCAGACAGACAAATTAATGGATCCTGATGAAGACAATTGGACCCTTTGGACATCATTTTTTCTGAATGTTCTCCTTTGCAGTAGAGTGCCTGCAGAGCTGCAGGATGTGTGATGACCTCAGGTCCCAAAGGGGGCCAAATTCCAGCTATCCTAAGACTGCCCATTAAATGAATGGATGCTGGATTGGGCTTCAAGTTAAGAAAACTTCACACAGAGCATTGCTTTAGACTACATCTCTATCACTAAAGTTTGTAGTGTTTTAACCTAGATGCCTGCCTAGGATCTGGCTAGAGATGCACATATATCTGCTGCAAAAAAATATGCCATTAAGCTAACACCAACCTGCTTTAAAAGGAAGGAAGATGAGGGCTTGAATGCACCCTCATCTCTAAGTCTCACATCTGTCTCATGCTGCATCAGTGTAGATGTAAATCTAAAGAGGGGGAACAGCTTTAACTTGCTCTCCACTACCCCTTCTCAAAATTCAGCAATGAGAGAGGGTACTACAGGACGCAAGAGCCCCAATGTGTTTACTCTTTCCATGCTGCACACCTCTTGCAATAGAGGAAAATGAGGAAAAAAAAGGTACCATTAGGTCTTCCAGAGATCATGGGTAAGGAAGCAGAATCTGTGTTGGAAAAATGAACACATGAACACAAAAGGAAATTAAAATAAAATAAAAGGGGAAGTGGTAAATCCAAACTGAACATAGGGAAGGAGGAAAAACAAACAAACAAACAAAACACACACACACACAAAAAAAAAAAAAAAAAAAAAAAAAAAAAAAAAGGACCAAAAGATACATGGATGAAATGGGGAAGAAAAACATCTTAACATGTGTGGAAGAACAGAGAATTTGGGTGCATAAAGTGGAGCCCAGAGCAAGAGGACAAAATAAAAGTAAGAAAAGAAGATGAAGATGTGGGAAATCAAAGAGGAAACTAGGAAGGGAGACAAAAGGGGCTGAAGGCATTTATGGCTATCTTCTACCTCTTTGTTCTGAACAGCAACTTAAATGTACAGAAATGTCTTTCACATCACCAGGCAAAACAAACAATTTTGTGGGATATTTTGTATCAGTGCAATGAAATGAACAAATATTTTTGGATACTTTTCCACCATCTTGTACTAATCTATTAGCATGAGTGCCTCAAAACTGAAGCAGGTGCTTCTGAACAAATAAACACAAAAAAATTCCATGCTTCACAGGAGTTAACTAGAGATAATCTGTGCAATGGGAAAAGCCATGAAACTGAACTGTTAATTTCATTTATGCCAAAGGTTTCAAAACAGTCTCTTTAGTTCAAAGATCTTATTTTATAGAATCCAAAACAACTTCTCCCACAAAAATAATAAAAGCAAAAGCCTTCCCCTGGCAGTAAAACCACATTTTTTTCTGAATGCCCAATGAGATCACATGTTGAGAATCTTGATGTGCAAACACGAAATTATTTCTGATTTCTCATGATATGTGTAAATGTTTTTCTCTTATGTATGCAGGCACAAGAGAGGAGCATTTATATACTTATATGTGTGTGTTTCCATTTTGGCAGTGCATTCCTTCTGATAAAAAATATCATTGCTCAGGGAGAGCACAAAGAAATGAGAATAGAGGCAAGTAACCACTCCAGATGGGGACAAGGTCTGCTAATTTACACAAGGACTGTGGCTCAGCCACAGACGGCATCCAAAAAGACACCGGCCAGAGAACAAACCGTAAGAGCTATTCCATGACCTGGTGCAGAACACGGTCACAGAATTTGAAACTGTGATTAACTAAGACTTTCACACACTTCTTGGGCTATTCAGTTACTCATCATTGGAAATTTGGCTGTTGAGGCAGGTGTTTACCTTTACGCATCAAGGTTGTACTTGGCATCTTGCTGAGGAAAACCAAGGGTGACATTATTCAACAGAAAACCAAACAGCTTTATTCCTGGGAAAAGGGGACATCCACGCAAGGATGATGAATTAGGCCTCTCACTGCCACTGCTGCCGGTAACAGCTAGAAGCCAAACCTGCTAAGGCCAGTCAAAAAAAGTGCACTAAGCACTTGTCTGTATTGTCAGGCATGCAAATAACCACAGAAATTTGATCCAAGTTGTCAAGCCACTGACATTTCATGGACTGAAGCCCTTCAAATCATACAGAAATGTAGTGTATCTTCCTCAGTGGATTTTGGATCAGACCTTACTGAACACGTCTGTAAAGATGGCCATCTACTTTGTTCTTTGGTAAGTTTCCTTCTCTCAGAAGTGTGTATTTTAATAATTTAGCCAAATAGGTTCATGTACTGCTAAGTATGTTCTTTTCATGCAGCAGGACAGTCTCTGAGGATGCAGTTCAGGGAACCAACCCATTTACTATGAATCTCATTTATCTACCCTCATGCAGAGTACAGATTTCCTCAGATGCAGTATGGACACTGAGACAGTTAACTACAAAGGTAACCCAGGTAGAGATATAAGAAGCTTTCCAGAAAAAGAAACAGCTGCTCTCTCTACCTCCCCAACTTATTTAAAATGAATTGATACTTTTTTCCTTCTGGCTTCCAACCTGAAAGAGAGGTGATTCAAATATAAAATTCAAACCTGAGACTGAAATCATTCACCTCTTTTTAACCTTGACATGAAATTAAAGGTTCATCTGATCAGGTTTTTAAAACTATGCAAGATCAAACTCTGAAGCAGAAGCAGAAATGAACTGAATACACAGTTGTCCCCTGGGGAGTTGTTTTTTTTCTTTTACATATCCACCCAGACAGAATAAATTGATCAGGGGTGAAAACATTTCAGAGGCTTGGGCTCTTCTCAAGGATGCTCAGGCTGCCTGAATATGAAATTTTACTGAAAATTCAAGATAGAATTATTTTTCTCCTAGAGAGAGTTTCTTATCAAAAACTGATCTCCTTTAAAAAATATTGCTTTTACTGATTTTCATATGAAAGTTATCAGCTTAGTATACATTTCCAACTATATTGTTTTCTCAAGATGAATTAAGTCACAAGATGTATAAAAGCAAAACTATAGATATTAACTTAACCAAATTAAATTTCACTGAATTGCACAATTGCCTGTTCTAATTCAGTGCTATGTGCCTCAAAGTAACACTGAAAACAGTCAAGACACCAAGCATCCCGAAGTTCACCTCAGAGTCCCAGCAACTCTGCCATGTTTTTTATTGAGTACTTCCCATTGTTGACACAAACTGCTATCACTAATAGCAACAGAAACCTAATTGTGCAAATTATTTAAGAAAACCAGAACCATGTGTATTTAACCAGCTTCAGAGCATAAACAAGTGAATTTTCTTTGGTAGTAAGTAATTAAAATGAAATTGTCAAAAACAAGCTTTTGTGTGGCATTGTCAAGCAAATGGGGTAAAAAAAAACAAAAACAAAACAAAACAAAACAAAAACTTTGTTGAGCCCTCCCCTGTGCTATTCTTGACCAGTTTGGTGCACACCACATGACTTTTGCACTAATGGCACTGTTTCATAAAGTTGTTGCCAAAGATATCTTAAAGAAGAGGAGGAAATCCAGTAGCAAATAAGACTGAATCTGAATGTACTGTCTATATTAGAGGAGATGGTCCCAAAGGGAAGATACATTCAGCTGAAGTCTAGATGTCCAGATTGCAGAGTCAAGTTGTCAGATTCAGGAGGCTATTGCAAGCCCAAATTTCCTAAAGAACTTAACACAAGGTCTTTATCAAATGCGGGAAAGACAACATCGTTCATCCCATGTTCCCCCTCTGGAAGCTGCTGTTGCTTATCACTTTAATTGTCTGATAGCTGTGCTATGGTGCAGCAGATGTCTAAAAACTGACAGGGTAAATAGGCACGGAATAGTCATTTGGAGATCTCCTGTAAGATACTCTGATAAATATCCCATAGAGAACCCACACACATCAGATATGATGAGTGCGCAGGCTCTCTCTACTTCCAGTTTCTAAGCACAGTCAAATAAGAAAAAATAAATAGCTAACATTCAGATCCTTAAACTGTGGTAAAACATCAAACACAGCAGAACAGACACAATTCTGCAATGTAAGCCCTGTGCAGAGAATAGTTTAGGGAGTATGAACCAATCTGACAACATCTACAAAAACCTTATTAACAGCCCTGTAAAAGATGCAAGAAGTGGTAGTAAAGGCTTCATGATCTCCACTATGTGGTTTCTTGCCTTTGTAAAGAACCGAGATAAAGACCTTAATAAAGTCACTGTGTTAGTGAAGGGTCCTGTGAAATAACTTTGCAGCTAGTCACCATGTGGTGACTTCTAGATGCTGTTCATTTTGTCAAGAAAACTGCACACATACTGGGGTAGGGAAGGATGAGCAGGCTAGATCAAATGTACATCCTCTGCCTGTGGAGATGATTATAAGGAGGCTAATAAATCTGGATTTTGTTCACAAGCCTGCCCACCTATATCTGTAGAGAGCTGTAGCTGTATCTTAGGTCAGTGCTGTATAAGGAATAATCATTGATTCCCTAAGGATCTAATTCACCTCCCTGTAGAGAATCAGTGCACTAACTCTGATTTACTTATGCCTATCCTTGATGGCTTAGTGACTCAGTGACTCTGTGCCAGCTGCTTGCAAAGGGATGCACTTCACGCTTGAAAGGTACATCTCATGGGGAATTCACCAACATGCAATTGTGTCTTGATCTAACCAATTTTATAAAGTGAATTAAAATTATTTTACATATTCTGTCTGTGGAGGATCTAGAATTTATTTGAAACATATTTTCCCTCAGGAAAAAGACAACAACAACAACAAAACCTATGTATTACTCCTCCTGTTCTCAAATTGTTTAAAAAGTAAAGGATGCTATAATTAAAGCCTGTTTTTCATGATGTTTTCTGAGTCTGTGAAGTTTAGTAGGACCTAGGGAATGCATTTTGTTACACCTTATATTCTTTTGTTGTTGTTGTTCCCAGTATATCTCTATTACACTGATAGAAAAATATGTCCACTCTTTCTCCATTGCCAAACATTGTGCAGCAGGTAAAGTGCCCGTTCTATATGTTGAAGTAACTGAGAGTGCCAAAAAGAAACATTTTTGTTACCATCAGACTAGATCCAGGTCAGAGCTAGGAGGGAAAAAATCATCCCGTCTTTTCCCTTCCTCAAAGAAGGTATGTGCTGCAGTAAATCACAGCTTAAGCCTTAGTTACCTGAATTCTACCTGCACCCCACAGAAAGGGAACAGACCCATGTTATGCCTTACACCAAGGTGTGTTCCGGGGTGCTCGCGTTGCCTTCATGGATCAGAGGGAGGTCCCTCTGGTGGCCAGCGCAGCGCTGCACGGTGCTGCACATCCAGAAACACAGTGGCTGGGCTGCAGGGACGTCGGCACTGCCCACTCCATGTGGAAAACACGCTAATAACCATTACCACTCCCACCACCTATTTAATGGGAAAGAATATATCTAAACCTCCAGGCCAGGTGTACTGCATCCCAGCCACGCGTAAGGGAGTTCCTGAGGGAGAGGTTCTGGCAGGGCTCTGTGGCCCTCATCACACTGTCTATACCAATGTTAGCAGTATGGGACTTCACAGCACCAGGACCAAGCTGAGAACTCGTTGGTGGATGTCCTTGCCTGTGGCACAGGGTATCAGTATGTCCCCAACAGCCTACACCTCCATCAGCTAGCCAAAGCTGCAAAGAGCAGTCTCCAGGGCAAAAGTGGAATCCACACCTGTCCCAAGTGTCCAAGTCCCATTCAACCCAGAGCTGGGAAGATTTGTGCTGGATTAACCACCCTCCTATGCAAGAGAGCTAATTCTGGACTTGGCTTGGGAGGGGAAAATGGGCAGACATCAACCTCCACCAAAATGTGCCAGTAGTATGCAAGCTATACAGTGCACCATAGTCCATCCAAAATGTCAGGCAAAGTGCCTGACAATTTCATTTTAATTAATTTTAGCACTGACAAGGCTGCCCAGGATGAGAGATCAAAAGCTTTGTAAAATTCAGTTGTGAGCGTTTGGCTCAAGGCATTGGGGTAGCATTAAATACTCTTTTAGGACTGAGACTGCAAGTGAAAAAAATCCTGAGCTGAATAAAGATCAAGCTCAAGCTTCCATCCAAAAGCAGCCCAACCCCTGCCTCCAAGAAATTGACTTTCCACTATAAAGGGACAAGTGGTGCTGGGGATGCTCTGCCCTGCATTGTATTCCTTATGGCTTCAAAAGGCTGAAGTTTGCAGTATGCAGCTTGATGCTTCAAAAAGTAGAGGAAAATAAAAACTAATAACTGAATCCCTTACACAGAAAACTGGCAATACAACAGTGACCTCATATGCCTTTGCTGAAGCTCTGTATTGGTAGCAAAGAAAATCAAAACAGGAGAAAAACATGCAATCTGAATTACAAAAATGAAACAACAAAAACCTTAAGGATAAGGAAAGATATCTTAAATGTGGGGGAAAAGATATATCTTAGGGAAAGAGAGCTTAGCAGATAATACTCTTTCATCTTTCCATCCTACTGTTTCCCTCCTCCTGTTCTCCCCTGAACAACTTGGGTGATTGGTCAATTAAATCCAACAGGCAGATGGAGGCCTTAGAAACATAAAGAAGCTAGAAATGTTAAAATAATCAAATAAACAAACTTAACAAAAAACAACAGAAGGAAGGAAGAACTACTTGAGGAGAGCAAGTTCTGCAGTCCATGTGGGGAGAAATAAATGTCCCATCAAAGGGGGAGACAAGATATTAACTGGAAGCTGGTCCTCTGCAGACTCTTGATTCAGCCAATCCCCATAGATAGCACTGTCAAATACAAGGATCTTCCGTGCACAGTGCTCAAGGAGCAAGCTATTATTTTGCTTTATGGAGTATGTTCGTGTAGTATGAAAAGCTCCTCAGTAGGAAAAATAAATCTCTGTATTGCAAAGACAAATGGATGAGTGATGAAAAACATCTGTTCAAGATGCAGAAAGCTAACCAGTATTAGATATTTGACCTCAATCACCAAAACTCTGCTTCTGTTTATGTCATGGCAAATAAGGTGTTCTAAAACTCCTTGTACATGAGCCACGGGACTGCTGAGAGATTAAAGTGAATAGTGTATGAAATATGATCTGATAAAAGTAGCAAAAAAGTGCTGCAGAAATTACGCAATCATGAATTTGTAACGCATTTTCAACTAAAGGAGTTATGCTTTCTTTTAACTAGAATGAGCACTATGTGAAAGTTCTGAGAAAAAGTGTGAGTAATATGGTGAAAATGAGTGCTTTTCTGTTTTTCCTAGAAAGTCACAACGTTTGCCTAAACACTAGCCTTCACTTTTGTCATCCAAGCAGCCATTCTTACCTCAAAAGTGTGTTGGTACTGAGAGACACAGATTAAGCAAGGTGGCTGTGCCCAGCCTGCAGGAGGAGTGGGATTTTCTTTGGAGGAGTGGTCCTAAACCAAATGATTGCCTTTAAAGCAGCCTGCAGCTGACATAGCACAGAAGAAACCAACCCATCAGCAACAGACCCTACACTTTAAGCTCTGTAAAGGACAAACAAATAGGCAAAGCTATTCCTTTCATCAAAGAAAATTATACATATGTCCCATGATACGATATACTGCATGTTGACATAAATCTTTGTGAATTAGGACAATATTGTGAGCTGTTTGCTGGTCTTGGAGGTGGCTGAGGAAAAAGTAGCAATGCTCTTCTACCCCCAACCCATGATTAACTAAAGCACTTCAGCCACAAGGAGATATGATGATGCTTCACAGGACGACAGTCTCACAGGGAATCTGGTCCCACAGGCAGAGAACAAAACTATGGAGGGCTCTGGTATTACCACATCTGTGGGGCTTTCTGGCAGCATGGCATTTCTCACTTCAGCGGTGAACTGTCACAATCAATAAATTAAACAAACCATGAGTCTTGAACAATGAGATAATTAAGATGGTGCAGACAGGAAAAGAGCAACAACACCTTTTTTTGATGACTAGTCTTCACACATACGTGTATTGAAGGGTCATCTGTGGGTAGGGGAGTTATCTACAGAGACCCTATTTCCAGTCCCTTCTTGCTGCTGTATGCAAAGGAACTTTACACTTTATACTTCTCATTTTGTGTTGTAGAGGCTGATAGATAAATCTCACCTTTATTTTCAGCAACTAACTTGCACTCTCGTTAAGCAAATTTGATTGTTTTTCCTACAATCAAGAAGATTTATGAATAAAAATTATATTCCTTTTAGCATCTATGCAGTGACCTCAGTCCCAGTTTATGTATTTCTGCCAACAAACAATCATTAATTTATTGTATTTACAGTCAATATCTGATGCCATTCTGCCCCCTCTATGTTAGTATCTGACCTTGCCTTATTCCATTCAAAACAAAGTTGGCTTTTATGCTGCCTGTGTAGCAGCCTAATTTAAAGGAACACTAAATCAAGGAAAACATTAAAACAAAACAACTAGACTATAAGACATATATATATAAACAAAAGTCAGAAAGAGTTCTCTCATAAACTCCAAAGAAGAGTAGAAATGAGCAGGTGTCTAAAACCCAGGAGGTCTCTAGAAGTGTCTTGCAGCTACCCAGCTGGTAGGTAGCAGATCAGGTGTTAACATGAACAAATATATTTCCTGTGAAGTCACTGGAGGTTCACTGTCTTAAGGTAACAGAAAATGTGGTTGTTTGTATATGTTGAACCACTTTGTTTTAGTGCATTTCTACCATCCTGTGGTGGTTTTACCGTGCTGGGCAGCTAAACCCCACAACCGCTCTCTCACTCCCCCTCCTTTAGATAAGGAGGGGGAGAAGTAAAGCAAAGAACAACTCACGGGTTGAGATAAGGATAATTTAATTAAAGGGAAATAATTATAATAACTAAATAAAGACTACCATGAACTAAACAATTTAACTAAGGGGAAATAAAAGGGAAAGGGGAAAAAGGGAGGAAAACAAACAAATAAAATAAATGAAAGCTATATGGAAGTGCAGAGGAAAGAAATTACTCTCTACTTCCCACAAATGAGCGATGATTGACCACGTCCTTGAAGCAAGGCCTCAACGCACGCAGACGGTGTTCGAGAGGAGGACTGACGTCTTCTCAACGAGAGCCCACCCCTCCCCTCTTCTTCCTGTTTCCACCTTTTATTGCTGAGTGTGACACCACATGGTATGGAATATCCCTTTGATTGGTTTAGGTCAGCTGCCCTAGTGATGTTTCTCTCCTCACTTTTTTGCCCACCCCCTAGGAGGGTTAGAGAAAGGCCCAATGCTGTGCCACTGCTGCTCAGCAGTAGACACAACACTGGTGTGATAACACTGCTGTTCCAGCTACAAGTACAGAGTACGGCACTGAATGGGCTGCTGCCGGGAAAGTTAACATTCCAGCCAGACCCAGTACACATCCCCACAAGTATTTTCCTATGGGGATCTTCACATGGAAGCATTATCTGTTCAAGGGGATGTGAAAGTTTTCTGAGCAATAAATTTAGGGGGAGGGAAGAGTTTTTTTTCTCACTGCAATGATGCAGTGGAAGAAGTACTGAAGGAAACTCCCTATTCTTCAGGTGAATGGTTAGTCCAATAAATTCACCAAATAGCAAGAAATCTTTGAAAGGTTTTGTTTGCAGAGGATGGTCAAGACAATTTACATGCACAAAATGATAAATCACACACACACACAAAATCTGTTACCATTCGTTTCCAGCCATTCTAAATATGTTACTTACAAATACAAAATCTCATAATGGATATTCAAAACCTTTTAAGGGGTCTTTAATAACTAAAGTGAGTTTTAAAAAAAGTTTCAAAATCATCTTCCTCATGGAGGAAATGGTTCAGAGTAAGGAAACAGTTCAAAGATGCCAGAGTATGAGAGAGACGTCCTATAGGACAGTAGGAGCTTGAACAAGCATATATGGATGTTACACTTCTGATCTTCCTTATTCTATCCATGTTGATTTTTGCTGAGAAGTTAGAAATAAGAATTATTTCTATTTTGTGGGAAGCTCAGATGAAAGTAAGGCAAACCCAGAAAAACACAGCATGATAAAATTCACGATGAGCAAAAATTTTACCACCTGTGATGGGTATGAAAAAGGGCTCAAGGAGTTTGGGTTGGGAAAATGGGATATAAATGTCTACCTAAAAAGGAAAATGATATGCCAAAAGATGACATTGTAAAGCAGATCAGTCCACTAGAATAGCACTTTGCATTTTGAAGTGAACTCACTATTACAGGATTTACAGTGGAAAAGAAGATTTTTGAATGCAGGACATACAGTGAAGTATGCAGCTGCTGCTCAAAACTTAAACACTTTCAAGACTGTAACTTTAATATATACAGCTTTTAAACAAAGCTGGGCAGCCCTGACTTACATTCTGTGGCATATCTCATTGCTTGGCTAAGGCACACATTAAGCAAATATGGGATTGTCACAAGTAATAAATGAGTGTTTTCACTTCAAACAAGCACATTTGAAAATGACTTTTAAACATTAATTATGCAGAGAATAGCTATGAAGTTTCTTAAATAGCAATCACTTGTTGCTGTTGTTTCTGTGCAAAACATTTCTAAGTAAAATAAAATGAATATTTGTTTATAACTCCCTTGATTTTGGAGAGTTTCACTTCTTTGAAGTTCTTCCTAGAACATGATTCATAATAGAATTACTGGGAAGGTTAAACCAAAAAGCGTTGCATGACATCCAGAACAATCTCTGTAATGTTTCTCCTCTTTCACTAGAACAACCTTTTGCATTTCAATACTACTGTCAGACAGCCACCTCTACATTGATGGATGAAAAATTTCAACATGTACAGGCTTGCTTCAATAAACAAAATGCACAACAAGGACACAGATGGATTTGTTTGAGACATATTTACTTCTTACAGTTCTTTGCTACACCTGCGTCTATGCAGACCCGATATTCCTTTGGCCATTGTGTTATTTGCACCATATAAGACCAGGACAAAAATTTAATGTGTTGATTACATTTATAGGTGACTCAACAAAGCTGTTTACACTTTTGCAGATTGCTCTTCACAGAATTAATTTTAAAAAAAAAAAAAAAAAAAAAAAAAGAATAAATAAAATTTGCCTCTTTGCCCCCAGTCAAGGAGAAAACAAATGTTAATACTAGAATTTCTCCACGGATAAGAAGTGCAGCCCTCGCAGTATTTCTGCTCCAGAGACCTCACTACGTGCTATTTGTTCCCATCATATAGGGTCATGGTAATATCTTCCGCAACAGAAAAGGTCCCTAGCTGCACTGTGCCAGGAGTGCTTGTAAGTGACATTCAGGAAAGCAGGAAGGACAGTTGGTAGAGTCACTAGAGAGAGTACTCAGGGAAAGAGCAGGGGGTGCTTCTCTCTGCGTGGCACTCACCTCCTTCATGATGGATTAAGCCACACAAAGCAGATGATCAGAAGGATGGTAAATGACAATGAAAGATTCACAAAAGATGAAGGGTAAGGAGATTAATAAGCAATGCAATTTTAGAGGAGTCACAAGGTCAACTGGTAGTACTTCATGTGCACGATAATTAGCAGGGGGAAGAATAAATATCTTTTTTTTTTTTTTTTTTTTTTTTTTTTTCCCTCTCCTCCCTCCCTCCGTGTTACTTTGGCCTTGGTACCATTTTGGATTTCACCCAACATCCACAGTAACAGCTCAAATTTACTGCATATATTGTAAAAGGAAGTGATAAAGCAGGAATAAATTATACAAATGAAGATACAAATCTATTTTTCTATAGCAACAAAGCTCCTGAAACTGGGACTGGTTAATGCAGGTGTAAGATGGTGTTTGCTGTCTGTAACTCGCTCCAACTATACAACAGAGGATATAACCACAGGGACAATTCGGTGTTACAGTGCTTGGTATTATAATGAGTAACTTCCACATGTCTTTCATTCCTTCTATATGCCTGCCAAATAGTAGTCTGAAATCCTGAATTAGGCTCCACAGAAAGGCATATACAAGAGCCGTTACATCTATGAAAACCTTGGTCTAAGCAAGGCCCTGGAGAAACATGGAAGGTAGTTGCCTAATTGCTAAGAGAAGAGAGGTTTCTAATTTAGGTGAGAATCTGCAGCCTTGAAACCTTATATGGGTAACTAGATTCCTAAATCATCTCTTTCAGAAACAGAGCAGAGGTGCTATCAATATTTTAAATCATATTTTAAAGCATATTCTCAAGGGAAGGAAGCAGTGTTCTTTATTGAATACCCTGTTAGACTATGTTGTATGTATTAGAAATTTCTCCAGAACAACAAGGGTGGAAACATTTATTTCACAAAGTCAGAACAATGTCCCAACCACTCACTTCCAGGCTAATCTGGTACGGGCACTAAACCCTTCCTATTAAAATATTTTACTCTGTTTGAGGAAATTGGATGCACTGAAATGAAGAGTGACAGATTGGAAATACAAGTTAAACCAGTTCCCTTAGGAGACCTGGGATCCCATCCATACTCAAAAGACAGTATGTGTATCTTATCTAATAAATGTCTTGCACAAAACACAGAAGACCTCAGGATTTGGGGCAGTATTGAAACCATCTTTCCTACTGTGTGAATTATGTACAGAAAGGAGAAAAACTCTCCCTGATATAAGGTGTAGTCCTGCAGACAAGGTAAACTGTACATATTCATGGTCAGCTGGAGAAGACAAACTACAGCAGGATTTGCTATGTGTGACTTCTATGAATTTATTCAGTGCAGGCAAGAATGAAGATTCCTGATCTTACAGGGGAACATTAGAGGAATATGGAAAACACATTCGTTTATAAACATTAGATACCTGTGAAATTATATTACTGGCAAACAATCAACTTAAAATTATTTAGGGTTGAATTATCGAGAATACTACATAGTAAGGAGGAACTCTGCTGTTGTAGCTGTGAATGTGGCAGAATGAACCACCACTGCTTTATCTCCTAGGACAAGATGAACAGAGGAACAGCAGAAGTTGGCAAGGTGGAAGACGCAGGGCAGGTCCTGGTTCACCACTGGTGGGTAATTCCCTGAAGAATTTGCCTCAAAGGCACAGTTTGGATTAGTCTAAGAGCTGCTTCAGGTATATCAGGGCTAAAACATGTTAAGAGTTGAGGCTGAGGCTTGCTCCCCAATTAGTATTTTACCCCTTCCCCAGCCTTGCAATGAGCAGAACCATGACACCCCAGTAAGCCTGGTACTAACTCTGACAGGAGTAGAACACAGAAATTGAAGAGAATTATATCAAGACATCATATCAAACAAGGTGTATGCCTCTCCAGAATGATCAATTTAAAACTTGGAAAGCGGTCAATGGGGACGTCCCCAGAAAGGAAAAAATAAGGGCACTGATTTTACAAAGTAGTAAAGCAGTTTTAACAAAAGGTGCACATAGCAGCACTGAAGCAATTGATGACAGCTCTATGTTGGACATACGGCAGAAAAACAGAACTACACTGTGAGAGTCTGAGTAGATGGATATAGCCAAATTTCTAGGTAAAACTTATGTGATTCCTCAATGACAGGAGCAAAACAGGAAATTGAAGGCAAAAGAAACTTGGTCCAGCTTTATTTTGTCTGGAGGGTAAGAGCAGGTATGAACATTATCTGTTGTGTGTGGAATAGTTTTAGTTGTCTAGAAAGAAACAACAAGGTGAAGAAAAAATGAGGTGATAAATGTTCACTATGTAGATAGCTAAGATATGACCCATCATATTCCCCATTTTGATTCCCAGGTAAAAACTGCCCGATATTTATTTGAGCTCCTCTGTTCTATAATGAAGGTAAAACAACAAGCAGTTGTGAGGACTAAATGAGAGAAAACAAGCAATTTAGTCTTGTAAGAACCCTAGCAATAAAATAAAATATAATAAATAAAATAAAAACACATGGGACACTGAAAGTTAAAAGACTATACTGGTTCAAAAACAAAGGTATATAAGGGGGCCTTTGGTTTATTTTAAAAGAAACAATTTATTTATTTATTTATTTTTAAACCAATGGAGATGTGATTGATGATCTGGGACAATCTTCTGATAAAAATAGTGGAAGTAAGAACCTACCTCACTTCAAGAAGGCACCCAGAATGTTTCTGAAAGGGTTGAAATGTTGTGATTGCTGCAGCAAAATTGTTTCAATTGCCCAGGAAATCAGACGTTTTCACTCCAACATTTTTACTATCAAACCTGCATCTAGCATTAAACTAACAGGTCCTTCAAGAGCTATGGCAGGAAGACAGGGACACATGCAAGCTGGGGAGTGACTCCTCTCCTGAATTTCATATCTGGTGACTCTGATATCTTAAGTCACCTCCCTGTTTAAGGAGAACGATGGTGCTGAGTTGCTCAGTGCACTTAACCATTCTCTTCTGAAACAGGGAGGGAGTAGGCACATGTGAACTTTCCTTCAAACTCAATACATTCTGAGTTTGAGGGAAGACAGAAATATAGAATGAGAAAAGGAGGGGGGAAAGGAGTCCTCCATCTCCCTCATTTTTTTCCTTTTGTGTGTGTGTGTGTGTGTGTGTGTGTGTCTGACTGTAAAGCAACATCAGAAAGAGGGTCTGTTTTCCCAGTGAAGGGTTTCATTTCCAGTGATGCTTTTCATGTTTAAAATTAGGAAACAGTATTTTATATTGTGGGAATTAAAGAAAGCAGAATGACTGGGATTTATGGGCCAGTCTTTTGCACTCTTGCAGCGCAGTGGTAATTGTAAAGAAGCCGCACATACTGTGACAAACAGAAATATCTCTAGGGTGTTCACCTGTCAAACAATTTCATTCACATCTCATCTGCCTTCTGAATGAGATACGAAAATGAGTCTGCTAAATTAATTCTGCTGTCAAAGGAGAGGATGGATTCAGTCCCCTTTACATTGACAGTGAACTTTTTACAGTCTTTGTCTGAAGAGTGAGCACACAGAGTTTGACTTTATCTGCAGGGAATTAACCTTATCCCATGTGTAGAGAACAAGGAGATATGTCCAAAAGACTTTCAGATGTGGTTCACTGGACCTAAAGTAATAAGTACATAAATATATAAATAAAAGTAAACATTTAACTTTCAGCTCTTGTCTGCCTTCCTGGCTCAACTCATTGTGCAAGCCATCTGAATGACAGCTCTGTCTGGGAAGAGGAAAGGTCCCAGCACTCCCTGAGCAATTGTTTTAAACAGGAAATTAGGATTCAGCAGTTTACAGAGGGAAGGAAGGTAGAGACATCAATGTGTTTGAGGGTGAGGAAGAGTTAGGAAGCAGCTGTGAGAAAGATTTGCCCATTTCACTTACAGAAGTAACTACAAAGCCATCACTCTCCAGCCAGACTGAATTGGTGACCTGGAAATGAGAAACAAACATTTCCTTGCCCTCTGCCAAAAATTCACTCAGTCTTTACATTTACTTATTTATTTTCTTTAATAATTTATCTTTCAAATCATTATTTAGCCATCAAAGCTCCTGTGAGCTCATCATCTCCAAGATAATCTTTAGTGACAAGCAGAATTAATGAAGCAGACAGGTCTGTTTATAACAACCACATGTATACCACAGTCTCCCATTTCCATTGCCACAACTCTGACATGTCAATTTCTACCACTTCACTCTTTCCACCTCTTATATTTTGTGTATTCAGCCCCTTGTTCTGCAAACCAGGACCTGCTCAGAGCAAGGATCTTCCTAATGTGCTATATTCATACGTATCATGAACAAGTATACAGAAAACGGTACCTCCCGCAGTGAATTCACAGTGACAGCTTTGTGACAGTGCCTGTTGTAGAGACATCTAAACTCTGAAGGTGTCAAAGGTAAGGACAATTCTGCTCTGTCTGAGCATTCATAGACATGTGAATTGGGGCAGCAGCCAGAGACAAGAGACTGGAGAGCAGCACAGAAGTTCCTGAGCTAAAAAAGCCAGAAAATGGTAAGCGTACAGACCAGCGTTGATCGAGCAGACTGAGTCAGAATCTGCTCATGAAATCCATTTGCTTGCTAATAAAGCCTACAATGACATTTTTTCCATCCCTCCTGTAGTAGCTGGCTGTGCTATTGCTTATCAAAGAATGAGATAAAGAAAACAACAAAGAGCATGAGCATGGCACTCAGTGAAGACAGTATTCATTTGAGAGACAGTTGTCTGGGTAACATCCTTGTTCCCTGAATTATTTGTGCATTTTTAGCCATTTTTCATTACAATATAGGGGTGTGGGCCACAGTTCAGGACAACCCTCTCCCAGAAGATCCTCTTTTATTTTCACAGTCCTGGTTTATATTAATTTGTTGCCATAAATGCTGTATCAATCAAAATGTCATACTCTTGTTCAATTAAATCAGTGAAAGCCATTGTGACTACTATGATTTGTGCAGCATCCAGTGCAGTGAATGTGCTTTGGGTATGGCAGCCCTTCAATGACATGGCGAGAAGAACATCTTGCTTCCAGGATCTCAAATGGCTTCAGCAGGAGATGTGCTGAGAAATTCAGTTCTATCCAAACGGACGCAGATCTGAGCACCCAGAGGAAAGCACCTGGCATCTTAGAAGCCTTAGTCCTACAGAGAGATTGGGTTCTGAACAGGAGTTTTCTGGGTCATACAGCTGATTTTCACAGAATCATAGAATGGCTAAGATGACTTAAGATGCCTTTTACATGCTTAAGTCTTTCTGCTAATCTGAAATGATTCTGCTTTCATGGGTATTTAGGCACTTGTGCTGTGGGCTCATTAAGATTTGATTAGCACATTCAGGAGTCATTAAATTGCTTTGAAAAAATATTATTTTGAAAACACTCATGGCCTTGTACACTCCTCCCCTTTCTCCAGCCTTTCAAATGCTTATGGAAACACAATTTTCACAATGCACCTGAAGGACAGCTTCTCTTTTCAAGTTTGCTACAGCAATATAATATTAATGCAACACCATAGGGACTGCAAAAAACAAGTTGACATCCATGGTGGTATTCACATAAAAAGGGAAGAGTTTCCTAAGACATGCTGCTGCATGATTTGTTGGTGAGTAAGCATAGGAGCAGAGGCACAGATTCATTTACCAGGGTTCTCCAACACACTCAGAAACCTTTGGATTGAGGTTGTTGTTCCTCCTAATATAGACTTTAAGTAACTTTTTATCATGTGTTTACATAGCACATTATGGACCAATGACAAGCCTTTGCCCAAGGGAACCTGTAGTTTCAGAGATGCAGCCAAATGCTAATTAAACTGAAATGTAGCATTTATTTGCCAGTACAAGTCTCTTCTACAGTAGATCTTTGCATGTGCCCATTATTGCTGCACAAAAGACACAAAGTCCCTGGTGTTCAGAGCACTCATCAATTAAAAAACAGATTAAAACTTCAACATTATTACAGAAAATGAAGGAATCACAGACCTTTAGGTCCTTGGGCTCCAAAATGTTTAATTTAAAAAACCAAGAGAACTATCTCTGCAATAATGTTATATTACTATATTTATTACCTTTTCTGTCTCTACAGTAACAACTTTTTCTATAACCATAGATCTCAAACTACTCACATTACTATGATGATACAATTTGTAATGTTTAGCCATAGGGTAAGTATAATTTCCTTTATGAATTGAATACTTATGTTCATTACAGTAAATTCTTTCTTTGAAAGACTTATTTAGATTTTAGCAGTACACCTGCAGTTCATTGACATTCCAAAAAGATAAGCCAAATTGTCTGTCTCAAATTATTAAACCTCTTACTTAAAATTTCTTCTGTAAGTGGAAATAATGATATCTAATGATTATGTAATAACTATGCTGGTTTTAAGCATAAAATACATATTTTGAACTGTGAGCATATATCTTAGAAGAGCTCTATTCTCTGAGGAATCCTTACCCTGCTTATTATGCTTAGATAATTTAAGATTTTATGAAAAACACTTAATATTTAATTAACATTTGTTTGTTTGAAGACAGGAATCCTAAAACCATGAACTAACTGTAATTAGCCTGGTACCATCAGCCTGTCCAAACACGTGGCTGAGAATAACAGAATAGCTCACTCCCTTAGGAGCTATTTGTTACAATGGGCTGTTAGCAGTGAAACCTATAGAAAAACATTTAACTATCACCGCTGCTCCTAATCTTCAGAAACATTTAAACATCAAGAGAGAGAACTTTATCCTATAGTCTCAAAATGCTAATCAAATAAGGACTGCAGCAAATGAATCTGAAATACAGGTTGCCATAAGGACTTCTCTGTGCTGTTGAAAGTGCTTCACAGCCCGGGGTCAAGTGGAGCTGTGAAGAGCAGGATATTTTTTTCTCCAAAGTATGAGCTCTAGGACAGAGCCTGGAGCCACACTTTGGACAAAACCTGAACTTCCTGAGGATGCCTAAATTCCCAGGTACTGACACTGGGGCTGATGGATAGTGCACACATCAGAGGTGATGACAGAAGTGCTCTTCTTCCACTTAGTCTTCACCTGACAGTACTGCACCTAAGGAATACCACAGACGCTTTCCTAAGGTAACAAACTGCCATACAGGTCAATTCCAAGCTAAACGAAACTAAAAGGCAGAGACATTTTTCTATTTAAAGTAAAACCTAAGTAATTTATTGACTGCTTTTTATGTAATCACATGTCTAGAACACCATTGTACTGTACTGGATGAACACATCTCTAATTCAGGCCATTAGCAGCAAAATAGTTCACGGGTTCTACCAAAAATAACATTTGGCAAGGCATGCCAGAAGACTCAGAAAGCAAATGCTGTCACCAGAGCTGTGACTTGATTTTTTCATGTGTGATTAATATTCATGAGGAACAATGGTCTGAAGTTTTTGTTAAAAGAACAGCTCAAAGACTAAAAAGTTTTTCTTTCAAAGGAATGACAGATTCAGGTTCTTACACATGTCAACATGAAGAAGGCTTAGCTCTTACAGTTAAGGTCAAATGAATGTGCAGCTTCACTCCTGCTGTGTGATTTCTAAAGATAAATACATGCATTCAGAAGGGAAAAAAAGCCTACAAGCAGTTAGCTTTATTTTGGTTGGAACCAGAACTTGCCAAAGATGGTTCCTACCCTTTGTATCATTTGATCATGGGTTTGTGAAGGGTAGGTCCTGCCTAACTAACCTGATTTCCTTTTATGATAAGATCACCCGTATGGTGGACCAAGGGAAACCAGCTGATGTGATTTTTTTGGACTTCAGCAAGGCTTTTGACACGGTTTCCCATAGGATCCTACTGGACAAAATGTCCACCATACAGCTAAATAAAAACATCATACGATGGGTGAGCAATTGGCTAACGGGCAGGGCCCAAAGGGTTATGGTAAATGGGGCTGTGTCAGGCTGGTGGGCGGTCACCAGTGGGGTCCCTCAAGGCTCCATTTTAGGGCCGGTACTTTTCAATATTTTTATAAACGATCTGGATGTAGGAATAGAAGGTATTTTGAGCAAGTTTGCTGATGACACCAAACTTGGAGGAGTTGTGGACTCGAATGAGGGTGTAAAGGCCTTGCAGAGGGATCTGGATAGGTTGGAGAGCTGGGCAATCACCAACCGCATGAAGTTCAATAAGAGCAAGTGCCGGGTCCTGCACCTGGGATGGGGAAACCCTGGCTGCACGTACAGACTGGGCGATGAGACGCTGGAGAGCAGCCTAGAAGAGAGGGATCTGGGGGTCGTGGTAGACAGCAAGTTGAATATGAGCCAGCAGTGTGCCCTGGCAGCCAGGAGGGCCAATCGTGTACTGGGGTGCATCAAGCACGGCATCGCTAGTAGGTCAAGGGAGGTGATTGTCCCACTCTACTCTGCGCTGGTGCGGCCTCACCTCAAGTACTGTGTGCAGTTCTGGGCACCACAGTATAAAAAGGACATGAAACTGTTGGAGAGTGTCCAGAGGAGGGCTACGAAAATGGTGAAAGGCCCGGAGGGGAAGACGTACGAAGAACGGCTGAGGTCACTGGGCCTGTTCAGCCTGGAGAAGAGGAGGCTGAGGGGAGACCTCATCACAGTCTACAACTTCCTCGTAAGGGGGTGTCGAGAGGCAGGAGACCTTTTCTCCATTAACACCAGTGACAGGACCCGCGGGAATGGGGTTAAGCTGAGGCAGGGGAAATTTAGGCTTGACATCAGGAGGGGGTTCTTCACAGAGAGGGTGGTTGCACACTGGAACAGGCTCCCCAGGGAAGTGGTCACTGCACCGAGCCTGTCTGAATTTAAGAAGAGATTGGACTGTGCACTTAGTCACATGGTCTGAACTTTTGGGTAGACCTGTGCGGTGTCAAGAGTTGGACTTGATGATCCTTAAGGGTCCCTTCCAACTCAGGATATTCTATGATTCTATGATTTTAATATAAAATAAATAAATAAATAAATAATACATATAACTATGAATGTACCAATATTTAATTCCGTAATTCATGGCTCTGGTTATGCCGATGCATTGTTCCAAGTGCTGAAAATAATATGATGACAGTGTTGCTGTTTCAAGAGGGTGCAATCTAAATAGCTACACCAAAAAGGAAAAGTAAGACCTACAAACACAAGACTGAGAATGGAGGCAGAGAAAGATTTCGGCAGAGTACAAAGCCTGCAATATAAACCAGGAAAAAACCTGCTACTTTTGAACTCTCACCTGCAAGGAGGGAGAGGAACAAAATTATAGGCTCTTAACAAGAAAGAAAAACTGATAATCATCATATAGGCATAAAATAATGCAGGGCCTGGTAGTGTAACAAATTGCTTATCACTGGTTGCAAGAACTGTGAAGTTGGATTCTTTACTTTTTTTTTTTTTTTTTTGCCTGAAGGTGAACTTATTTTCATACTGATATATCTAATTCTGTATATTCAAAACTACGTATATATAACATAAAGTCCTCCTTCAGCTCAGATTTTGGAAAGGATTCTGAAAGAATCTGTGGGGAGGAAATCAGGTTCTGAAGAGGTTAACATAATTTAACAACATTTGAGCAGATAAACTCATCACCCCAATCAATGACAAGCACTTCTACTGCAAATGTAATTGAAATATCCCTCAGTTTGACCACCAGTACATTTCCACCTCCAAATCAAACTGCATCTACCATGGGACAGGAGCACAGTTTCCAGACAAATAGTGTACAGATGATAAATTGTAATTCATTGCCTATTCGTTCCATCATGTCACCACTTGCAAACTTGAAATTCAATATTGTAGTGGTTCAGTATTTTGAATATAGCTATCTAAGATTACATACCACAAAGTAAATCTGATTATTTTCTATGTCTAGCACAACTGCTTCTGATTTTGAGTTTCATGAAGGAGGCTGCTTATATACTGGAATGTACAGTAACTTTCAGAGAGGTTTAATCCAACCCATAATATCTAAAAGTAATTTTACTTGGCTGTAAAAGTACCGCTTCAGAAACTGTTCTTCACTGAGATTCAGCTTCTTACCCTCTTGACCCCCCAAGAGCAGAAGAGGTTAATGATGCCAACTGTGCTAGATGAACACTTTCCTTTTCTTAAAGCCTTATCTGTAATAAAGATTCATCTACAATTACCGACTCCGTTCTAAGCCTTGCATAGAGAATAGTTTCTAGACTTCATCTAATGAAAAGTCAACATAAAATAACTAAGCAGTCTTGGGAGCAGGGACTGGACCAGAACCCAAACTTCCCCTACTGCCTGCTAATTTACAATTATTAGACTCTATACATGGTCATAGCCAATGGAGCACAGTGTGCAAGACAGAGTGATTTTCTACAGAAACAAGGTCCATGGTTAGCAGATGCAGGAAAGGTAAATGTATACTAGAACTATCTGAAGCTAAACAGAAAAGTGAGACATTCTCTCCTACCTCACAGGCAAACAACTTCACCAAGAAGCAATAATATATTAGAAAGGTATACAATTGCTCCTCATCTGACGGTTGTGATTTTAGTGAAAATAACTGAAAATAACTTTTCCAGGCTTTTCACTTGGAAAAGATTCAGGGCTGCAGATCTCAAATGGACAGAAGTAACTCACTTCCAGGGCAGCACAGGAGAACCTCTCTCATCAGCTGAGCTGACCAGGACATTCTTCCATACAGCAGCCATTCTGGACCTAACTCAGATTTGCTCCTTTCACAGTGATCAGGTCTCTTACAGGGCACATATTATTACTTGTTGCAGCATTCAAATTTTAGGCTCTGAAATCCATCACTGGTTCCACTTTTCACTCTTCTTGGGCAAAATCCAGCTCCTGGGATACAGAACTGGTTCACAGTGGGGATTCAATTGCCCAAACCAATGAAAACCTGCTCATGTTCATGTGGGAAGGCATGGATACCTTTCATTCCAGTGTTTCTGCAGACTAGTTGTTACAGAAGTACAAAAATAACTACATAAAGATATGAAACAGTTTATTAACATTGAGATACCTCGTGACAGAAGTTGAATTGAATCATCTTCTGACCTGCAATATGCTAGCAATGCTTTATGACCTGAAAGATTTTTCTATTTATACAAGTTTATACTGTGCCCTTACAGTGTATTTTGTGCTCATACTGGTCAGGGTGTTTTTATGCTTTGGACCTTCTGTGCATTTGCAGCAAAGAGGCAAGAAATGGGACAGGGAACAAAGGAAAAATAAAAACACAGTACTTCACAGTTATGGGGTCTATAAATGTATTTATGATGATGGAGGTGCCAAACAAGACTGTGTATGAGCTATGACATTCATCTGCTTTGTCCTACTGGTTGAAACCTTTATACAGGCAAATCCAATGTAGCTAAAAGTTAACAAATTAAAGATGTAAAAGAAGTGAAGCCCCCTAATCTGTAGGGCCTTTTTTTTTTTTTTTTTTTTTTTTGTCGGAACAGCTGTAGTGTGCATCTCTTCCATGCTGCCTTCTCTTTCCTTCCAACAAGTTCAGCATACAGAAGAGTATTTCTGAAGATAAGACACACAGGAGCAGAATCTCAGCAGGTGTAAATCTGTAATGATCCTTTCAAACCAAAGAAAGTTTTAAGCTCATTTTGATTAAAAGTACTAATGAAATACAGAATTATACCGAACTCTTCAGGGTTTGGAATATGCTTTTAAAAACTCAGTCATTGTTCTGCTGATGGCTGTTCTGCCTGAATAGGTTTTCCCTTTGGCCTTAGATACAGAGACAAGGAAGAAAGAGACCAAATTGCCTTTCCATCTAACAGCTCCTAAAGAGGTGCTGAAACAGGCAACTACATAAATAAGGAAATGAGCTGCTGCTTTTCTCTGACTGTTACGGGAAAAAAAAAAAAAAATAAATAAATAAAAAAAAAAAAAGACAAATTCAGACCTGACAGGGAATGTAAGTCTATTGCACCTCAGAAAGAGTCTGGTGTCTTTGTCTAAAAACTGGAATCACCAGATAGGGTCAGCTTCCTGACAGTAAAAAGTACTTCCCACATTGGAAAGTAAAGTTATAGAAGAGACAAAGAAGATTGCAGTGAGGTACCTTCCTCAAGGTATTGCTCTTTAAGCACATTATAATGAAAGAAAAATTAATAAATGATGGGCAGCGAAATAAATACCATGAGACTTCTGATACATTCTGAGTGCCTGCATATCAATTCAGTGTGCATTACCCATCAGCCATGTAACAATCTCCCACTATTTCTTTGTCCTATAGTACCCACCAAATGTTTCAAATGGAAATCCATAGTTATTATGGAGTATATTATCCACATGAACAGTTTTTGTCCTAATTAATATCCACATTCTGTACAAAAGTTCAGAACAGTCTTGAGTACAACTACTGTACCAAAAGATGCTTCCATTTCTTGAAATGTGATGTTCTAGGTCTGTGCTCACATAACATTGAAAACTTGTGTTAAACCTGCTACCTTGCATATTTCTCAGTCTTCTCCTGCTTTATCCACTGTGAATATGGAACACTTACTCTGTTTTTTCATATTTTCCCTTTCATTTATGATTCTGCGAATGTATATCCCAGTCATTTCTTTTGCAGTGTAGAGCATCTTTTTCCAAACTGAATAATGCTGTACGGTATTCAAAATGTAGGAATGTCACAGCACAGAATAATTCTGTTTGGTTCTGTTTCCTTCACAGTCATTCCTATCTTCTTAAATCTGCAAAAATTGTTATATTTTTTCCTAATTTTGTATTGATGGACTTACCTACCTCAGTCTGCTCATCCACATTTTCATTTTCAGTTGTCACTGAACTTAGCTTGATGATTTCTCACCTACTTATCCAATATCAATCTATCCTTCTACAGCTCCTTTCATACATCTCGATTTTAAAAAATCTGAACAATATCTGTAACATCAGCAGACTGTATCACATTACTATCTACTTCTGTGGAGACAGTTTATGGATTTGTTGAGCAGCCCTGGTCCCAGCACAGATCCTAACGGACAACATTGGAAACCTCTCTTATTTGTAAAACCTGATCATTATTTAGCCTGCATAACCTGCATGGCTGACCAGATCACCCCTATGTTTGTTGACTCCTCTTGAGTATTCAAAAATACAACCATAAGACACGGCCTCCACACACAAATATATGGCATTTTTTTCCAATATATCATATTCATCCACATATGTACTGCTAGAATAGCCATTATGACCTGTAAAGAAGGCAAATAACCATCTATCTAGATCAACCCCATAAAACCTTTTAAAAAATGATAACATTACCTACCCAGTTCTCAGATAATGGAACAATTTTAAATGATAAACTATATATGGCCACTAATAGTTCAGTTATCACATTCCTGAATAGGGCATTACTAAAAAGCAAACCCTGAACAGAAAAGAATCTTAAGCAGATATATCTGTAGGTCTTACTTTTTGTGTAATAGTCTTACATTAATCTTAGCCCCCATTTACTTCCATTAAATTACTCATGGAATAAAACACTCTTTATCCTGAATAAGAGAATCACAACCTTGTGCTTAATAGGGTTCATGTCTGTACAATACCAGGCATATTTATGCTTTCAACTCCTTAATAGCAGAAATGGCACTTTGTTATTTTTCTGAGCTCTGTCTTTGGCCCTCTTTATTATCTCAAGTTTCTTTTTAGAATAAGGTAGCAAGCAGGAGGTTTGTGTTTGATGCTCAAAGTCAGCAATACTTGCTTGCTCCTACTTGCAAGAAGGGAGAATCAGAGAATCTAAAAAAAAAATTAAAAAAAAATGTAAAATTAGGAGGGGTGGACCTCTCAGCTTGTTTCTATCAGACTTCAACCTTATTGGGGGTCTAATCAGTCATGGCAGATTTATTAGGGTAGTAAGTTACATCTTTGCTATATGAGACAGGCTTAGTATTTCCCTAGCTACTCTTTTGTGCCTTTGCAAACCTCTTTCTGTGGAAAATAAAGCCACACTGCAGCAACTGCAGGGTGAAAACAGTGCACATGAGTTTGGGGGCTACTGCAGCAATGGCCAGCATGGACGTCTGATTACATGAACCACCAGGAGGTAAGTGAGCAAAAAAACTGTAAGATAGCTACATGGATTCTCCATTCCCATCCATACCTGTTTTGTCAAGGATGGTGAACAGCTGTGAGAGTGAAGGCACTAGTACCTAGTAGGGCCTCACATGGTGAGACTAGGATTTATTCAGCTACATGAACAGGCTGTGCCCGTTTACAACAAGAGCTGCTGGAGAAAAACATCTTGAAGTTCACAAAGGGTCCAGTACATTTACATATAAAAAGAAAATAATTTGAATGTGCTCTTTTCCATTTAAATTCTTCCTTGGTAGAGCACAATACATGCAAATTTATAGTACCCCCAAAATTGAGAGGAATTTACCCATGCGTCTACCTCAAATAATTTCTCACAGCACTTTTCTTCAGAGAAGTCACATCCCAGACACTGAGCTACAGCAAGTTATATTTAAGTTATATTTTAAGACATTTTAAAGGCATAAATGGTGATTAGGCAACTGTTTCCCATAGGAAGTGAATGAGATTTGGTACCCTATTTCCCTTTGCACTTTTAAATATCATGTCAAATTTCTGTCCATAAAAAGAGGTGAATTAACTAAGACCTTGGTGTGGTGGTTTCATCCTTATGGGCAGTTATACTCTACCACACCATTCCCCCTCCTCAAGGAAAAATTATGATGAAAAAGGGCTCAAAGGCTAAGATAAAGATGGGGAGATCACTCTTCAATTATTGTCATGGGCAAAACAGACTCAGCGCAGGGAAATAAATATTTATTGCCTATCGCTAAGAGACCAGAGCAGTGAGAAACCAAAAGGAAACTAAAACCTCCTTCCCCCCATCTCTCCTGTCCTACATCTTCCCCCACATTGTGCAGGGGAACATGGGCTGCCATCAGTCCCTGACACTTTGACCCTGCTGCTCCTTCACAGTCCCTCTGTGCCCCTGCTCCACATGGGGTCCCTCCCACGGGATGCCATCCTTCCCAAACTGAGCCTGCAGGGGCTGCCCCAGGCAGCAGCTCTTCAAGAACTGCTCCCACACAGCTCCGTACCATGGGGTCCATCCCCCAGGAGCAAACTGCTGCAGCACGGGTTCCCCACAGGTGGGCGGCAGCTCCCCCCAGAGCCCCTGCTCCTGTGTGGGCTCCTCTCCACGGGCTGCAGCTCCGGGCCGGGGCCTGCTCCTGTGGGGACTCTCCATGGGCCGTAGCCTCCTCCAGGCCGCATCCACCTGCTCCACCAGGGACTCCTCTACAGGCTGCAGCATGGAGATCTGCTCCATGTGGGACCCATGGGCTGCAGGGGGACAGCCTGCTCCATCAGGGGCCTCTCCACAGGCCACAGGGGAACTGCTGCTGCCTGCCTGGAGCACCTCCTGCACTAACCCTGGAGTCTGTAGGGCTGCTTCTCACTCCTTGCACTCCCAGCTGCTGCTGTGCAGCAGTCTTTTTTTCCCTTTCTTAAATCTGCTCTCCCAGAGGCACAACCACTGTCATTTACTGGCTCAGCTCTGGGCAGCAGCAGGTCCTTTATGGAGCTGGCTCTTACCTAAGATGGGGCAGCTTTTGAGCTCTTCTCAGAGACCACTCCTGCAACCCCCCTCCTACAAAAGCCTTGCCACATAAGCCCAATATACTCAATTTCTGTCTTATAAGGCTGATTTCAATGCAAGTGTCTTTAGGCAGGAGATGTAGATCAAAACTCAGAAATCTCTTCAGTTTTATGAAAATCAATAATTTACCAACACATTATTTTATACTTGTTTCTATTATATGATTCAGTCACAGTTCTTGCCAACTTTCTTAATAGAGAAACAGTAGCTTTGTTGCATTAAAGTCAGGAAACAAATCTCTATATGCAATCAAAACCCCCTCATAAGGTGAGTCCCCAAATGCTTTTCCATGAACTGACCAGCTTCCCCATCTAACCGTATTTGTATTCATTGATCACTTTAGTGTTTTCAAACTATAAGCACTAGATTCCCAGGCATTGCTTTGACAGAGCTAATTTCTTAAAAGTCATAAAAACCCATTTGACACAAGGGAGTATTTGTCTTTTTATACTGAACCACACAAATAGCCTGCAGAACAAAACAAGCACCATTTCCAAGCTCTAGTTTGCAAAGCAAGTAGTAGAGCCTGAAATGATGATTAGATCTTTACTGTAGCATTAACTTATACAGAAATGTGTACTTTAAAAACAAAATACTGTTCTCTATATAGCTTCTCAGTAACTATAAAAATAAAATAAATTAAAAACAGACAAGAAAAGCTATGCTGTTTTATGGTCTCCCATATAAGGTGAGTTACTTGGATGACTTCAGTAATAACTTAATGTGTAGTATTATCTTTATGTGCTAAACAATAGCTCCTTTTCATTCCATTGTATGTCCCTCCCTTTTTGCACTTCTTAATATTTTTCTCAATTCCCTATAGTTTTACCTGTCCAGAGTCAAACAATTTATACCACAAACTGCACAGAAGCAAAATCAAACAAGTTTCCCTATGCCATCTCACAAAATGGTTTTAGCCGGTGGGATTTTCTAGTAACATATAGTACAGACTAATGTTGAGCACTTCTGCATCTTCACAGTATTTACAATTAGGAGGTTTTAATTACCTGCTTGACAAGAACATTTCCTTCTATGATTTATCAGGTGAATAAAGGGCACTTATAATTAACTTTTAAAATACACATTATAGGTGCAATTGACTGCAGCAGCCTTTTGTGATGTATTTTAGAACGGTCTCCAACAAATACAAGTATGGGCCACATTGCAGAAAATCACTAAGCAATCATTTGGTGTAATAAGCTGTGTTCTGAGATGCAAAATAACTGTTTTAAGGGAATAAGAAAAGGAAGAAAACAGCAAAATATTCATCTTGGTTATGACTCTGTTCATCTTGTTGTTATAAGTTCTCTCATTTTCTTATTATGAAACTTTAAAGGCCATTCAGAACCCCTTCAATGGTATTGTATTTCCTAAACAATTGCAATCTTTGATATGGTGAAATCTGACCCCATCAAATCTGATCAAAATTCTCATGCATTGTAATATGTTAGCAATTTACCCACAACACAGAGGGGATTTACACAAGCAGGAGAATGACTGGGATATTCGTCAGTTAATTTTTTAAATATTTTTCTCCCTTTTCATCATACATTGCTGCTCAGCTACTATTGACCCTCCAGAGACAGTAACAGTTATACTTAGTGTTGATCTGTTTGGCACGTTCTGCATCTGTGCACGTTTATCTGCAACTTATCCATCAAGTTAAGTAAGAGGGGTGTACTGACAGATGTGCAGTGAAGGGTAGATAAGAGTAAAGGATGAGAAGCTCACAAAAGTAATCAATAGCTGTTATCCTAATATCAATGCCCTTCTACAGTACCCTTCTAAAGTTGTTTGCCTGCTATGATGCATGCATATGCAGTATGCAAAAAAGCATGGGAACAGTCTAGGAGTATGTCTTCAGTAATCTGCCACATGTCCATACATTAATGTGATTTGCTCACACTGCTCAGACCTGCCTCATGCAAAAGACATTGAAACTTAAATACATGAAGCTACACTTGACAAAAATCTACAGGGAAACTAGGAGAGGAAACTTATTTCTTCCAGATTTTATTACAAGGAGAACAAAAGCATTTATCTTATTCTTTTATTTATCAGCTTTTTGACATTCAACCCCCATCAAATACTACACTTTAGGTTAACAGTACAGATTTGTGTGTAATCAAAGCATTTATTTCCAGAAGAACCTCTCAGGCCTTTTGAATTTTTTGTCACTGACAACTTTAACACCTTGAGCAGAAATACCATATGCTCCCATGACATAGTCATTAATTTTGGTCTGATCCCTAATTCCTTAAATACAGACCTTTAAAATTAACATCCCGATTCTATTGTCATTTGTATTAACTTCACGATTCGTTTTTTGCTTTTTTTATTTTCCCTTCTCCCCTCCCCCCAAAAAAGAGACAATACTCCTGAGAGGGTTGGATTTTTTCTAAAAGTTTCCATTCTATAAAATCAAAAGTTATTCAAAAATATGTAGAGTCATCCTAAGGTTACTAAAATTCAAACTTGGCTGACCTGTATTTTTGTAGCATTCAAAATCATTGCTTTTCCTTATTTTACACAAACATATGCACAGAAACATCTTGTGAAACTGTAATCTTGTGAAAATGTAACAGTAGAATCAAAATAATGAACTGCTGGTGTTGGGTCTGTTGGGCCAAGCATCTATTGTGTTGTGAGCTTCACATTAGCATACAAAAGCTTGTTTCAGCAATATCTTAATTTTCTCTATTCACTCCTTATTGCAATATCTGACCTGGGATAATTTGTCAGGCTTGTATTGAATTGCATCTGCTATCAGAAAGAATGCAATCAGAGATTTTTTTTTTTTCCCCCAAGAAGATTGGGTAATACTTGGGTTTGGTCAAATATGTCTACACTAAATGTTGTAAATCTGCAAGTTTCTGATGGATAAACAACCCTGCTGCACATAACATCTTTACTGTAAGGCTGTTTTCTTATTTTACTGCCGTTTCTACAAGGATACAGTTAAAAGGAAAGAAAAATATGATCCCTAGAGTCTTGTAGGCCACTCAGGACAGTCAAAGAAGCAACACCTTGATTTCTTTTTCCAGAAAAATGCTCCAATGCCCACAAAAGCTGCACGCTCCAGAATTTGAATATGGGATTCTATAAGAAAACTAGTCCTAGGTATGGCAAAAACAACAGCTAGCTACTACAGAGATCCTTTGGGAATTGTGAACTCAGCAGCTCAAGCTGAAAAGCCAGTGTTCAATAAAAACAAACCAAACAGTATTTTTGTTTTTGGAAAGGAGAGCTTTGCAATGACAGGAGAGCCATCATAGTGGGGCTGATCTATCAGAGCTGTGTAACAGGGGCAACAGCAGTAGCAGAGGAGATTTTACAGGTTGCATTGGCAAAGTGGTTGGGAACAGGGACTGACGTTGCAAGGGTTGTTTTCATGGCAACAGCTTGCAGTAAATCCAAAGAAGACTGCTGCTCAGATCTGAAGAGCTCTGACAACAGCAGATACTAATGGATTATTAACCTTAATTCTAATTCATAGGTATTTAAAAAGCCTTCATGACACCTGTCCACATGATACCTTACTCTTACAAATGCCACTGAGAAACCAGTGATACATTTCCTAAACATGAGGCACAAATCCATTGTAAAGTGATAACTTTTTCCTTTAGCAACTGTTCTGGGGTTGCAACTGTTTTCAAAGTCTAGAAGAGACCTTAAATACCCCCCTACCCTTCCCCCTCTCCACCCCAAGAAGCATCACTACAGCAAAAACAACTTTCTTTGGCCTCAATGCAGATGTCTCTCAGCTTAATCCCAGTTCCGTAGCACTTGTGCAGATATAAGTGGCAAGCTATTTTCTATAGCAAAGCATATAATAATGTAAAGATGAAACAGGAAAAAATAGTTGATAATGAGAAGTATTCAAGATGATCCACATGTCCTGAATATATGTGCCATTTAGAAGAGACACTTCAAGCCTGCCCTGCTGATGCTTATTACTAAGCACAATGATGCTATGTACTTAAATGTCACACTGAAAGTCACATCAGGTTTATACTCAGATCTCAATTTTCCACTGTAGTTTTATCTGGAGAAATTTTTACTTACTCATCTTAAAAAAAAATAATAAATAAAACTTTTGCTTTTAAGGTACAATACAAAGCTTGGAATGGCAGAAGGCCCAGCTGATAGACAACTGTTGAGAGACTAATTGAAATAACATCTATAGGATTTCATTAAAATACAGATCAGAGAGAGGAAAAGAGAATCAGACTAGGAATAAGTGGATCATAACTGTAAATGACCAGCTCACTCCCAATCACATTTTCAGACATAACACAGCCATAAATTCACAAAGGTGTTAAGGCAAAATATAGACTTGTGAGCAGTTGAAGAGGTATGGGTAACCAAAGGGCAACTTGAACTATAATGATACTTTAACCATCTCCAAGGTGGATGTTAGTTTTAAAACTTGATTTGGAGGAGCTTATGCCATAAGACTGGAGAGAAATTTGTTAGCACAATTTCTTGACTGGCCCCAAGTTCAAGGCTCCTAAGCAATATAGTCTGTACACTTCAAGAACAGCTGAACCTATGGCCTGAGTCCAGTTTGCCTTAGTCAGAGGAAGGAAAGGAATAGCTTGTGGAGAGTGGTAAAACAGGTGATCCCCAAGGTTTGAACTATCAAACCATGCCGCCATTAGTTTTTTTGTGTTAAGGGTAGCTATTAATCTCAAACATGCTTATGAAGGCAACTAATTAGTACTGGAGAAGCAAAAGTAAGCATCCAGGGCCATGTTTCCCTGATTGCATTAGAGGCTCCCAGTGCAAATGGTGAAGGAATTAGCAAGCACAGAAATAAGCATGCACCTAAACAAAGGAATTTACAAAACATTTTTCTATGTTAATTTTTCCTCTTTCACTTTGTTCCATTGCGCGCTCTAGTCTTCTCCAGAATGGGAATTATCAAAACACTACAAAAAAAGCACCCTGTACAATTTATTACCGTGGTGCTACATGAAGGATTACAGAATGCCAACTGTCATGACTCATTACACAGCATCTAACTCAGCTTTCTGCAATGTTCCTGAAAACTAAGGGAGATAACAGTAACTTCATAAAGCACAGCTCAGATATCATTGTTGACTTAATGTGCAGATGTCAGTCATGTGTCACTCAAAGCATCCAGTCTCCAAGGAACTAATGCTGCAGTAGTTCTTCAGCAAGATGAAAGAAGGTCCCATTTTCCTTGCGGGCTCAGGATTCACCATCAACTAGCAGTAAGGGTATTTAGTGTCTTTGATCAGCACAAGAGATTCCAGATTCATTCAGCTGCTTAAGGCTTCTAAAGATAAAGAATGACCAGAACAGACTCGGGGGACCTTTCAAATTTCCTGCCTTAGGTCCTAAAATGATTAGAAAGATCCAATGTAAAGCCCTTAGAAAACCGATTTGATCAGGTAATGCACCTACTGGAGCACCAGTAGTATGTTGAGTGGAAGATGAATTGCTGGAGAAAGCATTAAAGCATTCTGGTGACATAGCTTGAAATAAAGCAAGCAAGGCAAGCAAATGCCTATGTAAGTGGTGAGCATGAATGCAGTGCTTCTATTTGGCACTGGGTAAGAACTTGTCTGAAACAGCCTACTTTGCTCTTCTACAGAAAACACCAGTCAGAATAGGCACACCTTGAAAATGTAGTAGTTACAATTTCAGACAAAAGAAATTTAGAAGTGCATCTATGGCAGGTACTTTCATCAATCTGGCATTAAAATAATCCAGCAAAGCCATGCATTGAAGGCCACAGCCACTTATCTCTAGAGGCTGAGAACTTGTTTGCTACAATAAAGGTAGTCATAGACCCTGAAAATATGGGTATAACTTATACCAAAATAATTTTATATAGCTCCTTAGGATACCTGTTTACAACAGCAGCAGTAAACAGATTGATTACTGACCAAAATTCTACTGAGGTAGTCACAGCACCATCACAGAAAAAGCAGAACCTTGCTTTAAACATGTAATGCATTGATGGTTGGGGACCAAATCCTACCTATTTAGATTAGTTTGCACCCATGCTTTCTGCATTTCCTTGAGTGGTGTAACTGAGATTAATGCAAACGTTGCTGGGAACAGAAGTGATTTCAGAGCTACTAAAATGTACATTTGTTTCCTCTTGAAGAGAATTTTCTTAAGCTACCATGGCCTTTGTCTGACAGCATGAACCAGGACCATTCAAGCAGTTATTGCTGAAAGAAGTGTAAATATACAACAGATGTACCCGCCAACGGTCACTGCACTGCTCATGTAGCAGTGTTTTCCAGGGTTTGTCTGTTGACAGAAAGGAATGGGCACTTAACAGTAGCGTTTTTGCAGCTCTGATGGTATAAAAGGTTTGTAGTCAGTTTTTGTTTTGATTTTCTCTAGCTAGAGCTCCGGTTTAATAAAAATAAACAGCCTTTCAGAGACAAGCTATTCCTTAGGCAGAGCACCTTTTAACCAAGCCATCCATTTATGCCCATTTACACCCAGACTTTTGGAAGAGTGGGTCAGATATGCACCATTGTTTTTCAGATGTTACCCTGGACTGTTTCTTACCTTTTGTTTTGTTTTCCTATATTTGTCTTCCTCTTAAGGTAGATCCTGATCTTGTCAGATTACTTCCCATTGCTTTCTTCAGCACTATACAATCTCTACAGTTATCCTGTGTGACCTTAAAGATCATCTAATTCCAACCCCCCTGCCATAAGGCAGGGATGCCACCCACTAGATCAGGTTTGTCAAGACCCCATCCAGACTGGTCTTGAACACCTTCCAGGGATGAGGCATCCATAACCTCTCTGGGCAATCTAATCCAGTGCCTAACCATCCTCTGCAAGAAAAATTTCTTCCTAACATCCAATCTAAGTCTCCTCTCTTTCAGAAACCATTCCCTTGTCCTATCATTATCTGCACGAGTAAAGTCCATCCTTTTTATTTTTATAAGAACACTTTAAGTATTGAAAGGCCACAATGAGGTCTCCATGAAGCCTTCTCTTCTCCAGGCTGAACATCCCCAGCTCTCTCAGCCTTCTTCATAGAACAGGTGTTCCAGCCCTCTGATCCTCTTCGTGGTCCTTCTCTGGGCCCATTCTAACAGGTCCACATCTTTCTTGCACTGGGGGCCCCCAACCTGGATGCAGCACTCCAAGTGGAGCGTCATGAGGGCAAAGTAGAGGGAGACAATTCACCTCCCTCAACCTGCTGACCACACCTCTGTTGATGCAGCCCAGGATGCAGTTGGCCCACTCATGTCAAGCTTCTCATCCATCAGAACCCCCAAATCCTTCTCCACAGGGATGCTCTCAATGAGTTCTTCTCCCAGCCTGTACTCATGCTTCAGACTGCAGCATCTTGCTCTTGGACTTGTTGAACCTCATTAGGTTCACATGAGCCCACTTCTCAAGCTTATCTCAAGCTTATCCAGATCCCTTTGGATGGCATCCCTTCCATCTGTTGTATCAACTACACCACTCAGCTTGGTGTCATCTGCAAACTTGCTGAGGGTGTGCTCAATCCCATCATCTATGTCACTGATGAAGACATTGAAAAGCACTGGTCCCAAGACAGACCCCTGAAGGACACCACTCACCACCAGCCTCCACCTGGACATAGAGCCACTGACCACTACTCTCTGTGTGAATCCATCAAGCCAATTCCTTATCCACTAAATGGTCCACCCTTCAAATATTTCCAATTTAGAAATCAGGATGTCATGTGGGGATATGTCAAAAAGACTTGCAGAAGTCCATGTAGATTACATCAGTCCGTCTTCTCTTGTCAACTGATGCAGTCATTCCATCACAGAAGGCCACCAGATGTGTCAGGCATGATTTGCCCTTGGTGAAGCCATACTGGCTGTCTCAAGTCACCTCCTGGTATTGCATGTGCCTTAACGTTGCTTCCAGGATGATCTGTTCCATGATCTTGCCAGGCACAGAGGTGAGGCACTCTGGTCTGTAGTTCTCTGGGTCTTCCTTTCTACCCTTTCTAAAAACAGGAGTGATGTTTCCCTTTTTTCAGTCACCAGGGACTTCAGCTGACTGCCATAACTTTTCAAATATGATGGAGAGAGGCATGGCAGCTACATCAGCCATTTCCCTCAGGACCCTGGGATGGATGTCATCAGGCCCCATAGATCTGTAGCTGTTCAGTTGCAACAGGAGGTCTCGAACCTGCTCTTCACTTACAGTGGGAGGGATTCTGCTCCCCCAGTTCCCCACCTAGAGGTTCAGAGACTCAAGAGATGTGAGAAGCTTGACTGCCAGCGAAGACTGAGGCAAAAAAGTTGTTAAATACCTCAGCCTTCTCCATGTCTGTTGTTAGCAGTACTCCATCTACACTTTTCAGAGGTGGTACACTCACCTTAGTCTTTCTTTTTTGGCCAATGTACCTGTAGAATCCCTTCTTGTTATTTTTTGCATCCCTCATCAAGTTCAGCTCTGTCTGTGCCTTGGCTTCCCTGATCCTATCCCTGCATGTCCAGACAGCATTTCTGTACTCTTCCCAGGGCACATGGCCCTGTTTCCACTGCCTATGCAGTTCCTTCTTTTGCCTAAGTTTGATCAGGAGGTCATTGCTCAGCCATACTGGTTTTCTGCCTTCCCTGCTTCATTTATTGCACATGGGGATGGAGAGCTCTTGCTCTCTAAGAAAAATATCTTTAAAGAGTTGCCAGCTCTGATCAGATCCTTTGTCCCTAAGGACAGTGTTCCATGGGATCTCATCCACTAATTCTCTGAACAACTGGAAGTTTGCTCTTCTGAAGTTGAAGGTCCTGACTTTGCTCTTTGCCAGGCTCACATCCCTTGAGATCACAATCTCAACCAGGGTGTGGTCACTGCAACTCAGACTGCCTCCAATCTTATTTTCTTTAATGAGGTCGTCATCCACACTGGTGAGCACCAGGTCCAGAAACGCTTCTCCTCTGGTTGGTTTGTCTAATATCTGGATGAGGAATTTGTCCTCAGTGTACTGTGAGTCTCCTGAATTGCTCACTGCCTGCCATGTAGCTTTCCTAGCAGACATCCACTTGGTTGAAATCCCCCAGAAGGATGAGAGCCCATGAGGACGATGATGCTTGTAGTTGTAGCCAGAAGACTTCATCAAAGGGCTCCCTTTGTTCAGGCAGCCTGTAGTAGACCTCAACCACAAGGTGCCCTTTGTAGGTCTCATGCTTAATTTTTACCCAAAGGCTTGTAGCTGTTTCTCAGCAGCAACTCTTTACAATCTGCTCCTTAACATAGAGGGCAACACCTCCACCCTTCCTTCCCTGCCTCTCTCTCCTGTAAAGCTTGTAGCCCTCCATTCCAGTGATCCAGTTGTGTGATTCATCCCACCACATCTCTGTGACAGCAATGAGATGATAGTTTTCTAATTGCACCATGGCTTCCAACTCCTCCTGCTTATTTCCCATGCTGCATGCATTGATGTAGAGGCACTTCAGCTGGGCTATGGGCCGCATCACCTTTATAGAGGAATCATTCCCAATTCCCATGAGATGTTTAACAGGTGTTTCCCCATTGTTTTCTAGAGTATTGTCATCCACTGGTTCTTTTGTGTCTCTTACAGGTACATCCACTTCCCCCACAGAGTCTAGTTTAAAGCTGTACTAATGAGTCCTGCCAACTTGCTGCCAAGGACACTCTTGCCCCACTTCATCAGGTGTGTCCCATCTGGCATCAGCATTCCTGGTATCTCAGAAAAACACCAGAGATCATATAACCCAAAACCCTGAGCATGGCCCCAGCTATGCAGGCAATAATTCACTTGATTTGTACGTTGCCTCCTCCTTGGGTCCCAGTATCCAACTGGAAGAATTGAAGAGAACACTACTTGCACTCCTGATCCTTTCAACATCTTTTCAATGGAAATAAAATCCCTTTCTTTTGATGTTTAGTAGTTTCCTTGTTGCAACCTTTGTCCCTACATGAAAGAGTAGGAATGGGTGGTAGTTGTGTGCTTTAATCAAGATCGGTAGCCTCTTTGTAACATCATGAATACAGGCCCCAGGCAAGCAGCAAACCTCTCACAGAAAGATCATCTAGGCAGCAAATGGGCACTTCAGTGCCTTGCCTCTCAGAAAGGAATCTCCAATTACCAACACCCTTCATGCTTTTTTTTTTTTTTTGTGGCACTGTTTCTTATATGTGTGGTTTGCTGGTCCACCTTTGTCCTGCAGCCCTTTTTTGGGGCTTGACCATTACCACTGTTATTATTCTCTCCCTTTTTGAGCCCCAGAGTATCATAGAGTATCATACCTATTGCGTAGGGGCCCTTCCAGGGGCAATGGGGAGATTCCTCGAGATTCCTCCTCCTGGTCTGAGCAGAGACGAGTGTTCGGCTTTTTGCTTCTGTCTTGCAAGTCCATCAATTGTGTGAATTCAGGGTTGGAGGCTGCCTTACTAGTCCCTTCAGAAGACTGAAAGCAGGGCTGTTGCTCAGCCTGTGCCAGCGCTTGATACCACTCACTGACCTTTCGCTCAGATTCCTGAATGTTTCACAGCCTGTTGAGCTCCCCCTCACAAGACAGCAACTTGCTCAAAAAAGCTCACCCAGCTGGGCACACTTGCACCCACAACACCAAATTCTGCCTTTGGACCCTGGGGGGCCATCCAGATTCTGGAGTTCCCCACAACTAGGGGCCTGGGAAGCTCTTTCAGTCCTCAGGGGCTCTGCCTGCTTGTAGGCATCTGCCAAAGGAAGGACGTGAGGGACATGGCCTCTCCATCTGCCTTTTGGTCTCAGCCCAGCACATGGGCACCATCTTTGCTTCAGTACCAGCCTGCTCCTTGTCACTACTGGTACGGAGGGGCCACCTCCCGCCCATCTACGTGCCCTGCCCGCCTAGCTGCGGGCCGCTGGCGCTCCGTGGGGGCTGCCTCAGTACGTGAACTGCCGCAGCTCCCCGCTCCACCCCAGCCTCACCAACTGCGCTCCCATGAGGGCTGCTGGCTGCCTCCATGCAGGAAGCCCTTCGGGCGTCGCCATCAGCTCCCCCTGCTGCAGCAGGCATCTGCCCGGGAGCCCATTGCTTCAGGGAGTCTGTAGTGGCTTCCTGGACACTACAGCCTTCGTCCAAAGAGTTTAACATTGCTGCATAGATTTAAACGGAGTTCGGCCAAGCAGCAGGTGATTTACAGCACTGTAGATCACCGTGACAAGTGCTGTGCAGCTGGGGCAGTGGCAGAGTGTCACAATCCCACATGGCAGGGGGGACTCACCTCCAGTCAGATGAGGTTCACTCATGGCACACTCAGTCCCTGGTTCCCTCCAGAGGCTGTCATCACAGGGCCATTAGGAGTCCTAGACCAGCTGTGGCAAGCCCCAGCCAGCCATCATTCAAAGACAGTTCACTTGCCTCTGACTGTCAGCATTTCTCCATGCTCCACTGCCCAGCAGTAATGCACAGAGAAGAGCACTATTTGGGTAATGGAGTCAGAATTCCCCTGATGTTTCCACCCATCTAATTTCTATTAAAATTACTTATCTTAAGTCATTGATCTTTTATAATTGCTATTTTCAGCAGGCAGCATTTTTATGTACTTTTTTCCTTTAAAGAAAAATTTATATTAAAATTATCAATATTGGATGTTTTTATACAAATTGACATTGGAAACTTTAATAAATATTTCTGTGAAATAGCCCTATCATTGTGATTTAGTTTTGAGCAACAAATACACATCAAAATAAAGATAACTTTTCTAGCAGTTTTAATTATTCTGCATTTTTTCCTCCGTGACAAATGAGTTGTGAAAGATCTAAGGAAATACCTTTAAAATCTGTAACAAAGCCACCATATGCAACTACTCACTGTTTTCAAACCCTTTTGCTTATCAGTGCACATAATGCACTATTTTTAATCTCAATCTTCCTATTGATCAAGCATAAAAAAATGCAGAATGCCAATATACACCCATGCATACCAAGATGTTGAAAATGGACAATAGTTTCCTTCAGCCCAATTGAAAGTAATTGTGTAAAGAAACAAATACAGGGACATGAGTTTTAACTATTGTCACACAGTAACTATTTAACTAGTTTATTTAACTATTTAGCACACAGTATATGTATCTCTATGCATCTCTGAAAACTACCATAACCTCTGGTGAGTTTCTGCTAGTATTGATCACTTTATTCCTCATGTCTTCCAGGCTTTATACTGTTTATCTTTTGTATTTGCTTTTGCTAAATGGTATGGCCTAGCCATTTATGTTTGGCTAGTGGTCTACAACAGAGACCAGATTCCTTCCCAAATGCTGCTCCCTGATGACCAGTGAAGCCTTTTTACTCCATCTGTTTTTAAGGAAAAATCTTCTGAAATTTAACAATTTGTGCTCAAAGGTCATTCATCCTACCAGCACACACACAATGACATTATGTATCCTTGGAAAAGTGGATTTTACAGGACTTTAGCCCCACTTTTTCCAAACTTTCTCAGAAGTTCTCTGTTTCTAGCCATTTTGACAGGAACACACAGTTCTTGCTGAACTACTTAGCAGGTAATACAGTCACTCATTTTGTAGCAAACACATACCACACCCGTGCCCTGTAGTATTAAAGTTAAGGTATTTCTGAAAGTGAACACCATAGGAGAGCTCTGGAGCTCTCCACAGACTGAATTCCCTGCTCCTACACAAAAAGGCTTTTCAGCTAGTGAACTTTATGCTTTTCTCTTTCCAACTGGTTCCAAACAGCTTTTTCATACCTGCAATAGGTGTGACTCTGGAGTGCCTTCTGTGGTAAGGCAGCTAATTGGTGAAGCCCCAAGCCACTGAGGAACAGTTTTGTGAATTGTCTTATGGATATCTGATGTGCGGAATAAAAAGTGCTCAATGCATAAGACTGGAAAGTCAAGCTGGAAGAGATAATATACTCAATTCTTTGATTGCTCCTAGTAGATAATTCTGCTGTCCAGAGACAGGGATGTTATTGTGCCCCTGGGACCGAGTCAACTAATGCATTTTACCTAGATGAATATGCAATAATGTCAATGCAACTGCTTGAAATGCACAGCAACAGGCAGAAGAGAATCTAGTGGCAAGGATAATTGTACTAGCTGAGCAAATGGCACTTGGTTAAGATACTGCAAGGAAAGTGAAAGAAAGGCTACAGTAAGGCTTTATCTACAGCAACAGGAAAACAGAACAATCTGAAGTTTTTTTTTTTTTTTTTTTGAGGGAGAAAGGCAGGAAAAGAGGTAGCAAAAATGAATCTGATGTTCAAAAACAATTATATTGTCAAAAATCTATATTCACCTAAAGAGAAAAACAACATATTTGGATGACTTGTATAAAATCAACATAGAAGAAAAACTGGAGTCCCACCCTGTTACAGTACGGGAGGAGCCACCATGAAGTAGAATATTCAGACAAAGAAGTGATTTTATTTTTGCCACAACATATATATAGAAGCTGAGAATTTCTGCCCCAGGCTATCATGAAGACCTTGAGCTTGAGATGTTTCTGAGAAGGACTAGAGTTCCAATTACAGGGAACTTCCCACCTATATAGTTCGTTATATCTATATAGAGCTACTATATTAAGGTATATAGATCCATAGCATGGAACAGTCTTCAGATATACATTTAAATTTGTTAACTTGAGTTCTGAAATAATATAAGGCTTCATCCCTCAGAATATCAGGCTTAGAAAACACTCATTTAGAGGAAATGATATTTAACTGCCTATATTGGTCTTCCCATTATAATGCACTATGTAATTTGAATGTGTTGAGTTTTCACTAAACCAAAGAACTCCAAAAGGTGTGTGGAACAGGAAACTGGAGGTCTGCTTTTTTTTTTTTTTTTTAAAAAGACATTCTGTACAAGTTTTTAGTTGAAAAGTTGCTTTCCACTGAGTAAAAAATGCAAGTCTTTGGTCAAGTTTATTTAGAAGTCCTCAAGGTTTAAACTTTGAAATTAAAAGAATGTGAAATTCCACCATTAGAATTACTTAATATTTAAATAAAATAACAATATGAAACACATTAACTGTAATAATGAAGAACCACCTTCATCTTTCCTCATCATACTAATAATACAAATCACATGGACAGTGAAGACAAACTCTAGTCCAAGGGAGGCTATTCCATACTAACAAAGAAACAGTGTTGACCATACCCTACTGAAAGCCCATATTGAATATAAACTAATAAGGTTTCTACAATATTTCATCCAATTTTCAATAATTAGTAAAATGAGTTTTGCTTTAGATTGCCACTGGACAGAGGAAGAAAAATAGAAAAAGGATACCTACTTGTAGGCACTTTTTTTTTTTTTTTTTAAAAAGTGTTTCTCTAAAATATTGCAACTTACCACAGACATTTTAACTGAGTTCATTTTAATCATCTTCGGTCAATCTGTGTCAAGAGATATTACCAAACTGCTTCCTACAGGTACTAAATAAGTACAGAGTGATTTCCAGACCTAGAAAAAATTTCTTGACAGGCAGAGGAGATTACTTAGTACCAACTGCCAAGCTTCAGAAAGTTCATCTTTGCAAGGAATGTGTACACATCTGCTGTTGAATATTCCACGAGGGATAGCATTACATTTCCTTGGCATACCATCTCCTCCACTGGCACACTCAAGCAACATCAGATGTTATTGTCTGTACCATATCAGCTCTGTATAAAAATGGACATCTTTTGCCCTGTCACATCAGCAACTTCCCTTTCCGCTGAGATCTCAGAGTGCTTGCCAGTATTCCAGGTTTGCAGTTTCTTCCCTCTTCTTCCTCCCCAAAGTAACAAGCAGAATGCTTTACAAATCTCTTTTTGGATGAATTTTGTTCCATTTCAAATGAACAATCTTTTAATGGAATAATCAGAGGCTGTATTTGCATAACAATAGTCTCTCAATTTGCCAAACAGATGCACAAAAGATTAGATACTGGAAGCACCATTACCTACTGTACCACTGCGTACACACAACTACATTCCTCCTCAAGTTGCCAATGCTACCCTTGTCCTGACACTTAGCCAAACCCTAAAACATTAAATTGCATAGTACTCATAATACCTGGTAGTGATTGATGTGTCACTAGCAACTGGCAAATTCACAAGACAACGGTAATGTGTAATTTGTCATTAATGGACCCAGCTTGATAGCATTCATGGCCAGTTTAAGAAACTTAACTCAGAACAAATTCATTCACACAAATGTGACAATCAAGAAAATCACTCTCTCCAGCACTAAGGAAAGAATAAAAAAGATGAATATGAATTCCTATGGGAATATAGGGTTGGCATAAAGTACTCAGCTCTGGAGAATAAAAACCTGTTTATTCGCTGAAAAGCTATCACAGAGGGGAGGCAATTTCTCCAAAACTGCAGTTATTTGACATGCCTCAACAATAAACTGGAGAAAGTGTTTTCAGAACAGAGCAGCTCTTCTCTCCTATACTGGGTCTGGCTGGAACGTTAACTTTCCCTGCAGCAGCCCATAGGCCCACCACCTCACCCCAGCAACACTATTAAATTTCATTATCAATTCTCGTCTTAATAGTGTCTTAGGTCCTCCCTCCATCCTTAAGAAAAATTGCATAATACATACAATGCAGAATTATAAGCAGAAATCTCAAGACTGAGATGTGTTTAGTTAATACCACAATGAGGTACCTGAAGGAGAATACTTATTTCTGCATTTCACACTTTGGACACGTTCATAACCCTGACAAGGGATAGTCTGTCAGAACTGTTCCTACAGAGAAAAGGTATTAGTCAGAGGTACTTTAGATTAAGGCCATGTGGTACAAACAAGCCACCCAGCACTGCTAAATTCCTCCCCTTAGAAGTATGCATGTGCATTTACTAGCATACACTTATTTCCCTCCAGACACCACTACTTATGTTTGGGATAGCTAATTCAGAGAAAGAAGAATAAGTTATAATTTTGTGACTTATAAACATTAAATACAAAAGGGTCATCTATGATCAGTGAAAACAACCACTGAGTAACATACATCCTATTCCTAGCTGGTCTTTCCAGTAGCAAGCCATATCCTGTAGTATGAGCGTAATAGTGTTAATATTGCAAATGTCCTCAAACACATTTGAGGAGTACAAGCTGCATGCAGTCATTCATTTTAGTTAATATAGGATAAAAGCAAAGGAGATATTTTAGGAAGTTTGACTAGAAGTGATGAAATACAACTATATCTGAAATACTGACTAAATCCATGCATCTGTTTTGGAGACACCAAGTCCCTATCTGCTTTAGGTCAGGACAGTAAAACTATAAAACGTGATTCACAAATAGATCCTAATTACTAAGTTCCAAGTTGCAGGCAAATGCTAAGTGAGGTTAAGAAAAAATACCACTTTAAATGTTTGTTAAACACAGAAGTACTGGTTGGCAACGTGGATGCTGCTGTACACAATCCTAAATCTGGAAAGCAATGTTGAATTAATTCAAAGAACCTGCTGCTGCAATGTTTCTTTAAGAAGCACAGAAGGCAGAAGGAATGAGATAGGAAAACATTCTTCAGTTTAAACAATATGCAATACCAGGCTTCAGGCATGAGAGTTGAGAGATCATTCTTTAAACAGCAAATACACAACTTTGTGTATCATCAGATCTTATAAGGTACCAATTTATAAGTATTCCAGTATCCATAAAAATGTTTCTTCCTTCCTTTGCTTCATGAATTCTCAAACTCATCTCTTGATTCATCTGCAAGTTCTTACCTGCAATTCACAGTTTACTTTTCACTTCAATCTCTTGTTAATCACTCAGGCAACAGAGCTAACAAGCAACAGCAAAGTAAAATATCTAACAACCAAAGTAGTCCAAAAATATTCAAAGTCTTCAATATATAAACATCTACATGCAGGTTATCTGTCAATGTATTGACACAGAACCAGTAGTAAATTGGGAACTAACCAAAAACAGAAATCCACCTGCAGTGAATATGGTTTAAAACTAGTAGTTCAACTTGTGCTCCATAGGGCAATGATGAAGTGCACTAAATGTCTAATCCTGTCTGTTAATTTAATCCTCTGTCGTTTATCTCAATTTTTATGGTCACCAGTTCCAAAGATGAACATGCTTTCCCATACTGAAAATTGAACATTAATTTATCCATATCTGTGACCTAGAAAATTTATATTTATCATGTATAAAATGTTTTTAAGGATTACATTCTAATCATGCTCAGGCATGCTATTAAGTAGAAGTTTCAAACTTCTCTTGACTGCAAGTTACCCTCAGGATTACATTTCAAGGTCTTGAAGTGAATGCTGTAAGGGACTGGGAAGCAGGATTTCCAGGTTCTGCTCCTGACTTTACTCCATAACTTTGTGCAATTCCACTAAGACAAAGAAAAAGCAAAGTTCTACTAAAAGACAAATGAAACAACCCCATAACCAGTGGTGTGGTGTTAGTGTGACTAATGGAAAAACTGTATATGTAGCGGGCTTCAACAGAAGCTAATAAGGAGTAAGTGTTTTTCAGTAACCTGCTCAAGCTTCTATCTTCAATATCCTGCATTTCTCACCCATCCAGCCTTGTCATTTCCTTTGGCATATCTTGCTTTGGAGGTGTAGCAATCCAGCTGAGAGATGGTTCTTTCAAAAGCTTTTAGTTTTTTTTTTTTTGGTTAAAAAAAATGTCCAGATCTGAATATTTCCTTCTCTTCATCACTTCACTTCCACTTGATGATAAAGGCTAGGAAATAGGATGTTTCTTCACAGGAGTCTTGGTGCAGATACTGAGGGATTTTTTTTTTTTTTTTTTTACAGACCTCTATCTCCAGCACTTAGAAATCAAGAGAACTGGCAAGACACAGTAAATATAGACAGTGCAAGGAGGTAAGCACACAAGAAAAACAAATGGATTCTCCTTCTACTGCATAAAGAATAATTCTGTGTAAGGGCTAAGGAGCTAGAGGTGGCTTTAGGTTACCTTTTCAATTCTTCAGCCTTTGGCTAGTATAGGAACAGACATTTTTCCAAAGCAGATTAAAGTAGCCATACATAACCCCATGCTAAATTTTTGCTTGAGTTCAGCAGTCATAGAAGTAACTGCTGACTACACTCCAAACGTGAGCCAAAAGACTTCTAATCTGGATCCAAGTCTCCCTGGAAGCTTAGAGGTACTTAGATCCAGCTTTCTGGGTCACATCCAATTTTGAACTTTTGTTTATCTTGTACAAGCTATCAAGTCTCCATTAGATAAGGAATATAAAAACAAGTAACAACATGGTCTTCCCTAGCAAACTGTGATGGCCATGTCATCCAAATAAGATCTCTCAACTGAGAGAGACTCAATAGTGCTAACAGTGAGCAATTGCTTAGAAAAAAAAAAAAAAAAAGCTATAATCCAATAAAAAGTAGAAGAGACCTGGACTGGGAAATGAAGCAGTGAAGAGAGGAATGAGTTTACAGAATTGTGTACAACCTGAACAAAAAAAAATGTGAGCATCTGGTCCCCCTGTTTCACAGAACAAAGGAAGATAAAAGGTGGGAAAGGAGAAAGAACCATTCAGGGAGTGTGAGATCAGCTTGAGGAACTCATTGCTAACATGCCAAGATTCTAAATTCAAAGGAGAAAGTTATGCATAGCAAAAATACCCCAAATTATAACAGCTGCCTTTTACAGAGGTATGTTTAAGAAAGCAGGGAAATAATTGTAAAGGACAAGGTGTGTGGCTTTCAGCCTTAAGTTGGTCTCTAGAAGGTGACAAAAGCATAGGAGGTGCAGGATGCCACCATGATTTTTCACAACCTCTAATAAAACTCCCAGTGATGCCCAGTGTTGAAGAAAATCCACTGGGACACCTGGACTTACACAACACATACTCTTTTCCTATGAAATGTTTAGTGTTGCAGTATAAGCAATATTTTATTTAACCAGGGTCTGTTTTCACTTGCTTGTACCTCAACATTATTTTCCTTTACTCTGATAGCTGCTTGTGAGGAACAGTTTATACAGCCACAGAAGCCATTTGGCAGCTTAGCATGTCCTGGAAGCCCTGCACACAGCTGCCCATGACTGAGCAGTCAGTTCACTGCCAGTAATTAGACATTATGAGTGAATGGCAGCAAAGCCTTTCTAGCCAGTACTCTCTGGCTGAAGGCACAAATGCTGCCAAATTCCATTGGAAGGGAAAGCCCTCTAAAACCACAGACATCCTCTGAGGAGCATGCAGGGCCAGACCCCAGCCTACAACTACAGCCTTCAACAAACTGCACTGCAATAAAGATAAATTTAAGTTTCAAAGCAATCCTCAAAAGCAACAGGTTCCTGAGATTTACAGGTACCACATGCATCGCATCTAGGACCGTTTGCTGTACAATTACTAAGACACTATAGAACACCAGCCTCTCTCTGAAGTATAAAAGCAGAATTTTACTTTTCTTTATGCTATGTTTTCCAGTTAGCAGCTCTTCTTCCTCTGCACTGTAGGTAATTGTTCACCTGTACCCCTCATCCTTCATGTCTGTCTACACAAAGGAAAGGCAGTGCCAGGTGAGAGAACAAGCAGGAGCCTATGTGCAAAGGGAAAAAATATAGCTGTCAGGTCTTGCATGCTGGAAAGAGCAGCTCAGCAAGAGTCAGCTCCAGACCAAAGGACAAAACTGACAGTTGGAGTCTCGGCCAGGCTCAGCTATTGGATAAGGTTTGCTGAATTCACCAGTGCTCCCCTATCACCTCCACTTGATCCTAATTCTGAAGAGTATATTGGAATAGGATTGTTAGTGGCAACAGATGCTCATGAAAACTTCACATCTTTAAAGCAGCAGCTCCTTTAGCCTAAGCATAATGCAGAAAAAATATCAGGAAAAGCCCAGTCCTTCAGTGTACCCTCTTCACTAGCATCTTTTACACATGTACAACATCTGTTACTACATGACTCCTCAGTGCATGGATGCTTCTCAGTCCCAATGCAAAATACTCCCAACAGCAGTCCAAAAGCTCTGCAGAAGTACTTCAAATACAGAGGGCACTTCTAACTCCAGCTCTGAGACTCCCACTTTGTTCAGCCAACAAGATCAACGACAACACAAGCTAACTATCACTGTCACAAATCTAGCTATCTTTAAACTGAAAGTTGCAGCTACTGTATGATGTTCCTATTACTTGTCATGCCCTGGTGAGTGGAAGAATGCCTCGAAACTTCATATTTACCTGACCTATTCAGGCACAAACTTACAGAAGCATGAAAGACTCTGGCCCCACAGCCATCTGTGAACTATTCAAGCAGAATTTACCCTGTCAACCTCAAGTCACTTCAACTCGTCTTTACGTTCTACAAGTCCACTATCAGCTATAGGATTTTTCTGTGTTTAACTACATCAGGAATCCCAAGCTGATCAAAATGAGCATTTAAGACCTGTTAGCAGAGCAAGTCTTATATAATTTGTTTCCCAATAGAACATTGTTTGAGGTATTTGAGTGATGTTGAATATTTACATTTAAGTTTTACTAAAGTAATTACCAAAGTTTTTTATTTTTAATTTAAACATGCTTGCACAAAAAGCTACTTCTAAAAAAAAAAAAAAAAAAAAAAAAAGCCATGTAGCTGTTTCTCTTCTCTCAAAATGCCTCTCAGGTTTTAATTTTCTTTAGAAGTTAATGTTTTAAATATTTCAGATAAGATATGGTAACATATTGAAGATACTAGAAAAAGATTTGCATAGCAACAGTAACACAATTTTCTCCCACACAATGACCCTGATTTTTCCTAAAAGTAACCTGAACAAATGAGATCAGATTCATTTTTGGAGTGGCCTCACAAGGTTTACTGTGACTACCCTTAAGATGAGCCTGTTTGAATTGCCTCTGGAAACTTGTCCACTCGTTGCTTCATCAAAACTGTGCCTGTGTTAAAACTTCCCAAGGAATGAATGCATGGCAAGGTCTACAGGCACCCAACATTCATTTGACATATTTCAGTTAAATACCACTCAATATAATACCTTTTGGTCACACTAACACAATTTAGTTCTTTTCTCCTTCAATAATTCTCTAGATTATTCTGATTCTTCACCTAGACCATTGAATCTGCAGTCACCGTACAGACAAGATACCAAGGAGCTTTTGATCAAGATCTCTTCACTTCGCCTTAACAAGTAGCACTGATTTTTAAAGAAAAACACCAGAAAACTACACAATAAAGCACTGTAAAAACAGGTGCCAGATATAAAATGGACTTCAAGATGGCTCTTGGGTTCCCCTAACATAGTTGACTGACTGCTCAGCATTCAGAGATCATAGTTATGAGTCTCCCCAGAAATTAAGGTATATGCTATGTTCCCCAAGATATATGGAAAGCATTAACCAAGACAATTGCAAGAATGGTAGGAATAATGGTTGGAAACTGTCAGGATATAGCATTTTTCCAGCCACATCTGCCAAATGCTTTGGTTTCTAAGCAGTGACATCAGATGAACAGAGATGTACAGAAGACTTATTTCTTCTTCATCTTGTCTCTAATATGAAAGGAACTGTCAAACACTGCCAGCTAGCAGCACATACTACAGACTCACTGGCAAAATGGGCAGATGCAAGAAATGAAGGCAAGAAAACACTTAGGGAGTGGTAGGTGCTTAATATCTGTTGGCAGATGGTCCATATTTATTCAGCCAGAGATGAAGTCAAAAAGAACCACAAAGCTTTAATAAATATTTGTTCTGTCTTTAAGACAGTTTCTCTGCAGAAGGTAGAAAGGTTCCTGGTCTTTCTATGTTCTTTGAGAACTGTTTCTCCTCTTTTCCTTCTGCAGCAATACATTTTGCTCCAGCTAAACATTTCCCCCTCCTGCACATGATACCTGCTCCAGCACTATACCTTTCAGATAAATGAGCTCTTCCTTCATCCCTAATGAGGCAGACATTCTTTCCATAAATTCAGTTTCTCTTCAGCTCTTTTTAGATCCTGATATGGAAGCCTTCTGTTGCAATCCCCTAGATGCAGGGAAGCAGGTAGGTCAGATCATGATTTTTTCTTCACACCTTGGTTTAATGCAACTCAAACAGCAAGAGGGCAGAAAAGTGGTAGTAGCCAAGGGAAGTAAGCCTGGGTTGCTTTTGACTCAGCAATTAAAACACCTAGTCACATCTATCCTTGCTTTAGGACAGATGCAATGAACTGTGTGGAGTGACATTACCTATCTTTTATAGAAGAAAAAAAAAAAAAAGGTTCTTCCCATCTCCTTCAAACAGTTTGCATAGTTCGAAAGAGAAACTTTTGGTACAAGGTTTACCTTCCACAAATGTAGAAGTACATCTTCCTGGGTTAATACTTGAGAAACCCAATACAGTAATCAAAGTATAGTGGCACCTCTTGAGGGCAGTGTTCAAGATATCTCCCAGAACCCTGCACTTTCTCATGCAGGGCAGGAAGGAAACAGGGAATGCAAGACCTGTCATATATGCATTTATGAAAGGCCACTTCTATTGACACACATCACACTGTCATGTCAACCATATTCATAAAGAGTTTTATCCTTGACCATCCTGCATTGCTGACTGTCCCCAGCCTCAAAGAAGCCTACTGAGACAGCATCCTATCCAGGAGCATTTAGCGTTGAATAATACTAGATTAATAATTGCTTCAAATTGTAAACTGGTTATTTACTAATAGTAGTTGTTCACACTGTTTACTTTTTTCTTTCAAAGACCTTTTGGATATAACTATTACTTTTAGACAAGTACAGAAGAAAGTTCAGTTACCTAAGCAATAATGTTAACAGCATACTGTGAATATGGTTAGGGAAATCTAGCAGATATTTTAAAAATAAAACCACCACAGAAGACCTGCAACACCCTACATGCAGGGTTAAAGATCTGCTAGAAACTTTTATCACCTAAAGATCTTAGAGGCAAAAAATGGATTTTTCAATCAAGCTGACCATATGGTGGTGTTTTTTTTCTCCTAATACTCAGTGTTATGTTCATGCAGAAAAGACAGATCACAGAAAAGGTCATTACATGCTTAATCTGATCTTCTATGGAAAAGAAGCTAAATCTGTAATATTTTTGCAATTTCAATGCAACAAGAACATTCTTACTGTAAGGTGGGGGAAGAACACCACGCTGTTAATACCCAAGTCTGACACCCTTAATCTTTAAGTATACAGACCACTATAATATTTTGAGTAACCTGTGATTTTCTTCATAGATCTTCATTAAATGAGTTATTTTTTTCTTTCCAACTAACTGAAAAAATACAGCAAGTGTTTCTTTTTATTATCTCTTTCTGACACTGGACATTTCAAGATGTTTTACTGGAAAGAATGAGCTATTTAAAATAGATGACAGATTTTTGAAGGATTGAGTGTTTTTCTAAAGAAAAATAGTAATATATACTTAAGCCCATCTTGATGTTTTTGATAAATGCCTCTTCATACAGGTGTACTGCTTTAAGACTGACCCTGGTTTTGTAGTGTTTTAGGGAAACTGAGCTTTATTAAATATAGTTTTTCTAATACAAGTGTTTTCTATGCTCAAACTGTGAGTCTTAGATCCACCTGAGGACTACTCCACTAGCTTCAGTTATAAATCTGTCCCAAGTCTTCAGACAATTGTCTTCTCTTTATTTTACAGATGTTCTTGTAAGGGGTGGCTGAAGGTATGTACACATTCTGTTTATTTTTCCCAGTCAATCCAATAATCAATCTCAGTGTTTAACCATTTTGCTTCCACTTTCCCTAAATAACATCTCTGAGCCAAGGCAACAAAATCCAGAAAAGACACCTAACACTTTTGAAAGGTATCAATATCTGAGAAAGTAGCCCTTGGAGCTATTAACCTTAAGGGAAACAAAAGCCTAACACTTTGGCTAACTTTTCGCAGAACTTGATATGTCAACACATACAGATTTTCTCTGTGGGAAGGAGAAATTAAGTCTTCATCTATAGTACCATGAAGATTTCAGGCATTTTTATGCCTTGGGCTTTGTTAATTTCACTGACTTCAGTGCCAAGGAAGTACACAGAACAGCAGAGATTTTATGTTAAAAAAACCCTGTGTTGAAGGAACTCAACCCAACAAAATCCAATTGACAAATGGCAGGCAGCCAACTGCATGCATGCAACCAACTTTTTAAATGCTGTTCACACAAACTTGTAGTACAAACAGCTCATCTCTTACAATCTGCCTTTAACAAAATACTTGAACATGTACTCAGCCAGTGTAGGGTGATAATGTTATCTGATATTTAGGTACTCTTTAATAAGTGTGCAAGAGTTCAGGATTTAGTGTGTGAATTTCATGGATGATAACAGCCTGAGAACCTATACTATGATCTGTAAATTTCCATGCAAGCTATACCAAAATTGTTATATAAAACTTTATAGTTTTCCAACATATAAGTGTCCTATAATAAATCCTTACTCTGAGATATAAACTCATTTGTGATAAAACAGGGCTTCTGCAACAGCAGGCAGGGTACAAGACAAGGGAACTCCTCCTCCTGATCTCTGGATCTGCACATACCAGAGACTATAAAATAATAATAATCATCATCATCATCATCTTTGTGCAGTGAAAGTAATTCTTAAGCAGAGCAGACCTAGCACTTTTCCTTCCTTGCACAGTTCTCCCTATGGCATGCAATTCTGATTTCGACTGATTTAGGTGGGTGTATGTGAGAAGATAACTGGACCTCTATTGTCTCTAAAGATGTCATTGCTACATTAATTTAACTGTGCTTCCTGGCAAATGGCTCACACTTCTGCAAGGGCATTTAGGAATGGTTTTGCTCTAAAAAAAATATTAGGTTAATTAGACATCTGCTCTTTCCTCTGTTTACACTGCTTTCTTGATCCTCTCTCATTTTTCCTCAGTGTTGGCACATACAAATAATTCAAGTTTCTTCAATGCTATGCGGTAACTTCCCTCTAGGTTCAGCCCAGATTTGCTCTTAGCCTGGTGCTCTTCCTGCTCCTCCACATCTCCTTAATCTGTTTCAATTCTCTCCTTTTTCGTCAGTAATGGCTCATCATCCATGTATTTATCTTATCTCCACTCACCAAGGTAAGAAGCATTTCAACAATGTAGAGCACTGTAAGTGCTACAATGCTATATAAATGTTTTGAAATAATTCCTTTGGGGTAAAAAAGGATTTTTTTCCTCCAGCTGAAATTAATAAGATGATCTTACAAATAAAGATGAGATGGATTTGCTCAAAATTATATCCTAATATAATATTCTAAATTTAGTCCCTCTCTCATTCTTAGAGAAGTATAATAACAGTGCATTACCACAATTTCACTGGATTTTCTGACAAGTGTTTTGCATCCAACAGAACAGAACTGAGCACAACTATGGGCTTATACTTCATCATGGTAAGACATAAGCATCAGAACACAGTTGTGCAAGTTCATTTTGTTTCAAAACCAAAGATGAGATGATGTCCTATCCTCACACTGAGTATACAAATCAGTGTTGACTTAAAGAGACATCCTAGAATAGCAATGTTTGAATAATTAGCATTAAATATTATATCTAGTTTATTTTATTACATTAATATATTAAGTATGTTCTAAAGGAAGTCTCTTGAAGCGTCACTAAGGGAAGCAAGCAAAGCGCTTTGCACTGACAAGTCCATTTTCCTCCCCACAAACTAACCCACCTCACACATAGTCTTGATCACATGCTGTTTTGAGGATCAGCTAGCTACTTTAGGAATAACAGCTAGAAAAATGGAGAACAAGTCCAATCATACACCCAGCATCCCCTAGTATCTCACCAGTGCCCAGAACCTGAAGCAACGGTGCTTGGTGCAGCAAACATGCTAGCAGTGATAGGAAGAACTGAGGACTCAGGTTCCCAGATCCTTGCTGAACAGAGCATGAGATGTAGACAGACCATTTGCCTGAATTAGAAGGCACCACCCTCACACATAATCCAGGCTATTGTGGGGAAAACCTGACAGTTTTACAAGAAGATTGGGTTCAACTTTTTTGGAAGCACAAATCTTCTACCTGACAACTTACACACCAGCCTGTGCAGGCTGAAGGAAAAACACTGATTATTCTAAATAACCTTTGGAGTTTGTATCAGCTCTGTGATAAACAGATTGGTAATACTGTCTTGAATAGAACCAGTTAACAGGTCTCAGCTGAGCATGATGTCAGGTATATTAAAAGCAATCTCAAATCTCAATAGATAAATACTACTTCAGGACAAAATTACAAGTCTGAAAACTGTCAGCTGTTCTAGGCCCATTTCTGTTTCCAGACTGGGTAGAAGTGAGATTTAGGGGTGTATTATTCACTGCTAGTGCAGAAAATACCAAACAGTGCCAGGATGCCTTTGGCATTCTCGTTCAGAGTTCACTGTCTGGGATGTTATTCCTTGTGGGACTATGTGATGACAGATGTTAGTCACTTTAGCAGATAATAACATGGCAAGCCTACCCAGAACTACATGCACCAATTCCTCCTTAGCTTTCAGTGCAAAGCTCTGTCAATAAGCTTAAAGGCCAGAAGCACAGCATTTCCTTTGGGATGGGATGGGATTGCATTTGTTCTCAGGTTCTGTCCTGAAACAACAATGGTGTTTTCACCTCAAGGTGAAGTTTCACATTCTGCCAAACTATTATGACAAAGTAAAATGCAAGTGCATGTGGCGCTTTTGCTTCTGGAAAAGACCGACCACCTCTTACCTAGTATAACACCCAAGTCAGCACCTCCAGGATTTGCTGCTTGTCAGGTATCATTCAGCTCTTGTTTTACTGGCTTTAGTGACTACCCGCAGGTCTCAGTAGGACACTAGTGATGAAGATACATGGTTGCAGAGCTCTTAATTTGTTAGGAGGATCCCTCCTGAAGTACAACCCACTGACAATTTAAGATTTTTTACAAAGGATGAATTTGGACAAAATGCCAGAAATTCTGCAAGTTTTCAAATAAATTGCCTCTTCAGAGGATAACTCAGTGATTTTTGCAGACTTGGAGAGAAGCAGAGCAGTATAGGGAATGCTACCTAATAGCTTTTAAGAATGGTGAAAAATGATTTGAAAAGCAGTGTACAGAACTGAATATCAATCCTTCCCCTAAACCTGAAGGATTAGGGCAAAGAAAGAAGATTAATAGGCCCAAATTATGCCTTTTGATGTGATAGTACAAAGTCAGTAGTATAAAATCTTTTTCACAAGACTGGAAAGAAAAGGTAAAGTAAAACCTAGTCACAAAATTCACTCTGTGGTGCATTCCCACAATACTTTTGTATGTGGCCTAGCTGTCCATCTGTTTTCTCCCTTCAATTGTGATTAAAGGTAATCTTTTAGGTTGTCCAGATATTTACTTTTCCTGATTGATTAAAGGCATAGATATTTTGTTTAAATATACATATTCAAAAACAAAGGGAAAATCTCCTCATAAATTCTCATGGTGATGGTGCACCTGAAGATCCTAGTAAGTCTAGAAACAATTCATAAGAACATGTACAGTGAAGCCAGGACAATTTGTGCTTAAGTCAGTTGCATAACAGTAAAAGAATCTGAGAATCACAATTGCTCGTCCGTCCCTGTCCTATTCCTTCACACACATACACTTTAATAAAAAGTAAAAGACATAAGAGTTAAGAACTTATCAGTTGTTAGTGTTTCAAAAATAAAGAATGTGATAGAACTATATGCAAGTACATGAAGCTGAAAAATACTGAAGCAACAGGGTAACTAGAACTGTTGGTTTCCCTACACGGGAAGGCAATATAGTTTAGCAAGTAAGCATTAGTTGGGATAGTGTCAAATATCAAGGCTTTTTTAAATGCAAGTTTCTGGAACATTCAGAGCTTCTCCATACACCACTAAATAGATGTTTGACTTGGATTTTTCTATGTACAGGCATAGGCTCACAAGCAGCTCATAAATATTATGATCTATTAAGCTATAACAATTCCTTTCAGACCAGAAATCTGCAGTCAAATTCAACCCATTAAGTTCTCAACTCACTGAAGATGTTCTCGTGAATTGGATTTCACCTAGACATTCCCATGAGACTGCAAGGGAATGCTGTACTAGTACAGTTCTTAATAAACCTTAAAATAAGACATGAGGTTATGCTGTGAAGCACCTTAATGTGAGAAAACAAGTGTTCCAAAAGCTACCAATTTACACATGACCTACTGTTTTGTTTTCAGTGAAATGAACTAACTGTTGAGCTGAGTTAAACTATTTATCACTCACAGGGAAGTCTGAAATTGTACCTGAAAAAACATTCCAGTGTTTGGATTGTGAAATCAAAAAGCTCCTTTCAAGCTCATTACTGAACTGGGCATACAAAACCTACATTCTTAATGCCATGGCCTTTTTACTACCATGAGTATCTCCCTCCCCCCTCCCCCCCCATGGAAATGCATATGAAAGAATTGAAAGAAGAAAGAATGGCCCAACTACTACGATCTAGCTCAGATAACTGAATAAGCCAGAAGGGATACATTTTTCCTGCTCTATTTCATGTACTTTCTATATTGCCTTGAGAATTTGAGTGCTTGCAAGAGGCTATAGAAGTACTTCATGTAGAAAACTATGCCAGCAGAGCTATGCAGTAATCTGTCACAACATTCACTGGTACTGCTCTGATCACATGCTGGTACCACCAATACCACTCTGAACAAGTGCAACCAACAGAAAAAGAGAGTATTTAATTCCATCATGAAGGGAATGTGGACTGCTTTTAACCTCATAGCCCACCATGTGAAGAGAGGAATGATCTTAGAATCACTCGTGTTGGAAAAGACCTCTAAGATCATTGCGTCCAACCTTTAACCTAATACTAACAAGTCCCCCACTAAACCATGCTACTAAGTTCTACATCTACATGACTTCAGCAAGGCTTTTGACACCGTCTCCCACAGCATTCTCCTCAAGAAACTGGCTGCTCTTGGCTTGGACTGGCACACACTTCGTTGGGTTAGAAACTGGCTGGATAGCTGGGCCCAAAGAGTCGTGGTGAATGGAGCCAAGTCCAGTTGGAGGCCAGTCACTAGTGGTGTTCCCCAGGGCTTGGTGCTGGGGCCGGTCCTCTTTAATATCTTCATTGATGATCTGGACGAGGGCATTGACGGCACCCTCAGTAAGTTTGCAGATGACACCAAGTTAGGTGCGTGTGTCGATCTGCTTGAGGGTAGGAAAGCTCTGCAGGAGGATCTGGATAGGCTGCACCGATGGGCTGAGGTCAACTGCTTGAAGTTCAACAAGGCCAAGTGCCAGGTCTTGCACCAGGGGTGCAATAACCCCAAGCAGAGCTACAGGCTGGGAGAGGAATGGTTAGAGAGCTGCCAGGCAGAGAAGGACCTGGGAGTGATGGTGGATAGTCAGCTGAATATGAGCCAGCAGTGTGCTCAGGTGGCCAAGAAGGCCAACAGCATCCTGGCTTGTATCAGGAACAGTGTGACCAGCAGGGCTAGGGAGGTGATCGTCCCCCTGTACTCAGCTCTGGTGAGGCCGCACCTCAAGTACTGTGTTCAGTTTTGGGCCCCTTGCTACAAGAAGGACATCGAGGTGCTTGAGTGGGTGCAGAGAAGGGCGACGAAGCTGGTGAGGGGTCTGGAGAACAAGTCCTACGAGGAGCGGCTGAGGGAGCTGGGCTTGTTCAGCCTGGAGAAGAGGAGGCTCAGGGGTGACCTTATCGCTCTCTATAGGTACCTCAAGGGAGGCTGTAGCGAGGTGGGGGTTGGTCTGTTCTCCCACGTGCCTGGTGACAGGACAAGGGGGAATGGGCTTAAGTTGAGCCAGGGGAGTTTTAGGTTAGATGTTAGGAAGAACTTCTTTACTGAAAGGGTTGTGAGGCATTGGAACAGGCTGCCCAGGGAAGTGGTGGAGTCACCATCCCTGGAAGTCTTCAAAAGACGTTTAGATGTAGAGCTTAGGGATATGGTTTAGTGGGGACTGCTAGCATTAGGTCAGAGGTTGGACTCGATCTTGAGGTCTCTTCCAACCTAGAAATTCTGTGATTCTGTGATATGTTTCTTGAAGACCTCCAGGGATGGTGATGCAACCACATCCCAAGGCAGCCTGTTCCAATACTCACAACCCTTTTAGTAAAGGAAGTTCTAATATCCAACCAAACATCCCCTGGCACAACTAGAGGCTTGATGTTGAGGCTTTGCAAGGTTAAAACTGAGGATTATCATAAAAGCTTTCCCCCATTTACAAATCCTAGTGTCAAGAAGCCTTGAAGAAAAGTGTACAAAAGATTTGGATGGCTAGGCACTAGGTAAGTGTTTCATTGGTTACAATTTATTTTGTAAGAGGTCTGGCCTGCCATCTAAACTATCACAAAAATAAAAGAAGGATCTTCCCAGACTGCTTAATGAAAAAATATCACCTTCACTTAAAGAAATGAGTGACTCCCAGAAAGAGGCTTGGAGTAGGGTTAGATTTCTTCTCCTTGCTAAATAACCATGAGCCATACAAAACATGAGAAATATTCACAAGAAAAAGAAGTTTTCATGCCCCTCCCAATATTTTGGGATCTTCTAGTTTGCTGTTTTTGATCAAAACAGTTGTTTGCCATGCCTAGAGTCATGCACACTAATGATCAGATTGTCCTTCTGCAAGATTATCAGAGCACATTTTATTTACTGTTATATGTATGCACATCAACTAAGTCTGAGTGTCCACTATCAGCCTGACTGGGATGCTTACACGGCTGCCAGAAAGATACATTAACAGTGTCCTCCATCACCCAGTAGGCTGCCATGTCTAAAGAATGATTTAGTGAGAGATAGCTACTTACTATTAAACAAGCCGGCAGCATTGTAGAAGTCAGCTACAAGAGCTGGAGCATTCAAGATTGTGCATGAATTATGGTTTTGGCCACCTTTAACTCCATACCCTAGACATTGCCTTTAGGATGGGTATTTTGCACTTGGCAGTCAGCTGCCTCTCAAGCTATGGCCAAGCCCAATTTATCAAGTGCAAGCTGAGAAGTGGAAGATTTGTGAGTATAGTATAACCCCTTCATTGGTTCAATAGGGTTTTCTCAAAAGAGGGATAACATGATAGATGAAATATATGGAAAGAGGAGGGATTAAGTTTTGGCATTCCACTATGGGTAATGGCACACAATGAATTGGACAGGATACAGATCTTACCTGAAGGAAACACCAAGCAGAGGCCAGTGATGACAGATTCCAGCTCCAAAACACGCAGGATAAGAAGTAGGCAGAATTGAGGCTGGATAACACAGCAGAAGCAAAAGCCATGCAGGACAGTCCCAAGCCACCTATTGCAAAACAACAGGCACTTCAAACTTCAAGGTGCATATTAAGAATCCAAAACAAGCTCACTGTGAGAACTGGGAAAAGCCTTTTCAAAAAAACATCGTCATCCAGCAATTGCTAAGGATAAGCAGCACTGTGTAGGTTTAGATTGTTTACTGAACTTTTTACTTTGCTCACAGGATATCACAATGACACAACTTCCTGCTAGACTCAGCTTATTGATGACCTGGTCTTAAGAACTCTATTAAGATGATGCCCATCTCAGCTTGGACTACCATTAGTATTGTCTAGTAACAAGACTTAGACTTGAAATGAGAGCACAGAAGCTACTATATGGTTGTTTCCTATCTACTCTTCCACCCCTTTCTTCTTGTGGCAGTGCAAGTTTCAAAGCGAGGATTTAGTTATGTAACATTGATATTTGGTTCCATTTGCAACTTCTTCTCTAAGATTATATCTGGACTTTGGTGGTAAAATAAGTCTAAGCTACACTGGATAGTTATAAAGCTTGGAGGCATATGGATAAATTTTCATGCAACTTGGTCAAGGAAAGGTTCAGAATCAACCTGCACTTAAGTACCATGTGTAGAGGGCAGACTGAATACAACTATCCCACTTTTAATACAATATGCCTTTCTGACCACCAAGGCAGAAGTAAACCTGAACATGCAGCAAAGAAGAGGTCGGAAGCTGAATAAATTGAAGGCTAAACTTAGCGATGGCAGTGCAGTGACAACATTAACAAAAGATCTGCTTTCCTGATGAATGAAAAATGGAAGGTCGTTAGGAGGCATGTCTTCAGAAATCCAGACAACAATTAATTTCTTAATGGTGGTATTTTAAAGAGATTGCAAGCCCTCATCCCTTAATACTAGTACAAGTGAAGAATACTGAAGTAGCATAGTGAAGCCTTCCCTTTGGACTCCCTCCTACATGGAGAAATTGTCTTGGACGAGGGATTTTCAGGTAAATCTTATTGAGCTTATTGATAGTTTCGTCTCATAGTTTACTTTCTTGGGTATCTTGCTCAATTTTTGCTATTGAAGTCAGCAGAGCATTATAAACACTAACAAGAGACTAAATGTTGGGAGAAAACACGTTGGTTTCACCTACATATTTTAAAGCAGATTCATACATTAGCTCTTTGCTTTAGCACCTCCTTCGCTGCATAAATACTGGCCTTGGTATGAGCTCCTTCTTGTGATAGTATATACAGTTACTCACACATCAAGCAACTCCAAGTTTCTTTTTTTCTAAAAGAAGATTTCTTTAATTATCTGTTGTGCCATAGACTGGAGTTTCTCCTGATAAATGTCACCTGAAAGAGAGAATATTCTCACCAATTGTTCTGGCTTGCTTCGAGAATAATTCATGTTTACTTTCTAGGCTGGAACCAGAAACAACCTAATTTCAAGTATTCAGCATAGTTTGCCACCTTTCGTCTTTCAGTTGCTGCTGTGCTTCAATAGCAGGACATAGTAAGGGGGAAGTACTGATGACCAGAAACTCTGAAGCAAGACTGGGCAAGGGAAGAAAGTGAACAGCTTGTTCCTGTGAAGCAGGAACAGGATGCAGTTGAAATTACAATTATGTTCTACGAGGTCTTTTGAGTATGGAGGAATGAAGAAGAACTGAGTTGTCATCCAACACTTCATTGTGAAATGACACTTTCTAATATCAAGCCATCAAAAAACACAAGCTATCCATTAAAGATTTTTGAAATGGCTTGAGATGAGGTCTTCCAACTGTCCTGGTTTTGGCTAGAATAGAGTTAATTTTCCTCCTAGTAGCTAGTACGGTGCTGTGTTTGGAATTTAGGATGAGAAGAATGTTGATACCACACTGATTTAATTTTTGATACCACACTGTTTTAGTTGTTGCAGAGCAATGCTTACACTAAGCCAAGGACTTTTCAGCTCCTTGTGTTGCCCTGCCAGCAGGCAGGCTACAGGTGCAGCAGGAGATGGGAGGGGGCAGAACCAGGACAGCTGACACAAACTGTCCAAAGGGATACCCCACATCATCTGACATCATACTGAACAATTAATATAGGGTGGCTGGTCAGGTGCCAGCCCCCCCAGGGTGGGGGAACAAGCTGGGCATCAGTCAGCAGATGGTGAACAATTACATTTTGCATCACTTGGTTTGTACACATTATTATTAGTAGTACTATTATCATTGTCATTAGTTTTCCTTTCTTTTCTGTCCTAAAGAAAGATCTCAACCCACAAACTTTAATTTTATTCTCTCCCCTATCCCACAGGGGCAAGAGCAAACAGCTGAGTGGTGCTTAGCTGCCAGCTGGGTTAAACCACAACACCCACACAACACAATTTGAGTATAAGGCTTCCTCAGGACCTCCCAGCTGCAAACCTTTAACTGACTGGTGAGAAAGGCATAAGAATCTGCACCTGGACATAGCAAAATGAGGGGTAGAGATACTGATTAATGAATAATTTAAATGACCTGGATGATAACAGGTTTTCCTACTCCTCTACTTCTTCAAAAAATAACACTTCCATTCCCTCGCAACTTAGAGAAGGGGTAAAGACGGAAAGGAGGAGGTATTATAGGAATAAGGTGGTCTCTGTCTAGCCTACCTTGGGAAGAGGGCCAGAGAAAACTTTATTCAGCTGGTAAATTGGATCAGTAAGTGAGCAGCTAACAGCTGCCTTCCACTTTGCACTCAATTTTATTAGGTAAATCTAAAGCTGCAGAAAAAGTGTCAAAATAGAAAGTTTCAGTGTGAACTAAGCTGAAAAATAAATGCCTTCTCTATCCTGCCTGTCCAGAACACCCAAAAATATTTCAGTTCCATTTCCAGCAATTTTGTTAACTGAAGGGGTGCATAAATCATCCCAGGTGCCCCAGGGGTAACAAAGCCCAGACACTTTCAGACTGCTGTCCTGAACATGATGTTGGTATTTCAGGTACCAGCTGTGTTTGAAACTCATTGCCCATGCTCTGGGTCCTTCTAAGTGTGTTCATGCGTTCAGTAGTATCAATGAGGTCTCTCTCATTTGGTGGTTGGGCCTGAGAAAAATTATAAGTTTTAAGTTTAAAGTCTTGAGCCTACTCCCCAACATACTCCACTCCCCAGGGAGTTAAAGTCACATAAGGGAACTGAGCTCATTTTTAGTAGAAATACAATGAGCATTACTTCCTTAAAAACTTACGACTTATGAGTTAGCATCATATATTCACCTGTAAAGACAGATACTCTTCACTTCCTATAAATTGATTCATCTTATAATTTTTATACATCTTCCTAGAGAGTACAGTAGCCTTTCTCCCACTTTTACTTGGGGGATTGTAGCAATTAGGGTGATGATTGGACCAGATGATCTTGAAGGTCTTTTCCAACCTTAACAATTCTAATTCTTCTTCCAAATACAGTTCCTTAGCATGGACATACAATAACAACTGCTTCATCACCTCCTTCCATATGTCCTCAACCACATCTACTAAGTGTACAAGTCAAGACAAATGCAGAAACATCACTGCTTCACTTCTGACTGCCCGGAGGGGAAAAAAAAAAAAAAAAAAAAAAAATGTAACTGTTAGTTAAAGCACTACTCACTGACATCCTGCTGAACCGTGACACCAGCTATTCACTACATGCTGAGACCCCATGGTTAGAGAGGTAGTTGAGCTGAAGGTTCACTATATTTCCTGGCCTCAATTTTCATTGGCTTCCACTGATACAACTCAGCAGACTTCAGTAAAGCTGATGAATGCACTCACATGTGGAACTTAGCCTAATAAATTCCTAGAAAAGTGACATTGCCTAAAACTTTATCCAGGCCTGAACGTAACTCCTATCTACTACTCCCAACAGCTACAATTGATCTTTCTTTGTTTATTATCTGACTGACCCACTACATATTGCAATAAGACAGGCTGTTAAGTGCAGTGGGTTGTTTTATAACTATTCTGTAGAACGTCTTAATTAGTATGCCCAATATTCTTCTAACACAAGTAAAGTGGTAAAAAATATTGCCTCTTTTGCACTGTGATTATTCATATTCTCCTGTGGTCCTGAGAAGTGTTTTATGACTAAGAGGAGAAGACGAGGAAGTGACTGTGCTAAACAGTTCCCTGATCCTGTATAATGTAACTGATGAAAGGTCACAAAGTTTTCTTCCTGTTCTGAATTCCTTTGCATGTCCTAGTAATATCATCTTCTGTGTCCAACAAAAGCAGCAATAAATGTCTCAGCAGGACAATTAATTTTCACTCTTCTGTTTTAAGACTGCTACTGTTGTCATGGAGTTCCTGACACACAGGTGATTTGGCATTCATATTTTTCCCTGCTTTATTACTCCTGACTCACTTTTCCTGCTGTATACAATTAGAGACTGTTTGTCCACCAGTTCCTGTGATAGGCAAGTCATTTCTTTTTCTGCTTAGGAGCAAAGCTTCCCAGCAAATGATAACAGTGCTTCCCTCCATCACTTTCATCTCTGTAATTCCTTCCATGGTGGCTTGACAGCACTGGTAGTATTGACAATTTTCTGTTCTGCCAGATGGTGGAAATTCAATATAGACTCGTTTCACTTTTCAAAGGAATATGGAAATATCCACACATTCTCTGTCATACTTTAATTAATGGCCCTATCTAACATTACACATCAGAAAAAATAATCTCTCCACCTAATGCAGCATTGTTTTAGGTTTCTCGTACTGGATTTGTGCAGACAGCAATAGTCTCTAATAAACTATGCATCGTATCATTCCCATTTTTCCTCAGAAATGCACAGTAACTTAAAATGCAATGTAATAAACCTACTGAGCAGCTTCTTAATGAATTTCCTCTGTCTTTGTCACTATGATATGACAGTTTTTTCCTCTGTGATCAGTATGTACATCGTCAGCCACCAGGTAAACCAGAGTCTTCATGTCCTGTGACCATGTTCCACCACTGGGAAGTGAGGTCTGCAAAAGCATGTGTAGACAGCAAGGACAGTGCTGTGGAGATAACTGGTTAGTGGTTGTGCATGTGTAACCTTGGAAAAAGTCAACTTTGTAGCTGGTAAAAATAAGGGAAATCAGATTATCAGGGATTACAGAGGAAAGACAAAATTTGTGTATATTTATGGTGGACTGTGCAAAACTTAGCCTGGGATATTTAAGGGAAGAACAAAGGCTGAAAAGGGAGACCTCAAGGTGGGCTAGGAATAAATTAGTGTGGGAAAAAGGAGAAGAAGGGGAACAAAGTGACTGGTTGTGTGTAACTGAGATATAGGTAGGTGCGTTTGTCTTTGAGACTTGTGCCTGATCACTGCAGTCTGTCCTGTTGGCTCCTTAAATCCTCTTTCTATTCTTTGTGTGATTTTGCTCTCTGTTCTGGAAGTGCATAGGTCAGATCTGCAAAGGGGAACAGCAGCAAACAGGCCAGGGACAAAAAATCCCTCAGGTCTTAAGTCCACCATATTCTATTTCACTGAGGTCCTGCCATACTTGCCTCTGTCATGCCAGGTCAATAAATACTATAGGACCCACTACAGTGAGATGTGAAAATACTTGTGTGAAGTTACCTGACCTTCTGTGGGGATTTCTAGTTCTCTCTTCATGAAGTTTGTTCCAGATGTAAGCAGCTCTCTGGTACCTGACTTATGTCTGTGCCTCAGCTCCCAGTGCTCCCAGTTCCAGATGGGCTTGTGTTGAGCGCAGTGGTGCACCCTGCACTCCTGGGCATTTATGCAGCACTGCAGATGGGTGTTACACCCTTACAGTCAGAGGAGCTCTGAGGAGTAGAGGGTATAGTCATTCATGCTGCACCTGTTCTAGGAAATAAAATATCCCTGAGATTGTCCTTGGGAACTGAGGCCAAACAACACAGTAAGGCTGGTCTCTATAGAGCACACATTATCCAAAACACAGGGAGATCAACTCCAAAATATCTATTTATAGTCCATAATAACCCCTACATTGTAATATGTGGTAAATGCTCATTGGCCTCAAAGAGGTATGTCATAACTTGTACAGCACAGATGATCATGAGACCATACACATGCCTGTGACCTTCCCCATCTAGCTTACTAGTATAGATACTTGGTGAGTTTGTGTGATATCAAGCCAAAGCAAGAGTTCAGCTGATGTTAGTAGGCCATTCTGTAGATGCTGTAGATGCTGGCTCTGCATGAGACTAATTTATGACCAGCAGGGGACCCTGCACAATGCAAAGAAAGAGCATTTGAGCTTAAGCTGACCCCAGAACAATACAGCTTTATTTCTGTAGTGCTCTGCTGAACTTGAAACCTAGTCATCCTGAGTTGGCTGTATACATAGCCAGAACAGGTGCCATCGTATCTGTAGTACTTGTGTTGGGTCTGTCAGTACTCTACAACCTAAAAATCAACCCATCAGGGTAAAGTTATCCAGACCCCATTGCCAGTGGATACATAATGATTTCCTCTCAACTCAGACAGTGCTGGTCATTGCTTTGCCAGGAGGACAGTCCAAGCCTTGCTTTTTCCCTTGTGATTGACTCCTAGAGGCTGTTGTTGAGTAGCTTATCACAACCATGAAACTTGTAGAGTTTACACTTTCCTCAGAGTATATAAGCTCTCTGAAACCATTAATTAATTGAAGACATCAGTTTCAAAATTACATGTATAAATCCTTTCTTGAGTTCACACCCTCAATCATTAAACCTGAAATAGGATTTTAAAAGTCTACTTTATTATTTGCTGTTTCTCCTGTCATGTCTTTTTCTCTAGCCATCTACTCAATGAAAAGAGGGCAGGAGGCTTGACTATCTGCTTTTCTGGCTCTATCATCATTTTATATTTTGGGATTGAGACATTTAAATCCTAACAAGCCATCTTCAAAATTGAGCATGGAAACTTTTGCATTTAATATTGGCACAACATCATTATGCAAGTACTTTAGGTAGAGGCTGGCTTGTTGCTTCTTTATTATTATTATTAATTTTTTAGTTATATTATGTATTTATTATTCATTATAATTAATAAAATAGAGTACTTTCTTTAGGCAAATGATCTAAAGTTTTCTTTAAACTTGTCAACTTCTTTCTATCTTTGACATGGGTGAATTAAAAGAACTGCAAAGATTGGCAATTTTTCGATGTTTGTTATTTTGCATTACTTCCCAGCATAGGGCTTCTGTGCTGAGTTGTTGCTTCTGATGCCTTGCTTGTTACAGTGTGTATTAATTACATATCTTGCCTTGTTTTTTTTATTGTGTCATTTTTCTGTTAAAGTGTATTATTTTGGGGGATTTGTACTTCAACGGAAAAGAGAAAGTGGTCAATAAACACTGCAGATGTAAACCATTCGAATATTTAAAACAATGTTGAAAATATCTATGTATGTAAGTTCTCAGAGTGATCTTATGTTTAGTATACCAGTTGTAGTATTATGTTGATATCAGTGGAACTGCTCATGAGTGTTAAGCATGTGCCAGTCTTACAAATAGTGCTTTTCATTGCAAGTGTTTCAACAATGGTATCCCTGCTTTACAATTGGGAAATCCTGCATCCAACAACAACCTGGTGACAGAGCTGGAAAAAAAAAAAAATAATAAAAAAAATAAAAAAACAACAGGAGGAGACCTGGGTTTAACTCCAAGACACCCTAATTGCATGCAATTCTTTTCATTCTATCTCTTTTTCTTTCCCATTAACTCTTCTAGTGTTCTAGTATATTGCCTCAGTAAAGTACATGAGCATGCATTTTTGGGAAACAAGTGCTGGCATGCTGATAATAAGCTTTCTTTTACATGAAACTTCTGATTTGACAAAAGTGTTATTAAGTGACTTCACTTCAACATTGAAAAATGAGTAATTATTAGGACAAGACTGATTCAAAGTACTGCAAACTATAAACAGCTATAAATGCTTATACTATTAGAGACTTTAATTTATTCCTACTGAAAAAATAAGTTGCACAGCCAGTTAATCATAGAAATATATGCAATGTATCCATTATTTTAATTCTTTACTTACATTAGATTTTTTTTTTTTTAATTTATTAAAAGTTAGGTCTCCATTCTCTTATCAACAAAATTGCAGCATTGGACTGGACTCCTGCTAGGCTGCTTTTCCTGTTTCTTTCATGCTTGAAATAATTTCCTGGTGTATTATATTCATATAAATGAGGAATGTAATGAGACAGTGATACTTCCCTTTGATACTTTTAATTACCTGCTTTGAAAGTGAAGAGGAGGGGGAAGGCAAATGGAAATCTTCCTCCTATAAAGCTGCAGATGAGGTTGAGTTTCTATGCTGCTTTCTGGAGTAAACTGCCTGCATACTGAATTATGATGAACCCTGCATGCAATGCCCAAAAATGCAAAGCCATCCATTTGCTTCCAGTGAAATCTCTGATATAAAAACAGATCTCCATTGGCAGTGAACAACTGTGATTTTCTGTGAAGGTGAAATGTTGCTTTTTTCTCAGCACTATTACATTGCATGCCAGGAGGGGTGCAGAGCTAAAGCTCACCAAGATCACTGGGAATTGTCTCCATTTCAGGCATTTGGCCTGTGGGTCAGGTGACTGAAAGGTGTTAAGTCCATTCTCACACCATGGGGAGGGCTGAGTTCAGTTTGCACGTAAGAGACTATTCCTTGTACCCACCTTCTTTGGGTGCTCAGCGCTCCAGGAGGAAACGTACCTTGTGAGTACTGAGCCTCTCAAGGCTTCACCCTTGATCTGTTCTTTACAGGACTATGAGAGAGGAGCAATAGGAGGGAATTTGACAGGACTATGGAAAAAATTGTCACCGGCCATCACATGGCACAATATGAAGTGCCAACACCCTCCTCACCCTACATGGAAGAGTCAGATTTCCTCTGTGACTGAGTGAAGAAAATGAGCCTAGAGAAAGATGGGAAGAAAATTTCCTCATCTCTCCCATCCAGTTACTGAGATCAGTAGCATTCAGGTATTTTGAAATTAAGAATCTTATAGGGTTTAGAAGATGAAGGAATGTAATATTTTACATCTATTGCACATGGGTTTCAGCACTATATCAAGGAAAGACCGAGACCAAAACACATAAAACTATGCCACTATGTCTCAGTAAGGTTGTTTCTCAAAACAGATATCTGAGCACACTGAGAAATATCATGATAACCACTATAGGTTGCCTAATTTATATTTTTAGCTCCATGGCTTCATTGAAAATGAAGGAAAAGAAAAATTTGAATGAATATTTGTTTTTTTTTTTTTTTTTTTTTCCTAGAAATGAAAGATCTAGGAAATCCTGAAACCATGGGTCCAGAAAAAATGACATTCTGGATATAAAAAACAAAAACCAACCAACCAACCAAACAACAACAACAACAAACGCATAAAATACAAGGAAAATATTAGGGAGCAAAACAGAGAACAATGCTCTGTCACTATATGAATCCATGAAGCCACGTGTAGAATATGGTTTTTAATTCAAGTTTGTCTAAAAAAAGTATTGGAGCAATATCATCAAAGGCATTGGACAGCTTTCTCATGAGGAATACCTGAGCATGCTGGAACTTTCTAATCTCAAAAAAAAAAAAAAAAAAAAAAAAAAAAGTGTGGAAGGGGGATACCTAGCAATATATCATGAGTGGTAAAGGGAGGAAAAAATGGATTATCTGTTTTCTGCCTCCACCAAAGCAAGAGGTAGAAGCATCCAATGGTTTTTGTAGTCAGATTCAAAACAAACAAAAAGTTGATTGATTTCAACACACAGTAGAACTCCGGCACTGCTTGCCAAAAGGTGGTTGTATGGTCTCAAGGGGAAACTGGCAAATGTTTGGAAAATAAATCTACTGAGGCTAAATAAACATGAAGAAGTCACATTTTTTTTCATGTAAGGAAGTCCCTGACCTGAAAAAATTGAGTGGGACAGTAGGGGGATGAGATTTTTATATACTTTCTTATTTCAGTTCTTATTCTTCCCCAGGCTTCTGCTTTTGGCCAGCGTTGGGGCATGGATGCTGTGCTAGGCTGATTTTTGCCCTGACCCAGTTATGTCTGTTCTTATATTCTTAACATTTCTTGCAGATGCCAAATTACTAAAATCTCCATATTGCTTCTACCAGCACATTCTGCAATTACAAGTGAAGAGCTGCTGCTTCTCTGGGTTTGGGACTCTGCATACCAAGCACAGCTGCTCCTGGTGCACTGGAGTCCAAGGAGATGACAAAAGCCAGGATGTGAGATGCCAGAAGAGCAGGTCCCATGGCTGGTATGCCTACCTGACCATTAGGCCTGGATATAGACTGGCTTTGAGTCTCCTAATGGAGGGGAAAACACTTAACTCAAGCACTTGAGCTATCTGTAGTCTTCTCTACAGCCAGTTTAGCTCCATTTCAAACACGTGGTAAGTTCTGAGCTGTGACTTGATCTACACAGCCTGGGATTGCAGATAATGAGGTAAAATGGGAAACAAATCTCTGTGAAAAGAGACCCCAGAGAGAAATTTGTCTTCATTTAGCCTCCAGGATGAGAGGTGAGAAGCTGCTGCACCCAAGGAACCTCTTATGTCTGAATATGAGTGGCTTCCTCAAGAGTTATTTTCAGTTGCTCTTTGGTAGCTCCTAAAGATGTATATGTACATACATGCTATGTAAGCTACCTCTGCTGGTGCTTCAGTTCATGTGCAAGTAAAGAGGAAGAGATCCACCTCTTTCGAAGTGGCTTGATTCGTTCTCTGAAGATTTTGGGATTCATCAAAGCCAGCTCAAGTGGTCTGTGGAAAAGTGCTGTGCTGCTGGCACTCTTTGCCAGTTTAGTTGCCAAAAGAGATTAATCATTGGACATGTCCAGTAATTTTCACACTGTGAATTTTGAGTCAAAGCATTGGTATGCAAGACTCTAAGGACTCTCAGATTTCATCTTTCCTCTTGGCATTAATTCTCTACACGCTTTCTAAAGCCTTTTCTATCAGGCAGTGGAATCTGACCCTGGTCATGACTAAATGCCTCCTCATGATGAGCAGAGATAGAAGCAAAGAAGAAAGAACATTTTTCACAGGTCTGTTGCTTCTGCATCCAACGCGCAGTCCACGGCTATTATTATTTCTAAGTGGTCCAATTTTTTCTCTTGCTTTCCATAGCTTTTAACTGCAAATATATTTGAAAACTCCATTTTGATTACTTTAAATCAGCCTTGCAAATTGACTTCTGGTATTTCATTTTACTCTTCAAATGATGTTTTTAATTCATATCTGTTTATTTCTATAGCTCTTCACAACACTGCTTCTTACAGGATCATTTACATTTATTTATCCATTTATTCATTTATTTGGGACATAACCAGAAAGTTGACTTAGCTATAGCAAAATACAGCTGTTTTCTTGTAGTTCCCCCACACCTGTGACACCTGTGATTTTTATTTTTTTTTTTTTTTTATATATATTTTTTTTGGTCAGCACTATTAAATTGAGCTAGATGAATGCTCATTTGAGAGAAATTGGAAAACATGGGAAGAGGGTGCTGGTAGTTATGGGGATTCAGTGGATCCCAATCCTCCCTTTGAATTAGCACTGAAGCACTGTTATAAGCACTATGCTAATAAAGGTGCTGTCTTTTGGAAGAAAAATAAGGATGAGGTTGTAACCTGTTAAGATGTCATTTAAGTCATGCAAAGCTCTTTGTCAGGCTGTGGACAATAGTCTTTCTTTAATGTTGAAAAGTCCCCATAATACAAAAGCCAGTTTCTTTCCCCTCTGCCTCCTCCACTATTTTTTTTTTTTTTTTTTTTTTTTTTCAATGTGAGCCTTCTTTATTTGTACAATGACTAGGAAAAGACATATTCACAGATGTTGAGCAAAAAGCTTTTATTGGGATAATGTCTATTAGTACAAACACAATAATACGTTAATAAAATGTTTATAGAATTTGATAGCATTCTTAAGAGACAACTTAGCGTATCACTTCAAAACCATGAAAGATCAGAATTATCTAGCATCCTTTGTCTTCACTCTGTTTATATGTGCATCCAATGTGGTATCATCCTGCCCCAGCTTGGGTGGAATTGCCACAGGAAGATCTGCCTGGGCAGCCCATCTTTGCCTAGCCTGGAAAAAGTTCAGAGGTTGTTCTTAAGAGCTTCAGTCCAGTTATACATACTTGGAAATCTGGCAGGAAAAGAAATGATGGGCACAATCTCCTTTCCTGCCCTCGTTATTGTTATAGTGATAAAGTATGTCCACCAATACTGCATGGTTTCCCAGCAGCCAGTGTTCAAGAGGTCCTCCTTGTGTCTTGATATATTTGTTATTTTCAAGATCTCAGTACTACACCAACTAGGTCCTATCTAGGGCTGCTGCTAGGACCTTAACAAAGTCTGCTGGATGGTCTTCATCTAGGGAAATGGATGACTACTCTCTAGCCCTGTGCTCTGATTGATTTGCCCCTCAGTGTGACAAATACCCAGCATGTGAGCAGCCAGAGTCTGCCAGGAGTAGCAAACAGAAACCTACTTGGCTAACAGAGAGCAAACAGCCCATAGGAGCCTGACTTAATCTCCGTGTGGAAGCTAAACTGCTTTAGGTCTCTCGGCACTTTGGATGAATGACCAATTGTGAATAACTTCTAGTCTATGTTTTGCTGTTTCTCTGTGCTTGCTCCTAACAATTTCACCCAAAGAACTACTTTTGCACAATAGGTAGCTCTACTGCTTTGGGATGGAAAGGTCCCTGGGTCAATTCCTTGCTGGACTTACAAACCTCATTTAATGCTTTCCCCTTTGGTTCCTTTCCCATATTCAGTACCATTCTTATTTTTTTTATTGTCTTGATGTACTCTTATCAGACAGTATGCTCCTTTGAGGAAACTGTCCAGTTTGTGTTGAGGACAAGAACAGGGAATAAAAAGACACAGATACTAATCTATCTCAAAAAACATCTTTTTATATGATCTTGTGTGAGTCATTAAATGCCCTTTTGCCACTGTCTTAATTTCTAATACTTAAAGAGAATAACACCACATTCCTAACACACCTATAAGAGATATTGTGAGGCTTGTTACTCCAAAGATTTTTTAAAAGCCTTGAGATTGGGAAAAGGAAAATAACAAACACACACGTAGGAACTAATTAATAGCACTGATTTTGCAGTTGATTAATAGTTTTAGTTAATAATTAGCACATGCATAAATTCATTGAGAGAGAAATTCATTGAGAGATATCAATTCCATTTACTGGCATTAAAGAACTTAAGCCACATAATGCAGGAAGGGTTTTACATACATTTCCCACAATAAAAAATCCCCTACTACCTAAGCAATATGCTATTCAAAAAGGCAAGCTACTATCCACCACAAAAAGTGTTGGGGTGTTATGCTGTGTCTTTCTGCATGAGAGCCTCATAGGGAATAACCAGGTTGGACCAAGGCTGGACTAAGAACCCTTCAAGTGTAACCCTGTAAGTGAATTAAATTACTCGCATAGCTTTAACATCAATAAAGCATGCAGCTTTATTTATGTGAATCACAGTTAGCAACTTTCAGTAAGAACCTGGTCCATTTTTTACATAAAATTTATGTAACAACAAAACTGGCCAAACTTCTTCAACATAAATGCTTTTGGGGAAAGATCCGAGGATATTGAACTTTGATTCATCATGTTACTCCAAATTGCCTATTTATAGAATAGGGAGAGTAAGGAAATCATGCAGGGAGGGAAATGCTATAAATCTGACACTTTGTAAATAATTTAAATATAAGTTTCCTCATTAAAAGTAACTTTTTTGGTTTATATATGTTTTATTATTTAAATATGTTTGCAAATGCTTGAGATTTAAAAAGATGTTTAATTTGACTCCAGTAAAACATTTTAAATTCTCTTTTGGGGATTAACAGTAAAACTCGTTGCACAGTTTTAATAAAGAAAATATTATAGTTAGATGACAAGGCTTTCCCATTATAACTGCAGAAAGGTACATGCTCATAACTTTCTGAAGAATTGTACACATGAGCTTCTTTGAGTTTCCAATGAGATTTATTCTGTCATTTCAAAGGCCTCCACAGGAGTCTTCACAAAACAAGTGAGAGACAATTTTAAAACATACTCTACCTATATTTTTTCACACAGTGTTGATACTTAATGCTTGAAAAAATGTGTTAATGAATAGTACTTAGTGAGGAGTGGTTTCTTCCTCCTTATTGAGAAGAGAGCTGATAAGAGAGACTCCTGCTACAGTGAGCCAGAAGTGAACATCCATAGATAGGCAAACTAGTCCTTGAGAGGAAACTTGCTGATGTGCACAGCATAAGATTTGCAAATAATTCAAATACTCAGTTAAGCCCTATCTCTGATATTACAAGTAATCCAAAAGTTTTGAGATGATAGTCTAAAAAGGGGTGAATTTCACTCAGAGAGAATGAAGAGATCAGGATCAGCAGATGTCAGGTGTATCTCACTAGCAATACCAAATTGAGTTTGTCTGTTCCCAATGCAGTCCTGAGTCCATCTATCCATTATCTAATTTCTGGCTTTACACAATATTAAATTTTTCATAGTAAGAGGGCAGAGTGAGTTATTGGTTTCTCTTATTGCTAGGCAAGTGTCCTCAGGGTTTCAGATCAGCATGATGAATCTATCGATTATCATTGTTAACCTGATGTGATTGCAAATTACATTTCCCTTGCTTGTAAGATGAGACCTACACATGCACCCCTTGAATCATGATTTCCTTGAACAGATTTGTGTAGTAAGTATTTGCCCTATTTCAGCTGGGATAAAGTTAATTTTCTTCACAGTGGCTAGTATGGTGCTGTGTTTTGGATGTAGTAGGAAAATAATGTTGATAACACATCAACATTTTAGTGGATGAGCAGTGCTTACACTAAATCAAGGACATTTTGGCTTCTCATATCACCCTGCCAATGAGGAGACTGGAGTGCAAAGGAAGCTGAGAGGGGATGCATCCAGGGCAGTTGACCCAAACTGACCTAAAAGATATCCCATTCCATATGGCATCAAGCTGCACAATAAAGTGGGGGGAGTTTGCCAGGGAATGGCTGCTGCTGCTTGGTGACTGGCTAGGCATTGGTCAGCTGGTGATGAGCAATTGCATTGTGCATCACTTACTTTGTCCATTCTATTGTTTTAGTTATTGTTATTATTATCCTTTTATTTTCTGTCCCCTTAAACTGTCTTTATCTCAACCCACAAGTTTTACCTTTTTCTGATTCTCTCCCCCATCCCATTGCAGGGGAGCGAGCAAAAAGCTATGTTGTTGTGTGTTAACAACATGATTAAACCACAACAGCATTTCATAGTCCAGTAAATTTTCCACACTGAAATAGATATCCTTTAAAGAGGGAGTCTTCTGTCAGCTGTGCAAAGGAAAGCAGTAGGCATCTTCCTCCCAAGCTGGCACAACAGAGAGAAGTTGATTTTATTAACCTTAGCTTGCCATAGCCAGCAACATCTAGCATTGTCATCTAAGTGCTGTGCACAAGTGGGAGCCATTTTTACTGGAGGTATTTACTTTTTGCTGAAGTTATTAAGCATGATGGTGATTTTGTTTTATAACAGCAGGAAGCAACAGGTTTATACTTCTAGAAGAAAATGTGTCTGGGCAAGAAAATAAGACGACAGAGCCTCGTCTGGTGAAAACTAGCCTCTCCATCTTGCCTCCAGGGAAGATCCACAAGGGATTTAATCCCTGGTCTTCTGCCCAGCATATAGAGGCTCCAACCAATTCTGGCAGTATGTTTTCTAGTAAAATTCAGTTTCTGGAAAGCGCATATCACAGGCACAATCTGATCCAAGGTCTCAGTTTAACCTGTGGCTATTTCAAACCGTAGATCGCATGTCATGTCTCAACAGACGTTTTTGATGATTACTGATTCCAACAGCAAACATCTGTCTTGAACTTTTGGCTTTATTTCGACTCTCTTTCTAAAATAGTTGTCTCAGTGGACAGAGTGAGGACAGGCATAATATTAGAATATTAGACAAGATAAACACACACACACAATAGTTGTTTTACGGCTTTCATATCTTGAATTATAGTTTGTAACCATTTGAACTGCTGTTATGGGGATCTGCTCCACTCATTTCATAGGAAAGCCAAAATCAATGAATACAACTTTGTAAGCAGCCACAGATAGACTGGAGCTCCAAGGGACAGCAGAGATACACAAGAGAGACTGCCAGGGAACTTGACACGGGTATCTGGACCAGACACAGCTCTGAACAAATTATACACATTGGGAGAAGCTAGTGTGAACTACCCAGATTCATAGCAATGCAAAAACAGGAGGAAATACAGCTTACATCCCATACTACAAAATAGAATGGGAATTCCTAAGAGATGACTGGTTTAAGTATTGCCCTTAAATCTCCCTGCACCATCCCTTGCTCTGTAATAGATTAGCTTTTTAGGTGTTTTTTTTTTTTTTTTCTTCTTCTTCTTTGGGAAGTCATTTTTTCTCTTTATTTTTTCTCTTTTCAATGATAGCAGTGGAAAAGGAAAAAATAACAACTGAAAAAAAAAAAGAAATTCCTGGGTCAAACCCAGTTATGGAAAGAGCAGAGCTATTTGAATTACATATCTCTGTGTACTCCACAAACTTCAGCACTCTTCCAGAAGCAGAACCCCCAGCAGGAAATGTTTGGGGTTTGACTCTGATGTAAATGTGTGTGGCAGAGAAAGGAAAGAGGAAAAATAATTCACTAAAACATTTCTTTTATAGGAATGCATGGTTTTCTCTTCTGCAAAGAAGAGTTCCTGATCTTCTTGAGATCTGCTAGAGAGAAGGTGTTGGCAGAACTTGCATAAGGTGTAGGGATTCATCTCACACCCTTCCAGCCACCACAGGCATCCCGTGCAACCACCTGCAGGCTGCTCAGCACCCCTTTGGCCCACAGCAGCCCAACCTTTCTCATCCTTCTTCAGAGGTCACAGGAGGCAGGCACAGGCTTGCCTCTGGGCTTTATCATGTGATGAAGAGACACACACTACCTCCTGGATGGAAACCTACAGAAGAACCATATTTGTAGTCAAATAAATTAAGTCACTTCCTCAGTCCTACTTGTTCTCTTGGCCTGACTGCCAAACCATTGTATTATCCATTTTTTGATTTTACCCCCAAAATATCTCTGATGCACTGCCAGCAAATGTCAGCTAGTTCTTATCTTGACTTAAGGATCCTGCCATTTTTAGGAAGTCTTACAATGGAGACAGACTCATTACAAATCCCACAACTTTCATTGTTGTCTTTTGGCTAAAGGAATTCGGAAGCAGTGGAGTGGCAGCATGAAAAGTAAAGCATCTTCTGCAACCAGACCACCACCAGCTGGACTTTACTCCCAGAGCCTCCACACTGCTCTGCACCGAGTTATGAAATCTGGAAAGTCATGAGCTTAAAAAGAACCAAAAGCTGAATAATTGTTATCACTGACCAACCTTCTGCTCTCCAGAAGCATCCCTTTACCATTAAAAAGTATAGCTACTGTAACCACATAGTGAAAAAGTGAGAAAGAAAGCAAGAAGAAAACAAAGAGTGAAGGGAAGGGAAGGGAAGGGAAGGGAAGGGAAGGGAAGGGAAGGGAAGGGAAGGGAAGGGAAGGGAAGGGAAGGGAAGGGAAGGGAAGGGAAGGGAAGGGAAGGGAAGGGAAGGGAAGGGAAGGGAAGGGAAGGGAAGGGAATTATTTCACTCATTATACTTATCTTTGTTTATTTATTTATTGGACTCATATACTCTTTTTTGATGTTATTCTCTGTTTCATTTTTAAAATAAAGAAAATAGTCATTTTGATAGGAAATTTTGTCTATATCCAACCTCCAGTGCAGTGGTACACTGCATCAGCCAGGGCTTCAGCAGGCTACAGGGATACTGGAAACATATTAACATATCCTTGCATTAACATATCCATTAACATATCCTTGCATAGTGACAGACCTCTCAGGGACTGACAATTTCTGCTTTGTGGATGAGTGATCTATTTGTTGACTTTTAGGTGATAAGAGACAGAGGATTATAACTACAATCTGTGGGTCACCCATGGAGTAGACTACAGGACATAGGTGGAAATTTAAAATGAAGTGACAAAGCTTTGGAGTTGTTATAGTTTTCTCCAGCCAGTCAGAAGTTTTGCATCTGAACAACAAGGCAAGACTCATGATTAGATTTCACATGGATGCCTGAGGCTGTATTCAGTAGTCAGATATAAAAACATCAACCTATCGACCTGTAGGGTGTCAACATTTGAAATGGCTGTGAAAAACACAAATCCTGTCCCCCACATGGACCAAAAGTGGCACAGAGTGGGAGACAGGAGTGAATAAAAGCAATCATCTGTTTTTAAAATGAATAACATTTTATTATCACAAATCACACCTCTTCCAACTATAGTATTTGGTGGTCTGTGACTTTTTTCCTAAATAAGATTGAGGTCTTTCAACTAAAAATAAATAAACAGAAAAGACAGCAATGTTGTTTCAGAAGCTGGCACAGAATACAGTACTCAGTGTCAGCACCTCTGCTCTTGGATCTGGATGCTTGATGCTTCCAGATGCTAATTTCCAAAAAGACAGAGACTTTCACCAAGAAGTGCAGTCACTTCTGTGGTACTACAGTGCCCATGCTTTGTGATTTCCACACACATCTTCTCCTTTTCTCAGCAAAGCCCTGGTCCCTCCCAGGGCTTCCCAGCACAGCCAGTGACAGGCCACCATAGGGGAGGTGGCTCCTTGCTTGGCTATCTGAACCTAGTGTTTTGGTTCAAACAGTTCCTGGCAGTGTGAGACATGATCAAAATGATGAAGTGCCTAGGAAACATGGCTGTACTGCTGACACTCCACATGCTGCCCACTGCCACACAAAGGCATCCTGTCGTTAAAGACGTGAACTTGGGAGCAAGAGTAGGGGCAAAGCATTTGAATCTTCTGACTTTTGTCAGTTTACATCAAATCATTTGCTCCACTGGCACTGTTTAAATGAAATGTAGTTTTATTTATTTTTGCACTGAATTTCTTTCTCGTTCTTAAAGCAAAATCAAACCATCCATGAAAGGTTATGAAACACGTAATGTTTTCCCATGAGGTAGCTCATTCTCTTGAGGAATATCCTGTTTTTGTTCCCACAAATGCAGATTTCAGAGGTATTTATACATGTATTTAAACGATTTTTAAAAGCTTTCCTTTTGGTCTATTACACATATTTTCTGGGTCAGTCTTTGCCTACATAGCCCCACTCTGCACCAATCAGGTAAGATCTCATGTAGCATTTTATTCCTATATCTGTGTCTCCTAGCAAACTGTGATATCAAACATTCAGCATTAAGATGTCACAGCAGGACTCAGTCAACATTTGTTTAAAGCCATTGGAAATAGTTCTGACAATTAGTAGAAATGGCAAAAGAAATTCACACATGCACACACACAGAGCCAGCAAGCAGGAAGCATACAGTAAATTTGTCATGCAAGCATGGTGAACTTTAAAGCACTTCCCACTGTGAAAGCTCTATCTTCTCTGGTTAGATTACAGAGAATCAGCTCAGCACTTAGATTAATATTAACAAGAAGAAGCTTTAAAATAATTAGCAACTCTGCACTTCGGTCCACCTCTGGCACCTGAGGCTCTCAGAGAGCTTCAGAAACAGCTACTTATGTCTGGTAGTGATGCTGCTAACAGTTCATCCTTGTTTCAGAGGTTGGAGAGTTGAGACACAGCTGATATGATTTGACAAAAGCTGTGGAAGCCTAGAATGCTGCTAAGGGAGCCAGGGATATGCTGTTGATTGGTTATTGTTCTCCAGACCACCTGCAACTGAATGTGTATATATATATATACACATTATATACACTACATATATATATATACATATATATATATATATATATATATGTAGATTTTAATATAGTTTGGGACTAGGACACTTCATTATAAGGTTCAGAATAATCCCCCTTTCATTATTTGTCCAGATGATGCTCAGGAATTGTATTTCTTTGCCCATTTCCCTCCATCTATTTAGTGAGAATAGAGTTACTTGCCTTTCCTTGAAAATTGCCTGTTGCTATCTTTGAAAAATCAGAATTCATCATACCAGCAGGATTACATTTTTGTTTTTCCCTATCATAAAGACATGTTAGGATTTATTTTAAGTGTGTGTTATGTCATTCCTCTGTAGTGGCAAAGGGCTCACAAAGAATTGCTCTCACAAACAGGGCTGAGGAGGGGGAGCGATGATATTACACTGCTAAAATGTCTCCCTCTCTTCAGTACTTCACGAGGCCACAGAGCCTTTTGTACTTTCTTTCATGGTCTTTTCACAGCATGGGGCACAGCTGCTGTGTTTACGTAATGCCTGAGCAAGAGCTCTAGCTGTCCTTCAGGAATGAAGAGGCAGAGAAAGAGGTAGGAGAGGGGGATATGAAGAGCCACAGCTCTTGCTATGAGGAAAGTGAACCTAGTGTCCCCCCCTCTGTGCCGCCCCTCTGTGCAGGGGTATAGCTGGCATATCCCCTTCTAGCTTCCAGGCTGGCACACAGCACAGACACCCTTTTAATTAGTTTTTCATCAGTACCATTTACAGCCAGACCTGGGAAACGGTGGTATCTGCAACAGAGGCGACAGCACCTCAGCACAGATGGCCACTGACCTTGACAATTGAGAGGACTTGTGCAGTAGCCACTGGACAACCAGTCCCCCAGGGTACACATGGAAGGCGTGAAGGCACAAACGACAGCCTTTACTGCTGTGAAGGCTCGTTCATGGTGTTTTTTAATATTATTTTTATTTTACCCTGAGATCACTGAAGTGTCTGCTGACAGCCATTTCCTCCTCTGTACCCCACAGAGAAGGCACGCTGCTCTTTTGTGATGATTTGGCTTTTGTTTTTTCTTGTCTTCTGTACTTTCCAAATCAAAAGTAAAAGCCTGTCTTATTCTTAAATAACTACCTTATTCTTTCCTTATTGAAGATCCTATTACAGGCAGAGAAAATTCTCCAGGAATTGGTTAAAAGCATCCTGGCAGTGAAATAAAACTTTGTTTTGCTTAGCTATCTGCAGACAAAGTGTTTCCAGTTTTATGTATTACACTTGCAGATATAAATAAAGATACAGACCATCCTGTAAAATTAAGACAAGGATTTGAAGTTTCATACTACTCATGGGTATTTGAATCCCTCGTCATGACATCTGAAGAAGGGAAAATAAGAAAACAGAGACAGGAAACATGGTTACACTATGGAGTAGCATACTACATCTACAATTAATCCCACTGAAATTGCAGCAAAGTAATACTTAATAGGAGTAAGGACAGGCAAAAATTGAGTTGATCAACCGGAAGTAGCTGTGGAAAGGACCCCCAGAAAGAACAGGTGCTGTTGGACATCTTCACAGAATCACAGAATTTCTAGGTTGGAAGACACCTCAAGATCATCGAGTCCAACCTCTGACCTAACACTAACAGTCCCCACTAAACCATATCCCTAAGCTCTACATCTAAACATCTTTTAAAGACTTCCAGGGATGGTGACTCCACCACTTCCCTGGGCAGCCCGTTCCAATGTCTAACAACCCTTTCAGTAAAGAAGTTCTTCCTAACATCCAACCTAAAACTCCCCTGGCTCAACTTAAGTCCATTCCCCCTCATCCTGTCACCAGGCACATGGGAAAACAGACCAACCCCACCTCACTACAGCTTCCCTTGAGGTACCTGTAGAGAGCAATAAGGTCACCCCTGAGCCTCCTCTTCTCCAGGCTGAACAAGCCCAGCTCCCTCAGCCGCTCCTCGTAGGACTTGTTCTCCAGACCCCTCACCAGCTTCGTCGCCCTTCTCTGGACTCGCTCAAGCACCTCAATGTCCTTCTTGTAGCAAGGGGCCCAAAACTGAACACAGTACTCGAGGTGCGGCCTCACCAGAGCCGAGTACAGGGGGACAATCACTTCCCTAGACGTGCTGGCCACACTGCTTTTTATGCAAGCCAGGATGCCGTTGGCCTTCTTGGCCACCTGAGCACACTGCTGGCTCATATGCAGCCGACTATCCACCAATACTCCCAGGTCCTTCTCTGCCTGGCAGCTCTCTAACCACTCATCTCCCAGCCTGTAGCTCTGCTTGGGGTTATTGCGCCCCTGGTGCAGGACCCGGCACTTGGCCTTGCTGAACTTCATGTAGTTGACCTCAGCCCATCGGTGCAGCCTATCCAAATCCTCCTGCAGAGCCTTTCTACCCTCAAGCAGATCGACACATGCGCATAGCTTGGTGTCATCTGCAAACTTACTGAGGGTGCACTCAATGCCCTCGTCCAGATCATCGATGAAGATATTAAAGAGGACCGGCCCCAGCACCAAGCCCTGGGGAACGCCACTAGTGACTGGCCTCCAACTGGATTTGACTCCATTCACCACGACTCTTTGGACCCAGCTATCCAGCCAGTTTCTAACCCAACGAAGCATGTGCCAGTCCAAGCTACGAGCAGCCAGTTTCTTGAGGAGAATGCTGTGGGAAATGGTGTCAAAAGCCTTGCTGAAGTCAAGGTAGACCACATCCACAGCCTTTCCCTCATCCACCCAGCACGTCACTTTGTCATAGAAGGAGATCAGGTTCGTGAAGCAGGATCTGCCTTTCATAAACCCATGCTGACTGGGCCTGATCACCTGCTTGGCCTGCAAGTGCCGCGTGATGACTCTCAAGATAATCTGCTCCATGAGCTTCCCTGGCACTGAGGTCAAACTGACAGGCCTGTAGTTTCCTGGGTCAGTCCTCTGGCCCTTCTTGTAGATGGGCATCACGTTTGCTAGCCGCCAGTCAACTGGGACCTCCCCCGATCGCCAGGACTGTTGATGAATGATGGAAAGTGGCTTGGTCAGTTCCTCTGCCAGTTCTCTCAGTACCCTCGGGTGGATCCCATCCGGCCCCATCGACTTGCGCACATCCAAGTGCCGTAGCAGGTCGCCAACCATTTCTTCGTGGATAGCGAGGGCCACATTCTGCTCCCCATCCCCTTCCACCAGCTCAGGGTACTGGGTGTCCATAGAACAACCGGTATTGCCGCTAAAGACTGAGGCGAAGAAGGCATTAAGCACCTCCGCCTTTTCCTCATCTCTTGTAACTAAGTTTCCCCCCGCATCCAGTAAAGGATGGGGATTCTCCTTAGTCCTCCTTTTTGTGTTGATGTACTTATAAAAACATTTTTTGTTGTCTTTAACGGCAGTAGCCAGATTGACCTCCAGATGAGCTTTGGCCTTTCTAATTTTGTCCCTGCCCAGCTTCGTAACATCCTTATAGTCCTCCTCAGTGGCCCGCCCTTTTTTCCAAATATTATAAACCCTCTTTTTTCTCCTAAGCTCAAGCCACAATTCTCTGTTGAGCCAGGCTGGTCTTCTTCCCCGCCAGCTCGTCTTGTCACATTAAATCTTGTCACATTATATAGTTTTAGTTTGAGACTGTCTTGCTGTCCTTGTAACTGGGTGATCAGTCTTACTGACCAAGGCTTTCTTTTCCAGATATAGCTCCTGTCTGTTGTGTCAAGAAAAAGAACACATGGTGACCCAGAAACTGCCTTGTTATTATTTTTTTCCCATATTAACTTTAGCTTGTGGCACTGTTCTGGAGGCCTTGGGATCATGTACTCTCTGCATCAGGAACAGACATGATGACAGATAACACAAGCATGTAGTATAGAGCTAACCAACCTTTACTTGTGACTTCCAGATCAGAAGGCAACAGGTATCTCAGGAGAATACCAATCAAATCTGAAGCCTTTATTTCCGGAGACCCCCCACTCATTCTCTCTTTCAGGGAAGAGCTGAAAGCCATACGCTGACGTGGAGATGCAAGGACAATGCTGTTTACGCTTATTGCTCCACTGCTCCACTTTATCAGACTGATTTGGAAATGACCCTCCCCACTGCAGTCCCACCTTCCCAAATCTGCGCCTTCTCCTTTCTCTTTCTCCTTCAGTAGTGGACTCAAAAAATATATTTAATGAGGCCTCTTCCTCCTTGGTGTTTATAGATGTGTCTTCACATGAACATTGAGCTCATCAGAGGTATTCATTGGGTTGTTCAGGAGACTGCTAAGAAGTGCTGTTCTGCACTTCTGCGGGACCATTTTATTGTTTCACTTTAGGATAAAGAAATGTATCCTCCCAGATTTTCTTTCTTCTCTCTTTCCATCCATTTAACTCATCAGCATTTGCATTAGAATTACATCTAGAAATTCCCTGTTCATGTCAGCTTGTATCACACTACTCATATTTGTCCAGCCATCCCCCAGAGATGGATTTGTAATCTATGAGTCTTAGTTGCTATAATTGTCCATGCTACAATGTTTATATATTCGATGAGAGAATATCTCTTGGTGCTAAACCAGCTGGCCCACACCACCACCTGAGATGTCCCAGAATTAGAGGCAGGTTCCAGAGTCCTGTGATTTTCCACAGGACAACTCTGCTGAGGCCGGGGCTGTTTGCTTTAATATCGTTGTGCTTTCCAGCTCCTAAAATCCTGATCAGTGAGTGGGCAGCATCGCCGAGACTTGCAGCTTCATTTACTTTTTTCAATAAAACACTTTTAATTCTAGTGAAACAGAGCTTTTCTGAATTTAATTAATTTCTTTTAAGGCAAATAGCCTCAGTACTCATCTCTTATTGTTGCTGAAGTGTCCAGAGCTGTTATAAGTGCCTCAAAGCCATTTTCCCATGCCAATAATTCAACACAGATCTCGTGCATGTATTGTCTAGATGGCTTACAGAGGGAGTCCTACATTTGTCTTCTGTAGGACTTTTCATGCCTGTTCAGAAAGTATGTCAATATATTTGTTCTGAAATCACTGACATGGTTTCTAATCTTTTCAGGTGAGAGGAGTAAAATGACAAGTCGGTATTAGTTTGCTCAGGGAACCAGAGAACTGTGGATCTGTTGTTTATATCACATGCTACCCAAGATTCAAGCAGCCTGTGTTCTGTACCTTGGCTATCCAGAAACCTGTATGAAATGAAGTGGGAGATTGCAGGCGTTCCTACTGGGGTCAAGTGTCATGCTGACAAATTGCCCTCAGTACTGAACTTCCAGCTGAAAACTTCAAACCCTGTCTATGAACTAAGGAGACCATGTGCTTTCTCACTCTTGCTGTTTTCCTAGCATCATGTTCAAGTTCAACAGAGAAAGACAGTCCAAGATTAGATTATCTACATCCACCCTTTCAAGTGAGGATAGAAGGTGTCCATCTCCAAAGACTTTCAATACTCTATTCATATATTAAGCTCAAGTACTAGTTCATGTGTAGTTTGCTGACTTGTTTTCAGAGCAGTACATATTGTCCAGATTATCTGCCTTGTAATGCTTTCTTTTCTTTTCTTTTCTTTTCTTTTCTTTTCTTTTCTTTTCTTTTCTTTTCTTTTCTTTTCTTTTCTTTTCTTTTCTTTTCTTTTCTTTTCTTTTCTTTTCTTTTCTTTTCTTTTCTTTTCTTTTCTTTTCTCTTCTCTTCTCTTCTCTTCTCTTCTCTTCTCTTCTCTTCTCTTCTTTTCTCTTCTCTTCTCTCTTCTCTTCTCTTCTCTTCTCTTCTCTTCTCTTCTCTTCTCTTCTCTTCTCTTCTCTTCTCTTCTCTTCTCTTCTCTTCTCTTCTCTTCTCTTCTCTTCTCTTCTCTTCTCTTCTCTTCTCTTCTCTCTTCTTTTCCATTTCCTTTCCTTTCCTTTCCTTTCCTTTCCTTTCCTTTCCTTTCCTTTCCTTTCCTTTCCTTTCCTTTCCTTTCCTTTCCTTTCCTTTCCTTTCCTTTCCTTTCCTTTCCTTTCCTTTCCTTTCCTTTCCTTTCCTTTCCTTTCCTGTTCTTTTCCATTTCCTTTCCTTTCCTTTCCTTTCCTTTCCTTTCCTTTCCTTTCCTTTCCTTTCCTTTCCTTTCCTTTCCTTTCCAATTTCATTTCATTTCATTTCATTTCATTTCATTTCATTTCATTTCATTTCATTTCATCCTGTTATTTGTCCCTTTTTTAAAAAAATATTTATATATATATTTCTTTTGCTTAAATAATCTTAATCCTGTGATTTTGCAATTCCTTAAGAAGATGTTTCCCATTCTATTGGTTCCTTTAACAGATTTTATCTGTGAAATACATACTTTTTTTTTTTTACATCCTTGAGTTACCTCCTCTCATTGAAACATTAGCAACCTTCTAGTGGAAAGTCAAATACCATGGCAATGTTCAGTGGTACAAAAAGAAATAAATAAAGGAAAGGAAAAAAGAAAGCAAAAGCAAAACTATGCATATGAGATTCAGGTTTCTTAAAACACCCTGTAGCATTACTTTACACTTACTGTGACAGCAAAGGAGAGGCAATCTTAGTCCTTGCTTCAAAAGGGAATCATTTCTTTCTCCTTACAAAATTTCATTTTCTCTGAGTTGTATGGGTTTGTTTTAAGCAGAAGTGGAAGCAACAGTAAACATCCATCAAAAAGAGCTTAATTAAAATGTTAAATACACTGCCATAGAGAAATTTTCTTTCTTAGCAATAAAACTCACTACAGAGTTAATTACTTAAAGTAATGTATTTGCTTCTCTATGTCTGTATATAAGAGATTAACATATTAATGGGAATGTAATTATGTTATAAAATTCCTTTTTATTTGCACTTTGTTTTAAGATGCAATATTTCAATTAAATCTGGTATTTTTCCTCTTTCGGAACCTCAAGCGTACAGGACATTTTTATTTAAATTATTATTATTATCATGGTAAAATAAGAGTTTGGAGTTACACAAAAAGAAAATTTTCCTATTCCTTCATTTTCTACAAAGGTCTTGAGTTATCTTGTTGAATGCTTACAGTATGTTTTCTTATGGGCCTTGCTGCACAAACACATGTTTACTGACAGACTGACTGACTAAGGTGATGCAGCTTTTTCCTATACCATTGTAAGTATAAAGCATATTCCTCTCTTTAGGCATAAGAAGCTGCCAAGAAGGTAAGATATGAGTTTTGCGGTCTCAGTTCACATCACCCATATGTGCCCACACCATGAAAACCAACCCACACAGCACATGCCTTTGAACTCATGTTGTAACTGCAGAACTGGTTCCTGGTGATTTAATGTTCTGGTGCTAAACAATGATAGTAACCCTGATGCATACTAAAAAGACTATAACACATCTTTCTCTGCTGCACTCTTTTCACAGTCAGACAAGACAAGTCAATGAGCTTCACCTCTGATCAGCTCAGCTACACACAGGAAATGGCTCACATTACTGACTGAGACTGGCTATGTGGCTCCAGACTCCAGTCTCATGAAGAAACCAGGGACCACTGATTCATCAAACAATGGTATACTGCCTTTTTGGAGGATGTGCTTCTGGTTGCTGGTTTCCTGATGGTATGAGAGGCTGGCCTACACAGGTGCAAGAGAGTGATAATTAGAGGTACCTTTTCTGTGTGCAGAAACACATGAATATGTTTTTTGCTGAATTCTGGATGTAATTGTATAGTGGAGCCGGGATGCCTCTAGCTGAGGTTAATAATTTTGTCTCAGACAGACAGTGGTTCCTGTTCCTGCATGTTGTGTAGGATCTAAGGGAATCCAGGGGAGGCTCTTGACTGATTGCTATGTCAGGTCTCTGAAGTTGACATGTGGACTTCTGTTCAAGTAGTAGTCCACAGCTGCAGCTATGTCATACAGCAAGTTCACCTATGTAAGAAGTTTTCTATGTCTATGAGTGGTCTTTGGTAGGAAGCTTCTTGTGTTCATGCTTCCCAAAACATCTTCATGACATTTTGTAGAATAACTGGATGTAGAAAGGAGAATATTATTAACAAGAACATTATCTAATAATTTTAATTAGAGTAGATTTGTCTATTAAATATATATATATTTGCACCCATCAGCTGTTTCTTTCTTTATTTTATTATTATTTTATTTTGTTTTCCTGAGCTAATAGCATCTACACTCAGAAAAAAAAAAAAAAAAAAAGCAGAAATAGGAGTTCAAAAGGAATTATTAAGCTTCAGTGATAAGGTAATGGGACCACAAAGTACAGGTAACATTTCAATATATGTCTGAATAATTTGGAGGACAAATTCCTCTTCATTTTTAATGAAACTTTGGGTGAAGTATTTTCTAACAAAGTCCTAATCTTTTCCTCCTTCCCTTCCTGTTCTTTTCCCTCTGAAGTTTCCACTCTTCTCTAAATCTGCAGCAATGTATCATCTTGCAAAACCCTTGTCTCTACTTGTATATCCTTCTTTTCATGCCTGGCAAATGATTTAGGTTGTGATAGTCTTGCAAAGACAGAAGAATTGAGCAAGAATACTGTATTCTTCAATGCAAGTATATAAGCAACTTTGCTTCTCTTCTCTGTGAAGGAGGATTATCTTTTTTCTTACTTTTAGAAAAATTTCAGAGCCTAAGTGCTTCAGGTGGGGAGGGTCAAATCCGTTGGAACAAAATACAAGAACCCATCACTGATGTGTAACATTTTTCTCTTGTACCCACCCCACTGCTCCTTCCAGTCCAGCTTTGATCTGCTCACCCCATTCATTCAGAAATGATTCCACTGTAATCATTCAACACTTTCTGGTGATTTCAGTAGTTATTTTCCTCAGCAATCTTACATTACTTCTGCATGCTTTCTTTTTACCATTTCAGAAGGAGCACTCTCACATTTTTGAAATCTGTTCTTATGAAAACTATTTTTTTTCATTGCTTCAGAGCCCCAGAGCTGATCCCTCCAGATGAATTGACCTTCAATTCAAGGAAGAGCATGATAGATGGATTCAGCTGCATGAGGAGCAGAGCAGATCTTTGCATGCCACACAAACAGGCCTGCACACCTAGTGGAGTGCAATACTGTGTCAGAAGGACTGAGTGGCTAGTGTAAGGCTACAGACTTCAGCAGAGTAAACCTAAGCTTTCTTGGCAGACATATATTTTAAACACAAATCCTTGTAAGTTGTAGGAAATCCTGTCAAAGTGTCAAAAATTGGTTTTACATAGAATGTGGGCAGCTGTTTAAATACCTAGAAGAAAGGGATCAGGGGGATGAAGAACACATCGTACACATCCGTAACACATCGGTATATCACATGGAGCAAGCTGTGGATTCAGGCAAAAGGCAAGCAGGAGGGAAATGCAAGAGGCAAACGCACTCTCTCAGTCAAAATTTCATCTCAGTCAGTAGGAAAAACGGTTTCTCTGATGCGAGACAGTTTTGGAGCTGGTCCAAAACCCTCAAAAGTGATTTTAGCAGGGAAAAAAAAAAAAAAAAAAAACAGATGGAAAACAGAAGATAGACAAGTGTGAAGGGACTGAGATGAAACAGGGCATACCATGTAAATGATTCCTTCCATCCTGCCGAAGGGCCCCCTCTACATCCATGGCAGGGCAGAGCCTCCAAGGCAAATGTGAAGTTTTACTGTCCCATAATTTAAAGCTCTTCACATAGCTTTGTCCTCGAGGAAAACAGTTGTCCTATGCTTCCTGCTGGGGGCCTTAATATCTCTTTTCTACCCCTCAGAAACAGGGGCACTTAACTGTCTTACCAGAACACCGATGGATGAGGGCTGCAGCATTCAGCCCTCCACAGCTGGTGATTTGTTCTGTCCATATCCTGCTCATATTTGGCCCATATATTCTCACAGAGCATGTGAACATCTAGGCACACCTCCCATTCTGCTGGAAGCCTGAATCTGGCCCTCTGCTTCAGCCCTTTTGGTCCTTGCTTGAGCCACCTGAGAAATTCTCTAGCAGTGCTGCCAAAAGAGAGACTCTAAAAAGGAGGAGTCTCTGTTGTTCATCTCATTTTCAGCACTGTGTTGCCCAAGCTCACCAACAATGCTATTGGTGCCCAAAATAATTTTGGCTGACTAAGGTCAGTTTTTGACTTGGGGGGAATTCATCACGAGTGGAGACAGTACATCTAGAAGGTCCTATGGAGGATGGAATCAGTCATGCAACTCTGAAATAAATTCAAATATCAAGTGTCTTTGGTGTTATGCAAAAGCAGTCCATTAAGTCCATCAGTCAGCGATATGCCTGAATGTGCAGGAGCCATTGGCAGCTCAGGAGAAGCCTTGCATTTCAAAGTGAATTCTCTTCAGGAAAAATGGCTGCTCTAAGCTCCCTGTTGGATGCAATAACTTCTCATTTCTCTCTCCTAGAAAGAGTGATATTAATGTAACTTGTTATGGAATTGAGCATTCAATCTTACCCGCTTATTCCTTCTTTAAGCTGCTTTGTTAATTTAGGTGTTTTGTTTTGTTTCGTTTTGTTTCCCATTATACGTACTCACAGCATTCACCTGGTTAAGCAAATTTTTACTGTGCATGTTTAAAAAAAAACAAACAACAACAACAACAACAAAAAAAACTGGTTCAGGGGAAGATGTTCTATTTATTTATATTTCTTTGCCTATATTTCAGTGTGGTACAAACACATTTTTCCTCTCATGTCATCTCCTTTGAACTACCAGACTCTTTGGAGCTTTCCTTCAGGCACCAAAGAGTAGCTAGTCCTTGAAGATATGTCAAATGATAGATGTTTCTTAGATCTTCAGGGTGAACTATCCACAGGGAGACAATTGAACTCTTCCGAGATGTGTGGCTCTTTGGCCATGGTTCTTCTGTCTTTCACAAGGAAGTCAAAGAATGCATGTCAGACAGTGTCTTGAGGGCCAATTAATGTCCCTATCAAGGCTCACTTTCCCTCTACTTCAGACCTCAATGGACAATTCACCCACCTTTCAAAAGCCTTTCTGTATGAACTGTCCCGGGGAGCAAACAGGGTAGCACACAGGAAGCTCTCCCTCCTGCTCTGAGAAGTTGTTCCCGTCTCTTTAATGCTACAGCCAAAAGCACGTCATTTTCTGTGTGTAAAAGTTCTTCTGGCAACAAATGAAGCAATGACAATAAATAGTTGCAGGCTCTACAGTGAACAATTAGTATTCCAAACATGAAATTAATTTGTCCTGTGAATATAGGAACCTTGCAATTTGGTTCACTTTTATTTTATTGTAAGATACAGATCATTTTCTACACGATTTTATGGTTGGATAGGATTCATTAGAAATTTTCCCCAAACTACCACTGTAAAAAAAAAAAAAAAAAAAAAAGAGTGGGGTAAGATCCTTTCTATTCTTCTCATTGCAAATATTATGCTGGCTTTTCTCCTGCAAATGAGCCTTAACTCTAATCTATCCACACACAATGCTCAGCTCTGTAGCCTTAGATTATTTTCTCTTAAATTTCATTTTAATTTTCACTGCCAAGGAAGATATCTCTAAAGATATTCAAATAAAGATGAGAGAGAAAGAGAGAGAGACCACCAATGTCTGCTCGGCTATAGGGTAAATAGATGTTCTCTCTTCTTTTTTTATGTCAGATTTTCAAAACTGTCCTTGAAGTTAGTTTTATTCAATTCTGTGCTTTTTCCTTGTCTAAATATGTCCTCAAAGAGGAAGTGTTTGTATGAAGACTTCTCTTTTTGGAGTAGCTACATAAACAAGAAGGTACCAACAGTCAGGCACTCCCTTAAATGCTCAGTTGTGACTTAACTGGGACAACCTCTCTCCATGTTGAGACTGACAGTTACAGCATATTACTTTTCTCAGCAGGAAGGATGAGATGTGTTGTGGAAGATACTTCTCCAGCCCCCTGTGCAGAGAAGTGCAGGCATCTCAGGACCTGTTTTTCTTGCCATCACTGCTGCCCTGTTTCTCACTCTCACAGAGCTGGTATCTTGCCTCCAACTTAACAGTGACTGAGACCTAAACCCCTTCAAACCAAAAGCACCAGGATAAATCCCAATACCAGCTCTCTGTCCATCCTCCTGCTTAGTTATCATATTATGCCAGGACTAAGACCAGCCATATATTCAAATATTCAATCTGAATATTTTCTAGTACACTTTCATGCATTATTTTGATTTTTTTATTGTTTTGCTTTGTTTTGTTTAACTAGCAAAGTCTCTGACTAATAAAATATTATTAATTTACTATGCAATCTGTTACCAGAAAGTGGAAAATAAATAAATAAATATATATATATACTCACAAGATGCTATGCCCACCAAATAAATAAATAAATGAAAAATGCTTGCATCTACCAGTTGTGAAAGTCAATGTGCCTTAAAAGCATTCACAGTTCTTTATTGCTCCTCTGCCTGAACTAGACAGCCTAAAGAGCAGCCCCAGCAGGGGCACAGTGCTCAGTTTGCATTTGCAAAGCCATGGTTGGAGGGGCAGGAGCAGGTGGGTGCTGGTTCAGTGGTGGGAACAGGGACCCTCACAGCAGGGCAGAGCTGGCTGCAGAGGGGCTGCTGCAGAGATACACCTGGGGGACTGCACTTCTGGGCATCCCAGATGACCCCTTGGCTGGAGTAAAATGAGCTTTCTGCTCTGTGAGATGTGTCCTCTGTGACTTTGAGAAAGTTGTGTTAGCCTGAAACAATAAATATTTATAGATGTCTCGGTTGTCTCAGGAGACTTAACGATTTGCAGTTGGGGTGGGAGTGACAATGAAGGAGGCTACAAGCCCCAAACCCCTGGGTCGTGTAGGATTTCCTGATGACATGGTATGTCAGGGGTGGTATGGCCACCTCTGCTCCCAGTGCAACTGTCCTGCACTCTTCAAAGTCAGTGGCAGGGAGATGTCAAAATACACGGAGGGATCTGGATTTAGTCTGCTTTCCATTTGAGTCCCATGCTATGACAACTGGATCCATGTAAGTGTTGTAGAATACCTGACCTCTCACAGTCATCCTATGACACAGATGGTGCCACAGAAACTGCCAGCATCACCTGAGACATGCTAGAAAGAGCTGTGATCAGATTACAATCCCCAGATCTAGGATTTATTTTGGGATGAATTTTTAGCATAGAAGCAGGGAAAAAAAATAAATTTGCAGATATCATTAGGTGGAGGTGTGTGCTTTTGGCCATGAACTCTTTAGTTCACATTTTCCATGTGCATCCCTGGTGAGAAACAAAAACATTGGATAATGTGTGATAAACTTCGTTCCTTCATTCACTGACTTAATGGACTTTAATCTCTTTCTCTGAAGTAAATACTTGCTTATTTACTATCAAAAATACAAAAGAGACCGTAGCTAGCAAGTGAAATATTATTCTTAGCTTATGTAGACACTTCCTATTCCAGACAAAATGAATGACTTCAGTTACAGGTTGCATGATGAGTAGCAAAATAAGACTCCTGTTTTCTACAGAGAAGGCAAGCAGGATGACATCAGTGCAGAGAATCCTGAGGAAACTTTTTCTTAGCCACTGCCAAATGCTGGCACATTCTGTTTCTTTGCCTATTCTTGAAATTTGTTACAGATTTTGCACTATCTAAATTAGTGACTACCAACCCCACAGTCGAGCAACTGCTTTTGCATTGAAGAGCCTAAGGGCTGAAATAGAAATCATGAGAATTAAATGGCATAAATGTATCCTAGAAGATGGTGAATTTTCTTGCTGTGTGCTCTGAGCCATTAACCTCAAAACAGAGAAATACAATGACAAAAATAAACAAAAATAAACAAATAAATAATAAGATATGAATAAAGTTTTTGCCAAGGTTTCTTTTGTTCTATCACATTTGATGCTTTTTGCAAATCTGTATAATTCCCATAGAATTTTCTGACAAATAGAAAACCCTGTAGTCTTCGTAGGCATATGTCCAGACTGCAATCTGGTTGCAGTAATGTATTGCCATGTCCTGACTTTGATTCTGGAATAAAGTTTCTATTTGAAGAGGATGAGGAGCATAAAAGCTCACAGATGTTCTCATTTTTTGTTTGATTTTCAGACAATGTTCATTCAGTCTGCCTTGCTTTTGGAAAACTCAGCCAACTATCACTGACCAGTGGACCAAATCTGTGGTACATATCCAGCACAACTAGAAATGACAGCAGTGTATTGAGATGTCAGCTGATCCTTTCCCAAATGTAAGGGAAGGCCTCACCTGGAGTCACACTGGTGACAGTTTTATGTAATAATCCTCTTCACCTTATAATGACACATCTACAGCTACTGCAGTCTGAAAGCTCTTCTGCTCATTGCTATCAATAGCTGACCAGCCTTGTGGTGCTAATTCAGTTGCTGACAGCCAACCTGCAAAAAAGATGTGCTGCCTACAGAAATGTGCAGTCTTCTTAAGCTAGAAGACTAGAAAACCTATAAAATTTTATTCAAGGGTAGGTAGAGTTACAGTTCCCAAGTATATTGGGATGGGCCTGTAAGTATGACTGGAATGCCTGTAATTTGTCCTTTACACTAAACCCTGAAGGTGATGAAATGAGCAGGATTTCTGACCATTACAATAATGCCAGGGTTTTGCAAGCCCTGCCATTCTTTTTCACCTATGGTAATCTAATTTCCTGGTCTTTATAAATGAAAATGGTATTGCTGTTTCTTCAGTCCATCTGCAATACTTAGTTACCAATTTTTTCCCTCTTTTAGCAGACTAGTTTGACACCAGCCTGTAGGAAAACAATGTGATATTAGTATTCCTGAGTGTTTGCATAGTGAGAATAGAATGGCTCAAAAACTGTGTGGAAGGAAAGGAAAAAAAAAAATAAAAATCTGCTGAAGTTGGAAACACATGTCCCTGGTACAGATCACTAATTGTTATACACTGTTTCAGCACAGGTATAAGAGAAAGATGAAAAGAGAGAGTATTTTGCTAATCAGCTGGAGAAAATATTCAAGAAATACACTCGATGCACTGAGGCCCAAGTTCAATGATGTTCCAAGGTCTTATTTAGAAGCTCTGGGGCATTTTTGTTGGTGGTGATTCTAAGCAGAACTAGAGAATTTTCTGTGCTTACATTCAGGCACATACACGAGATTCCATTTTATTTTATGGTTAGATTTAATGTACCTGCATGTAGGGATTTTGATTTTATTACTATACATGAGAAAATGGAATAACAGAGGCCATTTCCATGAGACGTAATGAATCAGAGCATTGACGACCTGTTCAAGATGCTAAACCAGGAATGTAAACACATTAGCTGTGTTTCAGTGTACATAAAACAAACACACAAAGTTAAACTTAGTGAGCAGTAAATATATACATTCATATATTATTAACCACGGATGTGCAAATTCAAAGCTCTTTGAGAAGCTTAGGAAAAGGAATGATGCAGAGCATTCAGGAGAGCATTGTGCTGGGAAGGTGAAGGGCATGCAGGGCTTGTAGAGGGTTGAGTGGTGGTTGCAGGAGACAAGGCTGCCTCATAGGAAAGCAGTGCTCTGCACCAAAGGCATTTCCCCATGAAGGGGCAGACAGCGATCAGAAGCTGTAAGGTCAGCAAAGACTGCAGGGCAGCAGGCATAAGGGGAAGATATCTTTGTCCACAAATCTTTCAAGTTGCCCAGCAGGGTCATCTGCCTCACCAGCAACCAGCCTGTTGGTAGTCTGGTCACTTCTCTCTCCCCCTTCCTATCCCCATTTATTTTAGGAACTTTCCCCTCTTATCTTCTGCCCTTTTCATCCCCTTCTCCAGGCATATACAAGACTCCTCAAAATATGTATTGCTGTTTTTCTCTGTGAGAAATCTGACAGACATTGTCAGGAGTAGATCTCTGGTATTTATGCAAAGAAACACAAAGGACAAAACAGTCAGAGTCCATAATGTGGTCTCTAAACGAGGAGTCTATGTCTGTTTTTCCCTGGGTTTTAATATTCTACTAGAGTGGTCAAGCTCCTGCGTTTGTGCCTCCTACCCTCCCACGGAGCAGGGAGCATTCAGGAGTGTGTGACAGAAATGTATAATTATCCCCAGCTGCGTTACCTAAAGAAGGAAATCAAATTAGATTTTCCATTACAAACAAAAGCATGTATTGTCATCCATAACGCTTCTTCCATGTTGGGACTGACATAAAACAGCATCAGATCAGAGCTGGCTTCCAAAGCTCAGAAAACACTGCAAGATGAGTTATATTTTAATACATATTAGCATACAAAATATTTGATAGCTTTCTTCACTATTTCGGTGAAATAAATATCTACATGTCTAACTAAGTAGGCAAGTCTTTATTTATTCTCCTGCTATGTGTTTTTGTGGTTTTGTGTTATTTGGCATTGTGGTTCCCTTTTATTTTACTCCTTACTTACATGACAATACTGTCAATCATAGGAATTTTATTTTTTTTCATAACATATAAGAAAAATAGACCATTCCTGTTTACAACTATACTTTTCTTTGCAGGTCAATAAATAGAGCAGAATTGGTTAGGATCTAGGTATTCAACTTCTTATAAAATATTGTGCTATGCATTTTTTTTCCATTATGAAAATGATTTAAAATGTTTGAAATACATTTAATTTTAGGTTTTCAGGAATGTTCCTTTCTGATAAAATCTCAAAACAAAACAGAACAGAAGGTTTCAGTTTATGAATTTTATTTCAAATGCTCATTTTTAAGGGGAAAAAAAAAAAAAAAAAAGTCTCAAAAGACTTCATTACAGTCATTACCTACACTACCATTACCCACCTCTGAAACAGTTCATATCACAGGTGGGGAGATTTTCCAAAACAGATTTTCATACCAGTTGTCATTTTCTCAAGATGTTCCAACAAGGAAATTTTCCTTTTTAGCACAAAACCGGAAAGTCATCTTGAATGATTTCAGCAAAATTCAAGATAAATCCCATGAATTAAAAATAAAATTCTGAGGTGGGTGAAGTTAGCGGTGTCCACTTGTTTGAATGATTATTTGACTTTATTTTTATTTTCCTTTTTCATGACAACTCTGAGAGAAAGATGTTGAGGTCTTCCAGCAATGAATAAATCTGTAAGAGCCTACAGAAAAGATTCTCACGTCAAAATCTGGTCATTACTCTTTTTTATTATGAGTGATAGGCAGCTATATTGTATGCACTTGTAGTGTGAAGGGTCTGAGGGTGCTGCAGGTTGATCAGTTAGCTAGTTGTTTTTACAAGCACAAATCTGTTTTACAGGTGAGGTTGAAGTTTCATGGTTTAAAGATGCTAAAACTTGGGTGAAATATTTTTGAAAGGTTCACTAAAAAATCTTTTTTAGACGTCATTTAGTTAAAGAAGTAACTTTTACACATGTATTTGCCTGAGCAACCATGTTGCATCCAGTATAAAAAACGTCATTCTTGCTTGAGAGTTGCATGCAAATATAGGTGGCAAAGACTATGCTTTTAATATTTGGTATCGGGCTCTGAAATATATAAGATAACAAGGCAGGGCACAGCTAAGGTGTCTTGTCAGGACTGAAAAATAAGGGTTGCTGAAAGCATGTGGGAGGTGAGAATTTTTGGTAGAGGAAGAGAAGTGGGGATTTCCACCACAGCTTTTTTGTCTGTTACCCCAGACAAGATGAAGCTGTGAGACACATTTCTGTGAGCAGTGATGGTTTTTCACATGCTCAGACCAATGAGCAAATGAGCCAACTATCATACCTCTCCATCAGCTCTGGATCTGCTAGGTATCTTTTGGGTTTCTCCTAATCCCCAGCAGCCTGAACAGTACTCTCAGCTCTCCCCCTTCACTCCCCACCCCTGAGGACAGTGACTGTGGGTCAGTGACAGTGCCTGCCAGCACTCCTCTGACTTCCTACCCTTTTTTTCAAGGGTCTGCAGTAGCATCCCTGTAAAATATGGAAGCAGTGCAATGATTTCGTAATGGCTGTTGATAAAAATTAATGAACCATTGCGAGTACTCAGCCACTATAAGTATAGGATATCAATGAGCTGTTTAATGCAATTGAATTGCTCGCTACTTAAAATGCATCTTTTTGCATTCTGGCCCACACCCAGCCTGCCTAAACTAATTTCACTACCTACAGTTGTTACGCAGCTAGACATCATGTGAATGTTTTTGTTTATTAGCCCTGTGCTTATTTTTGATCAGCTTACATGGAAAAGAAAACTGAGACAGGATGTTTTGAGTCTGTTTACCCAGGCTTCAACTACTGATGGCACTACACTGAACTGATTGAAATTTAAGCAAAGAGATTATTCAAGAAAGCAGGGGGGAGGTGCCATTCATTTGTGCTATTTTTTTTACCATTTCAGAGTGTCTGAGCTGATTCTTACCTCCTCCTGCAGATGGCACCACGGAGAGTGGTCTTGGGCCACACAGCACCTGGGCTGCCTGTGGAAGAGAGGTGGTTTTGTGGGAAACTAGGGCAAATTGTGCATGACAAGGATAAAACAGGCAGTAGCATCTCAAGGGACCTGCATGAACACCTGGGATGTTTACTATTTGTTGTCAAATGCAGGGGGCTCTTTTTGGCATCCATCACTGTGGTACTGGAATAGCTTCCATGGAAAATGAGCAGTGATGGAAATGTCATAGAAAGACTGAGTGGAGCCTCTGGGCCTCTCTTTCCAGGACCAAAGCTTATGGTTGGCTTTGTAAAGCTTCTATAAAATTGAAAGAGAAACAATTGGATAAAGAGCCTGGAATGCTATTTCTCTTAGGGACAAAAAAGAAATTTTATACAGAATTTCTTTTTTAATTAAAAATATTATTTTCAGTAAAGAGACTTTTCTAAATAAAATATTTATTTTCCTTCAAAATATTAAATATGAAAATAAAAGAGTTTAGAAAATATCTCTTGCTTTTCATCCTTCCTGTTCTTTTCTTCATGAAAAACAGGAAAAGAAATTTCAGTTGAAACCCTTCATTACGTTTTTTTTTCGTTTGTTTTTTTGGTTGGTTTTTTGATTTTTTTTTTTCTCCTGTGGACAAAATGAAAAATGAGATAATCTGAGGAAAAAGTTTGCAAATTAGATTTGTTTCCAGAGGCCATTGCAGTCTGCAAAGCACAGCTTGAACAGTCACTGCACCCCTATCTGTATCTGCTTCTGGACATGCAAACTGGAGCAGGCACAGCTTTCTTCAGTGAGGTGGATGGAAGATAAAGTGGGGCTGAAGTCGTGCCTCCAAAATGCAAAACATTAGACTGTCATTTTTAATGTATGTCTCTCAAACCGTCTCCATTTTTTAACTGGCTCTAGTGACAATCAGTCCAGTGAGAAGGCAGTGTGTGGGTGAGACTGAACAGGACTACTGTTCTCCACCAGGAGAAACCTTGTTTCCTTCAGAACATGTCATTCTGTCTCACAGACACCAACCCTTAGCAAGAATTTTCCTCCTGCTGAGGAGCCTAGGCCTGGGCAGGGTCAGCCAGGGAGATATAGGCCTCTTCTTCACTGCCCGCAGCCCTGCATGGCAAGAGATAACTGCCTAGCTCCAGAACACATTTCTGTTCAAACCCTATTTCAGTCTCCTTCCCTCACAACTTACTCTGTCACCCTCTTAGAGCCTGGCCCTTACTCTTTTAAATTGTTGTTTCCCGTTATGGGGTTAGGTCTTTGGACTCCCACCACCAGCAATGCGTTTCCATCAGCTCCTTTCTTACCCATTCCTGCTATTCCTGTAAGCTTTGCTCAGGCCTTCTCGACCCCAAGAAGAGTCAGCCCCTGAATGGCAGAGAGCTTTGGGGGGATATTTTTGATGGATTTGGAATAATATTGAAAGCAGCATGATCATGGTGGCCTTTGAGGAGCCATCAGTATCACACCTTCCACACAACATAATCATTTCCCTGAGTGGAATGCTTACCTTACAGTTTGCCAGGCTTAGATCAATTGAAGATGAAGTATTCAAACCAGATTAAAATAAAATAAAATAAAATAAAATAAAATAAAATAAAATAAAATAAAATAAAATAAAATAAAATAAAATAAAATAAAATAAAATAAAATAAAATAAAATAAAATAAAATAAAATAAAATGAGTGGGACCAAATGCCAAAAGTCTGTATTCCTCCATGGAGGCTTAAGTGTAATGGCCAGTGCATGATGCTGGGTGAGTCCTGGCCTTCGTCCCACTCATTGCTCTCCCTCACTGCTTTGTCTTATCCCATTTGTTTGAAAAGAAAATGCAAAACCAGGTAAGTCTCACAAAAGGACTTTCCAAGTGACATAATCACTCTACATAGACAATATCTTGATGCTCATGAGAAACTTCTCAGTCTTTTGGAAAAAAACATTAGCAAAGCCAGTGACTGTATAGGCATAAAGATAGCTCTGAAACAGGATCAAATTTCCTTGCAACAAATCAGTTAAAAACTGGAGGAGTAAATGAAAGAAGGTGACAGCTCATTGTCACTTGTCTTCAGGAGGATAGTAGGTATATTCTTCAGGCAAATGTTCTCAAATTCAACATTCTGGGGGAAAAAAAAAAATAATCAGACAAAATAGTCTGGTTTGTGTAGACCTGGAAAAATAATCCCTATAGTCCCTCTGTTTAAAGATACTTTAGTTCTAATTCCCAAACTGGACTGGCTTATATTGGACTGGTTGAGAAAGGCGTTCACCTCTGCACATGCCCACAGCCACTGCACGTCTTCCTGTGCTTCCCAGAGAATGAAAGGAAAGCCCAGAATTCAACTCTAAGCTGTTATAAATTTTGTCTTTTCTCAGTAAAATGGACTGCTCTCTGCACTTTCCTGTCCTCCCTCCTGAGTTGCAGTCCTAAAACTGCATTCGGAGAAGACGTAAGTAGTATCTGCATGGCAGCCAGCTCTAAATGTCTGCTGTCAGGGTATGTGTGCTGCCAGGGAGAGGGAGTTGAATAGAGTTGGGTAGATTTGTCTTCTTTTCATGCAGAGTAAAATAGCAAGTGAAACAGAAATCAAAATAAAATAATAAAGAACATTGAAATATTCAGTTTGGATGCTTCCATATTTTGAATAATGCGTAAATGTTTCTTTTTAGAATTTGTGAAATTTACCACCTTTTATTTCAAAGAGCAATTAAAAAAAAAAAAATTGAGAAGAAAAAATCAAATAAAAAGACTGAATGCCTCCAGAAGGAAACAGTATAATAAAAATGGGGATAAAATATATTGAGATAGAAAAACAATTCTGACCATGCTTTTATTTTACTTGGATTGCATCTTCCTCCCTTAACTTTTTTTTTTCTGTTCAAACACAAAAGATAAAATCAAAACAAAACAAAACAAACAAGCAAACAAACAAACAAACAAACAAAAAACAACAATGAACAAACCCACAAATAATGTACTTTCCATCTTGGTCGAAGCAGGGCCTCTCTTCCTGTTTACTATTTGTCCTTGGATCTGTTCTTCCCACCATCAGGATTCTCTGCATCTTGTTTACCCAAGTCTCTCATACCACTTTCTTTATCTAATCCATTTTAAATGTGTTGAAGAACCTTTCGTGGTAGCATCTCAGCACTGAAATCTAATCTAATCCATCAGCCAAGTGTCTAGTTACTTTATAAACACTAATGGCCAGATGTTGCTACCCTTTTCTCAAACTGAAATTGATCGTACTACTCAGTTCTGAATAAAAGTGTCAGAATCTGTCCTTAAACTGATAATATATAATTCTTATCATCATTTCACAGCTGGGGAAACTGAGATACTGTGAAGTAAAGCTTCTCAGGGTCACACAGTGGTTTGTCCTAAAATAAGAAACCAGAAGTCCAAGCTCCCAGCCCCCTGTTCTTACCAACAACAGTTAGCAGTCAAATCATTGCTCAAGGAATTGGCTTGTGTTTAATGCATGCAATGCATTCAGACTTGTGCCCTTGATAATAAAGGCCTAACTGCGAAATAAATGTCCACAACCAGCATGTTTACTTGTACCTGACTGTCTTTTGCTAGCTGAATAAAAATTGCTTACTTCAGATTGCCAAAAATAATAAAAAAATTTCAGGTGATCAGGTTTGTCCTCGCCCTGCAGTTACAAGGAAAGCAAGGTTATAAACCAGATTTCAGGCTGTGCTGGGCTCTCAGGATATTCTGTGTTATTTTTCCTGTCCTAAATGGCCACAGGACAAAATACTAGGCTAGGAAAATAATTGAAGTTTGGTTAAAGAGAAAAAGAAATAGCAATGATGAAAGTAACTGATCCTCTATGGAGTCATTGAATAACTTTGATTTGAAGATATTTTGCTGGAATTCATCACATTTTCTGTGTTTTTCTCCTCAGTTCAAATATAATATATGTATATTAAACTTTAATATTCCTATGGACATTTGCATGCAATTCAAATTCTTCTTCTTAAATTGCCTGCTTCTCCTCTTATTCCTGAGCTGCTGTTGCAACCTTGTGTGTGTGAGTTGTAAAAGGAAACAGAGGCAATACACAGCTGTTTTGAAGTTTATATATTGCAGCTACATGACACCACACATTTAAGAAATTCAAAAAACATTACGAAACCAAAACCTTATTATCTCTATTTTTAGAGATTGGGGAAAATGGGTTTGAAATAGCCAGAGAAAATTGAATTTGTACACTGGTCACAAAATATTCCCCTGATACTGTATGACTGTATGTATACCTTTCTTTATGACAAAAAATAAAAATAAAAACAAAAATAAAATAAAATAAAATAAAATAAAATAAAATAAAATAAAATAAAATAAAATAAAATAAAATAAAATAAAATAAAATAAAATAAAATAAAATAAAATAAAATAATAAATAAAAAAAATAAATCTGTTGAAGATGCTCTCTGGACAGAAAGTACACCCTGGAGAATAGAATGGGTGAATGGGACAATCAAATCACAGCTCTCAAAACTCTCATGAGGCATAACTGGGTTAGCATTTTAGCATGGAAATACCAGAGAGTAGAAAACCAAACACACCTTCAGAACACCTTCAGAACAGCAATACTTGTTAAATTTAAGGCTGAATAAAATGTAGATGGCAAACATAAACAGTGTAGTAAAAAAATAACCTAATGATCCAAAGATATAAAAGATTACCATAATCACATTAATGAGTATAATGTCTGCAGTGTTACCAAGAGCATGTCTGCACAATCGATCGCAAGTAGAGAAATCTTCTTTTACCCATGTTTTGAACATGATGTGTGTGAGCCAGTTTCAGTCAGAGGCCATAAAGCTACATTATGGTGTTTCCTGAACTTCACCTATTATGCGCTGCAGAACAATTGGTCTTGAAAGCTGAAGGACAAGCATCACCATTTTTTCACTGAGCCTGCCTTCTGCCTAACCTGCTGAGAGCACAAGCAGAGCTCATTTACCCTCCTTCCACACAGCATACCTCTAAGCAAAAATTGGTGGGGATTCTCAGTCTCGTATACTTTTGCATACAAATCTAAGAACTAGCTTGGGACGAGGTAGAGAAGCTATTTAGGTAGAGAAGCTATTTTCTGTTGTTCTGCATCACTGAAACATTTTAAAAATGCATCCTAGTAAGAATTTGTTGGTGTCAGAATCTGCTATTTTTTTCTTTTTTTTCTTTTTTTTTTCTTTTTTTTTTCCTTTTTTTTTTTTCTTTTTCTTTTTATCTTTTTCTGTTTTCCTTTTTATTCCCCCCCTCCCCCCCCCCCCCCCCCCATAGGAGGCTGTGTCAAGCCTAAGCATGAGATTCCTAAATGGGATTCACAAAAAGAGAGAAAAAGTGGGGATGCTGGAACACTGAAGAATACATAATGGTGAGCCCACTATGAGAGAGGTTTTCTGGCCGACTGTTTGGAGAAAGTCTTTACTCACATGAGCAGATCTTGTGAAGTCTGTTCTTACCTGTAATCTCAGTTAGCACCCAAATGAATCTGGGCAAAATAATCTGTTGTGAACAGTTATCACCATCAATAACTCAGGTTGTTATGGGAGACAGAACTATATAAAGAGGTATATTTAAAATGCATTTAAAACATGGAATGCTATCTTCTAATACAAAATGTTCTGTTGTTCATAAATTCACAGACTCAATAATGCTGTAATTGCTATGCACCAAAAGTAAGCTTCTCAAATTCTGTTCATAGCATAGCTGAACTTGTGCTGGTGACAATTTTTTCTGTAAGAATAGACAGCACCATTAGGAATCACAGTTAAAATCTGTTTGGTGTAATACAGACAAACTAGAAGGAAAAAGAGGAGAGAGAAATAAGATATGGATCTGCAATTACATCTGGCAGAAGAATGTGGTTTAATTCATTGGACAGCAATAACACCAGAGATCTGCAGAGTGCCCTGTCTGTAAACATTGTCTGAATTAATCACGAAGAGAGACACTGTAATAATTGTATTTTATTAAGGCTGAACAAAAGACCAAGATATCATTCTGAATAAATGAGCTAATTGTAAGATGACCAACTTCCCTGATACCTCTGCTACAGCCAAAGTGTCTGAGAAACTGTGCTGAAGAAAGAGGCAGAGGAAAGGGGAAAGCATGCAGAAACACCACATAACCTACTTAAGGAAATATACATTGAATAGAAGCAATTCTTAAACCAGAGGCCTGGTCTATTTTTTTTGATTTTAATATTCTTTTTAAAGAAGTCATTGAACGGAGATTATTTATTTGCTTAGGAAGGCAACACCTTTTTTTTTTTTTTTTTTCAGATTGTCTTTAAGAAATAAAACCTCCTGTAATGTCAATAACTTGTTACAAAGAGAAGTAAAATGCTGTAAGGAATTGAGCAAACATTTTAATAAATTACCTGAATAGAAAAACTGTTTCTATCTTTTGGATCTCTGAGTGTAAAGCCTGTAAAAAAGTGAACAAAAAAAAAAAAGGTTTAATTAGGAGGATGATGACATGGTGTTAATGACAGAGGTAACTGTGTATATATAAGAATAGAGGTGTAAATATTCTCAGTGTGTTCATGTATCTGTATATGTATAGTATAAGGAATTTACTGAGTTTTTGTCTGAAACAAATTCAAAAGCTGGTGTGTCTTGCTGAAGCAAGTGTTGCTCTATCCTGTTGCTCTGTATTACCCAGGTTTTGCAAGCTTTGCATCTCCACACATCTCTGCTAGAAAAAGCCCTTAGGAACAGCAGCATATGACATTACAGCCTTAGTTTTCAGGCATATTTTTTCTTAATGTCTGTACATCCCTCCTTATACATCACTTGCTTTTTTAACCCTTCCAAGGATATTGAATGTGATTTAACATCTTTATTCAGCAACACTTTATCTTGTGAAACTGTTAGCAGGCCACAGCTGTCAAAGTGCACCTCTCTCCCACTCTTATAAAAGGTTGCAACATGCATACACATTAGGAAGAAAACACATTTGCTGTCATGTACACGAGTATTTTGGGTTATAATATCTTATGTGGAGCTCTGATCCAAGACCTTTTATATTTTCAATTAGACCTCGAAAAGAAGCAGCAATCCACTCTCAAGCTGCAGACAAAACACTGGTACCTTTCAACCACAAGCACTTTGGGAGTCTGATGCTGTTTTGGCATGTGGTTTCTGCTGTGTAAATTTGATATACTGTCCAAATAATGCATTTGATTGATAATAAATAATAAGTGCTCTGATTTCATTCAGATGTCTGGCTTCATTTTTCTTTTTCTCTGTTTAAAGTGGTTTGTATGAATGGACCACTCAGCTTACATACTTTAATTAACATGATATGCTGACTTACCATACAGTACTTTATAGAGACACATGAGGTTTACAGATGCCATGGGAACCATCTCAAGAAACAGACTACATGAATACCAGGTCATTCGAGTAACATCTCCTCCCGACTCAGCCTTCCTTGTGTTTACCTCCAGCAGTAAGAAACATCCTTTCTTTTTGTGAAAGTGAGACTGATAAGTCTAGTGGTCAGCATAAATAAATATAAGGAATGATATTAAGGGTTTGATTCACTTTCATTGACATTGGGCTAAATGAGAAATAAATAGGCTGATGTTTATAGAATTGCCTGAGGGAGAAAGAGTTATGTGGTGGGAATAGGCTATGTGTTTTCACTGACTGTTGTCTGAAGTTTTGTCTGAAATACTCTGCCATTAAATTTGATTTGCATGTGTTTTTGTCAAATTTGGTAAAAAGAGAGAAAATACTTCAAGGTAATCAATATAATTTATAGGGATATAAACTGTATATGAATTAAGCTATAATAAGAGTATAAAGAAGAACAAATTTGTCCAACTATGCTCATAGCAATTGCAGCAGATCTGACCTGTCAAAGTAGTTAGAGCTCCATGTTATAGGTTCTTTTTGTTCTTTTGTTTTTCTCTACTTCAATGTCCATTTGACAATGATTCAATGATCTTGTGCAGAGTCATGCTCACCTTGCTATGTATGGAATGAATGCAGGCCAACAATGGCTTCTGCCATCTTTAGCCTTCAACACAGTAAATTAAGGACTCCAGCCACGCTATTGAAATAAATTTGTTCTGCTTCTTGTTGCAGAAAGTTTGCACAAGAACATGTTGGGAACAGAAAGATATGCTGTACATGCTGGATCTCAGAAACTTTCCAGAGGTTCTTGCCAGTATCACTCTATATGCTAAATTTGTACAAACACAGCAGTTAAGAAGTTGTACTCCATTTAAAGTGTCATTTGACAAGATGAACGTGTTCTGCTGTCTCCTCTTATCTTGTGAATGCTTTATCTCTAGAAGAAGGGAAGAACAGATATTCTCTGTCTTTCAGATCCAGCCCTTGTGCTAGAGTTAACATTCAGAGTACGTCAGAACTGAGGAGAAAATGTGAGAGACCCTTCCCTCTAATGACTTCAGAGTAGTAGGAAGACAAGGACCATTCAATCTTAAAGGAGCTTAAAGGAGTTAATAATCATGGGTTTAATGTGTGACAAGACTTTTTTGGTCTTAGATATGTATTCCTAGTATCACCTAAGAGAAATGGAAACATGACCCAGGACTTACCAATCCAAACTGTTTTCCCATTCACACGTGGCTTTTTCACAATCTTTCTTTTATTCATTTCTTTCATTCATTTTTTTCATTCATTATCTTTCTTTTATTCATTTCTTCCATATGAAGCAGAGTAAAACAGCAGCTTTGAGAACTCAGCCCTAGCCTTTTACCAAAACCAGCAAAGGAGCTTTTTAGAATCTGGGAGACCAGTGAAGGAAATGAAAAGTGTTTAGCACAGTTTGCAACCTGCAAAGTTAATATCACTGGAAGCGTGTCATCTCAATAGAAATATCTGATGGCTATGTGGTTTGAAATGCTTTATCTTGTGAAAATCAGACTATTTTACTTGTCTAATATTTTGATTACATCCACCTTTCTATGTCTCCCCTTCCTTTCATGTCTCTGTAAGAATACCCAGTACAGATCTATATCTTTTGACTTTTTGGGGACAGATATAAAACCAAATGAGACATTAAACTAATCACAACAGAACTCCATCACTGTGTCAGTGACAGAAGCTACTTCATTAATAACTTTTCTGCAACACCCCCAATAACAGCTGCAGTTACTATTTGCTTCTTCCTGCAGCTATTCTGCCTGAATTCACGATGTCTCAGAACATTGATCACTGCTGTCAAGTGCTTACTTTCTAAAGCCTGAATTTTAAAAAATCCAAACTCATTTTAATACAAGTCACTGTTAAATCCTTCTGAGAATCTGTACCTAAATGCCTAGGAAGAGTCAGTGGTTGTTCACCGATCCCGAACAAATATTCCACTCCATTTGGTTTTCTTGCTTCCTGAATTGGTTTATCGGAAAATAGTCTGAGGCTTTTGTATTTCTATTGCTAAAAAGCACCTGAAAAACAATTGTTAAAATTTTGAGCACAAAAGCAAGGAGCATGGCACCTAAGGGGAAGTAGTACAGAAAGAGCAGCACTTGAATTCAGCATGCCCACATATGATGGAAAAATAAATTTTGTTAACAGGACACCTAATCACAATACTACGTATTACAAGATAATCTTTGGGTGACCTTTGCAACTCCCAAGAGCCTTAGTCTAAACTTTTGCAAAGGAAGCACATGTCACAGGTAGAATATGAGGCAGGTAGTTAAAGTAGTTCCAACTTTAACTTCACTTCGGAAAACCACTGCAATTTAAAGCACCTTCCAGATGCCAGCACTCCCTGACACAGTCTAGATCTTATGAATTGCTGAACAAGCTACTGCTTTAGGGAATTTAATGTAAGGGTAATTTGTGATGGTGGAAAGCTAACAGACTGGCAACTTCCACTTATGAATCTTCGTCTGTGCCATCTCTTTGTTCATTTCTTCATTTGGTTGTCTAAATTCCTTTCTGTGGACCCTGCTCAAGTTGCCAATCCATACATCTCACTTGTCACCCTCTCATCCCTTTTGGCAGATTATTGCAAAAGTTCATCAGAGAGATCTCGGCCCAGAGATGCATTCAGTTGAGCAGTCCCCCCAAACTGATAAAAGCTGCTCTCTGGGCCCTGCAGATGCAGTTGTCTTTTTGAAACGACCTTTCCTAACACAAATGGAACTATCAAGAAACACCATGGTCCCAAAAGATGGCAGTTAAGCATGTACTTTTTGTGGGATGGTTTCAGAGAGTGACCTCAGCATAGTTTTGCATTTGTTACTCTAGGGCACCTGACTGTAAGTCTTTTTTTTTTGGTTATATTATGATTTTTCAACCTCATATTTTTCCCATTAGGTTTCTTCAAGTGGATAATTGATTCTGCCATTGGCAATTTGATGTAGAGCTTCTGTTAATTTGGGGTAAGAAGTTCACTTTCTTTGTGCATGTGCAAGAGAAAGACAGAGAGAGATCGTGACTTATCTCCAAAAGATCAAATATTCTTCTATATGAATACAGGGACATTTTCAAGGATTTTAAATGCTGATTTTTTTTTTCTTTCTCTCTATCTCTTTTTATTTGTTTTTCCCCTACTGAGTTTCTAAATACTCGTTCTTCCTCTTTCATGCCATGATAGGTTTGTTTTGGAGGTTGTGACTTGTCTCATACACTCACATAGCAACACGAGTATGTCATTTTCAATGAAGGACAGATCAAAGGATAGGATCAAAAAATTACTTTGTCAGAAGAATGAGGGATAGAGTTTCCTGGAAGGAACTTTGAAGCACAGTATAGAAGCTGTCCACACATTTTCCTTGGCAAGGACATTTTACGAGTAACCCTCTCGTAAGCATCTCCTATGCTCCCTTCAAGTTGGCACAGAGAAAAGAGAACTAAAATTGCTGTGGTCTGTGCTAACTGTGGTCAACCACAGTGGTACCAACAGCACTCACCTGAGATTGAGCTTGTTCAAGCTGTGCTGAGATCACCTCAGGCAGCAGGGTCTCTTTGCATGCTTAGCAGTTCTGCTGTGGGGGAATAGAAAACATCTCTTTTCGCATCCACTGGTACTGCTGATTTGTTCAGGCTCATTTCTAGTCCTATTCTTCAATAGCAAAACTCCATGTCTGAGAGAAGAGGACACAGGTCAGATGACACAATAGTCACAATTTCACACAAGTGGCTGCAAGAAAAAATGTTGTTTGTTCACAAATTAATGCTTTATTTCAAGTTAATATTGTTAGAAGAAGGATATACATGTGGCCTTTGTATTTTATTTCTGTGTTCATTTGTTCCCTTGTAAGGTGCACAAAGCACCTGGGATTATCAAGAACAGGGATGAGGAGGAATGTTACGAGTCTTGGCTTATTTACACACTCTAGATCAAGGAAAATATCAATAATGTTACACTTGCATGGAACCCAAGAGCCATAAAATGTAGGCCCACTGTTTATAACTAGGGCTACGTTTTCATGACAAACTACATCTTAATTCAGAAATGACTTCTTGATTTCAGGGGAATTAATGGCATAGTAAAGTATTGATTTTGGTTAAAATCAATGGAAGACCTCCTTCTCCCCTTAATGAAAAGGAAGGACAATTCCGTTAAAAATACAACTAGAAAATGTCGGACATAGTTCCTAAATGAAATGGCAGAGGTACACTTTCAGGGCAGGAGAGAGGATTAAATCACATCCTACTTTGAACATTAATACATTTTCAGCTGCAAAGCTGAAAGAAATTTAGGGTAAAGCATCCCTTCTGATTTCAGCCTCTCTTATACTGGCCCTAAATTACCATTTTTTTATATGAGTAAGACTACTATTAAAGCTGTTGTCTACAGTAAAACTACAGTAAAACATTCCAGAGCATCATTGTGCCTCCACTCACTGCTGAAAAATGATGTTTTATTTCCTCATATGCAATCTCCATACATGATATCACACAACATAAATGACTTCTTTCAGTTTTGCACGGAATAAGAAGAAAAAGTCTTAAATTACAGGCAGAGTTATTTCTCAATATAAGGAAAACTTCTAAAATGTAAAATCAAAGCAAGCTCTTAAACAAACTGCTCAGGGAGACAGCAGCATCCGTAACCCTAACATTTTAAGAATAGGCTAGAAAAAACACCTGTCAAGAAAAATTTAAACAGATATTCATCCATCCTCAGGAAAGCAAGACATATTAGAGGACCTTTTGTTATCTTTTCCAGCTTTGTTTTTTATGGCTCTATAAATTTCCTTCAGAATTAACAGTTTTAGTTGATAGTTTTGTGGTTTAATGCATCTGCAAATCTCAGGGAAAGTTGCATTCACTAGTAGAGCTGATGGACTCTGCCTCCTTGAAGTAGATTATTATTTTCATCTTGTCTATGGGGAAACTGAAGAAGAGAGCACTTACAAGGTATGACATGCTAAATCAGTGTCATAGCCTAAAACAGAGCTGGGAACATGTGACTTTTACCATACCTTGCTTGCTGTTGCTAGTGTTCTTCCATGAACTTGTCTCTTACTCCTCGTCTCGCAGTGGGATTAAACAAACTGTTTAATTCAGATGGCACCAAATTGCTCAAGTGGACCAAGTCACTTGTAAGAGCTTTAGAATCAAAACATGTAATTTAATATGGAAACCTCAAGCCATCTCATCCTAGTCTAAAACTTGTACTAATCACACAGCAGGTAATTCCTCACTTGCTGCTATTTGTTTAGGAATAAGACAGAATCAAGGTATCATTGATAAAAAGATATAATTTCTTATTCTCATTTATCAAACTCTATTATCTTTTCCTTAAGCAACAATGTACTGGATTTTTTTATCAACTAATATCATAGCTCAATGCCACATTACCAAATGTCAGAAGGAACTGGTATGTGTATACAGTAGTAAGTTAAGTTCAATAGCAACAGCACCTTTTGCAGACAGTGTACACAAAATATACTGTTGGAAAGCATTCTATAACTCTTTTGGTAGGATGGATTTAGCTTGTCTGATACCAGACCATTGAGAAGGAGAAAGAATGTGTTTTGAGGACAGCTACGCACATTCTGATTATAAGTATCACAAACATATTGATCCGTCTCAGAATGGTCCTAGTCATACACCTAAGGACTCTGAGTCAAAGACAGCTCTGAATTTACCATAGAGCAGTCCGGTACATATAGTTGCAAGTAAATGGAACAATATTCCAGTTTATCACTGAGAGATATGAGACCATTCACATATTTTCTTTCTTTAGTCCATGGTTGGGTTCCATACGGGGCTGTTTTTCAACAGACAGTATTAAGCCTGAAGTACTCAGCCCAAGCAGAAATCTCCTAAGAGTCTGAAAGTCTTTACACTGGGTACATTCATTTGACCATCCAATGCTACTGCTTTTCCCATCTTTCCTCAGCCAGGTAGAAAAAAATCATTTTGTGCTTTCACAAGACGTATTCCAAGTATGTATATATGTATACGTGTATTTGTATATACATACAAGTATATATATATATTTTAGACCAAGAGGAACTACTATTTGATTTATAGAAATAACACACAGTAATTCCTGCAGTAAACAGAATTAGCCATGCTAACAGTAGAAATGAATGATGTTGAACTCATTTATTTGCATTGCAATGGTGTTTAGAGACTCCAGGAAAAAAAAAAAAAAAAAAAAAAAAAAAAAAAGTCGTTGTTGTGCTAGGCACTGTACATTTATTTAATAAGAGACAGCCCTTACAGCAAAGAGCTCACAATCAAAAGAGACAAGACAGGTAAAATATGGGAGAAAATATGGTTTTTTTTTAATCAAATTTCAGCTTTCAAATGCAATATCCGCTTGGAGTCACCACCTGAATGAAATTTAAGATCTGAAAGGCTACCTATATTACTTGTATCCATAAATATTTATGGCAATTTAACCTCAAAATTCCCATGTGCTTAGGGCCTGAAATATGCACTCAGTGCCAAAGGAATTCAGAATGCATATATGAGGGCTTAATGGTTTGAGTAATCAATTTGGTGTTCCCCTTGAAGCACTAGAGCACTACTGAACAGAATCCTCTGCTTTATTGCCAAATACTAGTAAAGTATACAGGGACACATAACTAGTACATCTTGCTAGTGGCTCATGACTCCTGTTTTAAACATATCTGTTGTAGCCCACCACCATCTTTCAGGCTCTGAAGTCCTTTCTGGACTCATGACAGCTGCAAGAATTCTGAAGAAATTTTTAAAAATAATATCGTGTTTTATTTTGAAATGCATGAACTTCCATATATCAGGATGTAAACTGAATATGTTTGATTCTTTCATCTCACCTTCTGCTACTTGACAATTTATAGTCTCCAATTCAAGGACTAGAAATTTTCTCTTTATCCATGAAGGCTGTGAAGCTTGTATAGTCCCATGACTCCAGGAACTGTGACTTTCAAGGGCAAATGGAAATTATCAAGAGACTTAAAAGAAAATCTTTGTAACTCTAACATCCAGCAAGTTGCATCTGGAGGGCTTCTTTACAGCTAGTAACACAGTTATCATTTCACAGTTTTGTTTTAATTTTTCAATACAGTTATTAATAACTGATCCCTCTTCTGAGTTTGTTCTATAATTCAGATATTTTCAAAGAAATACCAGCTTGGACTAGTGAACTCTTTTAAACCTTTAATGGATATGTAAAGTCCCACTCTCCAATCTCATTGTATGTGCTAAAGCTACTGTATGTAATTGCTGCATGTATTGGCTGGAGTAGGATAACTTATAAAACTCTTATTCCTTGTTAGTGTCCTGTTAAGAAAACTTTTTTTTTTCTTTTTCTTTTTAATGTAGCCCTGTTTAATTCAGTATAAGCGTTTTGTAAACTTACAGGAACACAGCATCTTGCCATATTTTCACTTCAGCTAAAAACGGAAAATGACTATTTTCTTTCTGTACAGTAGTCTAATGCTAGTGTAATAAAGAAAATATTTTTTTTCTAGTACTGATGCATCACCCTTTTGCTTTCTATACTGTTTTGTATACTTAGTAGACAAAGTAGACAAAAATCGAGTGAAATATCATAGATTTTTATACAAGGTGTTAGTAAGAATGGGGTTACTTGTGTATTATCTTGGAGCACTCTTGGATCTAGGAGAAATATTTCTCACTGATGTCAGCCAGGAACACAGGGTTAAAACCATATATACAAGAAACATAATAATGATAGATGATTTTAAAATAAAATTCATAACACTCAATAAATTTCTGGACTTAGGAATATTTATTTTATTGAGCAGACATTAAAAAGTTAAAATACTAACTTTCATACAGACTAGAATATTCCTTGATGTTTTTATTTGAACCATTTTCCCTTAATATTTTAATCAGTAACAGGATTATTCAAAATTTTCGGATGTTTTTTTCCAATACAAATGTACTGTTGAGAAACCCATGTTTTTCCATGAAAAAAAAAAAGATAAAATTTTTATAAAAATTCCTGATGAGTAGTTGCAAACTGGTTTTACAGCACCAGGCTGTGTGGTCTTAAATTCTTTTTAACTGCAGAGTAAACAATTTATTATTCAGGATCACTGAAATTCAGGAGTACTTGGGGACACCATAATTGCTTGCTGTGCCTGTAGTGAGTTGGGGGAACATTTTTTAAAGAACCTAAATAAAACAGGCTAAGTTGCTTGGAAAATGAACCTTATTATAAATAATAATAATAATAATAATAATAATAATAATAATAATAATAATAATAATAATAATAATAATAATAATTAATAATAAAATTCACTTAATTGTCTTTGGTGACATAGCCTTTGGGTTTTCTGTAAATTTTCAAGTCTCCCAAATGTCCTCATCCCTCACAGACTGGGACTTCACTTGACCAGCATCAGCGGTAATATGTAAATGTCTAAACCTCCTTCAGATGACAGAGAAGAACCTTGTCTCGTGACTATATCCACAAGCCCAACACTTCACTTCCACCACTCTTTCTGTGGTGGCTACCTCTCCCTGGAACAGTTCTTAGGGTCCATAAAAATTCACTGCTTCAACCTTCACTCCAAATTATAAACTCGGGTGTTCCCAGTGCCAAAACTCTTTCTCATACACCTTTCAGATGTTAAAGGAAATATCTGCAGAGAGCAATGTGTCACTGCTATAGAATGCCAAATAGCAAAAATTAAATATTTAGTCGCTACCGGAAGAAAGCACAGACATGGAACCACCAACTCATTATTCAGTAAATCTGATCTTGTTCTACATTATTATGTTTTTGCTGAGTTGTCTGGATTTTATTTTCAAATAACACATCAGCACTTATAATACAAAAACATACCTGTTCCTTCCACAGGGGAAAAATGAAGTAAAGGAGAAAGGGCAGGAAGAAAGGATGAATAGATTAACAGACAGATCTACCATCATCTCTTGTTCTCTTTTCTTCTAGTCTCAGATCCCCAGAGCTGAAGAGTTAATGTGACTGATATCAACTGTCTTATTAGTACTTGGGGTGTAAAAATAAAATTAAACTTCTGATTTACATACAAAAGGGGAGATCAGGGAATGAAAATTATTAATAATAACAATAATAATAACAATTAATAATAATTCGTCAGGTTATTATACCCACACTGTACAACTAGAGTAAGCTAGTGACCATCATAGTCAATTTCTACTCAAAGGCTTTATTCTCCTTTGGGAGACAGATGCACAGACTTGTTTAGAAGTAGGATCTGGGCTTTTTTGCAAAGCCCTAAAAAGATGTGTGTTACTAGGAAATCCACTTCTGCATAACCTCTTTTTCTCCCCTACCTCATGTTTGATTTAACTTTGCAGAAGTTGAACTGTTTGCAACAGGAACAGCCTATTTCTGTTTCTATTTCCTGTTTATGGCACAGTATATCCCTGATTTTGATTTGAACAATTCAGGCTATGAAGAGACACAAATACAAGAATTTAAATGAAAATTGCTTTGCTTCTGTAAGTGTTGTAGCACTGTTAGTTTATCCTCCCACACCCTTCATTGCCTCACATGCATTTAATGTGTCTTATTAGACCTCACAGCATAAATTCTTTGAGGCAGGAAAAACTTATTAGCTGTTTGCCCATACATTGAAGGCAATACAAATCTGGTCTTTGATTTGTGTGACTGCATGCATCTGGACAGATATAAAACAAGAACACAATGCAGTACGGCAAAGCACTGCACATTTGCTGCAATGGAAGACAAAGAGGAGAGACACAATGAGATGTCAAGTATCCAAATCCCTTCTTCTCTCAGTTCCATGGAAGATCATCCACCCCAGCAAGCTCTGCAGAAAGATTAATGAAAGGGGCAGAGTGCAAGCATAGAGTAGAATATAGTTTTCTCACAAAAATGGGGACTTCAACAGTCCTGCCGGGCCACCACAATCAGGCCTTTTCAGGAAGGAATGTGATTTATAATGAATGATGTCCATAAACCCAATGAATTTGCTACTTCAGATGTTCCCACTGATTTACATTTGGAACCTCAGTGGTAGCTAGCAAGACTGGCAGGTTAACAAAGTGGCATATTTTGTGAGGAGCAGCAGTCACACTCACAGTGCCTATGGGAAGCATAGCTGTCATGGCAATAAAATGATTAGTATACAGAGGAACAGAAGGGCACTCACTAGCCTGTTTTTAATCTTTTAAATAATTCCTGCTTGTGAAGGTTAAAGGGATTGGCAGCATGAGACACTAGAGCTTTGTAGACATCCAGTTCCCTTTCTTTCTATAATTTTTGTTCTTTGCTCACCTGGTAAGATTTCTTTTGAAGGGTCAGGAGATCTTGGCAAAAGGCAATGAGAAATGGATTCACTGTAATCTCAGTAGGTTTCATCATTTAGGGAGGCTACCACTAATTACGAATGGAAATGAGAAGGCAAGAAAAAGATTCAAAGGCAGTCCTGACAATTATGTCCAATAAAAGCTTTTAGCAAATGATTACATCTGTACACTGTGCCCAACTCATTGCTGACCCAAGGCCTGGGAGTATTATGAAGATTTGTTGATATATTTGTTAGTACAAAACCCTCTTCCTTAGGAAAATGTAGGAGCTAATCACAAACTGGATCAATTTACAACCTTTGGGGTGGCTGCGGAGGGGAGATTGCCAAGTAGTTTAGCAAGGTACAAGCATCATCTTCATCTTTTACTGAAGTAAAAGCAAATCCTTTTAATGTTTTGCTTTCCAAGATAATACAATATTTTTATTACTGAAATCCATTGTGGAAAGGAAAAAACAACAACAAAAAAAAAAGAACAGCAAACAAGAAAACAAAACAAAACAAACAAACAAACAAACAAACAAAACAAACACCAACACCAACAAAAAAATACACCAGGTCCGCAATTCTGAGCAGCTTATATGTTTTTCATCAGTAGGTTTGCATTATTCATATCTAGAACTCCGAAGAAATACAGACTCAGATTCATCTGGATATTTACACCTTAGCTGCTGACTCCAGGGTGCTTTTCTGGTCAATGTAGAGAAACAGGCACATTCAGGATATGATTCACCTTGCTTTAAATAGAATTACAAAATGGGTCAGATAAATCACACCTATTGTCTTTTCCCAGGACTCTAAAGAGATCTAGAGACAAACACCAGAAAATAGATCATGCCATCATAAAATCGTTACTTTTGACATTCTCCTATCTAGAATGGGATGAGTGCTCAAAACAAGGAGAGCCTTTTGGTGAATGCACTTCTACCTTGAAAACAAGAGATCAAGGTTCCAGTCTTTGTTTCAGATCCAGTACGATTTTGGGTTTGTTTCCTGAAGAGAAATGGCATAGACCAATCTGAATTGGGCAGGTTACTTTCCCTTTGCCTCCTTCATTTTTTCAAGAATAAGCTAAAAGTTTTAACTTGTCTTAATGTAAAACAGTAATATTCATCAGAATGCCAGTTTGCAGTAGAAATGAATTATTGTTTTCTATTAACACTAAAAATGCTTCTTGATGAAATGCACAAAAGATTCATAGAGTTTGGAAGGTTTTATCTACCAGTGAAATTTGGTGAGTTTATGCAGAAGCTGTTTACAGAGAGGAACATGAAAACTGTTTAACAATCCTCCAAGACACTCCAGAAAAGTACAGAGTAGATCCTGATAAAGTGAATGTTTCAGCTACCTAAAATTAACTCTCTGTATTTGATTCTTGAGTTTCTTGTATTTCTACCTTAGTTCTATGAAGAAAAATAAAATAATAATAATAATAAAAAAATAATCCAGAGGTCCTAAGGCACTGTAAGTAATTAGTAGACCTCCTATTCCACCATATCCATCGATGCAGTTTTCAGAGGCCTTGACTTGTTTCAATAGCAGCTCAGAAAGAAGAGAAAGAACTGTATATTAGAAGTATAGATATGAATCAAGTAAAGGCTTTTTGCCTCAGAAAACTCGAGAATGCATTTGGGAACACAGCTTATGGTCTCAAATTTTGATAACTCTGGATGATCAAGCAGCAGCCTCAGCCAGCTTTTCAAATACCAATGTTCAAATACCTAATGTCAACAAATCATATTCATAAATAATTAGCAAAGGATCAAGATCATGAATTTTTATTATTTGAAAAGGAATTTAACTAATATAACCAGACAGAAACAATATTTATAAGCACAATTTTTCTTTCCCATCTTCAGCTTTCTTTTTCTTTAACCATCTGTAAATAGTTTTAGCAAGGAAAGCTCTGCACAAAAGCATAAACACAGAGGCAAGTTCATTTTCTATGTATCAGACTTTACTTAAACTTGGGGGTGAGGTTGAAATAATACCATATTAGGATGTTTGGATTTGGTCAGGAACAGAGTGCTTTGAACTGCAATTTTGAACCTGAAGCTGGTTCAGCTTTTTGTGAGATTCATCTCCAGTTAAGACCCATACTTATGTAAGCACAGTGGATAGGTAACCCTTAATATGGAATTCCTTCTCTACTGAATGAATATAACACAAGTCTAACAAGTCACACAATTTGGAGGAATTCTTTTTATTGATTTATTTGTTTTTTTTTTTTTTTGTTTGTTTGTTTTGTTTTGTTTTGTTTTGTTTTTGATTAGGACCTCAGAAGACAGCTATATCTTCTGGATGAAGCAAGAGATGATATCGGACAAAGAAAAAGTTTTCAAAAGTTTGAAAGAGATTCTGGCCAGCTTGTTCTTGTTCTTCTTGTTTTGTTTTTAACTTGGAAAGGAGTTTAAGTAGTTAGACTTTTGACTCTGAATAGGCACATCATGGCCATAATAAAATATCAATTGGATTGGGTGGGGGACAGAGATACAAAACTGCACAGAGCAAGGGCTGAAAACCTAGAACTATAACTCTCCAGTCATTTATTTCCTCAATGAAATGCAGTTTAATGGCAAAATAAAATGGTAAAGACAGTGGGACAATAATATTTTTTCTCTCTTATGCATGGATAAGGTCTTGTATGGTTTGAGAGAAGATACGGCTTGGAGGGTGTGTTAAACACTAAATGAGCTCAACTCTGTTCAAATCAGAGATGAGCAAACTGAGGGGACACTTGCTAGAAGTCTGTCAGAGTGAAAAACAATAATCCATTTTCAATCACAGGTAGAAGACAAGTAAAGAACTTACACTGCAACACATTAAAATTTTTAAAGTAAAGATAATGAACTGATGAAATAAATAAATTGTCTAGGGACTTTGCAGTGTCCATTGGTCCTTGAAGAATAAACTGGATAAACGTCTGTCAGGAGTCATTTAGGTAGAACTGATCCTGCCCATGGGGACATTTAGTATTTCTGAATGGCAACTTTCTACTTTCAATCACAAAGGAAGAATATTTTTTAGTTTCTTATGCCTGTTTTACATTTTTTCCTACACCAGGTGTCTGTGAAGAGGGGTCCTTGCTGTGAGAAACAGCCCCATTTGAATAGATAGAATGTGGTTACCCAAGGAAAATCAGTTCTTCTGGAGCCTTTATCATTCAGCCCTGTTTTAATGACCTTTGTGCTCAGCCTGACTTGGCCGTGGCAATGAAGAGCCCCCAGGACCCGGAGCATGGAGCTCCTGGAAGCTTAGGCCCTTGCTCATACATCCATGCACAGGCACACAGTCAATCTACCAGAACTGATTTAATTGAAAAGGGGCTTTGTTGCTCTCCTCCTATGATTAATTCAGAAATGTGAAAATAAACATATGGATGGTGGGTCTGACTTTCATTTACACTCATAGATTTGATACCACTTTCTTTCTAAAACATAGACTTAAAAAGGGGATTTGCTGTCTTTTATATTGACGAAGTGGGGAAATTGGCCATGATGCAAACAGGAATTGAGACCGTTGAGTACTTGGACTAGGTTCTTATTTTCACAGTAATGTCTTTCTACTGCTCTGGTGTTATAAGGGGTTTTAAGGTGATTATTAATGAAGTGTAATTGCACTTCACAACACTCTGCTCACACAAAGAAGTCTTAAAGGAATCTCAGTGTAAATGAGAATCTTGCCAATTATAGCTTAACCACATTGGCTTAATTGTAATATGGTTCTTCAGAAACATTTTAATCTTTTCATAAATGCAGAGGAATTGATGGCTAAAATAGGATTTTAAATTTCTCTTAGCAGCATGGTAGAAACAGTGTTGAATGAAGAGTCCCTACACTGGAACCCTACATTTCCTGGCTTTATGTAGCCCACTGGTGAACATCTAATACTGAATCTTTTTTTTCTCCTCTGTGTTCTGCCTTTAGGGGAGAAAGTGTTCTAGCATTAGTTACTAAGCTTCGACTGAAATTGCTACAACCTGTTTTTTGAGGTTAACAGTCTGATCCCAGACCACTCTGGTTGTTCTCACACTTGCCGTGTTTGAAGTTGTTCACTCAGAAGCCAAGATGGAAAATGATTAATATGATAATCATTTAAAGAAAAGACTCACCTGCTGTGCCAAAGATGGGGTACTGTGCATATGAAGGGAATGCAGGCTCCCTATCATGGCTGTAGAGAAACAGTGAAGCCCAAGGAAGGAGAGAAAGAGTGGTTTGTGTAATCATGGATAACCTGGACCATTTGCTCTCTCTGAATCTGCAAGTTACTACACCAGTACTGTCTTATTTCTGTATCCCTGTGATAGGGGTTCTTATCCAGACTTTGGACTGTGCCCAGAATTTGAATTATACAGTATTAGTACAATTTCTGAGAGAATAGGAGAGATGAGATAACTTCCAAAACAGAAACATTTTTTGTCCTTTTGTTTTCCAATCAAAAAAGTGTTTCTTGGTTCAAATGAGAGCAACTTCTCCTCATTCAACTCCTTGCTTCTCAGGTTGCTTTGTCTCTGCAAAATCACCTTCCTCTAATGGTTCTACCACTATGACAAGCAGAAGATGAGATGGGATGCAAAGTGGCTCTGATATGTATTGGAAATGAATACAGGGAATGAAATGAAATCAAAAGAAAACAACATGAATGCAAATAGGCTGCAGTCTGAGTTCAGCAATTTCTTCCCTATATAGAAGACTTTCACTAACAATTCTATCATCATTAATTAGAGGAGGACATTTGCAAACATGGGTATGCAACAGCAATTATAAATGGATACTGCTCTTTTGCTCCTTAAATGACAATTTATGCAAAGAGTACTATCTGATAATGGAAAAGGAGGTAAAACATGCACGACCCTTCACACAGATGAACAGCTCTTTGCTTCAAGTCTGAAAAACCCTAATTCAGTTTGATTATTTTCTTATGCGGATGCATATTAACCAATTCAGATAACTTCTGGATTTGGCCCCAAGAAAGAAAAGTAACATAAGCAGAGAAGAGCATTTATTGGATTGCCCTAGAGAAAGTTCATCCTAGAAAGTCAAAGGAAACTCTAATTGTGAGCCTGATTGTCACTGATTCTTTACAATATAAAAAGTGGGGGGGGGAGATGTTCAAAGACATAAACACCAATTAGACATCCAGCTGCCATTAAGAGTCATCAAAAGTCAGATACCTGGCTACCATTTTTGCCTTTGAAAATATCTTCCTACATCAATTACATTTATTCACTCTTTTATTCCCACTTCAGAACTGCAGCACACAGCCAGAGTGGTGTAAAATATCCTAAAGAAATAGAGTGCCAGTCTGCATAGGGAAATGGAGAGCAAACAGTAATCTATAGAGCTCACACAGCCAAGAAGTGACTAGATAACTAAGGTGTAGTATGGAAAACAGCAGTAAATAAACGAGCAGAAGAAAGGAACGTGCAGAAGTGGAGAGAAGGTAAAGATGAACTGGAGAGTCTTTTGAGCTGGAAATGAGTGTGAGTACCCAATGGGTGACAGCAAGGAAGAGAAAAGGGGTGCTAGTGGTGAGAAGAATGGATACGTGATTTTAAATGGCTGCAGATGCAGCAGGGAAAATCACAAAGTTCTTGCTGCAGATGGGGCACAGCAGGAAGGACTTGCCTGGGAATGCACATGATGAGAACCAGCTGTTGGACCCCAAACTGAAAACACAACCAGAAGCAATAGTCCCAATCTTCCTGCTCTACCATTCCTCCCAGCAAGGGAACAAGAAGAACAAACTATTGATGCTGTGAGCTCCAGCTCCTAGAGACAGAGCAGGGTGCTAGATGAGGAAATGTTCTATGTGAAGCATCCTTTCCAAGTTCAGCCCCGCCAACACTATACTTTGTGTCTGGTCACCCAAAACAACCATTTCTTTTTCTTTCCTTTTCATTGATTCTAATGTTTCCTTCCTTATCATTTCAGCATCAGCAATGAAGATATGGTAATCATGTATCTTTTGTTCCATAGAGTCTGCAAAGTCTTCCCATGATCCCACAGACACTCTGTTAAGAATGAAAACCCCAGTGGGCTGATGTCTTATCCAACTGATAGAATGTTTACCTCCAAAATATACTTATATGTAAAAAGACCTGCAAGTCCATGCACACAGTGTTTTAATTGCCTGCTCTTATTTGGCAATCCCAACACTATTTTAAACTTAATGAATTCTGAGAGCAAAATTTTGTATTTCTTGGTATTTTTCAGAGATGCCAGTCCCAGAGATTGTGTAGAAAGTCAAAGGGGCTTTTCCTGAAAATTCTAAAGTTGCAAGAAAAAAACTCAAACAACAAAAAGGAGGGTCTTCTGCTTGGACTGTAAGAAAAACAGAGGATTTTGATTGTTCAAAGAGGGCATTTTTGAAGGAAAAGCCCAATATATCAGTTATTTTTTTATGTTGTAATCCACATTCTGAGTACAACTTCCAAACCAAATTATTTTCAATAACACTAATGATAAACTGGGGCAACTCAGCAAATCAATCAAATTAAGCCAAAGTTCTTGAAAAGTAAAACTGGGTCCTAGAAACAACAACTCAAGGCTAATAAATAATTATCCCATCCCTCTCTTCTGGCAATCCTTCCTCTTTCAATATATTGAAGCCCTAATTGTGTAGTAATACATATTTTTATCACAATAGCACATACCTGTGGCAGCGCTCCAGCTGAGTTCAGAGACCTCTACAGAGAATGAGGCAGCCTCTGTGTTTAGGGTAAGTCTGAATACATGAAAGTACAGGAAGGATAATCTCCCATCTGTGTGTATTAGCTCTTTCCTTGTATGTACTGTGCCAACACAAAGAGAACTTGAATGATTTCACTTTGTGTTTCTCTCATTAGGACTGCATCATCAACCATATTATGGGGTAATCATATATAACAAAGCAAGTGGATCTAAATCAAGGAAGAATGTCAATACATTTTCAGCTGAGATTTGGGGAAAAATGTTATCTGAGAGATGACATTTAACACTTTTGTTACAAGATTTGAAAACCTTGTTCATGTAACATGTAAGAGCTGCTGAGTATCAGGAAGGCTGTTTGTGTCAGAGAAGGCAGCGCTCACACCATCAGTGCTCAGACTGTGAGAATAAAGGAGGAAAATGAACAGAGACCAGTTCACAACTTGCTATAGACATAATAGAATAACTGGACATATAAGTGAGACCTCAGACTGAAGCCACCACTTTTTATAAAAAGTACATATAGAGTTATTTTGCAGCCAAGACGAACAAATGTGGAAACAATGGTTTAACAGCTAAGCAATTCCCATACTGCCGTGGAACAAAACCATCAGTGAACACTTCTGTTTTCTATGTCCTTTTGGAGGAACATCTGGATTCAACCCAGGGTAGGTTGTCTTTTCTTTCACAAGAGAAAGGATTTATGAGAAACCACAGAATGCAGTAGTATAGACTGGATAAGAAAATGGCAAGGGCCACATCCTGTCCAGTAAAATGCCTGAAATTAGTTGCTGAACTACTGGCCAGCTGGGGGCATTTAAAAGAACTTCAGTTCTTCACATGTGTGCTTCAGAGGTGATAATACAGATGGCTGCTGGACTAGGATCCTTCATTGCTCCTCTAACAATTAGAAGTAGTAAAGTATGTGATTAAAACAAATCTTAAAATATTGTAACTGAAGTGTTCAGAACTATAACACTTCATGTGCTGTGCAACAAGGGCTGCCTATCTAACTGAAATGTAACAGCATGCCTCTGCAACATTTTCAGAAAAAAACATTCACTCATTGTTAAGTCAATGATTTGCCCAACTATCCTAAAATGCCCTTGTATTTTCTTCTAGAACTGAGTACACCTTAGACCAAGTCTCACCACTTATAACAAACTTCCAGAACACTATAGATTTTCTGTGTCTTACATCTGAAGTACTTGAAACCACTAATTTCACACCTTTTTTATGCAAAGCCATATATAATCTCCTTTTTCATTTAAAAGTTGGCTCAGATCAATTCAAATCTTTCAACAACAGACGGCAAAACCAAGAGAACTACTCAAACCATAGGCAGTGTGCTAGACAGAATAAAAAGCCCTCTTTTAATCTTTGTAGGTACTGTTGAAATCTTTAAATGGATAATTAGTATAGATTCTTCTCTTTCTTTCTGACTGTATGTTGAAGATTTGAGGAAAGTGTATGCATTTTTCTCATAGTTTCTAACCAGTCACTTACACATAAATGTTATACATTTGCAGCAACTGTTTATGCAAGGTAGAGGTCCAGCAATATTTTAGAAGTAGTACTTGCAAATTAAATCCACTGTAATACAATGTAGTAACCTTCTGAGGTTATCGTTCCAAGCATAAAAGCATTTTGAAAACAAGTATTATATTATAAATCATTTATATGGGTACTTCTAGTAATATGAAGAGTGGAACACAAGAAAGAGGGACATATTTCAGAAAGACTCTAATCTGGTTTTACATTAGAGGTACAAGAATAGAAAGTGAATAGCCATCTATTCCAAAAACAGGAATGGCAGTACATTTCTTACTATGTTTGGAGACAAGACTGGCATGAACTTAATTGCTTGCAGGCTTTATTTACTTATTTATTTTTATTTACAGTAATGGGGTTAAGAGATGCTTTTTAGTACAGTTACAGCTGAAAAAAGCCTAGAAATCACTGTTTGAGACACATTGTATAACAGAGGCTCTTGATATACTTAATCTCTTTTCTACACTACACCTGTCCCAGCATTTTTTGGTAGAAGTAAAACTCACAATTTGCTGGAAATTACATTAATCCTTCCAGTTCTACAGAAGTTGTTCATAGGCAACTTTTAAGCACCCCAGCAATAAGAGTGACAGAATGACTAGTGGGTTTCCAAATGTATGCAAACAACCATTTCCCCAGAATGGCTATGCCAGCTGATATAACTTCTCTGTCACACAAAATGAACTGGTCAGGGCTGGACAGGATCCCATTTCTTTCATTCCAGCTGGCAGCCCTCCCTGAAATCAGCCTCGACATAAGTCTTTCACATCTCTCAGAAATGTTGCCAACCAGCCACAAAGAGTGGCACCAGCATATGCACAGAAAGGCTCCTGCATGCATTCTCCTCAAGAAACTGGCTGCTCTTGGCTTGGACTGGCGCACGCTTCGTTGGGTTAGAAACTGGCTGGATAGCCGGGCCCAAAGAGTCGTGGTGAATGGAGCCAAGTCCAGTTGGAGGCCAGTCACTAGTGGCGTTCCCCAGCGCTCGGTGCTGGGGCCGGTCCTCTTTAATATCTTCATTGATGATCTGGACGAGGGCATCGAGTGCACCCTCAGTAAGTTTGCAGATGACACCAAGTTAGGTGCGTGTGTCGATCTGCTTGAGGGTAGGAAAGCTCTGCAGGAGGATCTGGATAGGCTGCACCGATGGGCTGAGGTCAACTGCATGAAATTTAACAAGGCCAAGTGCCAGGTCCTGCACCTGGGGCGCAATAACCCCAAGCAGAGCTACAGACTGGGAGAGGAATGGTTGGAAAGCTGCCAGGCAGAGAAGGACCTGGGAGTGATGGTTGATAGTCGGCTGAATATGAGCCAGCAGTGTGCTCAGGTGGCCAAGAAGGCCAACGGCATCCTGGCTTGTATTAGGAACAGTGTGACCAGCAGGGCTAGGGAGGTGATCGTCCCCCTGTACTCAGCTCTGGTGAGGCCGCACCTCGAGTACTGTGTTCAGTTTTGGGCCCCTCGCTACAAGAAGGACATCGAGGTGCTTGAGCGGGTGCAGAGAAGGGCGACGAAGCTGGTGAGGGGCCTGGAGAACAAGTCCTACGAGGAGCGGCTGAGGGAGCTGGGCTTGTTCAGCCTGGAGAAGAGGAGGCTCAGGGGTGACCTTATCGCTCTTTTTAGGTACCTCAAGGGAGGCTGTAGCGAGGTGGGGGTTGGCCTGTTCTCCCACGTGCCTGGTGACAGGACGAGGGGGAATGGGTTTAAGTTGAGCCAGGGGAGTTTTAGGTTAGATGTTAGGAAGAACTTCTTCACTGAAAGGGTTGTGAGGCACTGGAACAGGCTGCCCAGGGAAGTGGTGGAGTCACCATCCCTGGAAGTCTTCAAAAGACGTTTAGATGTAGAGCTTAGGGATATGGTTTAGTGGAGGGCTGTTAGCGTTAGGTTGGAGGTTGGACTCGATGACCTTGAGGTCTCTTCCAACCTAGGAAATTCTGTGATTCTGTGATTCTGTAAATACAGGACACAATCCATATACACCAGCCTGATACCTTCTTAAGGAGGACTCCTGCTTATTTCACCCACTGTTAAGTTTCTCCTTCCCCTCCCAGCCAGGCTTCAAAAGACTGAGATGCTATGACAAGACTAATCTTCCAACAAAACTTGATGATTTAAAAGGGCAAACTCAGGGGGAATCCATCCTCTATGTAAGCTCCATCTTGGCTGCTTGCCCAGCCAGCTTATTCTAATTATCAAGAGGTATGAAAAACAATAGATTCTCTTCATCACTAAATCAGTCTGATCAGCAAAGGCTTCTCTTAGCAGTGAGTGACTGTAGTTATCTCTGCTTTGAAGAACAATCATATGAGAGATATATTTCATATGCCAACATGATAGCACCCCCATAGCTATGCTGATGAGACTTGTCAGCACCCCAGCACTCAGCGGAAGATGGAATTTTGTGCACTTTTGCAGCAGAGAAATAATCTTGAGGGGGTGGGTAGGGCATTGGTATCGCAGGGAGAAAACAGCTAGCTCAGAATAGCTGTCACATCTATAAGCTTTAACAAGTAAATCTCAAATATCCTCTCTACTGACTCAGACATAGAACTTCTCTGTATCTCTTTTTCCATATATCATGAGGTACCAGGGTGAGGTCATATTTAAGCCTGAGCTACATTTCCAGCATCTTAAACTCAACTGTCCTTTTCAGATATTTACATAAAACATTTCAGATGCTACCCAGAGCTACTGGGATCCATGCAGGTCAGGTCAGGGAGGCAGTTAATCACCTAGTTTTACTTACCAAAAAAAAAAGAAAAAAGTGTGAGAGATTGAATATGTCTCAAGGCTTCATGGATATAGATATGTGCCTAGACCCTGACATTATTATTGCCATTCTTGACTTCACCCTTGCCTGCTATGCAGGACCCTTATGTGAATGTGTTATCTGGAACAGGAGCTTTCCAATAAAATGTCTAGTTTTATTATGGTTATTTCAGACATTCCCAAGCATTTGGTTTGGGCTTACAGTTCAGGGTCATTTCCAATATCTTTTGATGGGCATTGAATACCTGTTCCCACTCCCTCCCACATACACTCACTGACAATTAGACATCAATAACTGAAGCAAGCAAACATGGAGGGTAGTTGAGGGTGCAGAACTTCAGCTGGGAAATGAATAGTACTGAAACAGCAGCCCTCTCCCCAATGTTTTTTTATACAGCATGGGATGAGACACTGACCCTATTTCAGTCATGTTATCAGTCTCCTCTCTGAGCATGTTTTTTCTTTTTCTCATATCCAGTAGTCCACTCTGCACCTCCTCCAGTTTGAATACAACCTCCTTGAATGTGAATAAGCAGAACTGTGCAAGGCACATCATACATGATCATAGCAGAGCTGGGATGGACTAATGCTTGCTGATGGTTATGGAAATATTTCTTCTGGTACACATTTGCTGTTTCACAGTTGTAACACATCAGTATGATTGTGATTGATGTGATGTGATATGATTGTGACTGTTTGTGATATATTTGACCTGTGATTCATTAATTCATGTTTTTTGTTTCATGACCCTTTCATGAAATGAGATTTTGTCTACAGAAATCTTACCGTTGTCTTTGCCAGTGAATGAATCTGCATTTTCAAGTGAAAATCCTACCAACTCATCTACTTTATTCTTTGTGTTGAAGTTAGTTTGAACACTCATTAACAAATTTGCCAAATTTAGTTAGTCAAAACCAACTTTGGTGGCAAAAGCCTCTAAGACTAGTATCAAAACAGATCTTTGTTGAGCTTTCTGCTAACTTCCTCTAGTTTGGTAGTTCTCTTTTAAGGATCACATGCTGTTGCTTCCATTTTAACTAGTTCTTAATTAAGGTTTAGTTAAAGTTAAAGTTCAAGGTTTGTACAGAATTTGTGTTCTCTCTGGTTTATTTATTACTCCTTAATGAATGCTTTACATTGATCCAGATGAATTAGTTCTACAATATATTACTTTTTTAGAAAACTGATTACTTTATGAAAAATGAGACTGGGTTAATACACAACAATGTACTTTTCTCAGCCTTATATAGTATTTTCTTCTACTTCCATGGTCTTATCTGTATTTAATTATTGTTTGATTTAAATTTTATTCTTAGAGCTTTTCATAATATTGACCTCAGATTAACAAATCCATCATCCCAGGCTCTTTTTAATCAACTTTACTAAATTCAGGTACCATATCAGCTACTCTGCAAGAAGATAGTACTATTTGAGACTGGTGGTTAACTACAGTCTCACTTTTAATTTTTACAATACTCAGAAGTTTCAGTACCCTCTAACATGAGTGCTCAGCAATATTTGAAGTGTTCTTCTATTAAGGCTGTGACTGTTTCCCACACTTACTTTCATGAGTCTCATTTCTTTCCCAATTTTAGCTCATGCTCACTTTTGGTCATGCAATGTTGCTAGTCTCCTCACAATGTTTCAGTTACCATTTGCAGGAAACCCAAGGCAACAGGAAGACTGAATCTTAACAACCCAGGCCCATTTTACAGACTGTTCAAGTATTTCCTGATATATCTTGCAAGGATTTTATCAGGTATCCTTACATTGCCACATTTACTTGTGTTAGAGAAATAAACAGACAGACACTGCACATTAGATAATTAGAAAAAAAAAATAAGATTATTTTGAATTATTTTTCACTGTTTTTTTCAACTGAGGCTTTTTTCTATTCCATATAGATCCATTGGCTGCCTATTTCTTTCTGATATTATCCAGCTGAGACTTCTGGCCTTTTGTAAAGTATGCCAGCTATGAAGTAGGGACCTCTGTCCCCACCATATTGTTCAATAAGTCTGAATGACCCCTTTTCTATTCAGGATACTGTGACCTAATTTCAAGTGAGTAGAACATACATTTAGACCAGTTTTCTACAGGACTGTGGGAGATACTTCCTGCCCTCTTTTCTCCCAGATTTCTTGCCTTAACTCTAAAGTATTGTTATAACAGACCCCACAGTGTCTTCGTTGTAATAAACAGACTGAGCAAAGAAGTAAGATTTCTATGGTCTGAAAAACATTGGTAGACCTTTGGTGAACTACATAACTGTGTCACTTTATTATCCAGGCAACTGGTTGCTGCAAGGACTCCAGCAATCTTAATAATTCTCTTGAATTTTTTTAACTTGATTTACTCAAAAGACTGGAGAAGAAGTATATAAAAATGAAAGGAAAACAGTTCTTTCTAACATTCTAACCAATTCTTTTGTCTGAAAACATAAAAGGCTTAAGTTTCACACTTTGAAGAGTTTGTCAATGTAAGAAAACTATACTAAAATAGGTCTATATTAATAACTGTCTTCATAAACAATTGGCCATGATAATATCTTTCTGTATTTTTTTGTTTGCTTGTTTTGTTTGTTTTGTTTATTTTGTTTTGTTTTGTTTTGTTTTGTTTTGTTTTCTCCTCATGTTACTTTGGAAGTGTTGTAATTTAAAGCAAGAAAAGGAGACAGAAAGAAAACTTTTATTCTGGAGTAAAATGCTTGTAAGTACAACCTGTAAAATTATCCCTAGTGTCACTCACACTTGGATGATTATTCAAACCAAACAGTAAATGCTTTTATTTATTTTCAAGGATCTGTATTGTCTGCTGAGTATATCCTTTTAGCTTCTTCTCATATCTGCTTGTTCTTTCCATGTCTGGGATATAGCCTTGCCCAACCAGTAGGATAAACAAATTAGGGTCAGAGTCATCTGCCATAGCCCTTACCCTAAGCTAGGGCTGTTCTGAGAGGAAACCGACTTTATTTATGCAATGTGTTTTATTTATAGAGTACCTACATTTGAAACAAAACCATTTGGAAGAAATAGCCAGAAGAAAGTGTGTGTCCTCCCTTAACCCTGTCACTCAACATTGCAGTAGTGCCTTTCTCTTGAAACAACAGCTCATGTACTTCAGCCAAGGTGGCATGAGAGCCTTCTCAGAAATCAGAGGAGTACCACTTCAGTTAAACATGTGCTGCAGCTTCCTCTTGGCTGAGGGCAATCAAGGTTTCATTGCCTGCTTCACCCAGGATATTCTGGCAACACTTGAATTCTCATAATTCAAGAGGAAAATGTGACCATTAAGCATGTTGTGTTTACCTCATGGGACCTACCTCCACTAACAAGAAAACATGTTATCTCCTCTCCTGGCTGAATGTGTAAGCCCCATTTGAACAGCAATACAGGCAGGGAAAACCTGCAACAGCCTCCATATCCATGATCTGTAATTAACCATTGCTCCAAACTTGCACCACAGAGGTGCTATTGAAGTCACTGACTTCAGCTGTTTCCAAGGATATGTAAGATCTTAAATGCATCCATATATCTTTATTGATTCTAATCAATTCAAAAAAATACTATAAGGGAAGAGTTTGGTTTGGTATCAACTATGTATAAACATGAATTTATATGCCACTTATTTATAAAACTCTTTACAAATTGATACTGTGAAGTACTTTTTCAGAGTTAGAGAAACTGAGACATAGGAATGATTTGCCCAAGATCACAAAGGAAGTTGTGCAAGGATGTAATGTATGTTTATACACACAGTTCTAGACTTGACTTCGAACACAGTACCTTGTCATATGAATGTTTCAGGCTCTTTCCTTTTGAGCAAGTGCCTGTAGTTAATCTGCTCTTCATTTACCAATGCTCTGAGCACTATGAAAGGATGTGGGAGGAATCAGATTTTGTTTTCACTCTGAAATTTCAAAAGGTATCATTTGTACACTGGGACCTGTGCATATTTTAAGTCTCTTATGTAAACAGAAATTACACACAATGTTACCTTTCATAAATTTTTATTGTAAAATTTTATACCACATACTGTCTTTCTGAATGTATTTGAAGCTGTTTGATCTAAAAATTTCCCTCATCAGGGAGGATAATACAGCCTGTCAAAGACATAAGGGTAAACAATCCTTTTGAAGATATTTTCCTGAAGAGTACATCGATTTTAAAGACGTTTTGTGCTTGAAAAGTTTTAAGTTTAGCTCCAACAAGATATTACATCACTCCAGCTTGTGATGTCAGCTTCTGCTTTGTTGTGAGACTATATTTTCACATTGGTGGACTATAATATTGTAAGGAATGTTTCAGCAGTTCATGTCAATAGAGAGCTTGAAGGATAAACCTTGAGTCTCTGATATCTGGGGGGGGCGGGGGTTCAGAATAACTGCTAACTAGTGACTAGTGACTATTGCATGGGACACTACGTAAGCCTCTGATATCCAGCCAAGAGATTAAGGAGAAGGGTAAAGCTGAAGGATGACTAAAAGACAAAGCTTGCATGGGACGCTGCGCAAGTCTCTGACATCTGGCCAAGATGAACAAAGAAGGACAAGGAAAAAGCCTGGGAGGAAGACTACGAGCCTTCAGCACAAGAGACCCCAAGAGAGACCACCAGAGACTGATATGCATGTGCCAGTGGGAGGGTTCGGATTCCAGAAACTGATTATAATAACCCTGCCTTTTCCAGAAGTAGTAATGAATACGTATTAGCCTAGGAGCAGAAAAAACAGCTGTCTGATGTTACTTGTGTGAGCCTTGGTGGAGCAGAGACTCCCGGCGCACCCAGCGCTGTTTACTTACCTCTATTCCTTTAATAAAGTGTAAACTATAATTGCAATCCTATTTGGGACTCAGTCATTTATTACACTCCCCTGGCACAACTTTAGCCCATTTCCCCTCATCCTGTCACCAAGCACATGGGAGAACAGAACAACCCCCACCTCACTACACCCTCCTTTAAGGTATCTGTAGAGTGCGAGGTCACCCCTGAGCCTCCTTTTCTCCAGGCTGAACAAGCCCAGCTCCCTCAGCCGCACCTCATAAGACTTGTTCTCCAGACCCCTCACCAGCTTTGTTGCCCTTCTCTGGACTATCTCGAGCACCTCGATGTCCTTCCTGTAGTGAGGGGCCCAAAACTGAACACAGTACTCGAGGTGCGGCCTCACCAGAGCCGAGTACAGGGGGACAATCACTTCCCTAGCCCTGCTGGCCACACTGCTTCTTATGCAAGCTAGGATGCTGTTGGCATTCTTGGCCACCTGAGCACACTGCTGTCTCATATTCAGCCCACTATCAACCAATACTCCTAGGTCCTTCCCTGTCAGGCAGCTTTCTAACCACTCAACCATATTCAGACATCCAGTACTAGAGGAACACTTTGACTGCAGCCTAAAAGCCATGTGTACAGAAGCTCCCCCAAGCCAGCCAATCTTCTCCCTGTGACCTGCCAGAAAACAGCTGTCCCGGTTTCAGATAGGATAGAGTTAATTTTCCTCCTAGGAGCTGGTAGGGTGCTATGCTGTGGATTAGGTTGAACACAGAATCACAAAATCACAGAATTTCTAGGTTGGAAGAGAGCTCAAGATCATCGAGTCCAACCTCTGACCTAACACTAACAGTCCCCACTAAACCATATCCCTAAGCTCTACATCTAAACATCTTTTAAAGACTTCCAGGGATGGTGACTCCACCACTTCCCTGGGCAGCCCGTTCCAATGTCTAACAACCCTTTCAGTAAAGAAGTTCTTCCTAACATCCAACCTAAAACTCCCCTGGCGCAACTTAAGTCCATTCCCCCTCATCCTGTCACCAGGCACATGGGAAAACAGACCAACCCCACCTCACTACAGCCTCCCTTGAGGTACCTGTAGAGAGCAATAAGGTCACCCCTGAGCCTCCTCTTCTCCAGGCTGAACAAGCCCAGCTCCCTCAGCCGCTCCTCGTAGGGCTTGTTCTCCAGACCCCTCACCAGCTTCGTCGCCCTTCTCTGGACTCGCTCAAGCACCTTGATGTCCTTCTTTTAGCAAGGGGCCCAAAACTGAACACAGTACTCGAGGTGCAGACTCACCAGAGCTGAGTACAGGGGGACAATCACTTCCCTAGATCTGCTGGCAACACTGCTTCTTATGCAAGCCAGGATGCCGTTGGCCTTCTTGGCCACCTGAACACACTGCTGTCTCATATTCAGCCGACTATCCACCAATACTCCCAGGTCCTTCTCCGCCTGGCAGCTTTACAACCATTCCTCTCCCAGTCTGTAGTTCTGCTAAGGGTTATTGCGCCCCAGGTGCAGGACCTGGCACTTGGCCTTGTTGAACTTCAAGCAGTTGACCTCAGCCCATCGGTGCAGCCTATCCAGATCCTCCTGCAGAGCTTTCCTACCCTCGAGCAGATCGACACACGCACCTAACTTGGTGTCATCTGCAAACTTACTGAGGGTGCCGTCAATGCCCTCGTCCAGATCATCAATGAAGATATTAAAGAGGACCGGCCCCAGCACCGAGCGCTGGGGAACGCCACTAGTGACTGGCCTCCAACTGGATTTGACTCCATTCACCACGACTCTTTGGGCCCGGCTATCCAGCCAGTTTCTAACCCAACTAAGTGTATGCCAGTCCAAGCCACGAGCAGCTAGTTTCTTGAGGAGAATGCTGTGGGAAATGGTGTCAAAAGCCTTGCTGAAGTCAAGGTAGACCACATCCACAGCCTTTCCCTCATCCACCCAGCGCGTCACTTGGTCATAGAAGGAAATCAGGTTCGTCTAGTAGGACCTGATTTTCATAAACCCATGCTGACTGGGCCTGATTGCCTGCCTGGCCTGCAAGTGCCACGTGATGACTCTCAAGATAATCTGCTCCATGAGCTTCCCTGGCACTGAGGTCAAACTGACAGGCCTATAGTTCCCCGGGTCTGCCCTCCGGCCCTTCCTGTAGATGGGCGTCACGTTTGCCAGCTGCCACTCAACTGGGACCTCCCCCGATCGCCAGGACTGCTGATAAATGATGGAAAGTGGCTTGGCCAGCTCCTCTGCCAGTTCTCTCAGTACCCTCAGGTGGATCCCATCCGGCCCCATCGACTTGCGCACATCCAAGTGCCGTAGCAGGTCGCCAACCATTTCTTCGTGGATAGTGAGGGCCACATTCTGCTCCCCATCCCCTTCCACCAGCTCAGGGTACTGGGTGTCCATAGAACATCTGGTATTGCCGCTAAAGACTGAGGCAAAGAAGGCATTAAGCACCTCCGCCTTTTCCTCATCTTTTATAACAAGGTTTCCCCCCGCATCCAGTAAAGGATGGGGATTCTCCTTAGTCCTCCATTTTGCGTTGATGTATTTGTAAAAAGATTTTTTGTTGTCTTTAACGGCAGTAGCCAGATTGACCTCCAGATGAACTTTGGCCTTTCTAATTTTGTCCCTGCACAGCCTCGTAACATCCTTATAGTCCTCCTCAGTGGCCCGCCCTTTTTTCCAAAGATTATAAACCCTCTTTTTTCTCCTAAGCTCAAGCCACAACTCTCTGTTGAGCCAGGCCGGTCTTCTTCCACGCCGGCTTGTCTTTGGGCACGTGGGGACAGACCACTCCTGCGCCATTGAGATTTCCCTCTTGAAGAGCGCCCAGCCTTCCTGGACTCCTCTGCCCTTCAGAACCGCCTCCCAAGGGACTCTACCAACCAGTGTCCCAAGCAGCTCAAAGTCAGCCTTCCGGAAGTCCAAGACAGCGGTTTTACCGGTCCCCTTCCTGGCCTCACCAAGAATAGAGAACTCCACCATTGCGTGGTCACTCTGCCCAAGACAGCTTCTGACCACCACATATCCCACCAGTCCTTCTCTGTTTGTGAACAGAAGGTCTAGCGGGGCACCACCCCGGTAGGCTCACTAACCAGCTGCGTCAGGAAGCGATCTTCCATGCTCTCCAGAAACCTCCTAGACTGCTCTCTCTGGGCTGTGTTGTGCTTCCAGGATATGTCAGGGAAGTTGAAGTCCCCCACGAGAACAAGCGCCGACGATTTCGCAACTTCTGTCAGCTGCCTGTAGAACTCCTCATCCGTCTCCTCATCCTGGTTCGGCGGTCTATAACAGACCCCGACCAGGACGCTAGCCTTGTTGTCCCTGCCGATCCTAACCCAAAGGGACTCAACCTTGTAATTCCCAGCCTCAAGTTCCACAACATCAAAAGATTCTCTAATATAGAGAGCCACACCACCACCCCTTCTGTGCTGCCTGTCCCTTCTAAAGAGCTTATAGCTAGTCATTGCAGCACTCCAGTCATGAGAGTGGTCCCACCACGTCTCCATGATGGCAACCAAGTCATAGCCTTCCTGCTGCACGATGGCTTCCAGCTCCTCCTGTTTGTTACCCATGCTGCGTGTATTGGTGTAGATGCACTTCAGCTGGGCCATTGCCTTATCCCCCGGCCTTGCCATTGTTCCCCCAGCACAGCTCCAACAAGCCTTGAGCGAACGAACGGCTGTGCGAATGGCTGTGTGGTGCTTAGCTGCCGGCTGGGGGAAACCACCACGACAGCAATGTAGTCATGTAACCAAATTAAAGCCAAAACTTTCAGCCCGGTCCTTGACCTGAATAGGGAGTGAGGATCCAGATCCTGGCATTTATACGTGATAGTTTATATGCAGCCAAAGTAAATACTGCAGTCGGAGGTCATGGCGCTAGATTTTGAAAAGTCCTGCAAAAAAAAGAGATCTCAGAAAAGCAAATTTAAGCAACATTAATGTCAAGTAAAGTCTTTCTGATTGCTATATTCTTTATCTGTTGTGACTAGACAGATGAAAATCTATGACGCCAATTTTGCCTTTTAGGTCATTTCCTTTTTTCTTTATTTCTTTTATTTATGTTTATTTATCTTATTTTAACAGGCTCTGTACTACTTTTCCTCACAGAATGACTAGCAGAAATATGACCCTTACAAGCCTTTTGTATTTAATTCATTACGTCAACTCTAACCACTAAGCCCCTTGTCAGGTTCTTTCTGTTAGCGATAAGGAGCAATTGAACCTTAAACATTGAAACGAGGTTGATAAGCCTATTCCACAAGGTCTCATGACTCCACACATGTGAAGTGAAATCTGCCAGGTGGGGATCATTTGACCTTTGCTATATAGGAAGAATGAGGAGTTATGGGAAGAATTGCCACTCCAGGGGAGTTTGAGGTTCACGTTACTGAGGGTGCTTTTCCACCCACTGTCCTGGTGAAATTGACTTGGTGTTCCCAAGTAGCCTGCTTTTTCTTTGTATATTCTGTCATCTCTGTGAAATTGTACTGAAGACGCTATAAGACATTAATATTGGCGGTGAAAAGTCAGAACAAGAAAAAACTGGTGGTGCTACTTGCCTGTGAAATAGTATGGCAGATGGTCAAATTCAGAAGCTGGCAGGTGAGTGTTCCTGGTTTAAAATCTGATTTGGGTTGGAAGGCTTAAGGACTGGGTCCCCAGTGCTGGTCCCCAGTGCTGGTCCCCAGTGCTGGTCCCCAGTGCTGGTCCCCAGTGCTGGTCCCCAGTGCTGGTCCCCAGTGCTGGTCCCCAGTGCTGGTCCCCAGTGCTGGTCCCCAGTGCTGGTCCCCAGTGCTGGTCCCCAGTGCTGGTCCCCAGTGCTGGTCCCCAGTGCTGGTCCCCAGTGCTGGTCCCCAGTGCTGGTCCCCAGTGCTGGTCCCCAGTGCTGGTCCCCAGTGCTGGTCCCCAGTCCTGGTCCCCAGTCCTGGTCCCCAGTCCTGGTCCCCAGTCCTGGTCCCCAGTCCTGGTCCCCAGTCCTGGTCCCCAGTCCTGGTCCCCAGTCCTGGTCCCCAGTCCTGGTCCCCAGTCCTGGTCCCCAGTCCTGGTCCCCAGTCCTGGTCCCCAGTCCTGGTCCCCAGTCCTGGTCCCCAGTCCTGGTCCCCAGTCCTGGTCCCCAGTCCTGGTCCCCAGTCCTGGTCCCCAGTCCTGGTCCCCAGTCCTGGTCCCCAGTCCTGGTCCCCAGTCCTGGTCCCCAGTCCTGGTCCCCAGTCCTGGTCCCCAGTCCTGGTCCCCAGTCCTGGTCCCCAGTCCTGGTCCCCAGTCCTGGTCCCCAGTCCTGGTCCCCAGTCCTGGTCCCCAGTCCTGGTCCCCAGTCCTGGTCCCCAGTCCTGGTCCCCAGTCCTGGTCCCCAGTCCTGGTCCCCAGTCCTGGTCCCCAGTCCTGGTCCCCAGTCCTGGTCCCCAGTCCTGGTCCCCAGTCCTGGTCCCCAGTCCTGGTCCCCAGTCCTGGTCCCCAGTCCTGGTCCCCAGTCCTGGTCCCCAGTCCTGGTCCCCAGTCCTGGTCCCCAGTCCTGGTCCCCAGTCCTGGTCCCCAGTCCTGGTCCCCAGTCCTGGTCCCCAGTCCTGGTCCCCAGTCCTGGTCCCCAGTCCTGGTCCCCAGTCCTGGTCCCCAGTCCTGGTCCCCAGTCCTGGTCCCCAGTCCTGGTCCCCAGTCCTGGTCCCCAGTCCTGGTCCCCAGTCCTGGTCCCCAGTCCTGGTCCCCAGTCCTGGTCCCCAGTCCTGGTCCCCAGTCCTGGTCCCCAGTCCTGGTCCCCAGTCCTGGTCCCCAGTCCTGGTCCCCAGTCCTGGTCCCCAGTCCTGGTCCCCAGTCCTGGTCCCCAGTCCTGGTCCCCAGTCCTGGTCCCCAGTCCTGGTCCCCAGTCCTGGTCCCCAGTCCTGGTCCCCAGTCCTGGTCCCCAGTCCTGGTCCCCAGTCCTGGTCCCCAGTCCTGGTCCCCAGTCCTGGTCCCCAGTCCTGGTCCCCAGTCCTGGTCCCCAGTCCTGGTCCCCAGTCCTGGTCCCCAGTCCTGGTCCCCAGTCCTGGTCCCCAGTCCTGGTCCCCAGTCCTGGTCCCCAGTCCTGGTCCCCAGTCCTGGTCCCCAGTCCTGGTCCCCAGTCCTGGTCCCCAGTCCTGGTCCCCAGTCCTGGTCCCCAGTCCTGGTCCCCAGTCCTGGTCCCCAGTCCTGGTCCCCAGTCCTGGTCCCCAGTCCTGGTCCCCAGTCCTGGTCCCCAGTCCTGGTCCCCAGTCCTGGTCCCCAGTCCTGGTCCCCAGTCCTGGTCCCCAGTCCTGGTCCCCAGTCCTGGTCCCCAGTCCTGGTCCCCAGTCCTGGTCCCCAGTCCTGGTCCCCAGTCCTGGTCCCCAGTCCTGGTCCCCAGTCCTGGTCCCCAGTCCTGGTCCCCAGTCCTGGTCCCCAGTCCTGGTCCCCAGTCCTGGTCCCCAGTCCTGGTCCCCAGTCCTGGTCCCCAGTCCTGGTCCCCAGTCCTGGTCCCCAGTCCTGGTCCCCAGTCCTGGTCCCCAGTCCTGGTCCCCAGTCCTGGTCCCCAGTCCTGGTCCCCAGTCCTGGTCCCCAGTCCTGGTCCCCAGTCCTGGTCCCCAGTCCTGGTCCCCAGTCCTGGTCCCCAGTCCTGGTCCCCAGTCCTGGTCCCCAGTCCTGGTCCCCAGTCCTGGTCCCCAGTCCTGGTCCCCAGTCCTGGTCCCCAGTCCTGGTCCCCAGTCCTGGTCCCCAGTCCTGGTCCCCAGTCCTGGTCCCCAGTCCTGGTCCCCAGTCCTGGTCCCCAGTCCTGGTCCCCAGTCCTGGTCCCCAGTCCTGGTCCCCAGTCCTGGTCCCCAGTCCTGGTCCCCAGTCCTGGTCCCCAGTCCTGGTCCCCAGTCCTGGTCCCCAGTCCTGGTCCCCAGTCCTGGTCCCCAGTCCTGGTCCCCAGTCCTGGTCCCCAGTCCTGGTCCCCAGTCCTGGTCCCCAGTCCTGGTCCCCAGTCCTGGTCCCCAGTCCTGGTCCCCAGTCCTGGTCCCCAGTCCTGGTCCCCAGTCCTGGTCCCCAGTCCTGGTCCCCAGTCCTGGTCCCCAGTCCTGGTCCCCAGTCCTGGTCCCCAGTCCTGGTCCCCAGTCCTGGTCCCCAGTCCTGGTCCCCAGTCCTGGTCCCCAGTCCTGGTCCCCAGTCCTGGTCCCCAGTCCTGGTCCCCAGTCCTGGTCCCAGTCCTGGTCCCCAGTCCTGGTCCCCAGTCCTGGTCCCCAGTCCTGGTCCCCAGTCCTGGTCCCCAGTCCTGGTCCCCAGTCCTGGTCCCCAGTCCTGGTCCCCAGTCCTGGTCCCCAGTCCTGGTCCCCAGTCCTGGTCCCCAGTCCTGGTCCCCAGTCCTGGTCCCCAGTCCTGGTCCCCAGTCCTGGTCCCCAGTCCTGGTCCCCAGTCCTGGTCCCCAGTCCTGGTCCCCAGTCCTGGTCCCCAGTCCTGGTCCCCAGTCCTGGTCCCCAGTCCTGGTCCCCAGTCCTGGTCCCCAGTCCTGGTCCCCAGTCCTGGTCCCCAGTCCTGGTCCCCAGTCCTGGTCCCCAGTCCTGGTCCCCAGTCCTGGTCCCCAGTCCTGGTCCCCAGTCCTGGTCCCCAGTCCTGGTCCCCAGTCCTGGTCCCCAGTCCTGGTCCCCAGTCCTGGTCCCCAGTCCTGGTCCCCAGTCCTGGTCCCCAGTCCTGGTCCCCAGTCCTGGTCCCCAGTCCTGGTCCCCAGTCCTGGTCCCCAGTCCTGGTCCCCAGTCCTGGTCCCCAGTCCTGGTCCCCAGTCCTGGTCCCCAGTCCTGGTCCCCAGTCCTGGTCCCCAGTCCTGGTCCCCAGTCCTGGTCCCCAGTCCTGGTCCCCAGTCCTGGTCCCCAGTCCTGGTCCCCAGTCCTGGTCCCCAGTCCTGGTCCCCAGTCCTGGTCCCAGTCCTGGTCCCCAGTCCTGGTCCCCAGTCCTGGTCCCCAGTCCTGGTCCCCAGTCCTGGTCCCCAGTCCTGGTCCCCAGTCCTGGTCCCCAGTCCTGGTCCCCAGTCCTGGTCCCCAGTCCTGGTCCCCAGTCCTGGTCCCCAGTCCTGGTCCCCAGTCCTGGTCCCCAGTCCTGGTCCCCAGTCCTGGTCCCCAGTCCTGGTCCCCAGTCCTGGTCCCCAGTCCTGGTCCCCAGTCCTGGTCCCCAGTCCTGGTCCCCAGTCCTGGTCCCCAGTCCTGGTCCCCAGTCCTGGTCCCCAGTCCTGGTCCCCAGTCCTGGTCCCCAGTCCTGGTCCCCAGTCCTGGTCCCCAGTCCTGGTCCCCAGTCCTGGTCCCCAGTCCTGGTCCCCAGTCCTGGTCCCCAGTCCTGGTCCCCAGTCCTGGTCCCCAGTCCTGGTCCCCAGTCCTGGTCCCCAGTCCTGGTCCCCAGTCCTGGTCCCCAGTCCTGGTCCCCAGTCCTGGTCCCCAGTCCTGGTCCCCAGTCCTGGTCCCCAGTCCTGGTCCCCAGTCCTGGTCCCCAGTCCTGGTCCCCAGTCCTGGTCCCCAGTCCTGGTCCCCAGTCCTGGTCCCCAGTCCTGGTCCCCAGTCCTGGTCCCCAGTCCTGGTCCCCAGTCCTGGTCCCCAGTCCTGGTCCCCAGTCCTGGTCCCCAGTCCTGGTCCCCAGTCCTGGTCCCCAGTCCTGGTCCCCAGTCCTGGTCCCCAGTCCTGGTCCCCAGTCCTGGTCCCCAGTCCTGGTCCCCAGTCCTGGTCCCCAGTCCTGGTCCCCAGTCCTGGTCCCCAGTCCTGGTCCCCAGTCCTGGTCCCCAGTCCTGGTCCCCAGTCCTGGTCCCCAGTCCTGGTCCCCAGTCCTGGTCCCCAGTCCTGGTCCCCAGTCCTGGTCCCCAGTCCTGGTCCCCAGTCCTGGTCCCCAGTCCTGGTCCCCAGTCCTGGTCCCCAGTCCTGGTCCCCAGTCCTGGTCCCCAGTCCTGGTCCCCAGTCCTGGTCCCCAGTCCTGGTCCCCAGTCCTGGTCCCCAGTCCTGGTCCCCAGTCCTGGTCCCCAGTCCTGGTCCCCAGTCCTGGTCCCCAGTCCTGGTCCCCAGTCCTGGTCCCCAGTCCTGGTCCCCAGTCCTGGTCCCCAGTCCTGGTCCCCAGTCCTGGTCCCCAGTCCTGGTCCCCAGTCCTGGTCCCCAGTCCTGGTCCCCAGTCCTGGTCCCCAGTCCTGGTCCCCAGTCCTGGTCCCCAGTCCTGGTCCCCAGTCCTGGTCCCCAGTCCTGGTCCCCAGTCCTGGTCCCCAGTCCTGGTCCCCAGTCCTGGTCCCCAGTCCTGGTCCCCAGTCCTGGTCCCCAGTCCTGGTCCCCAGTCCTGGTCCCCAGTCCTGGTCCCCAGTCCTGGTCCCCAGTCCTGGTCCCCAGTCCTGGTCCCCAGTCCTGGTCCCCAGTCCTGGTCCCCAGTCCTGGTCCCCAGTCCTGGTCCCCAGTCCTGGTCCCCAGTCCTGGTCCCCAGTCCTGGTCCCCAGTCCTGGTCCCCAGTCCTGGTCCCCAGTCCTGGTCCCCAGTCCTGGTCCCCAGTCCTGGTCCCCAGTCCTGGTCCCCAGTCCTGGTCCCCAGTCCTGGTCCCCAGTCCTGGTCCCCAGTCCTGGTCCCCAGTCCTGGTCCCCAGTCCTGGTCCCCAGTCCTGGTCCCCAGTCCTGGTCCCCAGTCCTGGTCCCCAGTCCTGGTCCCCAGTCCTGGTCCCCAGTCCTGGTCCCCAGTCCTGGTCCCCAGTCCTGGTCCCCAGTCCTGGTCCCCAGTCCTGGTCCCCAGTCCTGGTCCCCAGTCCTGGTCCCCAGTCCTGGTCCCCAGTCCTGGTCCCCAGTCCTGGTCCCCAGTCCTGGTCCCCAGTCCTGGTCCCCAGTCCTGGTCCCCAGTCCTGGTCCCCAGTCCTGGTCCCCAGTCCTGGTCCCCAGTCCTGGTCCCCAGTCCTGGTCCCCAGTCCTGGTCCCCAGTCCTGGTCCCCAGTCCTGGTCCCCAGTCCTGGTCCCCAGTCCTGGTCCCCAGTCCTGGTCCCCAGTCCTGGTCCCCAGTCCTGGTCCCCAGTCCTGGTCCCCAGTCCTGGTCCCCAGTCCTGGTCCCCAGTCCTGGTCCCCAGTCCTGGTCCCCAGTCCTGGTCCCCAGTCCTGGTCCCCAGTCCTGGTCCCCAGTCCTGGTCCCCAGTCCTGGTCCCCAGTCCTGGTCCCCAGTCCTGGTCCCCAGTCCTGGTCCCCAGTCCTGGTCCCCAGTCCTGGTCCCCAGTCCTGGTCCCCAGTCCTGGTCCCCAGTCCTGGTCCCCAGTCCTGGTCCCCAGTCCTGGTCCCCAGTCCTGGTCCCCAGTCCTGGTCCCCAGTCCTGGTCCCCAGTCCTGGTCCCCAGTCCTGGTCCCCAGTCCTGGTCCCCAGTCCTGGTCCCCAGTCCTGGTCCCCAGTCCTGGTCCCCAGTCCTGGTCCCCAGTCCTGGTCCCCAGTCCTGGTCCCCAGTCCTGGTCCCCAGTCCTGGTCCCCAGTCCTGGTCCCCAGTCCTGGTCCCCAGTCCTGGTCCCCAGTCCTGGTCCCCAGTCCTGGTCCCCAGTCCTGGTCCCCAGTCCTGGTCCCCAGTCCTGGTCCCCAGTCCTGGTCCCCAGTCCTGGTCCCCAGTCCTGGTCCCCAGTCCTGGTCCCCAGTCCTGGTCCCCAGTCCTGGTCCCCAGTCCTGGTCCCCAGTCCTGGTCCCCAGTCCTGGTCCCCAGTCCTGGTCCCCAGTCCTGGTCCCCAGTCCTGGTCCCCAGTCCTGGTCCCCAGTCCTGGTCCCCAGTCCTGGTCCCCAGTCCTGGTCCCCAGTCCTGGTCCCCAGTCCTGGTCCCCAGTCCTGGTCCCCAGTCCTGGTCCCCAGTCCTGGTCCCCAGTCCTGGTCCCCAGTCCTGGTCCCCAGTCCTGGTCCCCAGTCCTGGTCCCCAGTCCTGGTCCCCAGTCCTGGTCCCCAGTCCTGGTCCCCAGTCCTGGTCCCCAGTCCTGGTCCCCAGTCCTGGTCCCCAGTCCTGGTCCCCAGTCCTGGTCCCCAGTCCTGGTCCCCAGTCCTGGTCCCCAGTCCTGGTCCCCAGTCCTGGTCCCCAGTCCTGGTCCCCAGTCCTGGTCCCCAGTCCTGGTCCCCAGTCCTGGTCCCCAGTCCTGGTCCCCAGTCCTGGTCCCCAGTCCTGGTCCCCAGTCCTGGTCCCCAGTCCTGGTCCCCAGTCCTGGTCCCCAGTCCTGGTCCCCAGTCCTGGTCCCCAGTCCTGGTCCCCAGTCCTGGTCCCCAGTCCTGGTCCCCAGTCCTGGTCCCCAGTCCTGGTCCCCAGTCCTGGTCCCCAGTCCTGGTCCCCAGTCCTGGTCCCCAGTCCTGGTCCCCAGTCCTGGTCCCCAGTCCTGGTCCCCAGTCCTGGTCCCCAGTCCTGGTCCCCAGTCCTGGTCCCCAGTCCTGGTCCCCAGTCCTGGTCCCCAGTCCTGGTCCCCAGTCCTGGTCCCCAGTCCTGGTCCCCAGTCCTGGTCCCCAGTCCTGGTCCCCAGTCCTGGTCCCCAGTCCTGGTCCCCAGTCCTGGTCCCCAGTCCTGGTCCCCAGTCCTGGTCCCCAGTCCTGGTCCCCAGTCCTGGTCCCCAGTCCTGGTCCCCAGTCCTGGTCCCCAGTCCTGGTCCCCAGTCCTGGTCCCCAGTCCTGGTCCCCAGTCCTGGTCCCCAGTCCTGGTCCCCAGTCCTGGTCCCCAGTCCTGGTCCCCAGTCCTGGTCCCCAGTCCTGGTCCCCAGTCCTGGTCCCCAGTCCTGGTCCCCAGTCCTGGTCCCCAGTCCTGGTCCCCAGTCCTGGTCCCCAGTCCTGGTCCCCAGTCCTGGTCCCCAGTCCTGGTCCCCAGTCCTGGTCCCCAGTCCTGGTCCCCAGTCCTGGTCCCCAGTCCTGGTCCCCAGTCCTGGTCCCCAGTCCTGGTCCCCAGTCCTGGTCCCCAGTCCTGGTCCCCAGTCCTGGTCCCCAGTCCTGGTCCCCAGTCCTGGTCCCCAGTCCTGGTCCCCAGTCCTGGTCCCCAGTCCTGGTCCCCAGTCCTGGTCCCCAGTCCTGGTCCCCAGTCCTGGTCCCCAGTCCTGGTCCCCAGTCCTGGTCCCCAGTCCTGGTCCCCAGTCCTGGTCCCCAGTCCTGGTCCCCAGTCCTGGTCCCCAGTCCTGGTCCCCAGTCCTGGTCCCCAGTCCTGGTCCCCAGTCCTGGTCCCCAGTCCTGGTCCCCAGTCCTGGTCCCCAGTCCTGGTCCCCAGTCCTGGTCCCCAGTCCTGGTCCCCAGTCCTGGTCCCCAGTCCTGGTCCCCAGTCCTGGTCCCCAGTCCTGGTCCCCAGTCCTGGTCCCCAGTCCTGGTCCCCAGTCCTGGTCCCCAGTCCTGGTCCCCAGTCCTGGTCCCCAGTCCTGGTCCCCAGTCCTGGTCCCCAGTCCTGGTCCCCAGTCCTGGTCCCCAGTCCTGGTCCCCAGTCCTGGTCCCCAGTCCTGGTCCCCAGTCCTGGTCCCCAGTCCTGGTCCCCAGTCCTGGTCCCCAGTCCTGGTCCCCAGTCCTGGTCCCCAGTCCTGGTCCCCAGTCCTGGTCCCCAGTCCTGGTCCCCAGTCCTGGTCCCCAGTCCTGGTCCCCAGTCCTGGTCCCCAGTCCTGGTCCCCAGTCCTGGTCCCCAGTCCTGGTCCCCAGTCCTGGTCCCCAGTCCTGGTCCCCAGTCCTGGTCCCCAGTCCTGGTCCCCAGTCCTGGTCCCCAGTCCTGGTCCCCAGTCCTGGTCCCCAGTCCTGGTCCCCAGTCCTGGTCCCCAGTCCTGGTCCCCAGTCCTGGTCCCCAGTCCTGGTCCCCAGTCCTGGTCCCCAGTCCTGGTCCCCAGTCCTGGTCCCCAGTCCTGGTCCCCAGTCCTGGTCCCCAGTCCTGGTCCCCAGTCCTGGTCCCCAGTCCTGGTCCCCAGTCCTGGTCCCCAGTCCTGGTCCCCAGTCCTGGTCCCCAGTCCTGGTCCCCAGTCCTGGTCCCCAGTCCTGGTCCCCAGTCCTGGTCCCCAGTCCTGGTCCCCAGTCCTGGTCCCCAGTCCTGGTCCCCAGTCCTGGTCCCCAGTCCTGGTCCCCAGTCCTGGTCCCCAGTCCTGGTCCCCAGTCCTGGTCCCCAGTCCTGGTCCCCAGTCCTGGTCCCCAGTCCTGGTCCCCAGTCCTGGTCCCCAGTCCTGGTCCCCAGTCCTGGTCCCCAGTCCTGGTCCCCAGTCCTGGTCCCCAGTCCTGGTCCCCAGTCCTGGTCCCCAGTCCTGGTCCCCAGTCCTGGTCCCCAGTCCTGGTCCCCAGTCCTGGTCCCCAGTCCTGGTCCCCAGTCCTGGTCCCCAGTCCTGGTCCCCAGTCCTGGTCCCCAGTCCTGGTCCCCAGTCCTGGTCCCCAGTCCTGGTCCCCAGTCCTGGTCCCCAGTCCTGGTCCCCAGTCCTGGTCCCCAGTCCTGGTCCCCAGTCCTGGTCCCCAGTCCTGGTCCCCAGTCCTGGTCCCCAGTCCTGGTCCCCAGTCCTGGTCCCCAGTCCTGGTCCCCAGTCCTGGTCCCCAGTCCTGGTCCCCAGTCCTGGTCCCCAGTCCTGGTCCCCAGTCCTGGTCCCCAGTCCTGGTCCCCAGTCCTGGTCCCCAGTCCTGGTCCCCAGTCCTGGTCCCCAGTCCTGGTCCCCAGTCCTGGTCCCCAGTCCTGGTCCCCAGTCCTGGTCCCCAGTCCTGGTCCCCAGTCCTGGTCCCCAGTCCTGGTCCCCAGTCCTGGTCCCCAGTCCTGGTCCCCAGTCCTGGTCCCCAGTCCTGGTCCCCAGTCCTGGTCCCCAGTCCTGGTCCCCAGTCCTGGTCCCCAGTCCTGGTCCCCAGTCCTGGTCCCCAGTCCTGGTCCCCAGTCCTGGTCCCCAGTCCTGGTCCCCAGTCCTGGTCCCCAGTCCTGGTCCCCAGTCCTGGTCCCCAGTCCTGGTCCCCAGTCCTGGTCCCCAGTCCTGGTCCCCAGTCCTGGTCCCCAGTCCTGGTCCCCAGTCCTGGTCCCCAGTCCTGGTCCCCAGTCCTGGTCCCCAGTCCTGGTCCCCAGTCCTGGTCCCCAGTCCTGGTCCCCAGTCCTGGTCCCCAGTCCTGGTCCCCAGTCCTGGTCCCCAGTCCTGGTCCCCAGTCCTGGTCCCCAGTCCTGGTCCCCAGTCCTGGTCCCCAGTCCTGGTCCCCAGTCCTGGTCCCCAGTCCTGGTCCCCAGTCCTGGTCCCCAGTCCTGGTCCCCAGTCCTGGTCCCCAGTCCTGGTCCCCAGTCCTGGTCCCCAGTCCTGGTCCCCAGTCCTGGTCCCCAGTCCTGGTCCCCAGTCCTGGTCCCCAGTCCTGGTCCCCAGTCCTGGTCCCCAGTCCTGGTCCCCAGTCCTGGTCCCCAGTCCTGGTCCCCAGTCCTGGTCCCCAGTCCTGGTCCCCAGTCCTGGTCCCCAGTCCTGGTCCCCAGTCCTGGTCCCCAGTCCTGGTCCCCAGTCCTGGTCCCCAGTCCTGGTCCCCAGTCCTGGTCCCCAGTCCTGGTCCCCAGTCCTGGTCCCCAGTCCTGGTCCCCAGTCCTGGTCCCCAGTCCTGGTCCCCAGTCCTGGTCCCCAGTCCTGGTCCCCAGTCCTGGTCCCCAGTCCTGGTCCCCAGTCCTGGTCCCCAGTCCTGGTCCCCAGTCCTGGTCCCCAGTCCTGGTCCCCAGTCCTGGTCCCCAGTCCTGGTCCCCAGTCCTGGTCCCCAGTCCTGGTCCCCAGTCCTGGTCCCCAGTCCTGGTCCCCAGTCCTGGTCCCCAGTCCTGGTCCCCAGTCCTGGTCCCCAGTCCTGGTCCCCAGTCCTGGTCCCCAGTCCTGGTCCCCAGTCCTGGTCCCCAGTCCTGGTCCCCAGTCCTGGTCCCCAGTCCTGGTCCCCAGTCCTGGTCCCCAGTCCTGGTCCCCAGTCCTGGTCCCCAGTCCTGGTCCCCAGTCCTGGTCCCCAGTCCTGGTCCCCAGTCCTGGTCCCCAGTCCTGGTCCCCAGTCCTGGTCCCCAGTCCTGGTCCCCAGTCCTGGTCCCCAGTCCTGGTCCCCAGTCCTGGTCCCCAGTCCTGGTCCCCAGTCCTGGTCCCCAGTCCTGGTCCCCAGTCCTGGTCCCCAGTCCTGGTCCCCAGTCCTGGTCCCCAGTCCTGGTCCCCAGTCCTGGTCCCCAGTCCTGGTCCCCAGTCCTGGTCCCCAGTCCTGGTCCCCAGTCCTGGTCCCCAGTCCTGGTCCCCAGTCCTGGTCCCCAGTCCTGGTCCCCAGTCCTGGTCCCCAGTCCTGGTCCCCAGTCCTGGTCCCCAGTCCTGGTCCCCAGTCCTGGTCCCCAGTCCTGGTCCCCAGTCCTGGTCCCCAGTCCTGGTCCCCAGTCCTGGTCCCCAGTCCTGGTCCCCAGTCCTGGTCCCCAGTCCTGGTCCCCAGTCCTGGTCCCCAGTCCTGGTCCCCAGTCCTGGTCCCCAGTCCTGGTCCCCAGTCCTGGTCCCCAGTCCTGGTCCCCAGTCCTGGTCCCCAGTCCTGGTCCCCAGTCCTGGTCCCCAGTCCTGGTCCCCAGTCCTGGTCCCCAGTCCTGGTCCCCAGTCCTGGTCCCCAGTCCTGGTCCCCAGTCCTGGTCCCCAGTCCTGGTCCCCAGTCCTGGTCCCCAGTCCTGGTCCCCAGTCCTGGTCCCCAGTCCTGGTCCCCAGTCCTGGTCCCCAGTCCTGGTCCCCAGTCCTGGTCCCCAGTCCTGGTCCCCAGTCCTGGTCCCCAGTCCTGGTCCCCAGTCCTGGTCCCCAGTCCTGGTCCCCAGTCCTGGTCCCCAGTCCTGGTCCCCAGTCCTGGTCCCCAGTCCTGGTCCCCAGTCCTGGTCCCCAGTCCTGGTCCCCAGTCCTGGTCCCCAGTCCTGGTCCCCAGTCCTGGTCCCCAGTCCTGGTCCCCAGTCCTGGTCCCCAGTCCTGGTCCCCAGTCCTGGTCCCCAGTCCTGGTCCCCAGTCCTGGTCCCCAGTCCTGGTCCCCAGTCCTGGTCCCCAGTCCTGGTCCCCAGTCCTGGTCCCCAGTCCTGGTCCCCAGTCCTGGTCCCCAGTCCTGGTCCCCAGTCCTGGTCCCCAGTCCTGGTCCCCAGTCCTGGTCCCCAGTCCTGGTCCCCAGTCCTGGTCCCCAGTCCTGGTCCCCAGTCCTGGTCCCCAGTCCTGGTCCCCAGTCCTGGTCCCCAGTCCTGGTCCCCAGTCCTGGTCCCCAGTCCTGGTCCCCAGTCCTGGTCCCCAGTCCTGGTCCCCAGTCCTGGTCCCCAGTCCTGGTCCCCAGTCCTGGTCCCCAGTCCTGGTCCCCAGTCCTGGTCCCCAGTCCTGGTCCCCAGTCCTGGTCCCCAGTCCTGGTCCCCAGTCCTGGTCCCCAGTCCTGGTCCCCAGTCCTGGTCCCCAGTCCTGGTCCCCAGTCCTGGTCCCCAGTCCTGGTCCCCAGTCCTGGTCCCCAGTCCTGGTCCCCAGTCCTGGTCCCCAGTCCTGGTCCCCAGTCCTGGTCCCCAGTCCTGGTCCCCAGTCCTGGTCCCCAGTCCTGGTCCCCAGTCCTGGTCCCCAGTCCTGGTCCCCAGTCCTGGTCCCCAGTCCTGGTCCCCAGTCCTGGTCCCCAGTCCTGGTCCCCAGTCCTGGTCCCCAGTCCTGGTCCCCAGTCCTGGTCCCCAGTCCTGGTCCCCAGTCCTGGTCCCCAGTCCTGGTCCCCAGTCCTGGTCCCCAGTCCTGGTCCCCAGTCCTGGTCCCCAGTCCTGGTCCCCAGTCCTGGTCCCCAGTCCTGGTCCCCAGTCCTGGTCCCCAGTCCTGGTCCCCAGTCCTGGTCCCCAGTCCTGGTCCCCAGTCCTGGTCCCCAGTCCTGGTCCCCAGTCCTGGTCCCCAGTCCTGGTCCCCAGTCCTGGTCCCCAGTCCTGGTCCCCAGTCCTGGTCCCCAGTCCTGGTCCCCAGTCCTGGTCCCCAGTCCTGGTCCCCAGTCCTGGTCCCCAGTCCTGGTCCCCAGTCCTGGTCCCCAGTCCTGGTCCCCAGTCCTGGTCCCCAGTCCTGGTCCCCAGTCCTGGTCCCCAGTCCTGGTCCCCAGTCCTGGTCCCCAGTCCTGGTCCCCAGTCCTGGTCCCCAGTCCTGGTCCCCAGTCCTGGTCCCCAGTCCTGGTCCCCAGTCCTGGTCCCCAGTCCTGGTCCCCAGTCCTGGTCCCCAGTCCTGGTCCCCAGTCCTGGTCCCCAGTCCTGGTCCCCAGTCCTGGTCCCCAGTCCTGGTCCCCAGTCCTGGTCCCCAGTCCTGGTCCCCAGTCCTGGTCCCCAGTCCTGGTCCCCAGTCCTGGTCCCCAGTCCTGGTCCCCAGTCCTGGTCCCCAGTCCTGGTCCCCAGTCCTGGTCCCAGTCCTGGTCCCCAGTCCTGGTCCCCAGTCCTGGTCCCCAGTCCTGGTCCCCAGTCCTGGTCCCCAGTCCTGGTCCCCAGTCCTGGTCCCCAGTCCTGGTCCCCAGTCCTGGTCCCCAGTCCTGGTCCCCAGTCCTGGTCCCCAGTCCTGGTCCCCAGTCCTGGTCCCCAGTCCTGGTCCCCAGTCCTGGTCCCCAGTCCTGGTCCCAGTCCTGGTCCCCAGTCCTGGTCCCCAGTCCTGGTCCCCAGTCCTGGTCCCCAGTCCTGGTCCCCAGTCCTGGTCCCCAGTCCTGGTCCCCAGTCCTGGTCCCCAGTCCTGGTCCCCAGTCCTGGTCCCCAGTCCTGGTCCCCAGTCCTGGTCCCCAGTCCTGGTCCCCAGTCCTGGTCCCCAGTCCTGGTCCCCAGTCCTGGTCCCCAGTCCTGGTCCCCAGTCCTGGTCCCCAGTCCTGGTCCCCAGTCCTGGTCCCCAGTCCTGGTCCCCAGTCCTGGTCCCCAGTCCTGGTCCCCAGTCCTGGTCCCCAGTCCTGGTCCCCAGTCCTGGTCCCCAGTCCTGGTCCCCAGTCCTGGTCCCCAGTCCTGGTCCCCAGTCCTGGTCCCCAGTCCTGGTCCCCAGTCCTGGTCCCCAGTCCTGGTCCCCAGTCCTGGTCCCCAGTCCTGGTCCCCAGTCCTGGTCCCCAGTCCTGGTCCCCAGTCCTGGTCCCCAGTCCTGGTCCCCAGTCCTGGTCCCCAGTCCTGGTCCCCAGTCCTGGTCCCCAGTCCTGGTCCCCAGTCCTGGTCCCCAGTCCTGGTCCCCAGTCCTGGTCCCCAGTCCTGGTCCCCAGTCCTGGTCCCCAGTCCTGGTCCCCAGTCCTGGTCCCCAGTCCTGGTCCCCAGTCCTGGTCCCCAGTCCTGGTCCCCAGTCCTGGTCCCCAGTCCTGGTCCCCAGTCCTGGTCCCCAGTCCTGGTCCCCAGTCCTGGTCCCCAGTCCTGGTCCCCAGTCCTGGTCCCCAGTCCTGGTCCCCAGTCCTGGTCCCCAGTCCTGGTCCCCAGTCCTGGTCCCCAGTCCTGGTCCCCAGTCCTGGTCCCCAGTCCTGGTCCCCAGTCCTGGTCCCCAGTCCTGGTCCCCAGTCCTGGTCCCCAGTCCTGGTCCCCAGTCCTGGTCCCCAGTCCTGGTCCCCAGTCCTGGTCCCCAGTCCTGGTCCCCAGTCCTGGTCCCCAGTCCTGGTCCCCAGTCCTGGTCCCCAGTCCTGGTCCCCAGTCCTGGTCCCCAGTCCTGGTCCCCAGTCCTGGTCCCCAGTCCTGGTCCCCAGTCCTGGTCCCCAGTCCTGGTCCCCAGTCCTGGTCCCCAGTCCTGGTCCCCAGTCCTGGTCCCCAGTCCTGGTCCCCAGTCCTGGTCCCCAGTCCTGGTCCCCAGTCCTGGTCCCCAGTCCTGGTCCCCAGTCCTGGTCCCCAGTCCTGGTCCCCAGTCCTGGTCCCCAGTCCTGGTCCCCAGTCCTGGTCCCCAGTCCTGGTCCCCAGTCCTGGTCCCCAGTCCTGGTCCCCAGTCCTGGTCCCCAGTCCTGGTCCCCAGTCCTGGTCCCCAGTCCTGGTCCCCAGTCCTGGTCCCCAGTCCTGGTCCCCAGTCCTGGTCCCCAGTCCTGGTCCCCAGTCCTGGTCCCCAGTCCTGGTCCCCAGTCCTGGTCCCCAGTCCTGGTCCCCAGTCCTGGTCCCCAGTCCTGGTCCCCAGTCCTGGTCCCCAGTCCTGGTCCCCAGTCCTGGTCCCCAGTCCTGGTCCCCAGTCCTGGTCCCCAGTCCTGGTCCCCAGTCCTGGTCCCCAGTCCTGGTCCCCAGTCCTGGTCCCCAGTCCTGGTCCCCAGTCCTGGTCCCCAGTCCTGGTCCCCAGTCCTGGTCCCCAGTCCTGGTCCCCAGTCCTGGTCCCCAGTCCTGGTCCCCAGTCCTGGTCCCCAGTCCTGGTCCCCAGTCCTGGTCCCCAGTCCTGGTCCCCAGTCCTGGTCCCCAGTCCTGGTCCCCAGTCCTGGTCCCCAGTCCTGGTCCCCAGTCCTGGTCCCCAGTCCTGGTCCCCAGTCCTGGTCCCCAGTCCTGGTCCCCAGTCCTGGTCCCCAGTCCTGGTCCCCAGTCCTGGTCCCCAGTCCTGGTCCCCAGTCCTGGTCCCCAGTCCTGGTCCCCAGTCCTGGTCCCCAGTCCTGGTCCCCAGTCCTGGTCCCCAGTCCTGGTCCCCAGTCCTGGTCCCCAGTCCTGGTCCCCAGTCCTGGTCCCCAGTCCTGGTCCCCAGTCCTGGTCCCCAGTCCTGGTCCCCAGTCCTGGTCCCCAGTCCTGGTCCCCAGTCCTGGTCCCCAGTCCTGGTCCCCAGTCCTGGTCCCCAGTCCTGGTCCCCAGTCCTGGTCCCCAGTCCTGGTCCCCAGTCCTGGTCCCCAGTCCTGGTCCCCAGTCCTGGTCCCCAGTCCTGGTCCCCAGTCCTGGTCCCCAGTCCTGGTCCCCAGTCCTGGTCCCCAGTCCTGGTCCCCAGTCCTGGTCCCCAGTCCTGGTCCCCAGTCCTGGTCCCCAGTCCTGGTCCCCAGTCCTGGTCCCCAGTCCTGGTCCCCAGTCCTGGTCCCCAGTCCTGGTCCCCAGTCCTGGTCCCCAGTCCTGGTCCCCAGTCCTGGTCCCCAGTCCTGGTCCCCAGTCCTGGTCCCCAGTCCTGGTCCCCAGTCCTGGTCCCCAGTCCTGGTCCCCAGTCCTGGTCCCCAGTCCTGGTCCCCAGTCCTGGTCCCCAGTCCTGGTCCCCAGTCCTGGTCCCCAGTCCTGGTCCCCAGTCCTGGTCCCCAGTCCTGGTCCCCAGTCCTGGTCCCCAGTCCTGGTCCCCAGTCCTGGTCCCCAGTCCTGGTCCCCAGTCCTGGTCCCCAGTCCTGGTCCCCAGTCCTGGTCCCCAGTCCTGGTCCCCAGTCCTGGTCCCCAGTCCTGGTCCCCAGTCCTGGTCCCCAGTCCTGGTCCCCAGTCCTGGTCCCCAGTCCTGGTCCCCAGTCCTGGTCCCCAGTCCTGGTCCCCAGTCCTGGTCCCCAGTCCTGGTCCCCAGTCCTGGTCCCCAGTCCTGGTCCCCAGTCCTGGTCCCCAGTCCTGGTCCCCAGTCCTGGTCCCCAGTCCTGGTCCCCAGTCCTGGTCCCCAGTCCTGGTCCCCAGTCCTGGTCCCCAGTCCTGGTCCCCAGTCCTGGTCCCCAGTCCTGGTCCCCAGTCCTGGTCCCCAGTCCTGGTCCCCAGTCCTGGTCCCCAGTCCTGGTCCCCAGTCCTGGTCCCCAGTCCTGGTCCCCAGTCCTGGTCCCCAGTCCTGGTCCCCAGTCCTGGTCCCCAGTCCTGGTCCCCAGTCCTGGTCCCCAGTCCTGGTCCCCAGTCCTGGTCCCCAGTCCTGGTCCCCAGTCCTGGTCCCCAGTCCTGGTCCCCAGTCCTGGTCCCCAGTCCTGGTCCCCAGTCCTGGTCCCCAGTCCTGGTCCCCAGTCCTGGTCCCCAGTCCTGGTCCCCAGTCCTGGTCCCCAGTCCTGGTCCCCAGTCCTGGTCCCCAGTCCTGGTCCCCAGTCCTGGTCCCCAGTCCTGGTCCCCAGTCCTGGTCCCCAGTCCTGGTCCCCAGTCCTGGTCCCCAGTCCTGGTCCCCAGTCCTGGTCCCCAGTCCTGGTCCCCAGTCCTGGTCCCCAGTCCTGGTCCCCAGTCCTGGTCCCCAGTCCTGGTCCCCAGTCCTGGTCCCCAGTCCTGGTCCCCAGTCCTGGTCCCCTATTGTCCTTTAATTTTTACTAACAATCTCTCCACCTGTCCATCTCTCTCCCCCAGCTGGGTCTGGGTAGATTCTAATTGCTTCCTCACTTAAAGGGCAATCCACCCCCTTGCTTCCCTAGCCTGTCTTTCCTAAAGGGGACTCAGCCCTCAGTGACAGCGTTCCAGTCATGTAAGCTGTCCCACCACGTCTCAGTGATTGCAATGAGATCGTGGCCGTGTGACTGAATACAGATCTCGATGTAAGAAGAAGGTACTGGACAGAGGATCAGGAATGCTACCTTCTCTGAGGAGCCCTTAGTCAAGTTCCTTCTCTGTTGTTGGTGTTTTTTTGTTTTTTTTTTCTGTGCAGTCTTAAAATGAAGGCCCCATTTTCTGGCCTTTGGCAGATTGTATGTCAGAACACTTCACGTTATGTAGATCATAGTTGTCTGTAATGATATCATACCTATAGTCTGCTGCAGACTGAAAAGTACGTAGCCTATGCCTCAGGTACCATTTTATGCCTTTGCTTTTGTTACTACGTCCTGGTAAGTCTTCAAAAGGGAAATGAAATTATCCTACCCAGGAGAAACACCGTCCAGAAGACACTTGAGTTGTTAGGGCCTGAATTCTTACTGAAACCAAAGGCAGGGATCTTACTGAGGCAATCGGCTCCGGGGCAGACGTGTTCTGCAGCGGAACAGGGGACCGAGGTGGGCAGGGCTTTTCGTCTGGCATCGAGGCCACTCGGGGGAGCTGCCGGGACCCGGTTGTCCTCGCGAAGGAGGCTGACGAGGCGCGGGCGGAGCCAGCAACGTCAGTGGCGGGCTATTTAAATCAGGCGCTGCCACCGTTTTAGAGCTATTTGCTGAGGCGATCGGCTCCGGGGCAGATGTGTTCTGCAGCGGAACAGGGGACTGAGGTGGGCAGGGCTTTTTGTCCAGCATCGAGGCCACTCGGGGGAGCCGCCAGGACCCGGCTGTCCTCGTGAGAGAGGCTGACGAGGCGCGGGCAGAGCCAGCGACGCCCCCTCCCAGGCTGTTTAAAAGTTGCCCCTAGGGAGCGCGAGCGACCAGGAGCGCGGAGACCAGGACGGGCAAACAGGGCGTGGCACGTCAAAGGGCGTGGCGCGGCAGTTTGCGCGGCAGTTCGCGCGGGCAGGGCGAGCGGGGGGCCCATCGTCGCTCTGTTGCAGCTGCCTCTCCCTTCGGTGCTTGTAACCTGCTTGCGTAGAACCTGACCATGGTATCAACCAGGCAGAAAACCGTGGCCTCCGCATCTCGTGCGGCATCTCCAGCCATGGTTACCAGTGTGGCTACTCAGACAGAGGGCTCGGGGAAACACGCAGCTGTCCAGGTCCTGGGCTGCAGAGTGTGCCCCAGCCTTCTGTCGGTCTCCGACAGCAGTGGTGGGTATGCCTGTGGGAGGTGTGCCCAGGTTGAAGAACTGCTCAGCCAGGTAGCGGAGCTCCGGGAGGAGGTGAACAGGCCCAGGAGCATCAGGGAATCAGAGAGGGAAATTGACTGGTGGAGGTGCGCTCTACCCTCTCTGAGGCAGGCTCACGAGCCTGCCACAGCACAGGCGTCTCCTGTTATGCAGAAGACGGAGGTTCCCTCCTCCTGCCAGGCAGTGGGAGGAGACCTAGATCAAGGGGGGGAATGGAGGCAGGTGCCTATTCGGGGTGGTAGGCGAGCCCTCTCTCTGCCCACCTCACCTTCTCATCTACCCTTAAATAATCGATATGAAGGACTAGAACAAGACAATCTGAATGACAAAGTAGATAAAAACCCATCCCAGTTGGAGGGGGCGCCTCAGACAAGGCGACCTACACGTCGCATTGCCATATCATCCTTCAAAAAAGAAAGAAGGGCTATTGTTATGGGGGGCTCCCTTCTGAAAGGGACAGAGGGACCGATATGCTGACTGGACCCAACCCGCAGAGAAGTCTGTTGCCTCCCTGGGGCTCGGGTGAGAGACTTTGCCAAGAAAGTCAAGCGCCTGGTACGGCCCACTGACTACTACCTGCTACTGGTCTTTCAGGCTGGTAGCGATGAAGTAGCAACGAGAAGTCCAAAGGCGATCAAAAGAGACTTTAGGGATTTGGGGCGACTACTTAGAGGATCAGGGGAGCAGGTTGTGTTTGCCTCTGTTCTTCCAATAGGGGGGATCGAAGCTGAAAGGCGTGCTGTTCACATAAACTCATGGCTTCGAGACTGGTGTGACCGGCAGAATTTTGGGTTCTTTGATCACGGGAAGGTCTATGCTACACCGGGCCTGATGGCACCGGATGGGATGCGCCTCTCTCGGAGAGGGGTAAGGATCTTTGGTCAGGACTTGGCAGGGCTGATAGATAGGGCTTTAAACTAGAGTCGAAGGAGGAAGGGGCTAAAACCAGGCACGCCGGTGAAGACCTAAGGGATGGTACGCTAGAATCAGAGGGGCTGTGTGCCAGTGAGGTCCTTCGGTCAGAACCACAAGGTGCTGAGTGTAAGGAGAAGCACCTGAAGTGCTTCTACATGAACGCACGCAGTATGAGGAATAAAATGGATGAGCTAGAAGTCCTGGCCCAGTCCCGCAACTACGACATCATCGGCATAAGCAAAACCTGGTGGGATGAGTCCTGTGACTGGGGTGTTGCGATAGATGGTTACAGGCTCTTCAGGAGGGACAGGCAGGGTAGGCGAGGTGGTGGGGTGGTGATGTATGTGAAGCAGGGGCTGGACTGTGTGGAACTTCAGGTCAGCAATGGCAAAGTTGAGAGCCTCTGGGTAAGGATCAAGGGACGAACGAATAAAGGGGATGTCGTTGTGGGAGTCTGTTACAGACCGCCTGGCCAGGACGATAGCGCCGATAAATTATTCCTTACAGAACTAAGAGAGGCCTCGAGATTAACTCCCCTTGTCCTTATGGGGGACTTCAACTTGCCAGACGTTAACTGGGAGTGCCACACGGCTGACACGAGCAAGTCCAGGAGGTTCATGAAGCACCTAGATGATAACTTCTTGGTGCAGGTGCTAACGGAGCCAACTAGGAAAGGTGCCCTCCTAGACCTGTTGCTAGAAAACAGAGAGGGTCTGGTGGGAGATGTGGTGATTGGTGGCTGCCTCGGTCATAGCAACCATGAAGTGGTTGAGTTCAAAATTTACGGTGACAGAAGGAAAAGTGCCACCAAAACCTCATCCCTAGATATGGGGAAAGCGGACTTCAGGCTGCTCAGGGAACTAGTCAGCAAGGTCCCCTAGGAAACTGCTCTTGAAGGCCTCGATGTCCACCAGTGCTGGTCATTCTTTAAGCGATGCCTCCTAGAAGCACAAGATCAGGCAATTCCTAAATATCGCAAGTCAGGCAGGGGGGGCAGGAGGCCGGCGTGGCTGACCAGGAACGTTCTAATGGAGATTAGGCAGAAACAGAGAGTGTTTCACTACTGGAAGGAGGGCCAGGTGTCATGGAAAGAATACAGGGATGCTGTTCGTGTTTGTAGGGAGAAAGTTCATGTGGCCAAAGCACACCTAGAGTTGAAGCTGGCTGTGTCTGTGAGAGAAAATAAAAAGGGTTTTTTTAGATATGTGAACGGAAAAAGGAGAACTAAAGAATACATAGGGCCGCTCCTTGATAGGGAAGGTGTTCTCACAGACAATGACATAGGCAAAGCAGAGACGCTTAACGCCTTCTTTGCCTCTGTCTTCAATGCCGCTGATGGGCTTCGGCACCCAGGGTGCCCTGAGCTGGAGGACCAGGACGGTGGGGATGACAAACTCCTAACCGACCCTGAACGTGTGCGGGATTTGCTACTCCACCTGGATCCCTACAAGTCCATGGGTCTGGATGGGATTCTTCCCCGGGTGCTGAAAGAGCTGGCAGACGTCATCGCGGAACCTCTCTCAATTATTTTTCAACGATCCTGGGAATTTGGAGAGGTCCCGGTAGACTGGAAGCTGGCAAATGTTGTGCCGATTTTCAAGAAGGGTCAGAAAGAAGACCCTAGCAATTACAGGCCTGTCAGTCCCATATCAGTGCCTGGTAAAATCATGGAGAAGATGGTTCTCAAACTTATTGAGGCGCACCTGGGGGACAAAGCAGTCATTGGTCCCAGCCAGCATGGGTTTGTGAAGGGTAGGTCCTGCCTAACTAACCTGATTTCCTTTTATGATAAGATCACCTGTATGGTGGACCAAGGGAAACCAGCTGATGTGATTTTTTTGGACTTCAGCAAGGCTTTTGACACGGTTTCCCATAGGATCCTACTGGACAAAATGTCCACCATACAGCTAAATAAAAACATCATACGATGGGTGAGCAATTGGCTAACGGGCAGGGCCCAAAGGGTTATGGTAAATGGGGCTGTGTCAGGCTGGTGGGCGGTCACCAGTGGGGTCCCTCAAGGCTCCATTTTAGGGCCAGTACTTTTCAATATTTTTATAAACGATCTGGATGTAGGAATAGAAGGTATTTTGAGCAAGTTTGCTGATGACACCAAACTTGGAGGAGTTGTGGACTCGAATGAGGGTGTAAAGGCCTTGCAGAGGGATCTGGATAGGTTGGAGAGCTGGGCAATCACCAACTGCATGAAGTTCAATAAGAGCAAGTGCCGGGTCCTGCACTTGGGACGGGGAAACCCTGGCTGCATGTACAGACTGGGCGATGAGACGCTGGAGAGCAGCCTAGAAGAGAGGGATCTGGGGGTCGTGGTAGACAGCAAGTTGAATATGAGCCAGCAGTGTGCCCTGGCAGCCAGGAGGGCCAACCGTGTCCTGGGGTGCATCAAGCACGGCATCGCTAGTAGGTCAAGGGAGGTGATTGTCCCACTCTACTCTGCGCTGGTGCGGCCTCACCTCGAGTACTGTGTGCAGTTCTGGGCACCACAGTATAAAAAGGACATGAAACTGTTGGAGAGTGTCCAGAGGAGGGCTACGAAGATGGTGAAAGGCCCGGAGGGGAAGACGTACGAAGAACGGCTGAGGTCACTGGGCCTGTTCAGCCTGGAGAAGAGGAGGCTGAGGGGAGACCTCATCACAGTCTACAACTTCCTCGTAAGGGGGTGTCGAGAGGCAGGAGACCTTTTATCCATTAACACCAGTGACAGAACCCGCGGGAACGGGGTTAAGCTGAGGCAGGGGAAATTTAGGCTTGACATCAGGAGGGGGTTCTTCACAGAGAGGGTGGTTGCACACTGGAACAGGCTCCCCAGGGAAGTGGTCACTGCACCGAGCCTGTCTGAATTTAAGAAGAGATTGGACTGTGCACTTAGTCACATGGTCTGAACTTTTGGGTAGACCTGTGCGGTGTCAAGAGTTGGACTTGATGATCCTTAAGGGTCCCTTCCAACTCAGGATATTCTATGATTCTATGATTCTACTAATCTGAAGAAAGAGGCTTTAATCTCTCCTGGTTTATTTACTCCTGAAGGAGTGTGAAAGAGACGCGTGTCCTTGTATGTGAAGAGGAGGTGAAGGAACAGCTAGTGCAAGAAACACAAAAATCCATTGTGCCAGACTAATAGGTGGTTGGCTCTGAGGAATCACATGATTGATATTTGATAGTCTTTGTCTTGTGGTTTGTGAACTATGAGTGAGAAGACACATAACTGGTTCTGATATAGACTCTACAGCCTTGTTTCAAATGTCTGGGGTGTAAAATGTTATCAAATTTTCAGTAGCCTCTCGCAAAGTACTAATCTTCAAGTAGCTCTCTGAGGACCTTATATGCTAGGTCTTCTGCCTCTTTCCATATGTCTGTAATGACAATACTGTGTTCAACATCTTCTGTTTGCTTTCCTTGCAAGTAGTTTAAAACTGATGCTTATCACTTCTCCCATCTCTTGAGAATCCTCTTCAAAATGCAAGTCTTGACTGTGCATGCAGATGAACCTAGGCATGATGCCTTGCCAATGACAATGCTGAATTAAGTGCAACTGTGTATAACCTCAGACATTTAAGGAACTGTCTCCTCCAGTACTTCCGTGGCTGTATCAGCCACAGTGCAGCACCTGGCTGCACTGTGACCAGCAAGCTCCAGAGGAGATATTAAATCACTTGTTTAGCACCTGATGCCCAAATGTTTCCCTGGGAATGAGATCTGCCCTGTGGGCTGCCAGCTGTGTTATATTACACATCTTTCAAATCTTAAAATGTCCAGATACATGTACATACCTGCTTCACTGAGCACCCACACCGTTTCCATCACTGGAGATTTAAAAAACATATCTCATATAGCAGCAATTTACAATAAATCATCAAGAACTGTATACAATGAGGTGCAAATTAGTATCCTGTTAAAGTAAGGAGGTCTGGTGACAAAATGAACATAAACACTTATAGTACGAGTACGCATTGGAGAAGAGCTCCTTCAGAAATATGAACTTTTCTCAACTTCAAATGTAACTTATTTTGAAATTTATAAATCTTTTATTAACTGTTTTTTGTTTGCTTGCTTGTTTGTTTGCTTGTTCATATGTTTGTTTGGTATTTGTATTTTATGTGCTTTTTTCATTCCTGACTTGGGATAAGTGTGCGTCTGAGGGAGCTAAAAAACAGCAAATGAAAATGTCTGAATGGAGCATGAAGTTTGCCTGGGTGCAGGTAACAGAATCTGAAATGTCCTCAGGAAGATCAGTTCTACTGTTCCTGAAGGGCTGGGTGAATGTGTGAGCAAGTAAATATGTAACACTGTGGGGAGGAAAGCTGCATAAGAAACTGAGGAATTTTCTCAGAAAGAAAGTTCCATGCCCTAGTTTTCCCGTTTCCAGTGTTAAGGATTGCCAAAGCACGTCTGTGTGCTATATAGAGTTTGTACTGCTTGCACTTCACACATTAGGAGAGATGCACTGAAACTCACTTCTGCATAAGTACCTAAGGTGCTTGTTGAGTAGACCATAATCTACTTCTCATTTTGGCAGTCTATGAGACTTCTCTGACAGCTCCGAAAACAGATCTCATGCCTGGCTTATTAGCAGAGCCAAAAGCAACAGCTAGATCTTACAGCTGATTTCATAGCAAAGCCATCTTGTGTCGCTTAATCTTTAAACATGACTCAACTAGGATTTTCAGTCCCCCAGGAAAATGGCTTGTTCTTACATCTAGCACTAGCAAGTACATTGTTCACAGGCTCATGAGAAAACTATAAGCACTGAAAAGAAAAACAGAAAACAAAAAAACACTTCTATCTATCATGTGTTAACAAGTCCAGATCCTTACTGTCTAGTGTTCAATTACTGACGTGTTTCTTGAGAGCAACCATGTCCTCTCTCAGCATTCATTTTGCTAAGCTAGAAAATACCTTCCTGCTAAGTCTCTTCTCACCAGTTAAATTCATGATTCTCCCATCCTTTTTTCCCTGCAGCTGTTTCTATTTCCACACATACTTCCTTTACGTGACAAACTGGACCTATACTCAGGCATCCCATTGTAGTCTGCTAGCTGCCCTGCAAACTGATGTCTGCAACCCCCTCTCCCTATTGAAAACACCTTATCTCATGCATTCTAGGCTGACATTTGCTTTTTTTTAAGTTCATATCACATTGATTATGGATAGAAAAATTTAAAATTACTAACTATATGTGAATATGTTTCTCATTTTGAGTGCACGGTCCTGAATTTATAGAATTTCCTGTTCACATTGAACATGTCCCATTGCATTTTGTATTATTTGCCAATTTCAATTGCTTCTGGCCTGTTGCTGATCCTTTTTTCCTTGTTCTTTTTATCCTATGAAATTTCACTCCTTTCCTCTGCTGCTGATGCTGCTCAACCATGTATTATCTGCACATATCATTAGTATACAAGATTATTACAAAACTACTAATTAATGAGTGGTCACAAGATCAATTCCAAGGGAATCCCACCACTAACTGCCTCCAGCTGAATGCTTCCTCATCCGGCACAGCCTGTTTTCACAGCAGAACATTGGCTTAAGCATACATTTTAATGGCACAGAATATTCTGTCAGTCAAATCCTCTGTGTGGTCACAGTAATTAGGACCTCTTGGATACCAAGCACCTCCTTACAGGCTACAGTGCAACTCCCACTGCCATCAAAAGACAGTGAAAGCTGTAGGCAACACAGCATCTCTCAGAAATTTAGCATTATTCAGGCTCTACCTGCAAGCAAGATAATGTTTTTTGTAGTTTCTATTTTGTTCATACCAGGGCTATGTCTGCCACTGCTTCAGCTCAGTGGGACTGATCCTGACCTGCACCATCCTTGGTCAATTATCATGCCCATGTGGGGATGTCTAGATGTGCCCCGGCTGTCCTCCATGTGCCCTGGCTGAGGTGGTGGGATGTACCCTGCATGGCAAGGCCCTACCCTCACACCCCAGAAAAATCCCCACAGTTCCTGCTCCACCGTCCTCAGGGAACTGTTGGTCCATGCAGTGTCCTGGAAATGACCAGAGTTAAGATGCAGCTCTTTGGTGCCAATTGCTTTGCTCATTTCTGTCACAACTCTTGTCTTCATCCACACATGTTTTTCATAGTTCTAGCATTGTATAATCATTTTTATTACCTACATGTCTGCATACCATTTAAGCAGAGGTTATGAACAGAACCATCTGCATTTCTGCATGCTACATTGAATGCCAGCTGGGGTTTTGAATCAAAAAGATGTTTTTTATTGGAACCAGGTCTTTTACTCATTTTATCTGTTCTGCATTCATATACATAAGAATATACTATAAAATTTTCCTGTTAGTATTTAAGATAACTTGAGCTACACTGAAATTCTGCAGTAGAGGAACTGTGAAATCTCAGCAGGGAATAAATTAATAATAACAATAGTAATCAATAATTGTGACATTTAAATTTGTCTGCAAATCTGGTAGAATACCATCATGGTTCCTGTAGTACAGCTGAAGGCACTGCAATACTTTTCGTCTTACTAGTTTATTTCCTTTGAGGAGTGAGTTCAAAATATATATGTCCATTTGCAAATATAAGCTAAATGCTGATTACTAGCTTATTCAACGGTATATAAGACAGCCACTTCAGACGTCATACATTCATTAATGAGCAGGAGAGGAAAAAAAAGTCTTGGAAAAGTGTTTTGTAGTTATCTATGAATGTGTCATGAATCATATGAATGTATGGCAATCAGTGCAAAAGCCCTTTTTAACATACAATGTTGCATAACCAGGAAAAGTTAGTAAATCACAAGCCAGAGCAACAGCCTGTTGCTCTAAATCTCTTTTCTTTATACTTCATGTTACATTGGGTAGCCTCAATTAATGCTTCATTAGAGGATGTACACATATATCTTTGGGAGCATGAAGCAGGACACTAATAAAACTCATCTCTAACTTCACTAAAATAAAACGGGCTATTTCTCCCAGCAGATGGCTTTGCAGAGAGACAAGGAATCTGTTCTGTTCAGTACAGCAGTTGACTTTAGGGACATGATCAGTATGCATCCTACCCTTGCTCTGCCATTCAGAGTCCAGACTCCTTAGACCATGCAATGCCCTCCTGAAGAAGGAAAATAAGCTTAAAGTGTCAGTAATGGTCTCCTGACTGTCCCTGAGACATGGCTCCATCATTGTTCACCCTATTATTTTCTCGGAGATCTGAAGGTATGAGGGTAAAATCAAAGCCACTGCAGAGACAAATGCAGCAGCACATTTTTTATGGTTTTTATTTATTTATTTATTTATTTAAATGAGCATGCTCATATAATTGTTCAGTCATTTTGCTTTCCAGCTGTATAAAAAACAAACAAACAAAAAAACTAGATGACAACAACAACACTTCTTTTCCCCTTTTATTATATTTTTATTATTTATTTTGTATTCCATATAGAGTAGAGACATGGGTGCTCGGAGTATAGACTATGTTAGAATTGAGAAGCTAACATAATACTAATATAGTAAAATCATGTGACATTGTTAGTGTTACCATTAAATATTTGCAGTAAATAAGGTACTCAGTAACAACTAGTCAAAGCAGGAGGGAAGTATTTTTCTGTTATCTTTTTCTTATCATTTAAATTATCTATCTGTCTCAAAATGAGAAAGGAAGAGTTCTTTTCTACCTTGAAAACAATTTACAACAGTCATTCTTCAGCCTTGCTCCAAGACTTATTTAAGGATGAAATTCTGAAAGTACTCATGAATTCTATCTATTTGCTCACATAAGTAAAACTTCATTGATATTTGTGGAATAATATGATTGTATAAAATTAATCTACTTATCTATCTATATTCAGAATGGAATATTAAGTGGATAATCTTATTGCAGTTGAGTAAATCAGTCCTACGAAATATTTTTCTGATTTATTTTGCTATTTTTTCTGCCTCAGTACTGAGAAGCCCATTCCTCAAGTTTATTGTTGCTTGATGCAGAATACAAACAGTGAACAAGTCTTGAAAGCCAATTCTGCAGTTATTTAACTTTACATTTTTTGAGTGGGTTGCTGACAGCTTGTTAAGTTCAGCATCAGAATAAGACTTCAGAGTCCTAGCCTGAAGCTGCTGCTAAGTGACTCATTAAGAATATTTAACAGTTAGAATTTAGACTGTTCTTTACATTTGATATAAATCACATGATTTTTTTTTCAACAAACACAAGTATATTCCTAAGTCTACAACCCATAATTGCAAATACAAAATTCACTTTCTGAGTATATTTTGTTTTGAGATATCCAACACAGTTCACCTGAATGTGAAATTCACCCTGTAAATTCGCTTAGATACAACTTGCTTGATATGAAAATCCTTGTCCAGCTCTGGAACAGTGTCCATGAGAAATAATAGAGGAATGAATAATCTTTTGCTGTAATTGCCAAGAAGCATCATGGTGACTCAAAGTAGAGCCAGCTTAATGTCCTTTCAGCAAAAATAAATAAATTTAATTTTGGACTAAAATATCTTGACTCAGAAAGGACTAACTCTTTATTCTTGACTTTTCCAAAGTGGATTTTTTCTAATATTAATTTTTAGGAAATTATTTGCCCAGGCACAAGAATAGCAGAAGAAATTGAGATATTGATGAAATGCAGAATAATACACAAGGGAAACCTCGCATGTAAGCAAACTTAAATGATGATGGTTTCTAAATTAGCTATCACCATTCAGAAAATATTTGATGGTTCTCTGAAAATACTAGCACAATGTTCTGCAATGATCATAAAGGCTAATATAATGCTAGAAGTTATTAGGGATTGGATAGAGAATAAAACAGAAAATATCTTTGCACCACTGTATAAAATCACAGCATACCCACATCTTGAAAACTGTCCAATTCAATCCACTTGACAACAATACGGTGGAGTTCCAAAATCATGAGAAGAGTGATTAGAAATACAGAACAGTTACCATGTGAGGACAGCATGCAGCTCTTCATTTTGGAAAAGAAAATTTCAGACTAAAAGAAATCATCAAAGAGGTCTATACAATCTTATCCAGAATCAGTCTGACAAATGAGCAGAAAAGACAAGCTATTTTAAGTGAATATGAGAACTATAAGAACCCCAATGCTTTTAACAGGAACAGCAAGCAAATAAAACTACTTTTAACACAACTTGCAAGTAAATTGCAAAACTAACTATTGCAAGATATAGAGGTGAGTGAAAGTTTAAATATATTCAAAATTGTCCTATGTATCTCCTGGAGATAGCTCCACTGGTGTGGTGTAAAACATAATGGAAGTGATGCAATATCTAGCTTTTGTCATTTCTAGGGAAGCTGCCTTGGGACACCACTTAAGAGACACCCTATCTATTCCCTGTTTTTTACATTCACCTTAAGTATTTGCCACTGATCCATGTAGTAAGGATTATTTGGAGCTGAATAGACTTTTAATGTGACCCAGAACTCCCAGAGATGTCACTTCCTAGAGCCTCAAGAAATACAGGTAAGTTCCTTGGGGTTTTTTGTTTGGTTGGTTTGTTTCATTTTGTTTTGTTTGTGGGTATTTAATTTTATTTTTATTTTTAGACCCTAAAAAATTAGTCTCTTTACTACTAATATACTTGTTATACTAATTCAGTGTTCTCTTTTATGATGACAGCAAACTAACAACAAGTACTTCTTATTGACAAAATTTTCAAACACTGCAGTAGTAAAAACAATATCCTAAAACTTGGCAATAAAACTCGGCAATAACTTCGCTGAATATTGTGTGCCTAAAACTGCTAATACAATGGGCTTAATAATTACCACTCATGTTTTGCAATAGTTAGGTCCTGGAGCCAAGCTTCACATAGGTATTTCAACAGGACTTTTTTAATATAGTCATCTTGTTTTTGCAGAGTGAGTTTTTATTTTTTAACAATGTTTGGAGTCTCTAGGTAGAATTCCCTACTTTGTGTGACTGTAAATTTAAGCAATGGCTTATATTATTTGCTGTCTCTTAACTCTCTTTGCTCTTTCAGCTAGACTGCTGAAATCAGCAAATTCTGAATATTCCAGTGTACTATGAGGTAACTTTTTTCTCTTGTTCTTTACTCAGTGCCTGTGAATCAGATACTCAGATGGAGTAAACATTTCACTCATATCTGTGATGCTGCAACAGTTTATATCAGCTGAGAATCTGAATATTCCAGTTAGATAAGGAAAGGGACAGAATGGGGAGAGCAGTTGTTCTTCATGCCTTTAAAATGAGTATCTGAAATCCTAACGCTGCTATTACCAGAATTTACAATAGGCTTGGTAAAGATGAGCTGCAGTCGCATCAGTTTTTCCCTTTGCTGACACAGCTTCCTGGTACAAACTTCATTCACACAGGGGCCAGGGAAGTGCAGGCATAAAACAATTATGACTTACTCCTGCTTTGTGTTGCTTTTTTTTGCTGTCAAACAAACAAACAAACAACAACAACAACAACAACAACAACAAAAAAGCAGAGAAGATTGGAGGAATCTCATACATTAAGATTTTGCCAGGCTTTTGTTACTGGCTTTGTTTGCTCAAGTTTCTTTGGACAAAGAATGTGTGAAACAGGTTAGATGAAGCAGACAGGATGCTGAAATCTGGAATCCAAATCATTCATTTAATACACTAGTTTGATTATTTCACCCATTTAAATCCTGCAATCCCCGATTTCAAACCACGCTCAAAGTTCATTATACTTTTGCCCTAAGGTTTTTATGCTTTTGTGTGTGTGTGTGTGTATTTTTTTTTTTCTTCCTTATAAATGAGTTATGTGCAAGTCACGAAAACCAGCAAGAACCACAGAACTGTAGGGGTTAGAAGGGACCTCGAAAGATCATCGGGTTCAACCCCCCTGCCAAAGCACATTCCTCAGAGCAGGCTGCCCAGGTAGGCGTCCAGACTGGCCTCGAACATCTCCAGAGAAGGAGACTCCACAACCTCCCTAGGCAGCCTGTTCCAATGTTCTGTCACCCTCACCGTGAAGAAGTTCTTTCACATGTCAGTGCAGAGCTTCCTGTGTTCTAACTTGCAGCCATTGCCCCTTGTCCTATCCCCACAAACCACTGCAAAGAGGTTGGCTACATCCTTCTGTCCCCCATCCCTCAGATATTTATGTACACTGAGGAGATCCCCTCTCAGTCTTCTCTTCTCCAGGCTGAACAGACATAGTTCTCTCAGCCTTTCCTCATAAGGAAGATAAGCAGAAGCTTATCCATCTATCCCTCCATCCCCACCTCCCCTTTGCCCTCAAAGCAATACAGAAATGTTGTTCTTCCAAAATAGCAGACTATGGTCTGCATATTTGCATATATGTATGTTTAAACCTTTTCCCAGTGGGAATAATTTTTATCAAATGTTAAAGCAGAGCCAAAGCAAATCCTAACCACTGACTGTTCTCTCCTAATCTGAAAAGCATGGCTGTTTGGAGCAGTTTTCTGAAAAGCTGGAAAGACTTCTCCCAACATTATTATTGACATGTCTCTCATTTGAGGATTTCCAGTGCTTTCACATCAAATTAAACCCAGTGGGGGCTGAGGGCAACCAACATCTCTCTGAAGAACTCTGCAATGGTTAGGAGCCATGGGCTACATTTGCAAAGGTCTTAAGTTGCCTTAAAATGCTGGCAGGTGCCTAGCCAGAAGCAAGTAGGCACTCAGCTCCTCAGGATGAGTAGACCGATCCTCACAGGGTTCCTGTTTGTAAGTTAAAAGACTGAAGTTAAAAATGTATTTCCTACCATGGCAACATCCTAACTTATGCTTTCCTGCGATAGAGGGAAGTTTTCCCAGGTGTCTGGGGAATGATTGAGGGATTCCTCCTGCAAGAGACTGAATACCTCTGCTTTCTGCAATATGAGGGACTTCTCCAAAGACTTGGCTTCTCATTAGCAATTGCCAAATTCTGAAAATGACCAGAAGTAGTGGGGATTTTCTCGGAAGAAAAGGTTCGATACTAACTGCTTTATAAATTCAATGTGCTATTTATTACAGGTTTTATTCATGGTTGACAGTGAGAAATCTTTAGTGGGTAGAACAGTCATTTGGCATCAGCTTTTTTCTTTCTTGGGTCTTTTTGACCCAAATACTGCCAAAATAACAAATAACGTTCCTTTGGTTTGATTATTAGTGTCTGTAAATGGCAGTCATGTGTTTCATCCCACCCACAGGTTTTCTGCCTTTTTCTCTTCTAATATTCCCGTACTCTGCATTGTGAGAACTTGATGTAATTGCTTTATTTTTTTTAGATCTCCCCCTCTCTTTTTCAGGGTTAGATACTGATGTTTTTGTCCTCATGTGAAAAGATAAGACCTTCTCTTCTGCAGCATTTTGTTACCCTTTGAGCTGTCATAAACAGTGTGAGGAAGAGCAGGGGAAAGGGAAGCTCCCAAATGCCTGCAGCACCAACTGGCACCACAAGTAACCTTTAAATACCCGTAACAGGCCTTACTCGAGAACAATTGTGCACAAAGTGGTGAAAGCTGCAAAATCTTAAAGGTTTAGGAATAGCCTGAATGCCCTGCAATCTTATGTGTTTTGGAACCCCAAAACTCTTGCTACAGACCTCTAGGGACTGCAGCACATGTCCAAGGCACAAGGACTTCTTATTTCTTTTGGGGAGAGGTTTCCCAAATCTGGTGCATTAGGGCACCACACTTTGCAGCCTTTTGGGAAGCCATTCTTGGGCAGGAAAATGCAACTTTGTACCCTTCCCTTGCTCAAGCACAAGATATCTGTCCCATTAGTCTGCAGAGCCATGCAGGGAGACTCAGTTAAACAGCATTTCTTTTTAAACTCTTCTGTCTTCTAAAGTGATGGGACTCACACTAAACTATTGTGTGCTAAATGCCCTTTGTAATTAATCTTTTAAAAGATAGAAAATGAATTGTAACATGTCCAACTGGCATGAAATAAAACACAACAGCACCAGCTACAGAGAAAAATACATTTTCAGTATATATGTTCAGCAAAATAATTATTGGCAGTGTTGAAACAGAAATTTGTTACAACTGTCAGGGATTTTCAGAGATGCAATTGTCAGGTAGGGACCCAATTCTTTTTGTTAGACCGTAGGTTATATATCACAGAATCACAGAATGGGTGAGGTTGGAAGGGACCTCTGGGGATCATCTGGTCCAAGTCCCCACTGCTCAACCAGGGCCACTTAGAGCAGGTTGCCCAGGACCATGTCCAGGTGGCTTTTGAAGATCTTCAAGAAGGGAGACTCCACAGCCTTTCTGGGCAACCTGTACCAGTGTTCCATCACCTGCACAGTAAAGAACTGCTTCCTTATGTACATAGTGTGAGGAATGTTTTAACAATTCGTGTCCATAAAGAACAATTCTGTTTGAATCCTGTCTGCCTCTGGGCCCTGCACTGGCAATTTAATTCTTGAACCACAGATGCAGTGTGTCCCAGTCTCCCCCTCATTCTAGTCAATTTATCACGTCTTCAGAAAACACTCCTTAAATTTATGAACCTGTTTGCTTTTGTTATTCCGGACTTCTATTTCTAACAGTTACAGCCTCTTTTCCTGTCTTCTTCGAGATTAACTTAACACTGTTATAGATGTGTCTGTGAATGGCTGGGGAAGAATGTTTTAATTACTCGTGAAGCATCAAATAAGAAAGCTGTTTGTGTTTGATGTCTGGGAGTTTCAGAACAACTGATAACAACTAGTGACTGTTATGGGATACTATGCGGATCTTTGGTATCTGGTTAGGGGGGCCGAGAGATTAAGAGGAAGGAAAAAGAAGCTGAAGGACGGCTGTGAGACAGGACTTGCAGAGAATGTTCTATAAACTTGGCATGGTGCCAAGTAAGTACAAAGGGGGAGAGGAAGACTACGAGCCTTCAGCATGAAAGACCCCTAGAGACCCCCAGAAGAGACCCCCAGAGGAGACTGCGCATGCTCCAGTAGGAGGGACTGCACCCCGGAAGCTAATTATAATAATCTATTTTTTTAGAAGTAGTAATGAATATGTATTAGTCTAGGAGCATAAAAATCAGCTGCTTGATGTAACTGGTGTGCGTCCTGGTGGAGCGGAGACTCCCGGTGCACCCAGCGCTGTTTGCTTACCTCTATTCCTTTATATTCTTTCAATAAATCCTATTTTTTATTTAATCCTAATTTGAATCCTGAGCCATTTATAACAATAGGGAACCTCTCATGTTGTGGTTCTGCCCATTGTCTCTTGTCCTGGTACTGGGCACCACTGAGAAGAGCCTGGGTCCATCATCTTTAAACTCTCAAGTATTTATACGTATTGCTAAGATCCCCCCAAGCCTCTTCTCCAGGCTGGATGGTCCCAGCTCTCTCAGCCTCTCCTCACAGGAGAGGTGGTCCAGTCCCTTGGTCATCTTGGTAGCTCTCTGTTTGACTCTTTTATGTCTGGGTCTCTTCTGGAAAGAGTCCAAGAGTCCACAGTGCTCTCTTCTACTAATTGTTATTGTTATCTAGGCAATAAGGGTTTTAAATGAAAATAGTATTTATATTTTAATCTTTGTAATCAATAGTCATCTTCTTGTTCACAAATGAGGTGCTGAGAAGACTGAGGAAGCAATCCAATAGTCCAGCCTGTAGACATGCCTGTGGCATGATCATTGTGTTCTGTTCAGTCAGACAACAGTTCTGAGTAGATGATTTTAATCCCCCCCCCCTTTTTTTTATTCTTTTTGTCCCCTTCTCCCTCTTATTCTTCCAAAAAGAGGCAAAGAAAAGGTATCTGAGACACAAGCCCTTGAAAACTGAGGCAGTCAAGGTAAAGCTAAGATATGACAAACAGGAAGAAAATGTAAAAGAGTCCATTGCACAGACTAGGAAAAGTGCATTGAAAAAAGGTCTCATTGAAAAATATGGTTGCTGCATTTTTATTTTTGCAAAACTGATGTCATAAAAATGTGTTTTCTAGGTTTTTCATATACATTTACTGCAATTGTATATGCTATTCAAAGTCCTCTTTTCGTATTACAGAGGAGTAGCACATAATATACACATGTATGTACACACACATATTTTGAGGTTAAAGCAACCAAATACCAGGAAATACTGGTTAGAGTTACCTGTATAAACTTAGACCACTTGGATATATTAATTAGGGCATATTTATATTTCCACACATTATCCACTGTTTTACCCATCCAGCTTCCATCCTCTCTTCTTTGCCTTCCCTTACAACTTCTGATTTCATTTTTACTTTTTTTTTTTTCTAACATAAATTTGGTATTTACTTCACCTGTACCATTTTTTTAAAACTCTCATTATCTTTGTCAGCCTCTTCTTTTTCTGCCCTTAACTTTGTCTTCCAAAGAACATATGTTTTTTGTCTTTCAGTTATGTAAACATGCCTGTAGTTTAGCAATCCATGTCATTGAGTAATAATAATAAAAAGAACCATAAGTAATGAAAGAAACACTTGAAGAGAGATTCTTTTTCATTTTCAACAAAATTGAAAACTATTTTACTCAATTAAAAATAAAATAAAATATTAAAAGGATGTTATTGGCAGTTTGAAATGAATTTCAGGGAAATTATGGTTTGAATGAAGAGAGACTTGAGGATGGAAGCTATCTGGAAACCTTAACTTCAGCATTTTTGACCAGCATTTCCTTTATAAAACACTCAGTTCACATCTCAAATTACTTTAAATATAAGAAGCTAGAGATCATCAATTGGATTAAGATGATGATTTTGTAAGTGAATTTAAGATAAGATATTTGGGGCATATCTATACTGCCTTTAGACACATTAATAATATAGTCTCTCTGTCTCAGGAAAATATCTTTCTATTATATAAAGATCCCTACCCTCACAATATTATATTTTATTTTAAAAATAAATCTCCCTCCTGCTTTCCAATGAGGCTGGTTTGTGGACCTGGAATGTGTCAGTCCCTATCCATGCAGTGTGTACAGGTAAATATAAAGTCTGTACAGGTGTTGACTTTAAGAGGCAGGCTTCAGATGGGATTATTTCATCTGATTGTAAACAACCTTCTTGCAACGGTTATGAAGAGACTACAGGTAAGCCCCACCAAATGGGCTTTAAAAATATTATTTAGTTTCTTTAAATCCCTAGTTTTCCAAGAGTGCTTTCTTCTGCTTTCAAAGAACAGACTATACTCAGATAGGCCATGTAAGTGAAAGGGCCAATACTGGCAAATCTAGATACTACCACCCTCTGTTCTTCTCAAAGCTTGGATAAAAGCATTGGAAGGTTTTCTTGCACTGTATATACCCAGGCATCTCACTTCTTATCTGAGGAGGCCAGCACCATGTGGCTCAGGATGAAAGATGTTCCACAGATTTTTCTTCACTTAGATTCTGTGAGGACTTTCTGCAGAACAGAATAAAATTAGAGTGGACTTTGCAGTGAAGCTTTCTTTATTTGTTTGGTTGGTTGTGGCAACCAGAAACCTTAAATAAGGTAGCTTTTGGCTATGGTAGCATCCGGAAGCCTGAAATATGTACTTGAAATTACACAGGTTGAAAAGAAACCCTTGCCTTGGAAAGGTTAAGTACATATGACAAGAATACGGAGAAAAGAAGAATGATTCTATTTCATGGATGAGGAGCTGAGGCTCAAATAATTAAGTTCAAATTTCTAAGTCTTCTTTGACATCTAAAGACAAAGGAGGACTTTCAACATTCAGTAGTTCATCAAAACCATTTAGATCCTGTGCATCTTTAGGTGTCTGCACACTTGCACAACTCCTACCCTGAAGTTTGCATTCATCTCCCCTAATTTTCCCTATCTAGAAATTAGGTGTGCTGTTAGAGGAAGCATGGCCGAAAGCACGACAGACACCAGCAGAGTCAGATCATGCTCCATTTTATTGCCCGAATAGCCTAACTTTTATAGTGAACTTAACAGGGGCGGACAGTGTTTCACACAAGATTATTGGTCAGAAGCACTCAGACAAACAACTACAAGAAAACAACCCCACCTGCAAGAAAACAACCCCCTTGTGATTAGCAGTCACGTAGACCTTGTCCTTGAAGCCAGCTGCTGGTAGCAATATTTTTCTGAATTCCTCAATTGGGTGATGTGGGAACACTGTCATGGGAACTTCTCATAGTTGCCCTGGTAGCTTAGTTTGCTCAGCTACAGCAAGCCATGGGATTTGCTGAGGCCTACTCCTGGTTGCTTAAAACAAGCTCAGATCGAACAACTGTTCCACAGACTCATGTCCACACCCTTTGTGCCAATTCCCAACAGTGTGCAAAGCAAGCTAGATGCCTAAATTCCTGCAATAGGCTATATGGACAGACTGGTGTCTCTGGCAGCCAATTCAGTCAATTCTGTGTTGTTCACCAGAAACTGGCCCATGATTTTCATTAACTTCTGAGATTTCTCAGCCATCAAGCAACAGATCACAACTGTACGCCACAAGTTCCAAACTACTGACTCATTTCATAAAGCAGACTTTGTAGTCAAGAAGTAACCTTTCTAAGGACACAGAAACTTGGTGACTCCATGTTAAACCATGTAGATAAGCAAAACATGGATTATGACAATTCATACAAGAGGCCTAGGCCTAGGGACAAGAAATGTCAAGTGTCTAAGCCTATGTGGAGACAGAAGTACTAACAAGGCAGAGGTTGAACTAATGACATGGGAAAAAAAGGCATCCTTAGCAAAGTGAAGTGTTTTGCTTCATCCCGTAGAATCATAGAATCACAGGATGGTTTGGGTTGGAAGAGACCTTAAAGATCACCTAATTCCAAACCCCTGCCATGGGCATTGACATCTTCCATTTGACCAGGTTTCTCAAAAGTGCAGACAGTGGTCTCATCTGTCCTGGCAAGAGGGCTGGGGGATTACCATAAAATCTTTTTTGATGACCATCTGTGATGCCTTGGAAAAATGTTTCCTGTTCCATGGGTCACGACCCAAAACTGCAACCTACATGTAGTTGCTGATCTACTCCTCTTTGGGTTTGGGTTACACTCCTAGCCCTGGCTTGGGCTCCTGGTGGGGCTGGTTGCTCAGCAACAGTTTCTGCTGAGTCCCCCTTCATCAGAAACAATGGTTGATTTGATTGTTGCAGTTGTATATTTATTTCCCGTAAAGAAGTAGCAATTTGTTTTAGCTCAACTCGGTTGTAAAATCAGACACCACTTAATTGCAGTGGAAAAAGCATCTCATGAAGAGGATGGAATTCTTTGCCCAAATCACAGAAAAAGCACCTTTTCTTAAGATAACTTAAAGCATATCACCAATAACTAGGTTAAAACTCTCTTAAAATGAAGGTCACCACAATCCTTATTGGACAGAGCAAATTACTCCAGTGCCTTTTTCTTTCAGCTATGATTTTGTGCACTGACCTTTGGAAAATATGGTCAAATAGCCTTTAGCAGCAGTTTTAAAGCGTAAGATCACTGCATGGACACTGATTTCATTAGGCAGCCCTGTATAAATTAGCATTACTTACTGGGGGGTATGTAGCTAATGGTACTGAGAAGAGGTAGGGTTTGTACATTCTGTGCACTGCCTCTCAGTGAAGAGCAGCCTTCCTCTTCATCTGTAGAGAGACAGCTGCCCTTTTGTGCTTTGCTGCTGATGCTGAAATTACACAGTGAATCCCTGTGCAAGATTATTTTCTTGCTAGGGACAGAGTAGCAACCATGGACTAAAATGAAGATACTCTGATTTATCCCAGGAAAAGATCTCATTTACTGTCAGATGTGGCACTGACAGGTAAAAAAAATCAGGACAGATTTGACCCTCTCTAAGGTACAAGCACCTTCCAGAAGAAAGAGAACAAGCCACAGTGAAATCCCTAACAGACCCCAAAGCCTCTGGCATCTTTCCATCAGAGAAGTCTGCCTACAGTTTGGCCCTTCCGGCTGTTTCTTTTTCTTTTAGCTCATTAGGTTTAGACATGAAAAGCATTATCTATTCTGGCAAGTGCTATTCTCAGGATGGCAACATTTTTTCAAAAGAAAAAGCTGGTATGACACATCCTAAAGATTTTTAGGGCTTGGATTTACCTGATTTCTTCCAGATTTTTCCCCCAAATGAATCCCATCCTCTAAGACTGTCAGTGTTGTTCCGCCAAAATTGTCCTCAACATAGATGAGCTCCTACCATTTAAATATCTCTAAACGTTTAGACACCCTGAAACCTCCAAGCAGTTTAAGATTAAATCTGTTTTATCAGTTGGATTAGCATTCAGGGTCATTTTAAATTTTTATGGACCAGTTTGTTAATCACCCATGAGAAAAGTCAGCCTTGTCTGAACCCCAGGGTAGAGGAAAGAAAATGAAGGATTAACAATAAGAATAAAATTAATCAGAGGAAATCTTAGGTAATGAATTATAAACAAACTCCCAGTTGTGGCATCTGTGGAATAGTTAGCAAAATTATGGAAGAAGAAATAGTACAGTTCTCCTACAAGCATTAAAAAAATTCCATTTCAATAGCAGTCCTGATACTCAAAATTGTCTATCCCCTTTAAACAATCCTCTAAGTACTTCCCCTTCTATACTTCAACAAAACAATATGAATTAACAGATAGAAAAGCCATACTGTGCTATATCCCTTTGCTTGAACACATGCAAGAAACCAATGGGCCTTAGGCCTCATGAAGAGGATTGATGTGCTTTGCCTTCGGTAACAATGACTGAAAGCATCAGAAGGTCAATATTCTGGTGGCTTCCATGCTCTATGTACTTTTTCTAGTAGCATGAAGACTGTCACTTGAAGCTTTGTTATCCATGCATGTAAAATATGATGTCTCACAAGGTAGAATGACATTTTCTGCTACTAAAGAAGAAGCAATTCTCACTCTCTAGTTTACTTCCCCAATGACAGACTTGATCCATGATTTAAAACAGTGTAGTGGCAGCAGAATTATCTTCCTTGCATATTTATGTTTGCTTTTAAGAAGAACTTTAAAATGCTGTGGACTGCTTTCCATTTGATTATGCTGTGGTGGTGGCAGATGAAGCAGGGTACCCTAACACAAAACTTGGTCATGTACAAACTTCAATCTATGAGTTTACATAAGCACAAAAGCAAGTCTGAGGAAGAAATTTCACTTCTTTCCCCTTTCCATGGAAGTGGAAACAGGAGCAGCAGGGGCTGAAGTGGGGACAAATGAGGAAATCAACAGGGTCCTGGTTTCTGTATTTAGATAAGAGGATGACCAAGAACCTTGGGCTGGTCCCAGTGTTTGGCTGCAGCACATGCTGCCATAATCTTACATCTATATTCTGTAACTTGTCTTGATTTAGGATAGGCTTTTATCAGTGTCTTCATTTTCATGTGTAACCTAAAAAAATGTGATCCAGGTTACACTATTGTTATAAGGGAGTTAAAACTTTTGTTCAAAAGTTCTCTAACTTAAGTTTCAGTTTGGATCCATTAGCAACTGGAAACACTCCCATTAACTCCAGTCTAAGGCCCACAGAGCAGCCCAGAACAAATTATGTTCTCTTCCACTTCAGGAAAAAAAAAAAAACAATAGTTTGAATCTGTTTGGTTTGAGGTTAACCAATGATTTCTTAACAATAGTTTTGGTTGAGGTTCAGTTTAAGAAATGGGTCATATTTCAGGATTTCCTTGAGAGTTCGGCTCACTACATCCTGCCTAACTATTAAACAATGTTTGTGCATTGTTATAGATCTGTCCTAGCCAATTCCAATTCATAGTATTCTGTCATACTGGAGGATCTCTCAAGTGCATTTTCAGAAAGTCTGGTACTATCCTGCTGTCTGTACTTCCATTCATAGACTCACTGATGGGATAGAGAGCACTTACTAAATTTGCAGATGATGTCAAGCTGAGAGGGGCCGCAGCTCTCCAGAAAACACTATCAGAACAAGAAGTAATGTTTCTAAAAAGGGATATCAGTCTGAAATTAAAAAGGCAACTCAATAAGCTGAAGTACATGACAATTTAGTTAAGAAGAAATACTCCATTTCAGACAAAACAGAACAGAACTGGTCAAGAAACATGGTTAAGACCACAGTGAGTCATGAGGTAAATTTAAGTCACTAGTGTCAAATTATGGAAATCAACAATATTCCAAAACTATAACATCGTCCTTAACTGTAAGAAAAAGGGCATGACATACAGGAGGGAGAGGGAGAGGGAGAGGGAGACAACTTCTATTCATAAGACTTCAGCTGGGACACTGAGTCTGGTTTCAGACATGAGATTTCAAGAAGAGTGAATCATTTGATCTGAGAAGATTGATCACACAGAATCACGGAATTTCCTAGGTTGGAAGAGACCTCAAGGTCATCGATTGATGATAATCAAAAGGCTAGATCTAGAAAAAATATATAGAAGTGAATAAATGAAGTAAAAAAAAATAATAATTATTATCCATCTCAGAGAGATGTCAGGAAGATGCAACTTGGAATGTAAAAGCATTCTGCAAGAACAAGGAATTAATCTGTCTGTGAAGCTGGTAGATAGCACAGGAGGCAATGCATTAGGAAGTAAGGGAAATTAATGTTAGTGAAGGACTGGGAAAGTTTCCTATAGGAATCAGTGCTGTCTTCATCACTGTAGTTCTTGAAGAACAGACAAAGCAAGCAGTGTTAGGAGTGCTTTGGGTATAAATAATTCTACTTGGGAGTAGAAAGATGGGTTAAGATGACCTCTGGAGATGGATTCCAGATCCCTCTTAGTTCTAGCCTCAGCTCATTCTGTCATTTCTGTGTACCTACAGCAATATGTCTGAAGGCAGTTAAAACATTAAAGCACACATTTCATATTTTTCCCTCCTAAAACTAGAAAAATAATGATGCTAATAAAAATGGTTTACCCACTGGGCTCCCTTAGTGCACTCTAATTACAACATTGTGAAATATTTGTGCTTCATATGGGAGCTCTGCTTACCACTGAGATCCAAACTTGTCTCATCTGCTTTTTCACAGCTAAATCCGCAGGCAGCAGTAGGCATGGAACCCAGTCCAATCTTAGTGAGACAAACAGCAAAGGAAATATGAGCACAGCCATTAGTGATCTTGGCATAAATAAGTATATACCTTTCCCAGATCAGCAGAAGAAATCATTGATACAAGATACACCATCACAGCCATTAGTCTGTCTACCCTTAGCTTGCATTGCCCTTTACCAACTATAAACATGTTAGTCACGACTTATCTTTCCCAGCGTTTCCCAGTGCAGCTCTAGCAGGTAACGCTCGTGTTCAATGGTGTTCTTTCACTAGTACTGTCTGGTGGGTGCCTGAATTATGGCAGCCTGAGCCTGCTTGCAGGGACTCCAGGCCCCATGGGGACTCAGCCAGCCAAAACTGTTCAGCTTCTGAAGGCAGATTTTTTCATCTCAGCTATGCAGAAACTGCTCCCAAGTTGGCAGGATCCTGCTCTGACACAGGATTTTCCTGGTTGTACTTGCAAAAGGCTCCCAGGATGATCAGGTTATTAGAGCAGAGCACAGGCATGAGACAGCATAGATGTTAGAGGGGCTTCATACAATGAAGGGCATCCCTGATCCAAGGCCAAGCCTTGTTTGCTCTGCCCCAACCTTTGTTCTGTGCAAAATGCCCTTCCAGGCTCATTGTTTTCTGCTCACACAGTAGCCTCATGCCACCAGGTACCCTTGAGTATGACGCTATATTTGGTCTCTCTTAGACATCAGCCTTCCCAGAAAAGCAGCAGTTATATCACCCTTGCCACGTCACTGTGAGGCAGGTATTACTTCCATCATAGCCAGGGTGGAAAACAAGATACAGGGAGGTGAGGGTCCCACACATGACTGGGCAATGTATTGCACCAGTTCTGCAGCCAGCTCCTGTGGTCTTACTTCTGACATCCAGAGCCCTGCCTGTTTAATGTAGATGTTGTTTTGGACTATTTGCTGGGGCATCAGCAATAATATTCCAGCTGAAATGAACACAATGCCTACGGCATAAAAGCAATATTAGGTATTCCTAGCACCTAGTGTACGGCTGTATCAAAGCAGTCTTCTTGCACCTCTAACATTTAACTGCTCACATACTTCCAGTAAACAAAACAACTTTCTGAACTATTACTGTCCACTTTTACTCTATATACAGTTCGCTGCATGGCCAAGAATAATAAATGAAAAGAGAGGATGCACCAATCTTTTACATCTGGAGGGTAAGAGAAAAATAAAATAAAATAAAAATAACTGTTAAAAATTCCAGCTCTCCTAGCAGCTAAAATACAGAGTAAATGTTGGGAGGGCATGCCTCAGAAGTTTTGTATTTTATATGGAAATATGGAATGTGCTGTTAAGAGTAGATTAACCGGTCTGAATTAATAAAATACAAAACCTAAAAATATATTCAAAATTCAGGCCAAACTTCAAGCTCTTTTAAGCTTCACAAACAAAAACAAAGACTTGTACCACCTCCACTTAACTTTATTTTTAATTTTTGCCCTGAAATACTTCAGTGCCTGGATTCTGTCTCAGCAAAACCCAGTCACACTGGAATGTCACCAGAAAATCTTCACACATCCATCCAAATTTTGTACTCTTGGGAGAGTCAGGTAAATGGGATAAGCTTGCAGATTCTTTCACCTTTCAAAAGCATTCTTGTTTTCAGTAATTTTTCATTTTTTAATATTTCCCTACTTTTGTACAGAGAGCAAATGGTAAGGTTGTGCCATACATATTAACCGCTAGTGAAACTAGGTTGAAAAAGATAGCTTTTATCAATTAAGTTGCAAGGGGCATTAAGGGGAGACAGTTCCTATTAATCAAGGGAAGGCAAAAAAAAATTATCCTTCCTTTCTGAACATCAGTGTTTTGATACAGACAGTAAACTGATAGTTACTATCAGTATTAATTAAACTATCAGTTTGATATTGATAATAACTACAGGGAATACCCTGCATGAGGGTGCAGTGAGTGTGAGAGATTATATCAGAAGGAAGAAATCACAGAGAATTTTCTTTTATATTTTAATATTAGCTATTAAGATATAAATTCCCCAACACTGACTATAATTAAGACTGTTTTGGACAGTAAGTGCTGATGTTTACTAATTTTGCTCCTTTTTAAATTTGAATACATGGGAATTTTGAGATAAAGTGAAAGACAAAGTATGAGAACTTCATATAGTATTTTATTTTCCTAGATGAGAATCAACATTTTAAAACTTGAAAGACTGATTCAGAGCACAGACCACTTGGTTAGGGCTGCACTAAATTAAGTGTTACATCTGTGTCTCATGCTTACTAAATAAGAGGACTTTGAGTGCTCTGTCAACCCTGTCATGCCAATGGCATGGTGGAAGACAAGCCAGTGTCTCACAAATGAGATCCTCCTCACAAAACCCAGCCCCAGGGATGGGAGAGGTTCTGCCTAACAGAAAGAAATGAAAAGGAAAGGAAAGGAAAGGCAAAGAAAGGCAAATGAAGGCAAGGCGAGGTAAGGCAAGGCAAGGCAAGGCAAGGAAAGCTTGGTGCTGTGACCACTTCCTTGGGGAGCCTGTCCCAGTGCCCAAATACCTCAGTGCAGAACCTTTCCCTAACACCCATCCTGACCCTCCCCTGTCCCAGCCCCATGCCATGCCCTGAGGTCCTGTTGCTGTCCCCAGAGAGCAAAGCTCAGTGCTAGCCCCTCGATCTAACTCCCCTTCCCTTAACTGGCTAGCAATGTCGTGCCTGATGCACCCCAGGGTATGGTCAGGCCTCCTGGCTGCCAAAGGAAGGAGAGAACATAGTGGTAACGGGTAAAGGGCCTGAAAATTATACATCAATGTGATTTCAGGTATGAAAACAAAATTTAGATATAGTGAATTTACAGGAACTGCAGGATGCTGATATTAACAAAAGAAGAGTAAGGTATGTGTATATAGCCCACTCTGGCCCGGGGCACCACTAAAAGGACAGCACTTGTAAAAATGTAGTACAAAGAAGGTAGGGGTTTGGTGGAATTGATGGCTAAGGCAGGAATTACTGGAATTAAATACTAACTAAAGGTATAAGGTCAACAAAACAAGTGCTAGTGAGAAAAGAGTACACAGGGATGTGGTGGGAATAAGGAGAAGGATTTGCAGGTGAACAAATGGAGAAACAGGGAGTTTAAAGAGAAGCAACTCACATGTCTCAAATGGTTTCCTGGTTATGTTGAGCAGCCCTGAACCTATTCAATGCAGCTTGAAGCAGGACAAGAAACCTGTGTTGCTGTGTCTGATCTCCTTCTTTGTTTGGAGCATATGAGGTGCTCACCCTTGCCGTTGCTGAATATCAAGAGGGTGTGTATAAAACATCTTGACATACTAGTCTACTTCTTTCCTTATTTCACAGTTGCCAGAGCACAGGCATTTGACTGTACACTGAAAGTAATGGTATATCTTAGTGTTCGAAAACCAACAAACATTGTACTGAAGAGGCTGTGCTAAATCAATGAAGAGTTTGCCCACCTTAAGAACATAAAGACACAGGCATGTTAGAGCCTGAAAGAAATGGATAAATTGAAAAAAACTCTGGGAAATGCAGCAACAAATGATTAAGAGACAGATGGACTGACTCCTGATAAATAAATAAGTAAATACACACATACACACATAAAAGAACTGAATAGTTGGGGTAAAATGAGGTCAAGTAAGGCAAAGAATATAAATAACAAGGATCAAATAAATTATTTAGGACTGTAAAAGGAAATATAATCCAGTATCACTGAATAATACTGAGCAGAGGAAAATCCACTCAGCAAATCTGGAAAAAATATTTCTTTTATGTTCCAATAGGTTGAAGAATAGCCTCCTAAAGAACATGATGGATACTGTATGGCTTGAAGAACTTTAAATTTAGAATCATAAAAATCAAGAAGTATAAAAGGCATCTGGGGAGGCAAATTAGTCTGGAAGTAGAGAATGAATTATATTTGCTATCAGATTTCTCATTTTTCTTTTTTACATCTTAATTGTGGCAACAGTCAGGAAGATTGTATATTTACATTTTGTTGTTATTATTATTTGTCATATGTTTTAAAGGGAAATTCTTTAACCTGCTAGCTAAATATTCATCATGAAATTGTATTACCCCCAGTAGCTTTTGTATTGTAGTGTATTGTAATGACACTATTTCATGTTCTGAACTTGTGGATTGATTACAAATATTCTCAAGTTCAACCTGAATATCTTTGAAAGGTTAATGTTTCCTTTTCCTTGATTGGTGGATTGCTTGCAATGCACATGTTAGCATGTGAGGATAAATTTTTTTGAATTTTGGAAAAATGTGTTCATGTAGCTTTGAAATTTTCCTTTCAAGTTTGTGCTAGTAGCAGAACAACAAGGTATCAAGACCGACTGAATACACAAGAGATGTTCACTTAATCTTAATAGAAATAAACTGATTAAACGTATTTATTCACAGAAACTTTCCTGCAGTGTTTGCCTTGCTTTAATTTAATTATACAGCACTTTCATTCCTGCTGAACAATAAAGATTGCTGCAATTTTTCAATAGGTACACAATGAACCAGGAGGTTCGGTATTGATTTGGGTACAGGGGAGAATCTGGAGTAGAACCTATGGTCTCAGATCAGAAATGCATTTAAATCCATTCCTTTCCATGACAGAAAATATCAAATATTTTCTCAGAACGAAAGACATTTTAAACTTCATCCTGAACAAGGGAATTATGACTGTAAATTGCTAAGTGTGGGCAAATGGGACCTATTAATGCCTGATGCCACCGTCATATTCTAATATAATAATTACACAATTAGATATAATAATATAATAACAATAATACATTGTTAAGAACTTTTTCACAGGAAAGGAACGTAGAAAAAAAAAGGTATTTTCCTGAGGAATTAAAACAAGACTTTGTCAACGTAGACATTGTGCAAAGTGCTTTGGAGGATGATATCAGGATGTAATATCACAAAGAACCACTTCTCAGCTTCATGACCACAAACATGGTCGTATAATTTCTCATCTGCATCCTGCAGCCCAAAATAACCTAGCCATTTTCCTAAACCATGGTGTGTGCCTGTGCTAGACTGCGGCATGCTCAGCAGTGAAGGAACAAAAGACACAGGAACAATTTTCTGTAAGATCTCCAAAGGTATATTTATGCTGTCCCTACTACATCAGCTAAAATGAGATGGATAGACTGATGTTTTTCATTTTAACCTACCAGAGATTAAAGAGTAACATTAAAATCTTATTTAAAAGAATTGTTTTCTCAGTTCAGACCTGAGAGCTGAGTCACTTTGGAGATTATTATATCCCACTTAGACAGCTGATTCCATTGTTTTGGGATCTTACATTCCATTCTAATTGCAAAGCATATTACTAGGTGTAATACAGAAATGATTTGTCAGTTTTAGCCTCCCTGTTCCCTTAAATTAGCTGGTTTAAAGTATTTTTTAACTTTTTATTTTGTCTGCAAGAAGCTGCATTCTATTTACCTTTGCCTTAAGGTAAATCCAGAATTACTCTGGCAACTTTACCAGATTTATTCCCATCAGTGAAACTGAAGGCAAAATTTGGTCCTTCAAACTCGGATGCTGTTTGCATACAAAAGAGTCTACTATCTCTACAACACTATGGTAGAAGAGAAATAATTTGTACTGTAAGTAATAGCTGTAATTCAGTAATGAGTCCTCTATAGATAGATTCAGTAAACAGATATTTCACTAAGAGTACCTCAAATGCTCACTCAGTTATATAAAGTGCCTCTTCAGCATTGTTGGGCAGGTAAGCAGAATGAAATAAAACTGAACCTAAATGGCATGATGGCTTTGATTTCACTTTTAAGGTGAATGCCCACATTTAAGTCAATTAAAACCATGACTGCACATCACCTCAGAAAATCAGCCCAGATATTTAAATCCCTAGTTTATATTGGTTCCATATATACATGACTTTCCTAGGGACAAGGAAAGGTTGAAATCCCCATGCAAGGGAGTGGCAGTCTGGACTGTAAGTAAACTGTTTCATCTACTTAAGCATTACAGCCAATATTAGTCCAGGTCTGGAAGTAGTACAAACTTTTTGCATGGCTCTCCATACAGACAAGTCAATCCAGCTTTTCTAACTGCTTTATGCACAGCTGACAACACAGACAGGACTGCACTGTGCCACTGGGTCATCTGGAAACAGATCAAAACCCCCTACAAAACATTATTTTGCTCAGCATAACCCATGTAGTGTCTTGTCTTGGAAGCTGGGAACTGAACTCAGTTGTAGACACCCTCATGATACCTTCAATTGTAGATAAGCAGTTTAGAAGTGGACAGCTTAGTTATTTCCCTCTTTTATTCAGATGATTATTTTAAACCGGTAGCTGCTCTTTGCAAAGCTAGAAGTGGAGATGGGCAATTTCAGCACTGCAAGGTTGAAATACCTGTAGCTTGGTGAGCAGTAGAGTGCTCTTTGTGTCTGTGTGTGACTATATGCAAAGACAGGGAAATTATAAATGTATTCTGCAAGATTTATTAAATAGCCAAAGCAATATCATGTGCAGACGGCACAAAACCTCAGTTTTTCTCACCATGCCATGATATTAGGGTAGAGACTGACTGACAAGGAAGACAGCATCCAACTGAGTCATGAACAGTGCTCTCTGCATGAGTCTCATGAAAGCTGGGCTTTCAGAGACTGAGCATTACCTGTGACATTCATCTCAATCATCACCGTGACAGCTTTTCCATCAATGATTATGGTTAACTATGGCTGAGCAAACTGGAGGAAGAGAATAACTGGTTCGCAGCAGACAGAAAATTGACCTTGTTTGGAATGGTAATAGCAAAACTGGTGGCAAAAGAAAAAGGCACCTGAAAAACACAGCACCTCCTTTAATAGGGCAAAAACTATGCACAGGGAGAGATCTCTCCAAAGGGAAATAGCACATACTTTTCTCCAGCCTCCCTTCTCCTTTTCCCCACCAGCCAAGCTGAGATGTTCAGCCTTTTCTTCTGCCTGTGAACTAACATGGATGTACCTGCATTTGTTTTGTTTTGTTTTGTTTTGTTTTGTTTTGTTTTGTTTTGTTTTACAGGTGGCAGGAACGACTCTCTAAACTTGCTCCTTCCTAGAGCTTGTTAGTTGATGATCATGTAGTTAGGGCACAGCCTTGCTTGTCCCCTAAAATCTGGGACAATAGCATAGCCAAGTTAAAGTCCTCAGGACTGAGTGGCTATGGGGATGAACAGATGAGCTGAGGTTCTTGTAAAAGGGCATCCACTGCCTAACTCTCTCAGTGCTCCTGGGTAGGGTAAGATGTGTGAAATAATCAAGATTAACTTTTCTTCACAGACAGGAATGGATTAAGGTCCCCATCTAAAAGAATTACATCAGCATGCCATGTAGAAAAAAATAGCTTTTGGGACTGTTAGATTTTCTTAATTACTATAAGAAAAAAAAAATATCTTTTTTATTTAAGACTTCCAAGACTTCCATTCCCATCCTTGTTTCCCAGCTCAAAGGCTCAGACATATCAGAACCTTCGAGCTGTCTTGAACAATGCGGAGACCTCCATTTTCAGGAAAATGTCCTGTACCCTGTGATTCTCATTGCCAGTTCATAGCTGTGTAGTTACCATCTAGAAAAAGTTAGCAGCGTGGGTAGGGTTTTTTTGTTGTTGTTTTTGTTTGTTTGTTTTTCTACTTCAGTCAGGAACCATGTTTTAGGAAGAAGCTGTCACTTGCACAGTAAAAGAGATTCTACAGTGGGATGACAGAAAAAGTAACAAAGAACTATCAAAAGCTGCACATGGACTGCAGTCATAAGTGAAAATCCTATTGCCTCTAGCTCAGCTGGGTTTTCACCTTGCAGATAACATGGTAGCCACATACTTTACCAGCCTTATGTGTTCAGCTCCACCTTGATGCAGGGTAGGGATGATAGTGGGAAGATGACATTGGTTTGACACTAAGCCACTGGAGTAAGATCCATCTCTGATGCACAAAGAGGGTGATAGAGGTTAGATGTAGGTGTCAATCGATTTGGAAAGATCAGCCTTGTATGCAAATCTAGGAATCTTGAAAGTTTGGGTGAAGTTAAGTAACACTTTTAAAATCTAAGGATAAAACCATAAAAAAATATTATGCTTTGGAAGTGGGGGTTGGGAGGAGAAGCAGAGGGGAAATAATTTAAAAATCTCTTCCCTGTTAACATGATTTTAGAAGAAAGTTCAAAAATAGCACTCACAAGGAATGAGTAAAAAAAGACCCAGCTTTCTGTATCTTTGAGAGCTAATGGATTAAGGGAAGTGACAGGCAGGGTATGGTTTAGGAAGCTGTATTTTACTTGATATTTTATTTAAAAAAATTTTTAGTGTGAAACATCTATGGAATGCCCTTTTGTATAAGGGTATGTCTGTCTGCCAGATAAAGCAACATGCAGGACAGAGAAAAATGCTTTGAAGCCTCCTAGGAGACAACAGCTCTACCTTAATGAAGTCCATTATGGAGCTCTGCTTTCATTTTGGGAAGGCATTCTCAAAACACATCTAGCAATGAAAATAAGACTCTCTCATGAAGTGTAAAAGTTGTGACAAGTCAGGTACAGACTGAGATGACAAGGTTTTGCGTATCACAGACAGCTCAGAAAACATCCCAAAGTGTACTGGAGCCACAAGAAGTTACTGGGTTTCAGTTAGGGCTCAGTGAAATCAAACACAACTGAAAATGCATTAGCTGTACCATGCATATATTTACAAAGTAAGAAATACATGAGGATGCTGTTTCCTTGGCATTATCCCTTCAAATGAAAAGGTTGTTACTACCTGACCAATGCTGGAAGTTTATATTTAGGATGAAGGTATAAAACTCAGGAAATCTGGTTTGTTTTGCAGCTTTACTTGTCCACTTCCTGTCTGACACTTTAAACGTTCTTTTAGTGTTGTTTTGGTTGGTAGTGTTTTTCTTGGTTTTTGGTTCATGTTTTGTTTGTTTGTTTGGTTTGGTTTGGTTTGTTATTTTTGTTGTTGTTGTTTTAGTGTTTTTTTTTAATGTTTCAGATCCGTCTCTGTAAAATAAGGACAATACTGTTTCATTTATTTATGTGCTTGTTCTTTTACAGCATAAGTTTTCTTCTTAGTATAATGGAAAATTGGCTTTATCTTGAGATTTCCAGACTAATAAAGTGGAAATAATAAAAAATGTAATAATGCTCAGAGTTAATTCAAAATGGTGCCTCCTGCTGACTTTATTAGCTCTGATATTGCTTGGAACAGAGTGAAATCATCCTAAGCTGAGAGTTCTACTTTCAACATTTTGAAGACACAATTGTTGAAACCCATTATAAATAAAAGAAGGTCTAGTCTAAAAAGCATAAACATTTAATTGAATCTTTTGACAATACTAGATGTCATTAGATTTGCAAAACTATCCATTGCATCTCTTACATCTATAATATTTCTTGTTCCCAGTGGGACCAACAGACATTTGAAAATGTTTCAACAGTTGAAATCCCCAAAGGAAAAACTCTACCAGATGCACAGAAGGTCTGGCACTTTTTGACTTGGAAAGCCATACTGATGTGATTTCAAATGCATTTCTGCATGTCTTATAGACTTGGAGCACGTTCAAACATCCAGAGCCCAACCTCCATCCATTTTTTCCCATTATGATAGAACAAGTTGCATGAACCTGTTGTAGAAGAGGGGGATATTCACGTTCTTTCAGCTGTCTGGTATTACTGTGGACACATGACTTCTGCTCTTTTCCCATCTGTAAAAAGGGGATTGGAACTTCCTGCTGGACTCCTGTGAAGCTCAGAACACGAGATCTCTTCTACCATGACAACCTAGCAATACCTTGCCTCCAAAAGAATGAAATGTGCTCTATAAATAAGTTCTGAAGTTCATACAATGTTGACCCTGGATAACAATACACAAAATGTCTGTGACTTTTATCTATAGCAAGAGCCTAATGGTAGAGGCTCCCCTGAAGAGCCACTTCTGTATCTGAAGACCGAAGGAGAACAGAAAAAAACATTGTCATTCAGCCTACTGCAGACAGATCTCTTTGGTTCATCTACAAACTGCAGCTCTGACAGTGTGAAGACTGGATGATTTGGGGATCTCTAGAATAAGAGATCCATGCTTCTAGAAAGCCTTTGCATGGTAATTCTTTGTTTGTGCTCTTTGCAAGCAGAACTCAGCTTCATATTTCCAACAAATTCTTTCTTTCTCCTATATTTTTTCTTCACATTCCAAACTTTTGAGCCCAAGTCATTTTATTATTGATGAACAGAATTTGTATAATGTTTGTCAAGAAATTTGATCTGAAAGATCATAAACTTCATGTCATAAGTTTTTCAGCCAATACTGGAATGCAGCTCTCTCCAGCATGGAACAGAGCAGTGGCCTGGAGATACATTGGAGATCGGGAGTGGAAGAGTAAAAGCTTGCAACTGAAAGTGATCGTGTCAGTTAGTGCTAGGCAAAAATGTAATTATCTATTCAGACTTTGAATTTGTCAGTTTAGCCAAAACACTTTAAGTTTTTCATAAAGCACCAAGGACTTTTATCCAGTTATACCAATTGTATAATACTTATTCTGCAGAGCACGTGGAATTGCATTCTGGCAGCACGCAGGCTGTACAGAGCAGTCAGTAACTCCCATTTGGTGCAAGGAGGTTAAATCATCATCATGGCTTATGGCCAGCCTGCAAGGCTCCATAGCACCATTTTTACAGCTTCTGTGGGATGTTTAAAGCAAGTCAAATGCCTGAACATATCTAAACTTTCTGTCACTCAAACCAGTTGAAAAGTTGAGAAGGTGACAGGGAATTTAATTGGGGCAGGAAGAGGACACTCTTACAGTCATTTCTTCAAGCTCACAGCTTTTTCCTTTCTAGGACCAAACCGTACACCTGCTGAGAACCAAGTGCTGTGAAGTATGCATGACAGTTTATGCCATTTGGCCTTCAGACTGGAAAATGGTCCCTGTAGATTTTACTTAGCATTAAAATGTAGATTCTGAATTCCAACTACTAGGAGACTGACAGCATCTTTACATTAGATTTATTTGACTCAAGCAAATATAGACAGAATTCATTTTTCTCCATTGCTGTCATATTTAACAGATGATCTCAGTTGATTGTGGATTTAGGAGATTTATTTTTGTTGTGATAAGGAGATAATCTCACTTAAAGATCCTCCCCCCCCCTCCCTCCCTTCACTTCTGATTCTCTCTAAAAAGCAAGCAGAAAAAAATAAAGTCTAACCTTACAATAAAATTACCATAACAATAACGATAATAATAAAAAACTGGAGGCAGTAAGGAAGTATGATGGCTCATGTTTGGGTTTGATCTTTGCATCAATAAGGAGCAAAGCAATATATCATAAAAAATGGTGGAGTTATCTAAAACCACACCTCCTTCTGGAACAGAAGGAAGTTACTATGAAATCTGGGTTAACCAGAAATTTATTGTGTCAGGAAATACTGGATTTAAGACCTAGTGCTCATGTCAATCAACTTTATTTTTTCACATACATTTGAAAATATGTCTTTCCCAGTGTGCAATATTTAATTAGACCTTCATGAGATTTTAAAGCAGGCTCCAAGGATTTTCATAACTCCATCATCTTGCAAGTTCACATGCCAAATTTACATAAATGGAGACAAAGAGATTAAAAAAGCAGGGAATGTAATGAAAAATGCTGTCATCTAAGACCTTAGAAGGAACAAAAGGGATAAGAGGAAAAGATCCTTAAGAAAAAAACAATAAATAAATAAAAAATGAAAAAGAGATTTAATGAAAGAAATATGCATGAAAAAAAATATTTAAAGAAATAGCCATACTTTTTGAATGGCTAACAATAATAATAGATCTTTCAATCTGTAGATCTTATACTTCAGAGAGGAGAGGAAAGTTCATTATTATAATTTTAGTAAAGTAGGAAGCTGAAGTATCAATTTTGGTTGTCCCACTGAGGGCTGTGATTGACTCAATGACACAAACAGCATGTCAGCTGTAGATAAAGAATTGTCTTTTTGATCTCCCAAGTATTGCATCTATTTCCTGCTACCTGCACATCCATGCTGTCTTCAGACTTCTGTCTCACTGAGTTGCAGATTTTCAGTGGTGGATTGCAAAAGACTCCAGATAACAAATCTTGCAGAAATATATACATATATATAGGGTATGCATAAATATTTTACCTCATATTCTTGTAATCATAAACTTAGTTTCTCTTTGAATCATGAGATCTCTCTGATTTAAATTCTGTCTCAGGCAAAAGACAAGGTTGCTGAGAGACATCATATTTCTGACCTGGCCAGGGTGCTTACGTGGGACTCAGCTTGTTTATCTCCAACACAGAGCCCCACAGAGGATGGAAACCTCTTTCCTTATGAAAGGTCTGTAGCCCCAGAAACTTCTCAAACCATAAATATTTCTATATAGCTAATAAGCAGAAGGTAAGTAGAAGAACAGTAACAAAACAGGCCCTATGAGACTTGCCCATGGACAAACAATCAGTAGCAGAGCTGGGCTTGTTTGAAGGCAAAAGCAAGAGTGATGGATTTGGGATGAAGAAAACACTGTTGTAGAAGAATGCAATCACAAAATGTTTTGGGTTGGAAGGGACATTAAAAGATTATCTAAGTCCAACCCCCCCCCCACCATGTGCAGAGACACCTCCCACCAGACCAGGCTGCACCATCCAGCTTGGCCTTGAACACTTCCAGGGATGGGGCATCCACAGCTTCTCTGGGCAACCTATTCCAGTGCCTCACTGCCCTCTGATTGAAGAATTTCTTCCTAATGATTAATATAAACCTACCCTTTTTCAGTTTAAAGCCATTATCCCTTATCCTATCACTATACTCCCTGACACAGACTTTCCTGCTTTCCTGCAGGCCTCCTTTAGGCACTGGAAGGCTGCTGTAAGGTCTTCCCGGCACCTTCTCTTCTCCAGGCTGAACAACCCCAACTCTCTCAGCCTGTCAACAGCCACCTGATTATTTTTGTGAACCTCCTCTGGACTCGCTCCAACAGGTTGTATTGTTGTACCACGTAAACAGGGTTTACGTGGCCAGGTTTTTGGTTGCAGGGGTCTGCAGGGATGGCCTCTGTGAGAAGCGTCCAGAAGCTGCCCCATAATCCATGTTAGATAAAGGCCAGTTGCGGCTAGCTTCAAAAGGGACCTGCTGCTGGCCACAGCTGAGACAATAAACATTGTTGTTTGCATCTCTGTGAGAGTAGATTTTAGAAAGAAAAACAAACAAACAAACAAACAAACAAAAAAACACCTGCTATGCAATAGCAGATGGTAGAATCAGCCCTGCAGCCCCCAAGGCCAGTGCAGAAGGAGGGCAGGAGGTGCTCCAGTCACGGAGCAGAATTTCCCCTGTGGCCTGTTGAGAGGCCCCTGGTGGAGCAAATATGATGGACAGTTCCCTCAGAACTTTCAGGTGCATCTCATGAGTTCCAATGAATTGAACATTTTCAGGTTCCTTGGTTGGGCTTGCACCTGATCTTCTCCTACAGTGGGCAGTTCTTTTTAAGGATCTCAGTTCTCTTTAAGGCCTCAGGAATAGATCTCAAAGTTTGAAGTTTGACTACTATTCTTAAAGAAAGATCTGAATGGGACTGAGTTTTTGGTAGTTCAGATAGAGAAGTGTTGGGAATGGACTGGAAGACTGTAGAAGAATATTGGTATCAAACCAACATCATTGTCATAAAAAATAAATAATAATAATAAAAAATCTTTACTTAGCATACTTTCACTGTTCCTTTCTATTGAATTACCAAAACAGCTCACTAGCTATTGACTAGTATTTCTCCAGTTTTCTTATTTATTTGTTCTCATAAGCTCCTGTAACCCAAATATTCTGAATACCAATATCCCACATCTTTTAGAAATTATAACCTTTTGTCAACCAGAAATAAACAGTAAACTCCTTGTATTCTGTTTACCCTTATATCATCAAAAGTTGTATGTAGAGATAGCATTCACAATAGCTTCCATTTAAGTAGTGAATATATTACCATACATTCCAAAATAAAGTAATAAAACGGAAACAATAAAAATCAATTTTATACTTTCAAATAAATCTGGGCAGTAGGTATGTTTAGGGAAAAATAGTGAGTAAGCATAGATTTTAATAAAGACAAAAATCAATTCCAAATAGCACTACTCACCTTCCCTCCTTTGGAGCAGACTACACTGCCATCACTGTCAACTCTGTCACAGCAAAGACTAGCCTACAAGTCTGTAACATCTCCCATGTGCATATCACTAATTAGCTGCAGCGCAGAAGCATGTTCGGATTTTAGCTACATAAAATAACAACCCAAGCGTACGGATTATGACAACAGACAAATTTTAATGTCTTGGAATCACAAAGTGTTGGTAGCTGTGGCATTCCCCAGCCCACACAGAGAACAAGGAGAATGTTTTACTCTGTTAATATAGCTTCTTATTTGAGGAAGCCAGGGGTTTTACAAGTGGAAAGTAACATTCCAGCTCTGAGGAAGAGTCACAAGATCTGGATATCACTTAGGTTCTGCCTAACTGTTAAAATGGGGTGTATGTTTTTTGTGCATGGATGGATTGCACTTTTAATGAAGTGTGCCTCCCTGGGAAGTAGGTATAATTAAACCCCATTTGCACATGAGGAAAGGAAACCATTAAAGGGTGAAATGACTTGCCCAAACTCAGAATGAGCCATAAGAGTGCTGGCTAAGAACTCAAAAATCTGGATAAACTCATGAACAAAATCATAGAATGGCTGAGGTTGGAAGGAACCTCTGGTGGATCCAACCCCCTGGTCAAGCAGGGCCATCTGTCATTTTTGCTGCTGCTTTTGTATTGTTCCATACGAGGCAATGTAACATGCTGCTGTGAAAATAACCTTCATCATTCCTTGACACTCCCATATGAACCTCTTCTTCATGTTTTTCAGTGACATAAGTTCCTGTTGCAGCTGAGAGACCAAGAGAGAAGTCTAAGGGGAGCAAGGATGTGGCAAAGAATATTTAGAAATAAGGAATTACATCATACTCAGATTCTGACTTCTGACTCTCCATAATATTGTTCCACTCAAATGTGAGCTCTCATCCATACCTCTTCTTTCTCTAACTCCACTGTTTGCTCATTGCTTCATACATTCTTTCATGAAATAAGTCTCTGTCCTTCAGTGTACATAATGACAATGATTGCCTTTCACATCTATTTAAAAAAATACTTTTTTTATGATACATTGTCATCTCTTTGCAGTTTTCTCTCCTTCACTTCCCCCATCTTTTTCCTCAGTGGTGACTCAGTTGCTGGGAGCACTCTTAAGTGATGCAAAAAATGACTTTCAAGAACTCAGCCTAGTGAGAGCATTCTGTGGAGAGCAGAATTTGGCTTTATACATGTTTGATCCCAGCGTGAGCCAGTGGGAGGAGAGAGCCAAATGAAGCATGTTTCTTTGCTATTCCTGAACTAAGAAAGCCATAGAAATCCTCTTTGTTCAAGGGCAGGAGAAATCCCTATGTAACAGGGAGAACATGAGAATATCGTGTCATACTTATTGTCACTGTGTATGTCTCTTTTTATGTTTAGAAGAGATTAAACAATTGGTTTAAAATCTTTTCTGGGGACTGAGAGAGGAACGGGGAGGTAGTTTGACTCTTATACGCCAATGTGCTATTTGATGCATTGTGTACTGTAAGTGAGCTAAGCTGTAGACTTGAAGTTCTTTGTCAGAAACAACAACAACAATCATTGATTGCACATTAGTTTTGAGATCTGATATCTGCTTTGGAACCAGTGTTGGAAGAAGATGGTGGTTAGAACTTGCCTGGAGAAGAGAAGGCACCAGGGGGACTTTATAGCAGCTTTCCAGTGCCTAAAGGGATCTACAGGAAACCTGAGAAGGGACTGTGCATCAGGGAGAGCAGTGATGAAACAAGGGATAATAACTTTAAAATGAAAGAAGGTAGGCTAAGATTAGTCATTAGGAATAAATTCTTTACCCTGAGGGTGGTGAGGCACTGGAACAGGTTGCCCAGAGAAGCTGTGGATGCCCCATCCCTAGAGGTGTTCAGGGCCAGGCTGGATGAGGTTTTGTGCAGCCTGGTCTAATGGAAGGTGTACCTGGCCATGGCAGGGAGGTTGGAATTAGATGATCTTTAAGGTCACTTCCAGTCCAAAACCTTTGCATTATGATTGTATGAAAGTAGATGGTTTCATGGAGAACTATTTTTATTTTTTTTTTTTTCAACCACAGGGCTGTTCCTTTATTTTCCAGTGTCCAGGAGGACAAATTACTCAAACTCCAAATAGATGTTTATGAAAGGTTCCATGCACTAAACAGTGAAGAATTTGGATGTATTGAGACCTTTTTAGGTCAGGGAAGATTAGATTTGCATTTTATGAAGACTGAAATCCATTATAAAAGAGACACACACATTTAGACATAGATTAATATTTTAATGGTCTTTATTGACCAACAAGCCAGGTACATTTTAGTACTTTGTTCTGATATGCCAGTTAGTGATTGTATTATGAAACAAGATAATAAACCTGATGCTTCTGTGGTGTGATTAAGCCACATTGTATGTTCTCCTCCACAGAGAAAAAGTGTTACTGCCTAATTTTTAACCGTTCAAAACAAGTAACCCTTATTTCAAGGACAGTCCATATCCACTGTCTCTCCCTGTACAGTTGCAGAGAAACGCTCCCACTTCCAACCTACCAGATCCATCCGTGACAGTTCTCATACCTTGCAATATGCCATCTACTGACCTCTGAAAATGAATGGATCCTTCTGTTTGCTTTGCTCCCCCCTAGAAGTCAAGACATGACTGACGGCTTAATCCACTTTTCTATTCCTAAAAGGAGTAACCTCTGTGTTTGCAAGCAAAAGTAGTGTTTCCTTTATGCTGAGTTTTAGAATCTGGAAAATTAAGACAACTAATGACCAGAACCCTCAACACTACACAGCAGTAATCATGACTCAAATATAGATTAGGTGTGTCACCTATGCTTGATGACTTCACAGAGAAGTATCCTTCTTATTTCCTTGTGTTTATTGTTCAGTTTTACATGTATATACCCCTAAAGTTTTGTGTCAAAGAACTGTAACATCTCTAACTATAAATCTGTTGACAAGGTTTCTCTCATTACCTTTATATTCAAAATTGACTCAAAGTGCACTATCTGCCCACAAAATTTTCTTCCCATGGTTCATGAGATCTGGGATAAATAATCATAACCACATCACTCATTATTTGAGTATAGCTATCTGTGGACTATGATGGAGCAACTGAGAAACTTCTGTCCTCTTAAGCTTCACAAAGTACTAATTGAAGTAATGCCCTGTTCTAATATCTAAATATTACCAATGACATTCAGAAACATGTTTAAAATAAAAAATAATAAAAAGAATGAAAATAATGCAAAAGACATAGCTTCTAGAAAAAGAAATGATACATTTCATGTATACATATTTTCATAAATACTAGCTTTCAAGACTTCAGAAAGACTTGCTAGAAACAAAGAATAATAGATATATAATAGCTGTGCAAACTTCTTTCCCTTCTTGGTAGGATTAGTCAAGCTGAGCATTATACATAGTGCTAGAATACATAATCATTGCTAACACTAGAAAAACACTTCTTAGATGGAGAGGCTTGACAAAGTACCTGATAGGATGTACTGTGTAAGTACAAATTCAGTGTGCTCAAGGACTGAATGCAAGCTTTTAGAGCTCCATGGCTTAGTCTATGTAGACATAAACATGGTTGATTAAAAATGGCACAAAACTAATAAATTATTTGATTTTCAAAGTTTTTATTTGCATCTCCTATCTATAGATGTTGAGACACTACACATTGATATAACCATTCTTTAAAAAATTATCAAGCAGAGCCTTTTGCTTTGTTAGAGAAAAAAGCCATCTTGAGGAACTGAAGACATATTTTTGAAAAGGACTACCGGTAGGAGAGAACAAGAAAAAAGAGTGAAGTAGGAGATACCAAAAAACAAGGACAAAAAAAAAAAAAAAAAAAAAAAAAAAACATAAATATGAAGACTTGTAATAAATAAATAAATAAATAAATAAATAAATAAATAAATAAAAATCCGTTCTCTTTATGCATTAAGTTCTGTGCTTACCCGTTCATTGAAACAGATTTATCCTCACAAATGGCTCATGCTTTTGAACGGAATGTTTTTCATGAGAATGAAGCCAAGGGGGAATCGAAGTATTTTCATGGCAAACAGGTTTGTTCTATCCTATTCTGAGTAGAACTGATATTAGCTGTGTTATGCAAAATGGCAGCTCATGGGCGTAGGAACAGACAATTTTCTTGTGAGCAGATGCAAGTTCAGTCTGGATCCAAATGAAATTACAAGTCCAGAGGCACAGTCAAGAAATAGAGAAAATATATTTTTTGAGGGAGTTGAAAGAGGAGGAGAGAAGACAGAAGTGAGCAATTTTTGCCCTTTCTTTAAAGTCGCACAGAATGGGTGCACATTCCAGTGATTCCAAGTGAAGCAGAAATCCTTGTTGTGAAATTATGGGGAAAGCAGATGGTTCTCATTGTCTTGAAATTTCCCTTTGAAATTGGTTTATGGTAGTACCAGCAAAAACATTGCAGATAGAATCAGGGAACAGACATGAACCAGATTTACAGTGAAGTGAGGTAGAAAACAGGTGAGGATGGATTTTTTCCTAGCTCTTCCCAGCTTCATAATGAAAGGTTTTCAGAGCTCTAATTATAAATCAAAGCTTGAGTTCTTCCATGAATCAGCCTTTGAAGAAGAAGCTGCAATTTTTCCCTTTAAAGCATTTCCTCAACCAGATATTTGGATGGAGAAAGGGCAATTTCCCACGTTTTACAAGGTGGGCAGAGACAGTCAGCTGCAAAGAATAAGGCAGCTAAGATGACCCACATTAAAGAGAGGCATGAACAAGCTGGTGAATAGCTCAGTCTGGTGAATTCATTTTTTCTCCTCATCCAACAGCTGCAGTAAGACACCAAATGCAAAAATGAGTTTCACTGCTAACAGAAAAAGATGTTTGGGTCCAATCTATGACACAAAGATGTTGTGTGGGGAAAGGACAGATACATGTAGAGGATCCTCCACATGATTTGGATGGAAGGATTTTGGCTCTGTCAGGGGGTTGATGTGTGATGTTAAACACATTGCCTATCTCACTATAATTTTACTTTCTCTAAAGTGTAGCTGATAGAGGTAAATTCTAGCACTGGTGTGTAGGGAATATGAGATCCATGGAGGGTTATGAAACATTCAGATACTGAAAACTGAGAATAGAAAAATTTAGCTATGTAGAAAATACATGTATTCTCATTTACCACAAGATGCAAATAATTTCTTGAAAAAGAAAAAGCATAATGATTCTATCTAGATGGCTCTACCCTCTTCATAAAACTCTAACATCTGGGCAAAATCTTTATGGAATTTGTCACAAGTTCTGGCATTTTAGAAGGCTCTTTGTGTTTTACAGAGCTCATTCACTCTGTTCCCATAACGGTGTTTTCTGCTGCACTTACTTTTCAAGAACCAAAGCTTTCAGATCATTAATTGTAGGAAAAATTCTACATTAATGATATTGTGAGTAAAGCAATCTTGTTATTCAACTGTATTTTTGTTCCCATCCTTACTAAAAAGATCTTATCTCTTTGAAAATGGGGTAGATGAACCTCTGAGACCAGATTTACACTATGCCCCAGAGTGAGTGCAAGTTAGGAGCAACTTGAAAAAAAAAAAAATCAAGAAAAAAAAGGAGAAAATTGACAAAAACAAACAAACAAACAAAAAACAAACAAACAAACAAAAAACCACAGTTCATATGAGACTTAGGTAACCAACCTCTGGGCTATTACATTTCACAGAACTCAAATACTGTTAATAGCAAGTCATGTGCGTAGTCCTAGATCAGTTATAATGGCTTGGATTTGTACAAACATCAAAGGATACTTCTGAGGTACCACACTTGAGAAGAATTAAAGAGAAGTACAACTATGATCAATGTCTCTGCTTTACCTGACAATTTCATACATTTTAACCTTTTCCCTAATAGCTTTCCAATACCTCAAAAGCTTTCCTCATCACAGGAGCCTGGGGAAGAAATGCCCTTCAGGAACAGCTTTCTGTCCTAAGAATGGCAATGAATGTCTGTTCTCAAAGCTGTGCCCAACTGTAGGCAGTCTTTCCTTACAGCAGTAGAAAAAAATTAAAAAAAAATAAATAAAGTTTACCTGAACTGTCTACATCGTTCACAAGGCGCCTCCAGGAAAATACCTGTAAAAAGAAATATCGTCATTAGTACAGTATGAGGAACAGAATGATTGTAGGATTTTATTTTATTTTTAAATCATACTTAGTTCTGCCATGGAGACAAGCTTTGGCAGGCTTAACAGCCTAGATTCTAGAATGTCTCCCATCTGAAAATGATAATTTAATTCAAGGGGATAAGCCAATAATAAAAAGTTATAAAACTGATTAGAAGAATAGGAATGCTTGTCTTTTCATTTTGTGAGGTTTATTTTTCTCTCTCTCCCCCCCCCCCCAAAAAAAAAAAAAATAATAATAATAATAATAGTGACAGAGCCTTTATTTGATCTAAAGTAGAAAGGCAGGTAAAAAAATAAAAATGGGATGCAACACTAAAGAAAGCTAAGCAGAAAAAAAAATCTTATGTACATTGCATATTGAATTCATTTTTACACTGCAAAATGAGGAATAAGTCTTCCAAGCAGTGGAGGATAGTTCAGTTCAGATGGATTCAGGTATAGTTTCCAGCTGGCACCAAAGTCTCCAGTTCACTCAGTAACATAAACTACACTTTTTCCAGTACATTAGAGTCTGATAAGTACCTCTGGATCACAATGAATGTCATCTCATTGTGCTGTAGAATATCAATTGAGTTCATAATAACTAGAGTGGGTAAAATAATTCTTAATGAAAATTTCTTCTCATTCATAGACTCATTTTAAAAATATGTTGTTCACACTGACTATTTGCAGCTATTTAATACGTGACTTATGTGCACTTACTGTACCCTATGGACAGCATCTTTTGTTGACTAATGCAATGGCTACTGAATCTTGTAGGTATGTAATATGTCTATTCTTGTCTCACACCACCTTAGAAAGTGTTTTAAAAGAATGTAACACCCTTTAAAATAAGATGTTTGAGTGTACCACCTCCTTGGCAATGTAAACTCTGCTTAAAGCAATAGGGCAGAAAGGTAATTATTGATTCTCCTGTAGATAAATTATTCAGTCACCTCATAGTATGAGTGGGCCCCTGAATTGCAGAGAAACAATAGCCAGAACACACTTTATCTGGAGCAGGTGAGTTCACATACAGCCTTGCTCTGTGAATAGGAGGAGACCAGCCATCTGAACTAGAGAAACAGGCTGCCGCTTCGTACCCACCATCTCTGACAAACAGACAGCATAGCTTCAGGAAAAAGTGACACCAGGAAAAGAGCTTGATCCCAATGAAAGTACTGAGACAGATAAATACTGTTATCTACATGTATAACGGATGAGCCAAAGTATAACAGAGAACACAGTGCAGCTTTTTTCTTCTGAACCATACCACCATAAAGCCTGTTTTTCAGTATGTAGAATACAATAAATGTTCTTCCCAGTTCAACACTTACTTGTATCAAGAAAAAAAGAAAAGTGAAAATAGAAGGACCAGAAACACCAGTATAATAGTATCTATTAAGCTCAAGTTCACGATATTTCTGTAAACACTCTTTCTTGTGGGAAATCCATCTGAAATCCTCAGCTACCAGGATCTGCAATGCCAGCAATTTCTGCAAACACTTAATAGCACAAAATCATGCTTATATTCATTTTAGTGTAAAAGCGGTGTTTCTACAGAGGGCATTTAGAGTTTTCAAGTATAAACAGCAATTGCAGGAGGGACAGCCAGCAGGGAACATTTGTCTCTGTAATACTCCCATTGTACTGCAAGGCCCCACTCAAACCCTTATTTCTTCTGTTACATTCTCAGACCAAGGTGCTAATAGAAATATATATATCTTAAAATAAATAAATAAATCCTGTTAATTGCACCGATATTTTTATTAGGTCTTCACTTTCCCCTTGCCATAGCACAGCAATGGTCTGCTGTACCACCACATTGGAGCACAGGAAGAATCACAAGGACAGAGGCTAGGCAACACCAGCACATGAAGCATTACATCTATCCTGAAAAACAGCAATTCCATGGGAATGGCTACTGGGAAATGGGCTTCAAGGAACAGACAGTAATCACTTTTACATTCCCTCTCTGTCCATTCCCTCTGCTTTCAACATCTACCCATTGCTCTACAATACCCTGCAAGTGCTCATCTCACAGAAATCAAGGCAGCTGGTTCTTTGCCATCACTTCAGACCTGTCTGGACACTCTTATTTCTGTTCTCCACTAGAAGAGTGTACTACATCTTATACACTGCATCCCAAGCCTCATGAATACTGGAGATGGTTTCTCTCTGCTTATACTTAATGAACGATCCTCTGATTTTACTTGTTTAAATGCAATTTTAAAATTCATTGTTCCAGTAAGTAGTTAATTCCCCCTTCTTTAATGGCCTCATTATGTGACAGTTGTTTAAAAATTACTTGTTGTTCTTAAGGAAATTTTAATTTCCACTTATTAAAAGGCCAAATTATTTATTAAAATTAAGTGCCTGTAACTTTTAACCAGACAAATATTGGACTTAGTCATTTATTGCCCTGCTACAATATAGCAGTGTAATTGTGGAATTTGTAATATGTTTCTCACTCTTGAAAGTAATTATTACACCTGGAACAAATAGGGCGAAGAAATTTCTCTTACCCCATTCAGTTTGTCAGACTTCAAGGCAGATCTCTTAAATGTGAACATCTTCCATTTCATGTTGTTTGCTTTGAACAAGAATAACAATATCTTAGATTTACATAACAATTTTAATCTAAAGCAGTATAAATTCTCTTTAAAACAACACAGTGAAGATTATGACATAATGTTAGGAAAGAGGCAAGTAGATACATTAGGATATTTATGCACAAGCATACATTTATAAATACATTGACATATTTACATCATGCAGTGCAATGATAATAGACACCTATATTTATAAAGGTGGGTAAATGCTTTTAAAATAAATCTATACGAAGTAAAACAAGTAACATCTCTTTCTGTGCATGCAGTTTATGCACGGGTGTGGATGTCCCCCATGTGGATGACTTGCAGTGGAGTTTAAAGGAATTAATAAAAGCCTACAGGAAAGAATGATGAGATGGAATCATCCCTTAAATTTAAGCTTGCACCTTGAGTGCTTTCCTTCTCTTCCCTTGTATCCTTCTCTCCCCTCATTTTTTCCTCTTGCTCTGCTCCGCAGTCTTCTACAGCACATTTTCTGCTCTTTGGCACATGGCCCTTCTAGCAGCCTTCCCTTGCAGCCCTACACCATGTTATACAGCAATCTGCAAGTGAGCACCCAATAAGGTCTCCACTGGAGCCAGAGTCTCTGGAGCTGCATTAGAGTGTTCATACTGACATCAAAGCTGTCATTTCTCTCTGGTGTTGCCTCCACACAAAACAGGCATGCCCACTCATTCAGATTGCTCATGAATCTCTGTAAGTATAAAGGAGAAGGACTTTTTAAAAGTCCCACCAGAAGAGAAGCTGTTGGTCTCACACGCCTTCTTTGCCTTCCCACATCCTGCAGGAATCCTCCTCCATCATTCCTTTCAGATTCTTCATGTTTCTTCCGAAGTCTTCAGGACACCAGAAGGTTTTGCTTTCACCCTCCCACATTTCTTACTCCTTCTCAAGGAAGCCTTCAATCTTGCAAGTCTTTTAGACTGTATTTGGCAGAAACTTGAAGACTTGCTGAAAATCAGAGATAATGAGCAGAAGTAGGAAGACTGACTGTGGAGAAAGAGAGAAGGCCTAGAGGCAAGCTCATTTATGCAAATCCTTTGCAAAATGTTCTCTCGCAGCTGGGCTAAAGTTGGCTGCATAAGATGTCACAGCCCTAGATAAAAACTAGATTTAGGTCCCAGCCTCAAAAAAAGAAAAAAAGCCAAGAATAGGGATTCCAAATAGATACTGACGGAATTTATCCTTTTCAGTTGCCAGTTGGTTTTTCTGAGACAAACTCACCACGTGTCACAGGCCCTTGTGTCACATGTCAAAACATCTGTGAGCAACAATATATGTAAGATGTTCTAGCAGAAAGCAGAAAATATATCTGCTATGTTTCAAAGTTATGTCTTCACTGTTTCTTTCTTTCACTTCAAATTAAAAGATTTTTATCATGTTTGTTTTGAATTGAGTACAAACTTGCTTTTTTTTTTGTTGTTTGTAAATGTTGTTCTCTAGGAATTGTAAAATCTATTAAATAAAATAAGGGCAAGATAGACACACAACGGCAAGCTAAGCCCAAACTTCATCAAGGTTAAAACACTGGTTTTAGCAACAGATTCAGATTGTTATGAAAATACAAGCAAGTCCTGATATCCATGGTCTGTTAAATGAAAGCAGATGCATCACAAATGCAACAGTGAAGTCCAAAGAAGTCACCAATTCCATGCAAGGCTATGGTGTCAATCTTCATACCAGACCAGATTCATAGAACTCTGACTGTTCCTTGATACTAGAAAGGAGTCTTCCAAACAAAACAAGGGAAAATATTCTCATCAGATTCCAAAACCTCAGTTAGAGTACTTGATTCATGGTCAAACTGGAGAGGATTTTGCAGTGCTATCCCACAGGCATTTGTCCTGGCTTTGGTTTTATTGATGATCCTGGAACAAGGACACTTAAAAAAATTGTGTAAAAGGTGAACTGAACAAGATTGCAAGCTCTTTGGAAGACAAAATGCATTGAAGAAGTGGACAGCCACTTTGAAATCTATAAGATGAAATTCAGTAGGCACAAGGCAGTAGTAAACCAAGTGAACAAGTGACTAAGTTGACTGCACAGAGGAGAATCAGTGACTACAGCAGGTCACAAAATGCATGTGATAACATAAATGGGATGTTGTTGCAGAAAGGGAAGGTCTGATACTGGAATGTTACTCAGAAGTGCTGTGCAAAGGAAACCAGTCATTACTTCAATTCACTTCATGCTGGTACTACAGCACAGATGATTATTGCCTGCTTTGAATGATGTTTTCAGAAAGAAAACTAAGATGAAAAGTAATAAGAAAGATACAATGATGAACAGACATTACTTATGAGGAAAAGCTAAAGGAACTGAAATTGTTTAGGCTAAAAAGACTGAGGGGAAAAATATATTAACATTATTCTATTTTACTATTGATTGCTATAAAAAGCAGACCAATTGCTCTCTAGCCAGTGAAGATAAAAGATAGTGTAGAAATTTTATTTGGTTTTAGAAAAAAAAATCTTCCAGTGGGACACCAAAGGAAATCTAAACCATATAGAAACCTGGGAAGACTTTCTAGGGAGAGCTGCAAGAGGCATTTCCATGGACCTTTATAAGAATAGGTTGAACAAATATGCAGTAGTGATGTTCTCAGTATATTTTGTGAGATTAAGAAGAGAAGGACATTTTAGTCTCCTGAGGTCTTCACTCATTTTGTATTTCCATGATTCAATGTTCACAGCTATCTGGAAGATTACTTTTAATCACAACCTGTCAGCTTGGGGGTACATTCACAATTATCCACTGCTTTAAACAATATATACTGGTCACCTGCAGTAAGTGGTCATATACATACTACGGTATTATCTCTGTTCCTTGATGATTCAACATTCTCAAATATTGTTCAGTCAGCTTCTGCTAGAAATGCATTTCCTGTGTGTTTGAAATTGTTTCTCAGAGCTGATCAAAATGGTGAATGTTATCTATGGATTAATTTACTTTTAAAATTCTGATGAATTTTAAGTATCTCCATAAATTGTTTAAAAATTATCCTAGATTATCAAATTTTTATGTTTCAAAAATATCTGATTCATTTTTAATAAAAAATCAGCATGATCGTACTTGTTTGATTTAATTAAATTAAATCTATATTTAAATTTATTTTTAAATTAAATTAAAAAAATAAAAATAATTTAAATTTAAATTTAATTTAAATTAAAAGTTCAATTTCATTTAATTAACATTTAGGAGTATTTTAAATGGAAACAACTTTCAGCTCTACTTCTTGTAACCAGAGCATTTCTCCCATGCAAAAAAAAAAAAATTTGCTACTGGCATAGCAAAAGCAGAATGTTACTTGCTCTAGATGCTTCCAATTCATTTCTTCCCCTATTAATCCAGTTTTCTTCATAGCAGAAACAACAACTAAAACAGTAGAAAGAAACAAACAAAACTGCCACTGCCTGGGGGAATTTAGGTTTTCCCTGCTTATACTTTTGTAATGGTATTTTCGTAAGCTGTATTGTTATGTCAAAGCCAACCCCAAGAGTGTCTGACTTTTAGCACACAGAAAAGTGCTCCTGCAAATGTGTATAGATTTGTAACAGCACAATACAATTGTGTATTATGATAGAAAAAGACACAGTTTTGCTGGTATAGCTAGATCAACTGCCGGATGAATGTTAGCAGAGCTAAATCTGCTTGGGATCTCACTTCTTCCCAGGATTAATCTACACAACAGCGCTAGCAGGAGCCTGAGGTGTTGATTTGGCTTCAGACATTCTGCAGTAGGCACCTGGCTCATGATCTGGAAGTATCTATCTATCTCAATAGCCTTAAAAGGAAGCTCAGTATGACTGAATTGGAGTCACACAGCAATCTTTTAGATACACAAACAAAATTGAACTCTTTTCACCACTCTGAAATGGAACTAGAATTGCCGTCACTGTCTCAATATCAAACCTCACACAATGACTGTAAAATCAGAACAAAGCCTTGTGGACTGTTAGAAATATTACCAATGGAGTTGTTTCTTGATGAGGTGTGCAATCCTCGATATCGTTAGAGTGAAATAAGAACAGACAATTCCACTAAGATACCTGAAAAGTCATTTGCATTGTTAACACTGATCCTCTAAAAATAACAACAAAAATGGTTTCAAAGAAGATTCTGGCTCCCTTCCTTTAAAATGGAAAGGAGAGAGGTCCAAGGCCACCAAAGATACCTACAATGTACCCAATGACTATGACGTCTGAGACTGCAGATCAGTCCTATCTAGTGCTGCAAGAGAGAACAGGATTGTCTCCTTGAGTCTAAGCCTACCAAGTCATACTTGTAGAGGCTTCTCCCTTTCATGGAGCAACAAAAGAACATTGTACTTGCAAGAAAAGATGCATTGCATTCATTTTTACCACACAGTGCCTAAAACTATACTCAAATAAAACCACCTTAGGATTCTGACTGTTGATGAAGACAGTGTCAAGAAACTTACCAGTCTTAATGAAGGCCCCTGATGCAAATGTTGCACATGGCAGTTGAGCACAATAAGTTATTTAACATGAAACACTTGAGTGCACTGAGCATCGATTTATTCTAAAAGCAGTACAAAAGGGCAAGTCAAATACAGCCCTGGAGAGCGGGGGAAAGCTGCCACTTCACACCTTCACACCCTTCATTCCTCTGCACTGTAAATGTCTGTTCTATCAAGAGTCTGACCTGGCATGCCTGCCAGCTCATGTGCTTTGAGATCTCTGTCAGAAACACTTGATCCCAGAGATTTAAATCAAAAAGCCTGCCATGTTTTGTGACAGGTGAAATTGACTTATTTTGAAGCCTGGTCAATTTATCAAGTTGTTGGAATGGCAAGATTGTCACTTGTTATTATCAATGACATACAGTTCAGAGCAAAGCTGGCCATCAAGTTAACTGCAGGCAAATTCACTGGGATGCCAGCCTCAATACAAACAACATCCACCACCCTATTAATTGAGGTTTTTAAATGTAAGTGGCTTCTGGCTGAAAGCATAAAGAAAATCATAAAACTCAGGTAACTGAGGAAGAGAAGGAGAAAAATTTGACAAGCTTGTTTTATTCAGCAGTCTCTTTACTATGTCTTGTTTAGAAAACATTGGTCATGGCAGAGGACATCAGCACTAGATAAGGTTGTGTTCCCCTTGTGTTACTCCACCTATAAGTCTCTGCGATACCACAGATGTCAAGGAAGTTTCATGAGTGCAAGGCAGCAAAGGCCAAACAGCTTCATTGGTTTTGTTTTGATGCATTTAAAAGGCTTTATGGGGGTCTTTTTTACCCAAGTTAAATATATTGCCATAAATTTTTCATCTGTAAAATATGCAATTCAGTGGAAAATTAGATCTAAATATCTCTGGTATTTTGAAATGTAAGTTAGCCAAATATTTTGGTTGTCAAAGAGCACAGTAACCTTATTGGTAATTCCCATCCCAGGCACTAGTGACTAGTTGTGAGGCGTAGGATTTCACACACACACACACACACGCACAGGGATCAATAAGCAACAAAACATGCTTTCAAAAATGGCATGACTGCTTCACTTTTCTCTGGCAGAGATAATAAATTACTAGTTTTAAAAAGATTTATGAAATTTACTTACTAAGTTAAAGGGCTTTCAAATATTCAGGAAGTTGAAGCACGGTTATTGCTGAAATAAATGCAGATATAAAAGAGCTGAGAAACAGCTAGTTAGAGAATATTTCCCAGGTAAAGAGGCAAAAAGGAACAACCTTCCCTCTCAAAGGATTCAAAATATTCAGTTCAAATAAGGTTTCATTGTAGAAAGCTTAAAATTACTCACACTGATAGGACTGGATAACTTATCCTTCTTTTAATGTTAGAGATGGTATTGAAAATGATGAGGAAGTTCCCAAATCATACCAATAAGTTTCCAGAACAGTGGGAGAGAAGGACTACACCCAAGACAGGTGCAAAGCTGCAGTAAGTGACACGTCTAGCAACAACACCAGAACCTGAAGAGCAGGGAAACAGAACATGACATATGAAAAGGAGACATTTAAAATTTCGTTCTCTTGAAGTCATCTCTCAGAAAGCATAGCCATGCCAAATAAGGAGACATATATGGTCACAATATTTTCAAAGAAAAAAGACACAACATATTTTTGTTCTGGATTTAAAATTAAATCAGAATTGCTCATTTTTCTTTTTCTCTCCTCCCTCCCTGCTTTCCTTTTTTTCAAATGAAACTTCATAGGAAATAAAACAATATGTTGCTGTTATGTATTTCTGTGCTTGTCTGGCTTAAAATTAAAATTAAAATTGCATTGGATACAAATCAGTGGGATCTTCCACCTCTAGTTCTTTTTAAGCCTTCATTTTAAAAGCAAACTATTATGCATACAGGTCACTTTTTTTTTTTTTTAATAATTCTCCCTCCCACATGCTGTTGTTACCTGTCACCCCCACCTCCTCTTTATGTTCTCCACTTTTATTTTTATTTATTTTTGTTTGACAACTACAGAAACTTGTAAAGGACATTACCATGTTGTTTGACTTTTATTAGAGGAGACATTGTCAAGGTAAGAAGAAAAAAGCTGCACTTTCAAAGTCAAGAAATCAAGCTCTTTTCCTGCAAAAACAGTTTGATTGCCCCGTACTAATACTTCCACTCTTTCCTTGTCCAGCTAGCATACGAGCAAGAAAACAGCCTGGCGAAGAGGAATCAGGTTGAACTCAAATCAATAAATAATTGCTCATCAGCTAGAGTTGAAATTTATAGTTGACATTTTCATTAGTATCTTGTTTTCTTTCATGTACTGCTGCATGTCATTAATTACAAATGCCACATGGATTTGTTACCATGGGTGTCTCTCCAAGCCCCAGATGATTCTATAGGTACCCATCTTTAAGATAAATCCCTTTGACATCTGAGAAGATTTTTGGGATTCATCATAGTGTGCTATCACTCAGCCATGCTACAAAGGCCTGAGGCTCAGCCCTTTTTCCTTTTTTTTCCCCTAGTTAAAACTCCAAGCACCTGGGGTCCATCTGTCCTGTCATGGGAATATTTCAGATAATCCTTAGCTAGCTTGTTGTGAAATCCTGCTCCCACTCTTCCAGCTCATCCCTGTGATGGGGGGAGGAAGATATCCAACTCTTCTGTTGGAGACTCTCACAGCATCATTGTTTCAGACTGACAGCTTGCCATTTTTGAGTGCTAGCCAGACAGGAGAGCAGAATCTCTTCCCTCTGGATATGTCTTTCCTCTAGCTGGAGCCTAAGATTAACTACCCATTTCAGAGGCTTTCTTCCTGTCGCCAACCTTCAGATTGTATAGAGAACTCATCTGTTTTAGGCAGTTGAAGATGCAAACAGTGTTCCGTCAGGAACACACACTGGCAAGGTGAGGAATGGTTTTTCCTCATAACCTGATTGTGCAGAATTATTATACACTGTGTTTTTTGCTTATACATGTCAGTACTGCTATATCATGCTTTTTAGCAAAAGAAGAAAACTTATAGGTGTTTATAACAGTTGAGCTCTTATCCTCAGAAGAAGGCAAAATTACTGACTCTCTCCTACCCAAGAGACTCATACTGTTATCAGTGAAAATAAATGTAAATTTCAAAGGAAAGTATTCCTGCATTAGATAATCACGGTAGCTAAAACACAGACGGGTGCAGAGACTAACTACTAAATCTTTTACTTTTGTTCTAAAATAGTCACCTCCACCAAAGCAGAGGATGCCACAGTTGTTTTGAGCATGGATCATGAGTTGGGAGATGCTCATTTGATAGAGCTACTCAAAACCAACAGCAACACTCAGTTTAAAAGAGAACTACAAATTTTGAAGACATTCTTGGTCCTTCAGAGCAGCTCTATCTTTACCTGTATGGGACACATGGGGAACATTAAGACAGATGATTGATTGTTAATATTTTATATGGAAAAAAAATAGTTGTAAATATCTCCTCTTGATCAAGGCCTGAGGAAAGAACAAGGACAAATTATTTCAGTCTTGCAGATGTTCAGCTTCCATGGGTTGTTCTTCTGAAATATGTAAGGTATGACAGAGAGATGATCTAGATGTGGGTCAAGGATGGCCAGTATATAGACTATGATACTGCCAGAAGACTTTTATGTCTGTCTACTGAATTCAACATCCTTCCAGGTGATGAGCCATGTTAGGATATTAAAAAGTACCTTGCCTATATTCTCATTAACATGTCATGCCTAGAAACCTACTGAAAACATTTCATTTCTGGCCACAGATACATGGACAAAAAAAGTTTCCTTGAAGATTAGAAATTTTTTTTGCTCCCCCTCCCCTGCTCCAAAATCCAAATCTCCAGTTAGGTATTTCAGAGGATTTTCTTTTTCCCCTCTCAGCTGAATTTTGTACACACAATATGGACATCTTCCCATAACCCCAGATCTTTGTGAGGCTGGATTAATTTATCAGTCATTCAAAGAAACTGATCTATTCAAAGAGGGAGGGGTTCTAAGCATAACAGAACAGGTTCACAATAAATATCACATCACTCTGGTAGAAAGCTTAAAGGTTTTTTTCCTCTGTCATGATACCATTAAAAGAAAACAGTATCAAGAACACCAGCCATGCATTGAATCTGTCCCCATTTAAATGCATTTTTCTGACTCAACAATGACTCATTTGTGCCTCACAGAGCAGGCAGGTACCATGCTCCATTATCCAAAGGAAAGAACTGATAAACAGTTTTGCTCTGCACCAAAGCAGGACCAAGGGACTGGGATGACATTCAAGTGTAAAGCAAGGGGAAGAGGATGAAGAGAGAAATGGGAGGAAAGCAGAACTCTGTATCTGTAAGTGGAAGAAAGAGTTGTCTCATGAGCAAAGCATCAGTGATACATGAGGGGGAGCAGAATTGTCCAGAGGCAGCTTGGTGTGCAGCCATTCACCAAATCACCTGGACTGCTTATAGTAGAACCTGGACTTCACTACTCCCTGGCCTCCACCTTCCTACCACCAGCTTCATTCCTTCTCCTTTGGGCTGGATTTCCTTCTACTTATAGGTTCCTTGTACAGAGAAAAACTAAGCCTTTCTTCTGTAAAATACCACAGCATATTAAATATCTCCTCAGGAAGCAGCACACATACTTTCCTCTACCCCTTAAGGTTTGATACGATGCCCTTTCTACAGATACTGTTTTACTAATCCACACAAACACACCATGCTTCTCATTATGACAAGGCAGATGAAGCATTGAGTGCCAGGAAGACCTACAGAAAGCAAGACCTATGCTTTAATATGTGCACATGAGAAGAATTTGGGTAGCAGCAATGAAAAGGCTTTCTTCCCATCTCATCCCCACTAATCCCTTAGGCTGGAAGAGTTGTGAGTAGGATACAACTCAGGGAAAACACATTCTCACACCCTCTATGTTGATCCTTACTGGCTCTTCCTGAACAAATAATGCTTTTTCATGAAAATGCATACACCTGCTTGGGTACATCTATCGTATGATTAATATTTGCAACCTGCAAAGAAGATTAACTGGAAACCTTGCCTGTGAATCCAGCGTTAATCTTCAATGAGTTCACACTTCCTCACCTCGTTAACCTCAGCTTAAAACATCTAAAATAAAATCCTGCCTAGCAGGCCATTTCAGCTGGGTGGTTAATCCAGGTTTCTTACATTGAAGGTTTAGGTTTAGCTGAGGCCCTTATTTAGTACATCTGAAGTAATCTACCTAGGTAAAGGGCTTTGGAAGCCCTTCCTCAGCCTGAGGGTAGGACTCTTCAACCACCTATTCATCTCAGCATCCACACTTTCTTCTCTATAGAAGAAGTTCTTTTATAAAAGTATTTTTATTTATTTAAAAAAAATAATTCACTGACATTCTGTTTAACAACCTTTTACAGCAAATGTGGAATATATTGTTTGCCCTACAGAACTACAGCTATACTAAAGACTTCCTTCCTTATAGATAAAAGACTCAAATAATCCCTCACACATGCTTTTCCTTTCTGGGGCAACAGAAAGTAAAAGCCAACATATTTAAAACTTTCTTATTTCGTCATCTTTTAAGCATTCATTAAGTAAACAAATAATCCTTCTTATTATTTCTTACCTCAGGTTCCTTACCACTTTGTTTTTTCCTGTTGCTAGGAGGTACAAGCCAATATTTTTTTTGACACACATTTCTACATAACCAAACTTTTTGCATTGTTGCCCTCACCTTTTGTAAAGAGTAGAGATACTAATTGATTTTCCACACACCTTGCCTTACCTGCCTCCTAGCATAATCTAAGGCAACTGCATCTCTCCATAACAAATTGCTTTTGACACCGTCTCCCACAGCATTCTCCTCAAGAAACTGGCTGCTCTTGGCTTGGACTGGCGCACACTTCGTTGGGTTAGAAACTGGTTGGATAGCCGAGCCCAAAGAGTCGTGGTGAATGGAGCCAAGTCCAGTTGGAGGCCAGTCACTAGTGGCATTCCCCAGGGCTCAGTGCTGGGGCCGGTCCTCTTTAATATCTTCATCGATGATCTGGACGAGGGCATTGAGTGCACCCTCAGTAAGTTTGCAGATGACACCAAGTTAGGTGCGTGTGTCGATCTGCTCGAGGGTAGAAAGGCTTTGCAGGAGGATCTGGATAGGCTGCACCGATGGGCTGAGGTCAACTGCTTGAAGTTCAACAAGGCCAAGTGCCGGGTCCTGCACCTGGGGTGCAATAACCCCAAGCAGAGCTACAGACTGGGAGAGGAATGGTTGGAAAGCTGTCAGGCGGAGAAGGACCTGGGAGTATTGGTGGATAGTCGGCTGAATATGAGCCAGCAGTGTGCTCAGGTGGCCAAGAAGGCCAACGGCATCCTGGCTTGCGTAAGAAGCAGTGTGGCCAGCAGATCTAGGGAAGTGATTGTCCCCCTGTACTCAGCTCTGGTGAGTCTGCACCTCGAGTACTGTGTTCAGTTTTGGGCCCCTTGCTAAAAGAAGGACATCAAGGTGCTTGAGCGAGTCCAGAGAAGGGCGACGAAGCTGGTGAGGGGCCTGGAGAACAAGTCCTACGAGGAGCGGCTGAGGGAGCTGGGCTTGTTCAGCCTGGAGAAAAAGAGTCTCAGGGGTGACCTTATTGCTCTCTACAGATACCTCAAAGGAGGCTGTAGTGAGGTGGGGGGTTGGTCTGTTCTCCCATGTGCCTGGTGACAGGATGAGGGGGAATGGGCTTAAGTTGCGCCAGGGGAGTTTTAGGTTGGATGTTAGGAAGAACTTCTTTACCGATAGGGTTATTAGACATTGGAACAGGCTGCCCAGGGAAGTGCCATCCATGGAAGTCACCATCCCTGGAAGTCTTTAAAAGACATTTAGATGTAGAGCTTAGGGATATGGTTTAGTGGGGACTGTTAGTATTAGGTCAGAGGTTGGACTCAATGATCTTGAGGTCTCTTCCAACCTAGAACTTCTGTGATTCTGTGTGAAATAAAAGATTACCACCACCACCACCACCCTATTTTCTCCTCAGTAACCTGTGCAAGCAACATGGGTTGTACTTTCTGTGAGGAATATATTACATTTTGCAGGATAAATGCCAAAGATAAAATTTCTGTCAACCACAGTAGCTGGGGGTGGTGGTTTGTATTCTATCCCCTATCTTTTTTTTTTCTTTCTTTCCTTTTCTTCAATTGATAAAACTCACATGTTGATGGAATCTCAAATTTAAACATTTGAGAGTTTGTCATTGTTAAAAGAAAACTCTCTCGCTTTCTTTGTGTGCTGTAAGGGATCATCTGAAGTCAGGGAGTGCTCCTTCAACTGGAAGAGTGAACAAATAGAGAGAGGAAAACAAATATATGCTAGGATATGTTTTACCTTTTGAAATTTTGACAACAGCAGCAGCAGACAGTTTGGGCTGACAGATATCCATGCAACCAGCAAAACTGTTCCAGAAGTTCCTTCTCACAGCATCTTCTGTCTTAGAACATTTCAGTGCTATTTGTTGGTAGTCAATGATAGATAGAAGGTCTCCCTTCCTGTCATGAGTGAAGCTGAAAAGACTACATCCAGATATATAACCATACCCCACGTGGAAGACCATCTTTTGTATGCTATGCAAGGGGAGTCTTTCATGACATCTAAAGGCAGTAGATTTATAATGGAGAAAAGCATTATTTTCTAGCACAGCAATCTGTAAAATTAATCTGCTTATTATGCTGCTCTCAGTTCCACATTGTTATTTCTCTCAATAAGGCTAAAAGCTTTGTAAATTTGAAGAAAGGATTTGGCAGGTATATGCATAAGATTAGCATCTGCTAACTGTTATCCAGGAACATATCACAAGAGAAAATATCACCACTCTATGTTTCAAGACACAAAACTGACTATCTTTGGAGGTCGGGGAGAATTTTCTTTATGCTATTACATAGTTACAGGGCATTATTGTAGTGGCTTTTGTATGAGGACTGGTCATGTATATTCAAAATGTGCAATTTTGATAAAGCATTCAAACAAACTGTTAACTTCACAAAATAAGCATTCCAATGAAGACTATTTTCCATTCTGTTAAGATTTGCTAAATTTGACAAGAAACCCCTGTACGTTGTATTTCTGGAGGATTTTATAACATATCAGAATACTTACACAGAAATTGAAGATGTGGTGGTGGTTTTACTCAGCTGGGCAGCTGAGCTCCACCGCAAATGCTCTCTCCTTCCCCATCCTCAAAGGGAAAGGGGGAAAAAATACAATGAAAAGGGTTCAAGGGTTGAGATAAGGACAGGGAGATCACCCACATCCTCCATGGGCTGCAGCGTGGAGATCTGCTCCATGTGGGACCTATGGGCTGCAGGGTGGAGATCTGCTCCACCAGGGGCCTCTCCAAGGATGCAGGGGAACTTCTGCTGTGTGCCTGGAGCACTTTCTGCCCTCCTTCTGCACTGACCTTGAGGGATGCAGGGCTGGTTCTCACTCCTCTCTCTCCCAGCTGCTGTTGTACAGCAGCTTATTTTTTTTCCCCCTTTATTAAATCTGCTTTCACAGAGGCTCAAACAACATTGCTTATTGGCTCAGCTCTGGTCAGCGGTGGGTGAAAATGGAACCAGGTGAAACTGGCCCTTATCGAACATGGGTCAGCTTCTGGACTCTTCTAACAGAGTCTACCATGCAGCCCCCTGCTACCAAAACCTTGCCACAGAAATCCAATGCAGAATATTTTCTGCAGATTATTTTGCTCCGACTACTGAATGTTCACACAAAGCTTTGGAGACAGGGTGGCCACACAGTGACTCTTTCAGAACAGATTACTTATTCTGTCCTTTTCAGGAGTATGTCTTCCTGCCTTTAAACCTGTTTATGTATATACCTCAAAATCTACTTGCATATCTGCATACCCTACAGTAAACACATCAGTGCAAGGACTGGTGTAGGTTTTGGCTTTACATGTCTGATTAAAGGCAGTAGGCTTTAGCTTAACATCAGGTTATCATTAGTATTTATAGCTTACTATTGTATGCTAATAACGTCTATCTTCTATCTTCTGCAGACCCCTAAAGAAAAGTGAGAAAGAGAAAAAGCCAGTAGGGGGAAAAACAGTACATTAGCATTTTTTCCTATTTTCTTGTCAGTTATGACTGAAGATTATTTCTGGTTTTGCCTATATCAGTATTTGTAATTATTTCAATTCCATACCTTGTTTGCTCTGTCTTTTGATACAGCTGGAAACAGACCATATCAAAAAGTATAGATTGGCTAACCCATTAAAGGAATCCTATGCTTGCTTGTAACAAGCTTTTTTCTTAGCAGATTTCTGCCCAAGTAGAGGACAGTGGAGGTCATATCCTTATAACTGATAACTGATATGCATATGATATAATTAATTACTGAAATGCACCCAGTAGCATGTATCCAGACACTTTATTGCTAATTTTTGAACTTGGTATTTTCTGTATCATATGTTCTTCATAAAATTACCTGGATACTAAATCGTAAATATATATCTTGAAGGATGAATGACTTCTAGGCTTGATACCTCTGATTTCTAGAAGTAGAAGACACTGAAGTTTTGCTGTGAAGAAAATTCAGCTTTTAAAATATTGATTTCCTCTTGAACTAAAACAAAACTGTCATATATTCTCATTTCTGACAGATACACAAATTTCTGAGGCTTTTGGAACTATCAAAATGTTTTATTTTGGTAGTGTCAAATTGTTTTGTTTTGCTGGTGTTGAAACGTTTCATTTAATTATGTCAAAATAGTTTCTTCTGTTAATGTGAAAACACCGTAGCATTATCTTAAATCTTCGGCATAAAATACTGCTTAAAATTTCATATACGTTCAACATAAAAAATTAATAAGTATATAACAAAAATCAATTAATCAAAATGGTGCAGTCAAAATGAAATGTTTTTACCTTATCAAAACAAAATGTTTTGACATTACTAAAATAAAACAAGACAGCTGAAGTGATTTGTTTTAGCTTTTTTCCAATGAAAATTTCATCAAAATTGACATATTCTCGAGGAACATTTTGACGCTGATGAAACAACATGTCACAATGAAACACTGTTCTATTTAAAATGTTTTTGCTGTCCTTCATTTTAGGAAGGGGAAAAAATGCATCCAAAGAGCTAGCCACAATGACACAGCAGATTTTGCTGCCAAAGTTTTACATGTGCCTGGAGGTACCAGCAAAGTATCTCTGGCTACATATGCTTTGACTTCTTCCAAAAATAACCCAATGGGTTTTCTAGGTTGTTCCTTAAATGAAGACGATTCTAAAAATCCTGCAAAGGTTTATCTTTCTCTGTTCTTTGCTACAGTGAAAGAGCACAAAAATAGCTGTAAGCATTTCATGCCATCTCTCTCTTGTCTTCTTTACTTTATGATTGGAGGTGATTTTCCCTCCTGCACACTTACCCTTCATGCCCCTTTCTTTCCTCATTTCCATGGTACAAAGGCTTGGGCACGCTCCCTTTTACCTTCTCCATGAGTATTCATAGTTCTAATTAAGTTAAATTCAGCTTGTCTGATTTGAGAATTCTTATCAGGAATACTTAACCTGTGCAAATAATATACATAGACTGAAGTATTCATTCTGAATGCTAATTAACTATCATACAAGACTTCATACATAATCAAATGACAAAACACACGAAAAGCCTTAAAGCAAAAAATAAAGAAAAAAGCTTAAAAAAGGTAACAAACAGAAATCCTATGCTGGCCAATAACCCTGAGCACCTTTCTTGATTTATGTTATGACACTGGCTCCTAATTTTAGCTGGGAAAAGAGTGAGCCTAGCCATTCCTCCACCTGGATGAAGTGATAAAAAAAAAAAAAAAAAAAAAAAAAAAAAAAAAAAAAAAAAGCTATGAGGGTCATTTAGCCTTCTTCATTTTCCAGGACCATATTTTTAAACAGAGTCTTGCAGAAAGTAAGTGATAATTAATTCTGTTTAGCTCTTTTTAGAGTGACTGCACTCCCAGCTATATTTTCACTTCAGTCTTTTTTTATCCTTTTAGAGCTTCTTGCCTTATAATATGTCTGTCTCAGGCCATAGCTCCTTCTTTTCATGGGCTAGTCCTAATATTCAGAGAGGGGTCCAGCCAGGCTGACTAAGACCCAAGGAGCAGGCTGCCATGAACCTGAAGATCACTGAGGAGACCCCTAGAACTTAGCCACCACCAACAACTTGCAGGGGCACTTTGAGTGTGGCAGTGTGATTCATCTTGCCAGACTTAAACGTGTATGTTGTATATGTCAAAACAGAGCCTTTTGTTCAGGTGATGCCTACAACAGGAAAAGAGAAATTTTGGAGCAGGAATGCAGACAGCCTGTTTCTCGTATCTGTGTATAAGTGAGCAAATCATGCACTCAAAGGCTTCTTTCTCTTCTGTGGTTATATGGGACCTTAGCACAAATGTCTTCGAGAATTATAGAATAAAATCTGAGAATGCTTTGGGTTGGAAGGGACCTTAAAGATCACCTAATTCCAATCACCCCTTGCAATGGACAGGAATACCTTCCACTAGACATGGTTGCGCAAAGCCGCATCCAAGCTGGCCTTGAACACCTCCAAGGATGGGGTACCCACAGCTTCTCTAGGCAACCCATGTCAGTGCCTCACCATCTTCAGGGTAAAGAATTTCTTACTAATGACTAATCTAAATCTACCCTCTTTCAGTTTAAAGCCACTCCCTCTTGCCCTATCACTATGCTCCCTAACAAAGAGTCCCTTCCCAGCTTTCTTGTAGCCCCCTTTAGGTACTGGAAAGCTGCTGTAAGGTCCCCTTGGTGCAACAACCCCAACTCTCTCATAGGAGAGGTGCTCCAGCCCCTTGATCGTCTTTGTGGCCCTTCTATGAACTTGCTCTTATACATTCGTGTCCTTCTTGTGATGAGGGTCCTGGAGCTGAAATAACAACTATAGATATCTACAGTGTTAATGTGTGAAATCAGTCAAGATAATTTCTTCATCAGGCTTACTAACTGGACCTATAATGATCCATGGACCTATATTTATCCACGCTGTGCCAAGCAACTTCAGTCACACCAGGATCAGGCATGAGCATGCCCAGGCTCTCAGTGTCCCCGTGCCTGAGGTCTTCTTTGAAAACAGGATGATGGATATGAAATGGATATGATGCATGTGAAAGGGCTGACACACAATGGGGCATGCCCAAATATGAAGTCAGAAAGTCAGTGATACAGTGTAACAGCTCTTTTGGACCCTCACAGACTTGTATATCCTGATGCATGAAAACTTGGAGCACCAAGAGTTACAAAGTACTTCAATCAACATGCCTAAAACACCCAAAGTCTTCTTCCTATGTACGTTTCTCATTATTGTCCCATTTCTTTTACTGTTAAGTAGGTCAATTGTTCCTCACTGTTAACGCTCCATCTAATTTCAGTGGCTCTGTACTGTAAAAATTCAATTTACAAATCTTTTGCTACTATCAACCTTATTTTTTTTCCTTCCAGAGTTTCCAGCTGTTTCTTCTTTATCCTTTCATCTTTTGATATGGTGAATTAGTGAATTAGTTTTTCCCTTCCATCATTTATATTGCTATTACAAATGCCTCAGGTTATGACCACATCCTTTTCACCTTCCAATCTTACCAGCATTTCTTTTGTCTAAATCTGTATTTTTTCCCTTTTTTAAAACCATTTCTTCTTTCTCGATCAAAGCATGGAAAAAAAAGGATTTTTGCAAGGCTACACAGGTCACTGTTATTTCCACAGCTTTGCAAGAGGGTCTGTAAAATGTATAATCCAATCTATATGGTCCAGATAGAACTTTCTGTGTTCTGTTACATCCTCCCCATCTTCGGGCACAAAGAATTTGTTGTCTTTTATGATATTCTTCCAACAACATAAAATTATTTTATTGTAATCCTCCAGTATACAGACATAATTGCCCATTACATCATGAGACAAAAGAATATGTCAAATTTTATTCTGATGTAAATTTTGGTTTTGATTTGTTCTGCTCTAAAGTGGCTTCTTCAGAGGTGAATTCTAAAAATCGTGGTAGGAATATACTATGGGAAGACCTACCATCACATTTTGAGCAGGGACTGCTTGGCTTTATGTTCAGTTTTCATTGCTGTATGTATTTCTAATTTTGCACCTAGAAATAATCCTTCCTTCTGTCTTCCTTTCCACCCTTAGCTCAGTAAATGTTCTAATATGTAATGGTTTTAATCACGGAGAAATGTACATAATTAAGTGTGAAGTGGAAACATACAATATTACTATGTATGAATGCTGATATATTAAGAGCAACTGGACAAAGCCTACAAAAATATTGACTGATAGAAATATGGATGAGAAGACTTTGACTGATGGCTATATGTGAGTGACTAATATATGGACGCATTAAAGGGATTAACTGTAAGTACAGATGGATGAGATGAATCAACAGACAAATGGATTGAAAAATGGACTGTAGCTGTACTGAAGGCAAAGACAGATAAATAAAGGAGTATTTGAGAGAAAAGGAGTGAGTGCAAGCATCCTTGTGGAATTTGTTCTGCTAAAATGATCCCTGTTGGATCTCTTTGGAAATCTGCTAGTTAGCAGTGAAATTGGTTTCACTTCACAGAGGTGTGAGGAAGATAAGAATAACCTTTGAATAGTAGAGGGAATCAGAATTTAGAAATGAAAGCACAGAAAGGTCTTAATGAAAGGAACACTAGGAAAGGATTACATCTTAGCAGAAGACTTAAGGACATAATGAAGAAAAAATTTAGAATAAAATAATAAAGTTTCACATAAAATGGGATTCCCTTTTTTTTTTTTTTTCACGGTCACATGTTACTGGCATTGAAAATTGTCAAGAAACTGTGCCTTCTGTTTATAAAGGTGCTGCAGTAATCTGTCTGTAGTAACACCAAGGGTGCAAGAGATAATATGCTCTTATCCACCTTGATGCTAGCACTTGCAGCTAACAGTTTCAATTAACAGAACTATATAGCTCAGGAAGCTGAAATTTAAACAGCTTCTCCTCTAAGTCTCTGCTTTAAATCTCCGTGGTGTCATAGTATTGTAACACTACATGTATTGGTTTATCATGTTTTGTTTTTCAATATGCATTTCTTCTCTGTGCACACAAATTGCGCAAATATTTGCAAGAATTTAGCATCCTAGGTCACAAATCCTGAATATCTCCTACTCAAGTCAATCACATGAAATAACCAGAAGTTACCACTCCTTAGAAACAGTAGCCTTCCCTGTGTAGGACCCTGCTTGTAGCTCTTTAGCAATCCACTTATTTATGCTACAGATAAAGTACAACTTCAGCATTTAGTAGCCAGTGACTGGTCAAAGTCATTCTGCACAGAATTTTTCATAAAGCTCAGAGTAACTATTATAAAACCAAAATAGTTTTACATATTTAATCCAAGTATGTGACTTTTCTATTGCAGTGGATGTAGTCTTTGACCAGTATTTACCAAAAGACAGATGTATATGGGGTTGGCTATGCCAACTCACAGTAACAGAAGTTAAAGGGCAAGCTTCCTTCTACACAGAAGAGAAAGAAGACCTTTGAGGGAATAAATATACAATGGCAGAAATAACATTTTTCAGCTGACTTTGCTGAATTTATTCTGTTACTGTCAGACAATGTTTGAGGCTATTAATTTTAACATCATTTTAACATCTGGTTAAATGTGAGAAGCAACACTGCAGAAATGAACCATGGTACTTCCCATTCTGTGTTCTCAGTATGTCTTCTGAGTCATTTCTGATTAGCTTGCTGGAAACATTATATTGTCAACAATGCAGAGAAAGCCAGCTGAGTTATCTTTTTGTCTTCTGAGCAGTGCAGCATCAATAATGACCAGCTGACTTCTGATTCTTCTCTATTTTTCACTGCAGTAGGGAGGTGGTGTGCTTTTCCTGCACTTGTCAAGATTACATTTCTAACAGGATGAAAAAATTAACTTTGAGCTGCAAACCAAAGCATCAAATTCACTGAGAAAGTATCCAGATAAAATGCTGTGCCATAGCCTCGCTTTTTGGCTTTAACTACAAAGAAGGGGAAAAAAAAAATTAAATATATTTTTTTAGGTCATATATTAAATGTAATTTTACTGATGTTCCTGTGATTGCTGTGGCTACAGATATCTTTTTCTTCTTCACAAGTCAAAAACATCAAAGCTCTTAGCTTTGGCATCTGTTCCTTCATTGAAAATACCTTGTTCTCTTCCTCAAAAAAAAAAACAACTTATTTTCATCAACATAGTTTCTCTTCTTTGCCTCTATTCTGCTATGAATGGACTTCTTCCCATCTTGGAAGAATAATTAGAATCTCATATTCCCAAATATTTATGTCCACCATTTATTTACAGTCATACCGTAATTCATAAGAACAAATCTGTTAACCACAAAGTTGTCTGTATTTACAAGATTATTTCTGTTACATATAAAAAGCTATCAGACATTAATAATTGCCCCCACAGAGCTGACTCTTAAACTGTCAACTAAAATATCACTGAAAATTATCAAAAATACTTTTAGTTTTTATGGAATTATGATGTTGTTGAGTTTTGAGATTTTACTGTAAAACTCAAAACCAAAATATTTCCATTTCACATTGGATTCCCTTTTCCACAGAGAATATGTTGTTGAGGAGTCTTTAGTTCCTTTCTGTCCCCTAGTTGGACTATTTTTTCTTATTAATGTGGTCTTCCCTTTTGCCAGAAGAATTTGTCCATAATTTACTATGCCATTTATCACACATTTATCTTAAACCTAAATGAAGATTTATAATAATTTTTATTTTCCTTCTCAAAATTTATAATTATATAATTATAATTTAAAAAATTATAATATTTTTTATTTTCCTTCTCAAAATTTACTTATTGATTTTTAACAAGATTTAGTATTTTCTTCAGGGATCAGACAGCAAACATACACATACATGTATATAAACAATACTAAAAGAACATCACCCAATCAAAAATCTGCTTTCCTTAGATATTTCAAAGACTACTTTTCAGGGGAAAATTAAGATAATTTCAAATTTTTCAGTCTTCCTGAAAATGTCAGTGCCTGCCCAGCCTGGTTTTATCTGAATAACACTTAGAGCTGAATGCCATCAAAGTGATTGCCAAGACTGGCAGAAGCAATGGTGGCATCTGGTCAACCTCTGGTTTTAAAAATGAATGAGTAGTGGAATAATTACACTTTATTGTACCTGCTAATTTCTCCTGGAAAATGCCTTAATAAATTGATTGCATGTTTCAAGCAAACCTGTAATGAGAGGATTATTTACAAAGGCCACGCAGAAGCTGCTATTAAAAAGCAATCAGAAAGAGAGAGAGAAACAATGACAGGAGGGCTCAGTGGGGAAACCTTAATAGTGGGGGGTTTAGTATTTGGTTTGTATTATCTTGCTGACATTTTAATTAAAATGTATTTCTCTCATTTCCTTACTGTCTCACACTTTATCTGAATTAACTTTCACACTTTGTTAAGGAGGAAGACATTTTCTTTATGCACCAGGACGAGGCAGTGCCAGTTGCTTCACTATCATTTTTCAGACCTGAGCCTGTAAAATCTATATTTTCAAACATGGATTCTGTTGACATTGAATTTGAGATTGCTGGGTGAAGGGTTTTCCTTGGGCATCTGCAAGCAGAAGGGTCCAACAAAGGAGTAGACTTATTGCTTGTCAAATGGCTCCTGCAATCCTGAAAGAAATGGAGGCTTTAGCCAGACCTTTGCAGACACTGAGTTGAGACTATTAGTTGATAGCATGGAGAAGACAACCAAATTATTCAAGCCTGATCTATTTTAAATGTTGAGATTTTCAAATGGTGACTGAAATAGACTTTACACTAAATAAAAATGACACATTATTCCAAATTACCCTCTCTCCCCCTTCCAAATTGTAAATAGGTTTGAAAAAAAAAATAAAATAACAAGTTGGACGATTCGAAGTGTAAAAAAAGAGATTAAATAAAGATATATAATTAGCTATAATTAATTAGCATATGTTTGCACTGGCCCCAATAAACTCAAGTACTACATAATTGTCATAGGGGAAGGAGCTCTAAATTATTAAGATAACTGGGTTTAGGATAGTGTTACCAGCATCTGAAGAACTTAAAATTCAAGGAGGGAGAAGTATACAGGATATGAGTAATGTTCCCAGAAGAAGACAGCAGAAGGACTGGAGCCTGAACCCTGTGTGGATGCCAGACAGGCTCGAAGCCACTTCCCTGGGCAGTGATCTCACTTCTTTCCCCTGCAGTACTGCCACCAGATGGGCAATGATAGCTTACCCTTGGCCTACATGTAGAACTAGCATAAAGGATTTCTTGAATTCTTCCCAATTTGTATTTGTAGGGCTCACTAAGGAAATTCTTATAAAACATTTTTGCTTTTGTTTGAAAATAGTTGGAGGAGGGCTTCAGGGGTCAAAACAAGAGGGTTTTAACAGTGAAGTGATGACGCAGCATCTCATGGGAGTTGCAGATCAGTTGTGTCCTTTTCATGTACATGCGTAAGACTGACAGGGCAGATGCTTACTCTGGTAGGACACCATAATGAGAAACTGCCACTTCTTCGCTCAAGGAAAAAGACAGCAGACTATCATAGGAAATATGCACAACCACCTGCTCCACTCACAAGGCTGAGAGGGACCGTGAGGCCCCCAGATATTCTGGGGGACATGACAACTTTCCTGTACATAGTTGGCCAGTCTGTGTTAGGATCTCTCTCAAGATAAATGGTAAGGTGACAATATCTGAATCATTTAAAAAGAGGCTGCGTATAGTACACTGTCACCACCAAGACCATTATCAGTCCAGCACTTTTTTTCTTATCCATTTCTAAGTTGATGTCACACTGTTTGTGATGTTAAAAATAAAACAAAGCAAAACAAAACAAAACAAAACAAAAGTAGACTATAAAGCCCATAAAGTGAAAGCAAAAGAGTTGCTGTATGTAATGAGACCATTACTCATAAAACTCATTCTGTGTGTAGCATCCTTCAAACTAACTGTTGTCTAAAATGATTCAGGATTAAAAATTGAGAGACAGCAGCGAGTATAACATATAGGTTACTTTAAAACAGTATATAAATTGAAAAATTAACACATCTTTCCCCTATGAGTCTAATAAGAGACTGAAGAAAATGAGAAAGAAAACAGAAGGATGATGAAGCACAGCCCTAGCAGAGACTCAAAGTATGATAAAGACACAGCAATGTGAAGAGAGACAGGACCTTCTTCCAGGTAGCAGGAACTACAGAGAAAGAGCTCGCATTGAGAGCAGCAAGCCAGGAACAGACAGTGGTAAAAATAAGGATGGAGAAGCCCTGGAGGGCTGCTGCAGCAGATCATTGGAGGACAGGTGTGTGTGGAGACTGTCAGCAGACAATAGTGTTGTTTCCCAAGCCTAAGCTCCTTCTGCAGTGCCAGGTCTGAGTTATAGCAGCAAACCTGCCAGCTATTCAGAGCTGCAGTAGCATCAAAGCCATCTGCAATCTTTCAGCAGCAGTTTGATAGACTATGGGTGGATGAAGTCTTGAGATATTAGAGTCTTGGCAACTAAATAAAATTGGAGGTTGAACTCAATGAAGATGACCCTCTCTGGCTCTTTTGATGCAGCTTTTTCCTCCAGTATACCTGCAAGCATATTTCCTGGCTACTTTCTTTTTTTGTTGTTGTTGCTGTTGTTCTTTAAGGTGAAAACAAATTTCACTCCAAGGCAAATGTCACTCCCACTTGCATGAGTTCCCTTATCACCAACAGCAATTTTTCCAACAACCTATAAATCCTCAGAGGAACTAAATGTGACAAAACCTTATATCTGGCAGTTTTCTTACAAAATGCACAGGCTTCTGGCAACTAATATAGTAGGAAATGATTATCATCGTTACACTGCTTAGTTTTATGGTATGTTAAACTACTGATATACTGATTCAAGAAAAATGCCCTCAGTGTATATTTGCATGCTGAGGCATTCTTTGATTTACAGAAAAGCTGATTGTACCAAGGATCTGCAGTACTGTAAAATAAGCTCTAATCTTTACTCATATTAGAATCTGTCTATCTACTTCTTTACTGTAGTATCTAGGCATCTTTTATCATACCAAATGTGTAGCAATTTTTCAAATACGCATGACCTGTATCACTCCACACACAATATTGTATATAAGCCTAATAATCACTGTGCAACTTCCCTTCTCCCTAAAACTGGGAGGGATGGATTGCAGGATATTAAACTGAATCATTGTAAGTCCACACTACTGCATGACACTTCACATGAAAATACATTTAGTGGTCAGTGCAGTTTGCTGAACACTGATACAATCTTCTGGTCTTAGAAAATGTAATTTTGACTTCTGGGGAGCTTCATTCATTCCCAGGTAGTTTCAGGAGCAGAGGAAAAGTACTTAATTAGTCCACAAAGATGACAAAGGTTTGACTATCTGGGACTAGATTTTCTACTGAAAATGCCCCAGATGGCTTCTAAGCACCAAATAACATCATTGTCCAGACAGGCCACTGATTCTAGCCTAACAACAAATAAACAGTAGGGTCATGAAGGGGGTTAAGAAATGCAAATATCCCCCTTTAGACACATTGCCTCCATTAGTAGTGGCAGAAACACAAGATTTCAGGTTTCCAGGTTTTTGAGTTTTCGGGTAATACTGACATTTCAAGATTTCACCTGAAACCCTCTCAAAATGGTCAAATGTGACAGCTCCCCACCATCCCCCAGATTCAGAGTTGTCTGCAGCCAAAGATCTACATGTGACAGATCTAAGCTGCTGCTTCTTTTCTAAAAAACAACAATAACAACAGCTACAACAAAAATCCTTGTATTCTAGAAAATTGCATTTTTCTGATGCAACTTGATTTTGTTTGCTAAATTGTTTTCAGTGATTTCCTCTGGCTGTCTGCCATCCCCTGTTAGACAGTGAGCACCAATGTTAATGGCTTGTTTCGGACACCTCTGAGGGAGACAGCAATCACCTCATACGGTTCACTGAGTGCTCTCTTCATGTGCAGCAAGTAGTATCTTGCCAATTGCAAAGCCCTGGCAGTGATGGACCATCACACAACTTTTCCTCTTGTCCTCCTGCCAGCCTGCATGTCTGTGCTGACTTGGCATGTTGTGCTATCCTTAGGATTTACACTGAGTGCTCCTTTTTAAAAAGGGAGATGATAAAAAAGAGGCTGCCAAGTAGTGTGGAAACACAATTTAGGGCACTTCTACAAGTGAGACAGTGCAGAGGTGTGTTCTCAGCCCAGACCTCTTGAGCCAAAGTAGACCTTTAGCAGATTCCTTACCTCCTTCCTTGCACCTCTACAAACATCAAAACAGGCTAAGCTGCAATTCCCTTCTCCAAATAAATAAATAAATAAATAAATAAATAAATAAATAAATAAATAAATTGGATTAGCCATTAAGGTATGTTGGAGGGATACAAAATGCACTAATAGAGGTATAGGAGCCCACCCAAAATTACTCCACTGTCTTATTTGTGATATGGAAAGTTTCAAACATTTTCGTCCACATTCATAACTAGCAAATTCAAATAACCGTCTTCTCTCTCTTCAGTATCTTATAACTTTACAAAACAATCTTAAATCCTGCTAGGTATGTATGTATTTCAGTCTGAGAGTGTGTGTGAGTGCAGGCTATTTCTTTGTAAAATAAAAACAGGTGTATACTTGCAAGTATATGTACAGATACATTGATCCAGATGTGTCCACGTCTTTTTTATAGCTTGTTTGTATACATACATGTCCAAGCAGAATCATATCTATCCACAAAGGCTAGATTATCAAAGTGACCAACAGCTCAGGGTTACCTTCATTTGTAACCCTTTTTAAAGTACCTGGAATTTCTAGTCAATGATCCTTTGAAAATCTACCCCTTTTCTGATTTCTTAAGGCTGGCATTCAAACAGATAAAACCAGGATCAATAGGTCTTTTGTACAATGAATATTTATTCAAAAGCACACATAAGCAGCACAATGTTTATGTGTGTTGATCAATGTGCTAGTATATACATGTATGAATACCGTTGTGTGTCTATGATTTCGATCATGTAATGACATGGTCTTTTAACTGAAATCTTGAAAGCTCAGGAGAAAGATGGATGCATTTTATTTTACCATTTTAATGGAAAAAATGGTTGTGACTTAAGGGGCACACAGCACAACAGAGAAAGCTCTTGACATACAGTTCAAACCTCCATCATTTTACAGCTGTCTGTGACTTTATAGTACAGCTAAATGGACATGTAAATGAAATGTAAATGAAATGATTAATAATTTCAGTTGCAAGTTTACATCAGCATAGAGGAAATACACAGAAATTCCTGGATTTGAAATGCTCAGGAAACCAACTTTTTTAAAGCTGTTTAACTTGCTGCAGAGTCAACACCACCCAACAGTTATGGCTACCCATAAGAAGATAACATTGGACCATTTAGGAGCTGTTTTATTGTGATTTTTTTTTCTATTTCCATTTACCCATATTAACAGTTGCTCCTTTAGGGACACCTGCAAGTTCTCTCTTTTGTGATAATGCATGGGCATGTGTGGCTTTGAGAGCTATTTATGCGATATTTCCATTAACAAGCTGTAATTAAACCATCTAATTAAAAAAGCAGTAATCTATTTAACAGGTTTTTTGTTTTTTTGTTTTTTTTTTTTTAAAGAAAGCCTAGCAGAACGGTGATTAAGTTCCTCTGTTAGATGAGCATTATGGCTTTTCATAAGGCTCTTAATTATTCAACACAAAATGTTAAATAAATTAAATTAAAGGCATAATTTTATTTTTCTGGGAAAAAAATAAAAAAATAAAAGAAAGAAAAGAAACAACAAAACACACTAGAGTAAAAAGCTGTTCCAATATGTCCATTAATACAGTAGGGATTATTTTTAATGTGTTGTGCATTTTGGCCTAGACAAAAGCTGATTAGAGATGTAAAATACAGTGAATAAAATCTTGCACTTACTAAACAGGGAACTAACTGTACTTTTATCCCCAAGATGTACTGGAGCATAGGAATGGCCCTTCTGGGCCAGAGTGGCAGTCCCCCAGCCCAGCAGTCTGCTCACAGTCTGCTGGGACACAAGGAGAGGCTGTCCAGGGAGAGTGCACAGCCATGGCCTCTTCCCTTTCTCTTTCCCTTACATTTCCTCAGCATTTACCTTTGTTGGGGCAGGATTCCCTTTAGCATCCATTTAGAGATTTGTTGTCTGGGAATTCATCTATTCCCATTTGGAGCCTGCTGATACTGTTTGCTTCTGGAACCTGCTGGGCCAGCAGCTGCCAGAAGTCCCCTAGCCACTGTGTGGAGAGGTGCTTTCTTTCACTGTTTTAAACTGTTGTCCTCCTAGTTTTTGTCAAGTGTTCTGTAGTTCTATTGTTGGAGGATTTATTGAATAACAAGTCCACATTTACCTTATCTGTGATCTGCATTTTATCATAACTCTATCAGAAATACTCATTTTCTTTTGCCTCTGAAATGAGATTCTGTTATGCGCTAATATCAGCCATACAATTCCCACCTCCATGCCTTGTATTCAAACTGAAAGACATTGAGAAGGCCAAAACTTCTACCCACTGTAAAAAAAAAAAAAAAAAAAAAAAAAAAAAAAATTCTTTAATGTGTTTGCTCAAGTACAAAGCTCTAGGAACCATGCTCAGATCATTTCCATCTATGTATTCAAGTGAATATCCTAGAAATATAAAGTTACAGTAGACAAAAGAGAGGCGTCAGGTTACACAATTGCAGACACAAACAAGAGAAACCTGCCAACTACACTGGACATCAGGTAACTGAAAATAAATTCTGACTGGCTTTTAGGATTTGTCAGAGACCCTGGAGCTAATGTTGCTAGCTATTAAAAACAAAACCAAACAAAGCAAAACAAAACAAAGAAAAACTTTTATAACTGTTATAATTTATTTCAACGGTCTCACATTGACTTCTGAGCATTACTACTAAAGCTGATAGCACTGTTTAGGATGAAGATAGTAGAATTCTTCCCAGTAAAATTCCATGCCAAAGAGAGCGTATTTTCAGTTTTCAGTTACTTTCTCTAAGCATGATCACTTTCATCAGTGCTTCTCAGGCTGATCATCTCCAGCCTCATTCACTCACTTTCACTAAGACAAAAGTTTCTGAGGCCAAAAGTCCATCAGCAAAAATAAGGTGCTACTTCCAGGAAGGAAATTATGTCTTTTGCTCAGTCTAAAAAATAAATAAATAAATAAGTAAACAAACAAACAAACAAACATGTACTTTACTAAGATACTTCAGTACCTCTGCTTTTTTATTTTTGCAAAGTTTAACAGGAATTAATTGTCTTACAGGAAAAATGCCTGCCTAAATCTCTCAGGCTGGTCATACTCAATACTGACATTGTGGAGCTCGGTGTTTTAATTTGCACAGGCTCTTAAACTCCTTGTGTGTTTGAAGGGCCCCTTGTGCTGCACCCAGTCACATGCTGCCTGGGGCTCTGGGAGCTGTGGTTAAGATGGAGTTTTTTGCCTGATGCAAGGCGCAGTACTGCAGCAGACCCAGGGGCTGAGAGGAATTGGTTTCTCTCACCATTTTCAGTCTGCCTCTGCATTTTACACACAAGTAGCATGGAAGAAAAAGAGAGATCAGCCTACTCAGAATGCAGATGGGAGAGGAAAGACAGAAAATGAAGAAAGAGGAACTACAAAGGGGATTTTCAGAAACAAAGAACAACCCCAGAGATCAAGTATATTTATGCGCCTCCTTGGTTTGGACCCATAGCTTTTGCAGTGTTAGGGTTTGCCTCACCAAACCCCAACAAGAACAAACAAATTAGGCCAAAGAAGGGTGTTTGCTGTTTAATTTGAGCACAAAGTAGCGATATGTAAAATGAATTTCTGTATACTTAATCTTAGCCAAATGGGGCTGTCAGATGTTTTTTTCTCTAACCTGCCTCAGCACTTTATAGCACAACGAAAATGTTCCCAGAGTGTAAAGCACAAGCAAGTGGAAAAAAAATATAAAAACACCAAGAATGCAAATATTTATCATTTTCTTTCTCATTAGCATCCCTTGCTTAAAAAACAGAACATGCTGCTTGTGCCTCCTTCATCTCCGTAAAGGTCTGGCTCCCCTCTCGCTTTTCCTACAGGCATTAGATATTTGAGGCCATTGTGCAGGCTATTCCAGTGCTCAAGGGGAGTATGACAGGGTGCCAGGGTTGCCCTGTGACACTCACCCAGACTTCCAGAAGCTGGCACTTGCCTTACCCTGCAGCAGGAAATTGGGTTGTGGTTCAAGCCACATGCTCCCACTTGGTTTCAGGAATATTGGCCAGGCAAGCAAGAAGATGGTAGTACCCCAGGCTCTTGAGTGGTCCTTCAGTACCAGCTAAAGCACACACACACATAAAAAAAGATTCTTAGGTGCAGCTCAAACTGAGGAATCCAGTTCAGTCAGTTTTCACTGCTGACCTTACACAGGAGATTGGGATGAAGGATGCAAATGCAGTTCTTGACAGGTTCCTATTCTTCATTACAAAACAAGAGTAACATTTATATAGGACTGATCTACTCACTTAGGCATAAATTCACTTTTCCCAGTATGAACTTTCTGACACCAAGTGAATGGCAGGGTGGTTTCCAGTTCAGCCTGGGTCTTTATCCATATTGATCCCTCTGGAGAGAGACCTTCTCCCACACAGGGGGATCTCACATCTTCCGTATGAACTGAACCATGGAAGCCACATCCAAAACATCACAATTGTTTTCTCTATGCATTTGCCCCTCCAGAGAAATAAGCTTGGAGTGAAATGCAGAAGATATTGCTGACCCAGCAATGTCCTATGTTCTGCTGCCAGACAACACTGAAGAGAACACAGCAGAGAGTGAAGCGTAGAATAGCTTAGGTTGGAAGGGACCATAAAAGACTAACTAGTTACAACCCCCTTGACATGGGCAGGGACACCTCCCACCAGACCAGGTTGCTCAAAGCCGCATCCAACCAGGCCTTGAACACCTCCATGGATGGGGCATCCACAGCTTCTCCAGGCAACCTGTGCCAGCACCTCACCACCCTTGAGTATGGAATTTCCTCCTAACATCTAATCTAAACCTCCCTTCTTTTACTTTAAAACCATTTCCCCTTTTCCTACCATTCTCTGCCTTTCTTAGATTGCACTCTCCATCTTTTTTATAAGCTCTCTTGAAGTATTGAGAGGCCATAATGAAGTTTCCCTGGAGTCTTCTCTTCTCCAGACTGGAGCTTCCCCAGCTCTCTCAGCCTTTCTTCATATGAGAGGTGTTCCAGGACTCTCATAATCCTCGTGTCTCTCCTCTGGACCCACTCTAACAGGTCCAGAACAAAAAAAGGCCTGTGTTTGGATGGTAAAAGAAAAACAAAAACACACACACACAAAAAAACAAACAAACAAACAAACAAACAAACAAACAAACAAAAAACAGAAATGTAGTTCACATGTTCCTTATTCTCTCTCTCTTTTTTTTTTTTTTTTTCTTTTTTTTTTTTCTGTGGGAAGACAAGAAGACAATCTTGTTCCAGTTTCCTGGGTCATCACAAGTGAGCACCAAAAAGCCTGATCTAGACTAGTGAATCATAATGCAAGAGTATCAGCTATATTGAGTTTTGCTAAATATCTCAAGGACAAGAATACATTGTACCTCCCCATGTCACAGAAGGATTCATACAGCTCATGTACTTAGGAATCTGCTCTCAGAAATTGTTGTCAAAAGCAATTGTTGTGTTACTATACTTGTCCAAGTCCCATTATAAGACTCATTTCCATTGTGGTATTACCTCCTTTAGCATTACTGGGAGAATCTTAAAAGATAATGGCCTACTTCTCAACTTGTGATGGTTTCACACTGTTGACTTCAATTAAGTTATTGAGGTTTGAACTGATGTGATGTGGGGTTAAGGCAAAACTACTCCCCTACAAAAACATTTAGACACAGTACAATGAAAGAAATTGAGGTTAAACACCAGGAAATAACCTTATAACAATAAAAAGACTGTATAGGAACAGATTGCCTGAGGAAGTTATGGAATATCCAACAGTAGAGACTTTAAAGCACACATTAGCTAACATTTTCCAAGCATAAGATAGATGAGATTCTGCATTGGGGCAGGAGCAACTGTATTCCTGAGGTCCTTTCCAGACACGTTTTCTGTAATTACTCACTTTGTGTTAACCATATTTAACTAAGTTGGATAACAACTTTGGCAATAAGTCAAATATCATATCTGACATTTGAAATTGATGGACTGCTTTACTCTCCTTAACTCCTCCTGCACCGTTTCCTCAGCCTAAATCTCACAGACCTGTATACAAATCTGATTAATTAAATTCTTCCAAGGATCCCAAGGAGTTATCCTTTTAAGACCCAGCAGTGTAGCGTTTGACTTACTTTGTGAAACTTCCATTTTTTTAGTAGCAGGCAATGAAAATATGTCATCAGAGTCTCACATCAAAGAGAATATTGAGGGAGAAAATGTCCACACCACCAGCTGGTTCTTTCCAAATCTCATTCATATACTCCGTATGTGAGTGCTTGGGGGAAAAAAGAAAGTACAAGGAAGGAAGTTTTAGACGGAAGCTGAAAGTTACATAAATCTGGAAGAAAGATGAGAAATAATGAAGCTTTTAATGCTGCCAAAGTCAGGAAACCTCATAGAAGGCAGAGATGAGTTTGGAAGTTGTAATTATATCACTGTGTTGCTGAATATGAATTCTTCCTTTTCAAATACGTTGGTATTAAAATGTACAGGAAATGGGAAATGAAACAAATTGCATACAGAAGGTGAAGCAGGTTTGTCAAGTTTCTTTGTGCAAAAATGTGAAATAGAAAATGAGAAAAGATTTGACAGTGGGGAGGGGAGGGGAGGGGAGGGGAGGGGAGGGGAGGGGAGGGGAAGCTACAATAGAAATAAAACATAAGTTGTAGAGAAAGACTTCCTTCCTTCCTTCCTTCCTTCCTTCCTTCCTTCCTTCCTTCCTTCCTTCCTTCCTTCCTTCCTTCCTTCCTTCCTCCCTTCCTCCCTTCCTCCCTTCCTTCCTCCCTCCCTTCCTTCCCTCTCTCCCTCCCTTCCTTCCTTCCCTCTCTCCCTCCCTCCCTTCCTTCCCTCTCTCCCTCCCTCCCTTCCTTCCTTTCCTCCCTCCCTCCCTCCCTTCCTTTCCTCCCTCCCTACCTTCCTTCCAGTTCCTTTATATTGTTACTGAAAGAATAATTTTTTACATTGGTAGCTCACAGCGTATAGTAACTGCATGCATGCATGCATGGTTTCTGACCATTAGTTTACAACACTATTGTTTTTGAAGACAGATTTCAAGCTAGCTTATTAAATGCACATGTTGTTGTTGGCATTATTTATTCAAAGGAAATTAAACCTTATATCTGAATTTCAACTAATTCTTTACAACAACAACAACAAAAGATACAAATTGATCCAATTCTGCTCCTAGAACGTCTGGACAAATCCAAATGCACATTGCTATTGCAGATTTAAACTAACTGAAAGCTCTTGACATGAAATGGGAACAAACAACATTTTGTTTCCATAGAGGGGATAGAGAAACAAGACATTTGTGCATTACAAGATGTTTTCAGTCCTACCTGGAGCCTTGACAGAAAGGTGCACTGAAGACTGAGAGTTCTGCTTGTCTAGGGAAGGGAGCTGGGGGAAGAAAAGAGAGAGAAAAAGACAAGGACTCTTTTGGGGAAGAAAAGAAGAAAGACTGTCAAGCCTGCATACCGATTCATTTTTTGAAGAGCACTGCTTTTGCAAAGAAGTAGATGTATAACTCTAGGGAAAGTATACAAAGGTGCAGGAATCAGAGCAGTGTCTTTTTCCTTCTTATTTTCTCTGAGCTGTCACAATAGAATTTTATATCTGGACTCTGATAAATGAAAAATCCATTTCTCCTTGGATTAATGACACAGAAAACACTTTGGCTTGGTACCTAAATCTAAATAGGACTCTATTCCATATGTACTCAGGAAGTAGGAATAATCAGAACAACAGTAGCAAAGCTAATAACCACCAGACCACACCAATGCCTTTGCCTATGCGAGATCTCCATTACCGATTCTTCTGCCATTGCTTTTCTTGGATTTGGGATATTGTAGAGAACTGCAAAACCATCTTAATTTGCTTATTTTGGAGGTGCTACATGTTTCATAAGCAGATGACGTCTGAAGCAGGGAAGCTTTCAGGGCAAGAATAATTCTTCTGCAATGTCTGCACGGGGTCTGGCACAGTGGGTCCACAGCCCAATTAGATCGCTTGCAGATACAGGAATACTGCACCAAGTGATAAGTAGGATGTGTGAGTGACACCCACAATATTCTTCAAATGCAGATTGATCGCTAAGTTTCATTAGTGTTAATGGTTGCTGCCTACAGAGAACGATTTATACCCTTAAGCCAAAAAAATCTTTTAGTTAGATCACGGAACAGTAATAATGTAGAAATGTACCGAAGTAAAATACAATAGCACATACGTGACCCACGTGTGTTTTCAGTCACAAACTGCCTGTGCTTTTTCAACATAAAATGACAGTTGTCTCTGCAGATGACAGAAATGAAAGAAAAAAAAATATATGAAAAAGCCTGATACACAGAATGCAAAAAATCATAATACTTGCCTATCTTCATACTGCAAAATCACATCGTGTCACATTCCAGCATTTCTTCTGGGTCCATAGCTGAGCAATTTTTGTCTATATTCAGCTACCGCAGCTGCAACAGAAGGATACCTGTGATTTGAACCTCAGCTTTTGTCATAGATGAGAAATATGTAGCTAATAACCCATTTACTTAAAAACATACATGGTAGGTAACAGAAGGGTCAGCATATTTTTCTTCTATCACCTGGCCAAGGGATTCCAACACATTGTCATAAAATTGTCATTTTATTCTGTTGACTATAGAAAAGTGGTAAAAAAATGTCCATTGAAAACATTCCTTATAATCTTAATGAAGTATGGGGAGATAACAAAGACTGCACCCTTATCAGAATAATACAATTAAGCAAATTCGACCTGCAGCAGAACATTATTTTGCATTTTGAATTATTTTTAAACAGCTTCCTCTCCTGCCTAAGGTATTAGTTGATAAGTAAATGGTCATTCCACATGGTATCATGAAAATAACAACAGAGTGAGTACTGGAAAAGTTTTAGACCTCTTCATTTTGTGCCAGAAAATTGGTTCCTGTCTTTGACAACTTAGTGGCCTTAGAGAGGTGTATTTTCCACAGCCAGCCAACACATCCACCTTAAATTGTCAGTTCTTTAGGAGGCCCCATTGCCTTCAGTAAACATAAAATGTGTTTCTGAAAGGTCTGTATTGATTTTTCATTGCATTGGAACTGAAGTGACTCATTGCTTGTAAAATTTTGATTAGTCAGACTTATTTTTTAATAATGGTAGGCATACATGCATCTTTCCTGATTTTTTTTTAATAAAATCATGTAGGAAGACACCCTGAAAGTTAGCTAAATGGGACTAGTATAAAACTGGAACATCAGCATCTTCCTGCATAAATTTACAAGCACTGATTCCAAAAGGTTAACAATACGGCAGATGGATATCAAGATGTATCAACTCAGAAAAGTGAAGAACTCAAGGTTTGGTTCCAAAACCACTTATAAGTTTGAGCATTTCCCCAGTCCTCTTGAGCAGGCTTTCTTGACTCATGAAAACCACCTGCTGCTTCAGTTCAAGCCAAAACCAGCCCAAGAACGGCACTTACATGTCTTCTGCGCTTCATCTCATTGAGAATGTGAAAGCATGAAAGCAAAGGCAAAGATGCACAAGTGTGAGCTCCCCATTTAAACTAATAAATGTCAGCCTCTGGAAAAAAAAAAAAAAAAAGTTAATCTAGTGTCCTATTCTGAGTTAAGGTCTAGTGTTTTCAGTACTCATTTTATGGTGAGATTCTTTCACTTGGAGAAACACTTTTGTATACCAGGAAAAATGCATTTTCTAGATTCTCAGTGCAGAAGCTGTTCCTGCATCCACATACCTAGGATTTCACACTGTGCAACTTTTCTTCCTGCGGATGCTCTCTTTTCATATGGACAGCCTGAAGCAAATGCAGAAAGCTAGAAAAAAAATGTTGAAACTAAAGAAAAAAAATATTTTTCTGATTTTCCTGTACTTTTAGTGTATTATATTGCTATGGTTTTGTATTGTCATCAGGAAGAGCAAGGGTAATTCTCGGTTACCTTGGGTAAATAATTGCTGGTAATATGAGTACACAGGATAAAGCTGTGCTTTGCAGATGCCAAGGTGGGTATGAATGAATGGTAATGAATGGTCTAACTATACTCTCTAAGCCTCCATATATCTCGGTCTTTGGTTGTGTATGAAGTTGAGTAAGATTAGCATCTCAGGCAACATGGAAAAGGAAGTCCTGGAGAAAAAGGCTAACAGTTCTTAGACAATCATGTCCTCCACAGAGTAGACTTACCAATACATTTCAGATTTTCCACTTCAGGAAAGCCAAACATTTTACTCCTCCTCCTCAGCATGGTGCTGTGTTTCCCTCTGATGGTATCTGGGCCACACTTTCAGGCAACTGAGCATGTTGATGTCTTGCATTACAGAGGAGTTCTTAGCTCAGTTCATGGATATATTTAGATCAGAGGTCCTAGGTTTAAAACCTACTACTCCATCAAAATGGGTTGTTTTTCAGTCCTCTAGTGAATGAAGTCACAGGGACAAATTTTCAGAAGGCAGAGTTCTCAGCCAACAATTGAATTGATTTTTTTTTCCAGCCCCACAATGATAGAGGGACATTTAGCAGTCACTACTTACCAGAAAATCTGTAAGGACGTTAGACCTTTCAAAGTGAACACTGCCAGGCTGCTCTGAACATCCAGTCTGTCTCAAGACTGTAAAACTACTATAAGAACCTATAATGTCCCTAAGTCCCTCACGACTTCACAGAGTCACAGAATCACAGAATGGCTGAGGAAGGGACCTCTGAAGATCATCTAGTCCAACCTCACTGCAGAGCAGGATCACCTAGAGCACGTTGCACAGAATGGCATCCAGGAAGGTTATGAATATCTCCAGAGAAGAAGAGTCCACAAACTCTCTGGGAAACCTGTTCCAGTGCTGTCACCCTCACAGTCACCTGACAGCAGACTTAAGGTTTGAAAGTCTTCCTAGTTACCTACAGCTTGTAATTGGTCACCTGAGGACCCCAAAGAAGCTTTTCAGCCACCATGTGCTGCTTTACTGTTCTTCACACACTATATCCTACTTACCTTTGAATCACCACTTCATCACAGCTGGCTGCAAAGAGGAGTTCATTGGCAGTAACCTCAAGATTATTACTTCATTTAAAATCCAAGTATTTAAACCATCTCTCAGTCAGTAGTAGCTCAGCCCAGCATGATAAAGAACTAGTTAAGTTTGTTAAGAAAAATGAACTGTGTGCATTTGCTGGTGATCAGAAGACTTAGCCATGAAGTGTTGAACCTTAGGAGAATGGTCACCTTAAGACCCACTTGAATATTTTTCTGTAATTAATACTTCTCAACAGGTCATAATATGAAATTTTGAATAGTAAGTCTTTTTTCATTAGTAAAATAGTTGTTTTGGCTATGCTGAAAACCAACGGTATGTTGAGGACCACATTGCTTTATTCCAAGAAGAAACTGTGTTTATGTAGCGTTAAAAATGCCATCTTCTTGTATGATGAAAGTACAGCACTTAGCAAAATGTCTTAAGGTATTAAAAACAACAGAACAGTAATAATCTTCACATAATGAAAACACTTATTAGTCTAGGATCTGGGGATAAGGATGAAGCAAATATTTCTTGTTACAGGACTCATCATTGGTATGTTCCCAGAAAAAAAAAAAAAAAGGGAAAAAAGGGAAAAATTTTTTTAAAAAAATAGCAAAACGTGATTAAGATTAGCAGCATCGCCACTGATTTCCAAAAAGTCAATCATATTTTTTATTATTTTTGAGGAAGTACCATTCAGCAACATCCTAGACCTGCTGCCTCTAGGTCTGAAAACTTTCATCAAATCTAAATCTATACTACTCCTTAAAAAAATAAATAAATAAATGAATAAATATCACCAAAAATAACCTTATAACACAAAAGACTGATATTATTAAGAGGAGTTTGGAATGCTAGAAATGTCTCTGCAGGAATCAAGACTAGTGCCCTTTTATTCTGCTGGGGGCATTGATACAGAAATTCACAGGAAACCGTCTAATCAGAAGTAAATGCTCTTTCTGCAGAGCATTATTTTGTTTCTCTAAGCTATGTGTTCATGGAGGGGTGACTGCCTGGTGCTAATGATTAAGCCCAGTGGGGCTCAGCATCTTCATTTGTGTACCCATACAAATTTCCCAATGAAGGCGGAGTCTCCTTTAGAAAGTTCACATACAGAGATTACTGCAAGCATGTATGAATCTACTTTTCTTTGCCACTTCACACAGAACTCACAGAATTAGTTCATTGATCACTTTATTGAAAAGTACTGATGGTGAATGTTTTTATATTTTGTAGGTGACATAAGCTTGTTTTTCCCCTGCTGTGAGGGAGAGGAACTCCCTTGATTTATATTCAAGCCTGGCTGGCAGTCAAATGACTGCAGCTAGTGCAGAGCTTAGCACCTGATGGTAAACTCTGCTGGGCATCTGTGGGTCTGGGACACTGCGTTAAGGCATGGGGTCCTGGCTGACTCAAAGCAAGGACAGAGCAAGACAATGCCTGCAAATTACCACGGTCATTTATTTCCTTCATCACAACTTGACTATCTGGCTTCTAGTCTGGCTTCAACTAGTACTGATTTCAGTTGCCTATGAGTTGAATCCTGCAATTAGATGTTCACAGCAGCCTGACCATCGTTGTGTTTCTGACAAATGGCATTGGTCTCTGTACAGCACCAGAGACATGCAGATGGAAATGTGTTCCAGTTAGGGTAAAATTTATGTCTTGGTTTGAGATCTCCCTCAAGACTGCTGATGCTTAATTGAAGAAACTGCTTCATTGGCAAAGGTTAAGACCAGTGAGTCTTCACCTAAGCCATAGTGTTTTTAACTCTAGGAATAGCAACCAAGACCTGGATTCCTTCCCTGGCTGGGCCACTAGTTTGGATGCTTCTCTGGAGATATCAGATACTCAGTTAATGATGTCAGGATTTCTTCTGCAGTTTGGGTTACTTTGGATAAAAGTTTATCTATATCTTCCTCTCCCTAAATTAAATAAACTTAATTTTATCTTCTGTATGACAGACACTAGTAGGCTTAACTTGTGAACAACTTTGTGATGATCATAGACTGATATTTGGAAATGTAGGACATAGAAATGATGACAGGCAGTAGTAATGAACTTGCTCTGGCAGGGCAATAATAAAAGTCTTTTGTGTCTTCCAGTCATTTGTTCTGCAAAAAGTATAAGTACAGGGGCATTGTGTAGGGTACAGCTGAGGAAACATTAGCATTTGTTAGGCTACCAACCCCTATCTGATTAACTTATTGCACTGAAGTGATAGAAGACCAAGGTACACATAGCAAGGAAAAGAACAGCTACAAGAAGCTGAGCACCTTGGAAATTGGGATGAGCTAGTTTATTTTGCTCAGATAAAAGGAAGGGTTATGAAAATATCACATCAGGTAGCTTGTGAGTCAAAATACCACCAAGAAGAAGGAACTGGTCAGAAACTGCAGGACCAAATTAAAGAGGGATCCTTTGGGTCAAATACCAGCAAACACTTCCAGTCAGGGAGACATAAGGAATTAGGCTGCCAATCTAGATCTCAGCTTTTCTGCTCAGAGCATACCATATCCTCCAGTTTTATTCAGAACAATGTATGCCAGGACCTGAGGAGAATATATGTCCCCACTGGAAACCACAGGATTTCGTTATTCACTTAGTGCACCAACATATGCATATTTATCCTGTCACTTTCTCTGCTGCCATCTTTCTCTCTTTCATACACTCACCACAATAAATAAATACATAATTTAAAATAAATTAAGTAACACACATAATAATCCCAGTTTTTGAATATATGAACTGTATGATAACACAGGGTAGAAATAGCTTCTGATGAAGGCTGTCTCGGTAAGAGCAAAGTATTGCTCTGTGCACAAAGGCCATTAAGCCATAGGAAGGCGCACATACAGGGGGCACTAGGCAGGCTTACACATTTGGAAAGAGAAATATGTACAGGCTGCCTTTAAGGGAAAAGCAAAGAAAGCAAACCCTAGAAATAAAATGTGAAAACTTCCGAGCTGCATAGCCCAGGAGACCACGGTTGCTATAGTGTAAGATGGCACTGCTGCTTTCACAAGTAACGATTAAGATGAGCTCCAGTCTAGATATGAACCCTTGAATTACTGTGCATTGTCACAGTGTCAGTGCCTAAGCAATCCACCCACTCATGCTTTATAGATTGTACAAGAACAAGGATCACATTGGTCTGTTTCAAACCCCTGAACAGTTAATCTAACTGAGGTTTTTAAGGTTTTAGCAGGTCCTTCTAATAGCTGCCGTGGTAGTGTGCAGTTAACCTTTATTGCCGTGAGGGCCCTATTAAGAATGAGTTATGTTCATCTCCTTTAAGGAAGGAAGGATTATGTTTCCAGATGTGTTGATACACTTGACATATGCCCTGTGATTGCTAGGACTCTCAGGCACCAGAAGAGTGCTGTCTTCACAAGTCTGCAATTTTTGTTTATACAATGTATACACGTTTGTAATGGTAATTTGTGCACAGCACTTAGAAATTGAGTGATGAAACTCCAGAGAGAGAGAGAGATTGAGCGAGGCGGTAAGACCGTACTGTATATAACATTGCATACTGAAAACCCATCCTCACAAGCACAGACTATGTAAAACTGGTTTCTTTTTGCTTGTTCCAATTAGAATATCCATAAACATTTTCAGTTGTTGCTATCATCACATCAGCTTGAACACATAGAATAGCTTGATTTGTAAGTATATGCAATTATATTTGTGAATGAAAGCATCGAATTTGGTTCATTTAGGCTAGTAGATGCACATTGTGTCTTGCTGTTCACCATTCAGAAAGCAGCAAGTCAATTGCGTGACTGTTGATGTTGCAGTTGTTACCACTAATAATTACTCATCCAGAAATCCATACCCAAGCCAAGGGATTTTTTTACCCTACACTTTTTAAAAAACATTCTCATCTTTCTATGAGAAGAAATATAGTGGCTACATGCTCTACTCTGTAGGCTGAGGAATCTGGGAGTGACCTGAACCCCAGAGACCTGCCATCTCATCTCCATATTTCTTCTATAGGAAATGTAAAATAAACCTAAGTTCATTCAGCTGACATCTCCCATCCTGGTATGCTTCATGGAAGGATCCTGGGGCATCCTCTGTGCTTAACACCAGGCACTTAACAGTAACAAAAAGCAGCCGTAGACAATGGCTGCTGAATGAAGCATGGGGTATTAGGTAACTGAATGAAGCATGGGGTGTTAGGTAACATCCATTGAGGAAGAGCACATATCCAGCTTCAGACAGGGGAGGACCCAGGAGAGGATTTCATATGGGTCATCACTGGGTTAGTCATGAGATCCAAAGTTCATGTGGATGTATAACTAATCTAGCCTCCAGACTGTCCTTGCCCAGCTTTTCCTCCATAACATGGTAGACACAACTAATGGGACCTCAGTGACCAATAGACAGTATGAGTTGGTTAATAAAGAATACATTTTGCAGGCAAATCTGTTCTTCAGCTGGCTCCATAATTTATCTTAGTGCAAAAATATTTCCAGACAAAGAGCAAATATGCTTTCACAAATCTGGATCAGCCCACAAACAATGTGCTAAACAAAACAAAAGAGAAGGCAAGAGATAAATGTCTTATGAATCCCTTATTGATTGTACCTGATCAGCTGAGATAAGCATTAGAATAGGAACTTGAAGGTAGACCCTTTTATGAAAAAGATGGTCCTCTGCTATACAAGTACCACATTTCTATTTATGTTTCTACCTCCTCACTTCCCTGTATCTCTTCCTTGTTTGTTCATTCTGGCTTGGTTTTATTTTAGTCTATGTAAACAGAACATCTGTGCTCCTCCAAACTGCTGCTGCACCACAGAATAATGTATGGGTAACAAGCCTGCTTGAGATGGCAGAATCAACATCAGCTGCCAAAGGTGCAGGTCCATCAGTCTCTAACACTCCCAAGTGAGAACTTTGAGCCAGCAGCCCAACCAAGTAGCAATGCCATTCCTGAAGGGTTGTGGGCTCCTGCTGCATGCACCATGCAACCAGCAGAAGGGAAAAAACTGTGTGGTGAACAGATGACTGAAATGAATCTATGCTCCCAGAGATGCTTTTGAAGTATGGAGAGCACAATGTGTCCTCATGTACCCAATTCTTTTCAGCCGCGTGTACTTCACTTCTGCAGCATTAGCCCTGTTGGAACAGCGCTGCAGCAAGATAGTATTGATAATATCATATGACATATTTTGAAACTAAAACGATGAGCTGATATCAGCATTGGCATCATAGGGCTTGCAGGTTACCTTCACATATCTATGACACCAGTCATATGTTTGCTGTGCCAGGGCTCCAATCTGTGAGTGCAAAACAGCTCAGACTTGGAGGCTTTGTGAATAGGTTATCCCGGCTGAAGAGCTCTACTGTCTCACAAAGCATACCTATCCAGAGTAAGATTGTTACCACTGCTCTGCCTAGATTTGTCTCCAGAGACCCTCTGAAGTATAAAGCTGGCCTGCAGGGTAAACAGCAATGACCTGGAACTCAGGGCACAGTGCTGAGCTGTGACCACAAACAAGCCACTTACAGCTAGGTTTGAAGTCATTTAAGTTCCCATCAACAGGAATCAAGAACTTCTATTTTTCTTTTCATGTCTGCAATTATGGGTATAATTACGCTATTTCATAAAATCATAGAATAATTTAGAGCAGAAGAGACCTCTGGAGATCCTCATATGGAGTTTGAATTGTCGTACATAGCTAATTAAACCCACTTCTTTTTTACGTTCAAGCTCAACAGAGACAGAACTGTCTTGTACTGCCCCAACACACAAAAAAAAAAAAAAACTAACCTCAATTAAATGTTCCTACAAGTAGTGAATAAATAAAAACAGGAAACAGGAACAAAATAGTCTCAGGGGATCTACCTGGAAGACTTAATACTTTTTGAACTTATCTTCCATCTGCAAACCCTACTATTTTTGTCTCACTGTGTCACTTGGAATGATATTTAAATGTCAATGCAAAATCTGTGGTTGTAGTATAGGGCAAAAATACCCTACCTTATTGTGCCTAACCTGATCACACCCAGAAGACAAACTGAAAAAGGCTGAATAACATAGCTCACAAACAGCAACACAACTGTTGTATGAACTGAGAATATGGTTGAAAATTATAAACCTGACTGACCTGTATGAAGAATAGCTACTCATTATGAGAATGAACTTGAGAGAAAAAGTACCATACAGCTTAGGTGCTGAGTCAACAAAAGGAATCCAAGGCTGTTTAATTGAAATTACCTTCTGAAATCAATGCAAAAAAAGCCCATGATTCATTTTATTTGGAAGCAAGTAAAAGCTGGGGGATCACTGCAGTTTTGTCATCCTCCTGTTAAAGACAGGCATATCTCGGCTGTGTGAACCTCTGCTTTGCAGTAGCGTCTCCACTCAGAGGCATGTAATGATGGATCTCATCCCACAGTGGGGTTGGAGTGCTTGGAAGAGCCCAAGGAAATATTCAGACAAGCAGTATCTGAGGAGTTAATGATTCTGCAATATACCCATGGAAAGGTCAAATGTATATGACCATTTTACTGATTGATCAATGGATTACAGGTACTAATAGCAAACGGTCTAAAGAATATGATCTTTCCTGATTACAAGACAGCTGCAAATGATGTAAAAGGGTATTAGAGAATATGAGTTCACAAATGTTATTTTTTGATTCTCCTGTACCCCAGCTCCACTTAGGATGACAACACTGAGTCATAGCCTTTGCTTTATTTTAAACCTTGTGACATTTGTGATTTTCCTTGTAGCTCAATGGATAGTAGGCAAGAATTGCATGAAGAAAAGCCTGAGAAGTCAGATATTTAACAGTCTGTTAAACCCCAAAACTGCTCAAAAAGTCCCTGTGACTGTGGGGCTGGGAGTATGACCCTACTCTATGATCACATCTTCCTACCATCCTAGGAAGGACAGTAGGACACTGGTAACGTAGGACGTCACCGTCATAGGATGGCAGGATGGTAGGACAGCAGGTAAGACACCATCCCAGATGTCTGAAAGGGGCCACTGATGTAGATATTTAGCTAAAGATACTTTTGGCTAGGCTCAATTGTTTTGGCTGGCTCAATTTCTCTGAAAACCAAGAGTTGTATTGAAGTCTGCTGAGCAGATTTTGGATGCTCATTTTAAACTATGGCTTTTAAGAATATTCTATTCCTATTCTGACCCTCCCTCTTTTTACTGTGTTGGCAAGTCCTGTTTCTTCCATAGTGCCTTCCTGAGAGACCAGGTTAAGGTGCATGTTGATAAAATAGTGGTTGTTCTAAAGCAGAACACACATGCATATATGTATCTTTCACACTTAACTATAGCTCTTACCTTATCTCTTACTCTGTTTTTAAATCCTAAGACAAAGATTCATACACGGCAAGTGTGTATGAATATGAACATCAGGTGATCAGGTGGGGGAAAAAAAAACAATAGCACAAATACCAAATAATTATGAGCATTAATAATTTGACTAAATTCCAGTCCAGTCACCTCTCACTCTTCAGCAAGCTCTGAAGTGTATTTCTGATGCTAGAATGAGCATAATTCATTTGCTGAATAGAAGTAGGCTTAAAGCATATGTTTTAATGTGTTCCTGACTAACAACCACTACCAGTATTCCATATTAGAACCATGTGTTTTTTTTCCTTTTTTCCTGAACAAAAGTAAAAGAAAAAAAAAAATCAATCAAATGGTGAAGCTCTTCAGAGTTTTTAGATAACTTAAAGTATAACCCTCAGAGTTTTAACCTGAATATACTAAAATAATTTTTTCACCTCAACACAAAATATTGTTCTGTTTTTGAGTAACTTGCTCTTTCTAATATTTTTTTCTTTATTTTAGACTTTTGTTTAAAATGAAATAAAATGTTCAAAGTAAAAAGGAAAAAATTATTTATAAAATGAAGAAATTTCTATTTATAGGATTTCTATACTTGCTTTTTTTCTATACTTTCCTTTTTGTCAGTAAGTTTGACACAAATCAGCAAAATATTTTGTTCTCCCTGAAGTCTGTCTATGATTATTTTGGCAAATCTACTAAACAACAAAGCTTTCCAATTGTTATTTTATGGTTCATTGTATTTGTTCTTCTTGAACATTAACACAAGAATATTTGTGCTCATAAGAAAGTTTGAGTGGCGTACGAACATGCTGCTTGTGTTGGAGCTGACATCATAAATGTTGCTTGGGACTTATACAAGTAGCATGCAGTAAAAAGCGCAAAGTGACTGCAGTGATCACTCACCAAGTAGTGGCTAGCTAGTGAGAAATATGCTGCTGAAACACATGCACACCAACCATTGATTTGATAATTTCAAACAATGAGAAAAGCCTGTTTGTAAACACATACTAAAAAGAGTGGCTAATCCATCAAATAAATTGTTTGCTCCAGATGGTTCCCCCAGTGCTATCTATAGTTGTGCAAATAAAAACAGATGACCATATAAGCATGGCACACAGACCTATTGGGTTGTCTTGTCTACCTGTTTATCATCAGTCAGGGAGCCCCAGCATCCACACGTGAGCCAAGAGTACTCATAGACTTCTGATTGATTCTGGCAAGGTTTCACTTTTATCTTTTCTGCAGGAGTGTTTCTTATCCTGTGGGGTCTAGTACTTACTTGCAGCCTCAGGATCTGCAGCACGAAATGATAAGGAGCCAGGAAAAGTAAAAATAATGTTTTTTAAGACTGGTTTCAAAGAAACAACAATAACAACAACAACAACAAAGGGCAGACTGAAAATGACATTATATGACTAGCTGACACCAAACTATCAAACAATACTATCCAGTACTAACCTTAAGAGACAGAAAGTTAAAGAAGTTAAGACAAAAATGTTCTTCACGAAACTGTTACATGTTGTCCTTCAGGTTGCCTGTGAGCACAAAACCAATGGCAGTGGCAGGTAACATAAACTTACTGATAAACCTTATAAGGTCTCTTGTGCTAATCTACTTGCAGCTTTGTGCACCTCCTCTTATAGAATTCAAACAGGGGATGCACAAAGAAGGCATAATAGAAGTCAATAAGGAATATGGTGGAAAGGTTTAAAAGCTGACTGGTTTTGTGTTTAGTGCCAGTGGATCATTATGGTTGGTACTGAATTCAGCATCTTGAGGCATCACCATACTAGTTATGCTGTGAACACCCAGGAGCCACCAAGAAAAAGGCTACAGGCATCAAAAATCTTAGATCCATGTTCATTAGGCATCAGCAGCAAAAGCCAAGGCTCTCTCTGTAGTCAATGAAGCTCAATAGGCAGGGCCACAGCGTGCTCCAGCCTACCTAGGGTCTGATACATCACAAGGGTTTTCCTCGTTTCCCTTTACATAGTCCACCAGAGCAACAAGTTTCCTAATTGTGTCCCTCAGTTAGGTATCTAAAATTGCACACGTTAAGTGTGGGCTTCCATGATGATGTGAACAAACTAAGACTTCAAATTTCAAAAACTCAAAGAAAGCTCAGTGTTGAGATATATTCTAGCAAAATGATGCATTAGTCAGAGGTAATCAGCAAAACCCCAGCATTCCTGTTATTTAAAATTAAGCTCACAAAATCATTTCCAGACATGCCATAAGGAAAAATGCTGCAGGGGAACAGACCAATCAATCTGGGGCATCAGCCTTGTTGCCTCCCAAGTGCAAGGCACTTGAGGCCTTGCTATCCCAGGAACAGAGGCTTCAGGCAAGCTGGCCATGACTAACCAGGTGAGAAAGACTGGGGGGACCAGGCAGTGCAACTCCTTCATCTGCAGGTAGAACGTGAAGCAGGAGTCCAGGCTGGGGACACCATTCAAGCAGCAACAGTCCTCAGTGACGAACAAGCATAAAAAGGCTCCTATTTCTGTATGCACCCTGTATACCGAAGGCACCTTTTCCTGCCTTCAGTAACCACACCACAGTTATCCAGGACAGGGGACTAGACAACCTGCCCTTTCCATGCAGCTACACCTCAAAAATATTCAGTCTGAAGCCAGTACATCATGCTGCAGCCTGACAGGCTGTGCACTGGGAGCAATTTAGACCTTGCTCCACACATTTCACTGACCTCTAGTAAGCTTCCAGGTGGAATTCAAGGTGATGGCTTTAAACTACACAGCCATCAATATTTTGAGACCTTTTTAGCTTAGAAATGCCCTCCTTTGTCCATATCATACACTGACGCTGTCTCTTAGGGGACCTGTACCCGAAAGGTGTGTCAGATCCCACCATTGTTTCTGCTATCATTCTGTGCAAGACATCAATTTTGTGCTTTCTCTAAAGCTACGCTGAGCAGCAGTGGATCTATTCAGAGGTACACCCCTTATTTAGCCTATGACTTGCAACTGATTGTTAAGGTGCCTGAGGCACAGAATAAGTTCCTACACGTATATTCTAAAAAGAGCAAAAAATGAATAAAAGAACAGTTGTTTGCTGCTTTTGCTGTTAATTATCCACAAACTTACTTTCCTCTCTCCCTCCCCAGCACCTATGTGAGAAAACTGAGCTTTCACATCAGATGTCAGGTATTTTGTGCCCACTGTGGCATGGAGGAGCTTCAACAACATGTGTTCACCACTCAACTGCACTCATCATGTTCAAAATTTAACATCAAACAGCTAATGAAGGAAAGAGACATTGATTCCTTTGACTGCCTTCTTATATATCCCTAACCTGCTCTTTCTGCTCATCTGATTTCCATATGATTTTCTGTCACTTACGAAGCTATAGACTCCTGAGCACTTGCTTAGAGGTCTCCTACGGGCCATACAATTTTCTTTTTGTTGCCAAAGAGCTCTTCAGAGCCTCGGTCCCCAGCTTAAGCCCACACCCTCTCTGTAAGCTAAATTATAGCCATGGAGCTGAAAACCAGACAGAGCAACTCACAAAGCCAAATAATTTGCACACACATTGATTTGTGGTGCTATGTTAAGAATAGACCGCTTAAGCATTATGTGAACAGATGCCTTTTGAAAGAATAAGGAGAACATTTAGGCCAGCACTTTAAACACTAAACTGATAGGTGCTTTAGAAATGAGATAAAGGGTGAATGATACCTTCTACGGCTGTTGCAAAGCCCAGCTCTCTGGATATTTAGGGTTCATAATAATGGCAGTTCGATAGCTCCCCTTCCCTGCATTCAGAAGTGTAGGCAGAGCTGGCAGATGCCTTGCCTGTACATTAGGATACAGTGTGTTGACTGTTTGTAGATCTTACCAGAGCAATCAATAGCCTGGAGACCTCCAACCAGCTGGTTATGCAGCTGTCTAATAACTGTCATATGGCTTCCCGCTAGAAGAGAAAGGGAGCTGAGAAAGATGGAGTGAGACTAATTAAAAAAGAAAAACATTGAATATGTTGCTTTTAACTTCCCTCAGCCTGGTAATTCAAATTCCTAAATTAGCACAAGATAATGGAAAAAGCCAGGAAGTGATCAGGGGCAATCAGTGAAATGGCATTAGAAATCTATCCAATGTCCATGTCTTCCATATCTTTCATTGCAGTCATGACCATTATAGTATTTTCAATCTTTCATGCAGTCAATTCTCCAAAAATAGGTGGGTGGCAGTGAAAGAAATAAGTAGAAAGAGCTACTTTCCTCTTGAAGGTTCCCAAAATTCTACACACATTAGAGAGGAAGATTACATTAAAGTGGAGAGTGCATTGGAGTGAAGAGAGGAGCACTTTATTAGCACTTTACAGTTGGAAGGGGAGGGATTATGCCTAAGGATGTGTGGAGGTGCTGAGTTTTGGTCTATGGCTGAAATAGAAAACACATCATGTCAGCCACATTCTTTTTTGAAAGGTTGAAATTATATTTGGGGTTCAACAGTACCTTTTTTCAGAAGTAAAAATAAAGCATTTTGAAACACATTTGATTAAACAGAGTAGATTCAGAAAGTGAATGAAAAGAAAGAGTGCAGTACAGAATGGCTGTTATGCACCTACACTTGAATGGGGTTGAGGCTTCCTCTAACACTATTCAAAACAAGGATTTCAACCAAAATCTACTTTTTTTAAGCACTGAACTGAACGACAGCTGAAGACATTCCTATCTCACTCTTGTCTTTTGAAGATAATGTAACAGTCCTTTAGATACTGGCACAGAGTCTCTGTGACGTATAAATATAAATATATGTAACCTTAATCTTTTGGCTAAAAGCAGTTTTTCATTTTGTGTCAGGGAATATTTAAGGCGGACACAAAGTAGTTTCACTTTGAGCTTCAAAAGGACATCTCAATTCAGAACATGCAATAGCAAGCAGTTAGGCCACCCTCCAAAGGGACAGACTTACTTAAAGTCCATACATTCTCAAAGAAGCAGGGAATGGCACGGACAAGTCTTGTATCTCAGACAGCCTACCCAGATACGTTTTAAAAGGACAAAAGAACAGATCCTCCTGTTATATATGGAGTGGTAATACGTGTCGAGAAAATGGTTGATATTAATAAAGAAGGGGGAGATTTGGGAGTGTGGCCATGGGGGTGGGCAAGCCCCGTGGTTGAGATAACATTAGACTCTTAATGATGAGGCCATCAGGAATGTAAAAAAGTTTAGAGGGAACAAAGAAGGGTGATTCAGGAGACTCCATGTAGTCTCTGGTTTCTTGTTCTCCAGCTGGTTTCTTGTTCGCCAGCCGTTAAGACATGGAAGTTTCTGGGTGTTTGCTGTTGTTGTTGTTATATTCAAAGTTGTTTGACCAATGAAAAGTTGTTTTGAAAAGAACTGCTGTGGGGTGAAGGTTATAAGAGAGGAGCCTGCCCTCAAGATAAAAAAAAAAAGGCAACACGATGAAGTTATGTCATCAATAAAGAAGCAGGAAAGAGGAATGAAAAGGAACAGGCTAGCAGAACCGAGACCAGGATGGGAACAGGCACATTGATTGCCTCATGAAGATGGGTTCGGCCAAACTCAGCAAACTGCTCAGAGAAGCTCATACTGAAAGTCGCTGGAAATAGGTGCATCGGAGCTGGAGAGAAGCTCAAGCTGAGAGAAGCGGACCCACGCCCACAACTGCCCCTTGCTGGTAAGCAGCTGTGCATTATGGGGAATCATATGCCCTTAGAAACAAAGACTGTCCTGGTAAACTTACAGCTTATTCTCCTTATTAGCAATCAGACAGTTTATGATCCTGAAACACAGAACCAAATTGATGTAAAGGTGTGGGACTCTGCAACTAAAAACAACAAGGTTGCAGTGGGATTGCTCGGCACCTGGCGAGCAATCTCTGAGGCCCTAAAGAGCCATGTGGGACCACAGTCAGAAACGTGTGGTTTGCCAGATAGTGAGGGAACTGCGGGCTCCTTTACTGATCTGACTGCTACACTATCGCCCTCCCCCCCCACTGCTAGAGCCATCGAAGGCTTTTGCTGCTACGCCCCCTGTTGACCTGAACGTGCCTTTTGACCCAGGCCTTATTGGCCTTGAAAAGGAGGTAGATAAGTTTTTCTTCGATCTGGGAAGAACAGGATACATAAGGCCCAAAGACCGAGTTGATTGACAACTTAAAGCAAGACATATTGCTCAAAAGGAATGGAAAATGGGGACTTGTTTGTAATTAAGAAAAGGAATGGAAAATGTAACTGTTAAGTCATGGAATTTAAAGGATTGTTTGTTACCTTTCCTGATTGTAAGTATGTATAGGCATACTCGGGTTTAGTATGTAAAAGCAATGTTCTATATATTTAGAATGTTTCATGTTTGTGTGTGCGTGTTGGTGGAGCATAGACTCCCCACACACCCAGCGCTGTTTACTTGCCTTTTATACCTTTTATAAATATTTCTTTTATAAATATTACTGAATTCAGATTGAGATGAGACTTCATTTATAACACTCCCAACTTATTTTTGTGGATGATACTTAAATCCACAAAGGTTTATTTGTTAAAAATTATACAGAGAAATGTGTATGGGTTTGTTATTAATTTTAAATGGACCTGAATTTTATTTATTTTTTTTTTTAATGGAGCATTTTTGTGTCCGTGTGTGCATATTAAGCCACACATGATTGTCTACCTTTAATTACACTGAAATCCCCAGATCTAAATTAGATCAGATACAGATTGCATTCAAAAGTAGAAAAGTCAATTCTGGAATAATTAAATATCAGTATAGTATCTGTTCCTAGGACATTTCAGACCATGATGGAAGAACCAGATATTTAAAAACCCTAATGATAAGTACTGTAAAAAAAAATAATAATAAAATAAATAGAGAAGATAAAAGAAAGGGCAATTTACTTCTTTCAAAATCACTCAAAACTCAGAAACCCACCACGAAACTTCATCAGACTAAAATCCCGCCCCAAACCTTGTTCTGCTACAGTCTCTTCAAGCAGAAACATTGGTGTAAATCCACTTCCAAGCAAGAAACAAGGGCCTGCAGGCAGCTTACTAGGTCTTCACATTCAGATAGCTCATTTGCCAGTTATCTGGGGAGTGGAATCAAGGACCAGAGAGAAAGCATGGAGGAAAAAGCAAGTTTCCTTTTTAAAAGCTAAATTGAATTTGTGCAGTGTTTTCATGCATTTTATGACAAAGTGAGAGAGGATGAATTAAGTTATTTATGGTCAAGCCCAAACATAAAATATGCTGTCTGGCATTTCCCTCACCTTTTTATCCCTTGAAGTAATTTGCTTTCCTTCAATGTAAACAGCATTAAGTGAACCCACTGCAAAGCTGCTCAGAACCAAAGGCTCCACAAAGGTCTGTGCTCAAAAACAGAGCAGAACATGAACCAGGAAATGGAAACAATACTTATCAAACATTCGTGCCAGGAAGGTGCACAGAAGACCTCCCTTTTGGTGATTCTGGGTCTTCAGGGTTTCTGAAGAAAGGGTGCAGGTGGGGTGATAATGCAAGCAGGGGTGAGAGAAGGGAAGAAGCTGAGGTGAAGCCTTCTTCTCAGGACTCTAAAGATGAAAATATTTTCAGGACTTAAGATGTAGGAGTTAGTGTTAATTTTCCCTTAGAAAACTGGGGCTGGACCAGGTTGAAAATACTTGGCAATATTTCAGCCCTGAACAGTAAAATATCATGAGGCAGGATGCACAGAAGTCATGAGATTTAAGATATTTTTTAAAAGAGGCTCCTCTGAATTTTTTTTTCTACCTTTGGGACACACAAATGTGGATTGCATTTTCCAGTTTTCCTCTACAAATGTGAACAATAAGGACTCTTTTATTGAATTATTTATTCTTAACTGAGGGCTGATATTTGTGCAGCAGCTCCACCTACACTCCCTAGCTCCCTCCCCATTATTATACCACCAAATATCACAACCTCAGGATCACCTTTTTAATTTTCTTGGAAATCATTCATCCTTCCTCAGCAGCAAGCCAGTAGCATTTACTCTTCTCTGTGGGTTTGCCCCAGACTGTCCCAGCTCCCTCTCTTATGTACAATTGACTTCCTATTGCCTCCATTACTTCAAAGACTAAATCATGACACTAGAAGTATGACTATTAATAGAAAAGAAAAAGAATTCCAAAGCAATTGGCACTTCTTGGACTATTATTTTTCTTGCTGAGCAATAAGTTTGTGGGATTTATTTATTTATTTATTTATTCCGCTAGTATAAATACAAAACACATCCTTTGAAAATGAATAGTAATGAAAGACTGCTCCGTGGGTGCCTGCAAACCTTTCTGAAATTAGATCACAACGGCCCAAAGTCTCCTTTGCAGTACATCAACATAGCCCCTTTGAATCTCATGGTGCTGCATACATTTACAATAGCTTTGAATCCACCTAACAACACAGACAGGATAGCCTGATGAAGAACTGCAAATGGAGGGTATGGGTATAAAGTTGATTATGGGGAGTATTAATTGTCCTAACATTCTGTTCTACAATTTTCTTCCCTTCCACCAGTAGCTGTAACACCTCATTTTAAAGCTGGTGGTGAAAGGACGGCTTCATTGTGGCTCTTGATGTTCTTGTTTTATTTACTCCCCACCTACTCCTGTCATAGAAATTTGTTGCTCCTATCAGGAAACATGGCATGGAAAGCAGCCAATGAAATCTGATGCAGAAGGACCTCAGGAGAAATAGGAATGGAAAAAAACATCCAATGCAGAGTGATCAGTATACTTCTGGGTATTGAATATTTGATGACTCTGCCTGTTCAAAAGAAGAATTAGCTTTGCTTATTTCAACCCATAAAAGTGCTTTAATGGGTTGAGAATAATTTGCGCTGAGATTCTCTCTCTGTAATAATGTGCTATGGAGAAGAGATCTGCATTTTCTCTCTATTCTTGCCCACCCCCTCACGCACATATACCTATATAATGTCCACCAAGACGTTCAAAAAAATGCAAAGAATGATTGCATCAATTTTGCAGAGTGCAATATTTCTTTCTATAGAAGAAAAAAATACCCACTATATCATCTTTTCTTGAAAGAGAGATTGTGATCCTCATTAGCTGTATCATTGTTGACTTCTCCATCTCTAATATTCCTAAGTTGCCAGCACATAAAAATACCCCTTGCAAATTCACTGGCAAGACCTAGTGTAGAATGCATTGTATCTATTTGCGTCTAACTGATAAATGTAGTATTACGGCAGGAACAGCAAGCAAGAGTGTAACAAACCAGCTCTTCATCTCTACATTAAATATAAGTTTCAAGTTTTATTGTAAGAGTTCTGGAAAATGTCAGGGCTGCAGGAGAATTTCAAGTGCAAAGTTCTTGTGGCTTTCCTACAAGCATTTTTCCTGAATAAACTTTTTTTTTTTTTTTTTTTTTTTTTTTGGTTGGAAATATTTGTGCATGTTCATTATCTGAGTGAATCTAAGTATTGTAAAAAGAAACTCCAGTTTCTTTAACTTCTTGTCAGCGATGCTAGTTTTGGAAGTTTCTGTCTGAAGAAAACCCTAATAGACTCCCTAGAAATTCTGTGACACTATCCAACAATGAAAAAAGAATGTGTTCTGAAAAAGATACATGTCAAACTGGTACTTCCTCCATGGAAAGCTGAGTTTCCAGTGGCTTACAGTCATAAACTAAATCTTTTCAGTGATAAGTTTCACGTACTTTTTCCTTCCAGTACCTCAGAGATAATCCTTACAAGAGAAAGCACTGAAAAATACCTGACTCATGGAAAAATACCATCATCAGAATTATTAACTGAGATTCAGCTATAATGTCAAACTTCACCCTAAGTCAGTCATGTGAAAAGCCTCTAAGAAAATGGGCATTTATTGGGGACAGAGGACAGAACTTCATTCTGGAGAGTTAACACAGAACAGAATTTGTCTTGCACAATTTACATGACTGGCAAGAAAGGTAAGTAGAAGAGCTGTTCCTTCAGCGGTTAAGCAGGCAGTCTTGAGATGAGTATCTCTACAAGAGCCTGACCATGGGACCTCTGAAGATTTCCAAGTAAGTTGAAATTTAAACCAAGCATCTGCTTTTCTTTTCTCTGTGGTGAGGGAATCAACAACAGTCTGTGATCTAATCGGGCTCTGTTGGCAGGAATATCAGCAAGGGCACGGGGTGATCCTTTCATTAGTACAGAAGTCTCAGCTTTCCGGGAAACAAAAGACAATAAAAACACAACAGAACATATGTCTTACTTCATATTTCTCCTATTCAGAATAATTCTGTCTGTATACTTATCAGCTGGAATAGTAATAGTTGTACAGTAATTACTGGTGTAAAAACAGTAGCATAGTAGTTTTTTGGTCAGGGTTTTGTTGTGCTTCCCTCCAACAAGCAGTGTCTGAAAAAAGGACAACATAAATTTGAGGGCATGCACAATAAGTTGGATTGCTACCAGAATTAAAAGAAAATAATTAATGGGACTTTAGTGCATTTCTATATGTATTTCCTCCACTAATCCCAGTCAGTATAAATGTAAGCTTCTCTAAGCGCATTTCTCAATTGCGGATTTCTTTTTTTAATAAATAAATAAATAAAAATTAGATTGATCTGAAAGACCCTGAGTACTGCACGCTGTAGTGACAGTTAAAGAGTGCCAAAGGGAACAGGATCATACCAACTTTGGGAGTGCTGCCAAACCTGAAGAGTAGAAACACCTTAATTTGCCATAGAAAATTCTGTTTCTGAAAAAAAAAAAAGAGACAGTTTGTGATATTAAACCTTTAGAAGACAGGACACTAGTGTCCTGACTGACACAAAGACCAGATTAAGTGTGGCCATCAGAAATTGAAGAGAAGCTGTATAGAGGGGAGCAGGTGAAAGCAGAATGTTGGTCACCACGGTTTCTACTTTGACAGAGCTAAATGATGCTGAGGATCAAAGTCAATGGCAAATGCCTGTAGTGAAGCACTCAGACCTCAAAGAGATGTGGGAAGAGGTGGGCATAGCAGATGATGAATGAGGTGCATAGGCTGGCGCTGTGAAAAGATAAATAGTGCAATGTCTGTCAGGCCAGCCTCCCCATGTGTAGCCTCTACAGTCAGCCTCCCATAAGCTGTAAGATCATTTGCAAATACTTTATAAACAAAGGAAAGCATTAAAAATTATACTCTCCCAGGAGAATTATCTTGACTTTAGTATCCACGGCATGGTACCTTCTGTTTTGCTGCCTGTATCCTGCGCTTAATGAGCAAATCACCCTAGTGTGAGATACCACTTAACCAGTCAATATAGGCAATATAGTAATGAGCATAATTAAAACACCTTATGGCATATATGTTTCTCAAACAAAAACCAGGGCTGAGACACAGAGGCTGCTGGCGGAACAGAGAACAGCCTGCCTCTTTGTGAGATGGATCTGATGGAGAACAGCATGTAGAGACAAAAAGAGCTCTGATAAACAGATCTGATTATATGATGCACCAAGAAAGTGTGAGACTACCAAAACTGCTAAGGATTTTGCATGCTGCTACCACAATGTAGCCTGGCATTCTAACCAATGACATCTTTATTTTCTGTAACTTGATTACACATTGAACCACATTGTTATTTGTCTCTTAAATGTATTTGGTTGAGGAGATTATTTATGAATCTCATCTCTGTTGACAGGAACTTTCCTCTCCCCTTGTAGCTTCCAGATGGATTTATGGTATAACCATGGCTGTCTGCCCAGCCTGGTCAAGAAGTTTAGTGGGCAAGATAGTACTCACACAAAAAAAACAACCTCCACCCACTCCCAACAGAAAAAAAAAAAATTAAAAAAAAAAAAAGAAAACATCCTACTGGCAAGCTCTCTAAATCTAGATTCAGTCCAATTAAACGAAAATCAACAAGGGACTGGGTGGCATATGGATTCAGTAATGGCTCACAGAACCCTTCTTCTCCAGGGGGTTGGGTTAAAGGAGTAAGAGAATGATTCACCGTGGTTTCTACTTAAAGTTACATGCAGAAGTCACAAATAGAGCTCAGGATGGAAAATAGCTACAGCAAGCACAGATGTTTTTCTCTATAACAGCACGGCAGGGAGAAAAAAAAAAAAAGACACCATTTCAAATCCTGAAGTTTGAAAAGCCATGATCATTCCCTACACATTAACTCCAGCCTTGCCAGCTTGTGAAGACACTTAAGAAAACAGAATGCAAGAGAACTGTTGTTTGTGCTACAAGATTATGAGGTGGTATAGTTACAAATCTTCTTTCTGGGACATCAGAAGTGCTGCTGATAAATCTTGCTGCCTGTGCCCAACATTGGAATAACTGAGGTATGTCAGACCACCCGCCATCCCTGAGATTTGGTGGTTTTCCATTGCCTAAACAGGATCCGGTAGAATGGGGGACTGCAGGGATGACACTGATCAGAATTGCCTATTTGTTTCCTGCTTGGTGATTTTCATTGCCTTTTATATTTATAGTGCATGGAAAGGTGCCTTGGACAATGCCAATAAGGCAGCCTTTCCACACTTTGAAAGACTACTTGCTGGATGTCAGGCATGGAGCAGATTCAGCACTTGACAAAAAGGACACCAGCTTTGAGGGAGCTGGCAAAAAAAGTGGTAAGAAAATGCACTTCTCCCTGCTGTAACACAAAAAAAGGAAGTGACTAAGGAGTCTGCCTGAACAAAATGATGATCCCTATTTAAAGACCTTGCTCCCTCAAGGACCTTAGGTATTATTAGAGGAGAGCAGGAGGTGGCATCCTGAAACAGTGAGGAGCAGTGTACTGCTTCTCCTGTATTGTTAAGTTCAGAAAATATTAAAGAAACATGTTCATCTTAAATTTTCAAACCCAGTACAGGCAACACAAGAGAAATAGTTTGCTATGCTACAAATGCATTTTGTGTGTGCATGTAAGGGTTTTAACATGGGCAATGCAGTCATTATTTTCACAAACCTGTAAGAAGAAAAATAAAACAAAAAAATGAAAAAATAAAAACTGTTTGCTATAGTAATACCATTTTGTAAAAGTACCATTTTAATTATGGGCTTGAGTTCCCAGTGCTGGGCACCATTCAAAATCAGTGCAATAATCGTCTACTGAATACCTTTTGCCTTTCAGTTCTGTAAATAAGAAAGGACACTGTTTGGGAAGCACTGTAATAGGTAACTGAATGTTTGAGACACTGAAAAAATGCACTCACTATGGCAATGATTATTTGTGTGAGTGTGCTGAATAAGGAATAATTATCTATATTCAGTACAAATAACTTTACTGGTCTACACACTGCAAAATGGAAGACACTGATAAAAGCAAAAGAGGAGAAGTGCTAAAAGCCCCTAAATATGCAGCAGGCTTTAGAAGCATATTTTTGTGTAGCACAGTCAGCATGTGAAGTTTCACCTTCCCTGCCAGAATGCTTTACCCTACCTGGGAAAGAATGAGTTCTTTGATGTCAAAGATGAAAACAAGGTTTTGGCAAGTTTAAGCCTTTGTTGCTGTTGTTCTTGTGAACTATCATGAGGCTCTGGGACAAACATTATTCAGAATTATTCCACCAACATTTTCTGCTGAAATAATACATGATATGGGCTTTTTGAGTGTTATCTACTCTAACCACTTCCAGACAAACACTATCAGTAAACCATTATTCAGGTTGAGTGAACAGTCATCTGCAGAGTGTACTATTGTTTCTGATCTCTAGCTGGCCAACATACATCACTTAAAAGGTGGAAAGCTTTAAGAAATCATAGTACACGTAGCCATGTACAAATACGCCTACTGTATCTAACTCCAATATTTATAGGTTTGTAAAGATTAATGCCAGAAAGACAATATCTCAGCTTACCTGACCTTGCCTATTACAGGCCATTCAATTTTAACCATTTGCCCCTGCATTAAGCCCAATAACTCATACTTGACTGAAGCATACCTTTCAGGAAGGCATCAAGTCTTGATCTGAATATAGCAGAAGATAGGAAATACATCTCTCCTTTTGTAATTTTTTCCACTGATTAATTCACCATACTTTTATACGTGTCCCTCATTTCTCATTTGAATTTGTCTGGTTTCTATTTCCAGCCATTGGTTCTTGTAATACTTTTCTCTGTTAATCAAAGTGCCCTCTCACATCTAGTCTTCTCCCCGTGAAGGCATGACCTTTAATCACCTCACCTCTCTTTCTGCTTCTTAACGAGCTTACCAGCTCCAGCTCATGTGGGATGCCCTGCCCTGTTCAGCAGTGCTTCCAGGTCCTTCCTGGAGCCCCTGCTGCCAAAGCTTCTGCTTGCAATTCCACACTGAGACTGAATTGCCTCTTCCTGTGTAGATCTGACTTTGTTTTGGGCTGGGAACATACTCAGCTGATCCAGTGAAAACTGATTGCCCTGTGTAACTAGCAAGCCATCATTTTTACCACTTAACAGTACATCTCTTATGATTTTGTTATTATTATTATTATTTACTGTCACATGGTTGATGAAAATATTGAATAGAAGTGGATTTAATACTGAACCTTCTGGTATTCCATTTAGAAACACCCTCACTCATTGATGTTTTCTTACTGATAGCTAACATTAAAAATTGTCAGATAGCCAGCTTTCATCTCTTCAATGTTCGCTTTATGATATTGCATTGCACTTTTTGTTAAAAGAATTTCATGTGGTACTGAGTCAAATGCCACACAAAAGTCTATTATGCCTGTGCAATTTCTTTCATCGACCAAACTTATAATCACATCAAAAATGAAATTAGGTTTCCTTGACAAGATCTATTTTCCATGAAAAAGAATATCGACTAGTATTAATTCTATTACCACACTTAATCTTGTATCAACTGACTCTTGTATCAATTTCTTCATTTTTTTTAACAAGGAACCTTATCAGGCTAATTGCTCTACACTTATCTTAGCTATCACACTTGCCCTTTGTGAACACTGGGACAGCATTAATAAGCGTCCACACTTTGGGAATTCTAGTAATATTCTTATAGTTAGGGGAAAAAAAAAAAGTCATTGAAGTAATTGAGCCAGCTAGTTCCTTGGCCAGTTTCTTTAGGATTCTTTGGGAGAAGTTATCACCATTGCTGACTCTAAAGTTACTCTCATACACAGTTTTTACCCCTCCTTAAGGTATCCACACAAATAGATGTGAATAATCACATCACCATGATAGCCTGACTCACTATTAGTAGTAACCCTTATTACAAGTTGACCCCACAAAATCAGGTTGGCTATCTAATAAAGCAAAGTAAGAAGGGCACATTTTTTCTATTGCCTCAGAGTAACACACCTCAAAGCACCAGAAACAGAAACCTGTGGGGACTCCTCACACAAAGTGAGACAAGTTATGCTTGTGTACAGTGTGGCAGAATGAGACTGGGACTTGGAAAATACTCGAGGAGCCCATGGACCATCTCCTCTTTCCATGGAAAATGTTTGTCCAGGGTTGATAGCCAGTGAAGAGACAAGCTACAAACACTGCTCATGGAAATGTGGGGTGATTGCTTGCTCAAATGTCCAGCCAACCACAATTCTGTGTCAGTACCCAACTTACTACTACTTTTTCCCCCTTTTCAATACCTTTCTCAGAAGTAATATAAACCCTTCTGACATTGTAGGGTGATGATAAGATTGACAGAATACATGCTTCCTAACCAATATCTTTTTTATGAATAATCAATAGATGGAGCCAAGCTGATTCCCACTAGACTTTCCTGAGGGGCAGAAACTGAATTTGTTTTCATTGAGATCCCATCCCAAACATAACACCTCCTGGGGAATTCAATGCAGAGGAATATGATACCAAATTTCCGCCTACTGATTTTTTTAAAATAACTCCATTTGGTGGACTGAGATCATTTCAGATAAAACCCAGTGTGATAATCACTTCCCTGTCACCTGAAGGAGCAGGATTTTGCACACTCCTGCTTCTCCTCTTGCACTCCAGCAAGAGGTACCCACAGAGCACTCTACCAGCATGTATGCCATACTGACATGGCTTTACAGCTACAGCTCTCTCTGAAAACTCTGCTCATCTTTGGATTCATAGATCCAGTGATACCTGAACTCATTAAGATATCAAGTTCCTGGATGTCTGGACAAATTAGATCATGTTGTCAACTCTCTCTGTTCCTGAATTTGGGCAAGAAGGTGAAGGTCCAACTAAAATTGAAGTAATAGAACATGAATGCAGAAAGCCATAGGAATGACATACATAACACTTTCAAAATCAAATAACAAACATCCAATCTATGCAAACAATTTCCGTTACCTTCAGCACTGTACAAAACAATTCAAGCCCTCATTAAGATGAAATAGAGTTAGGAAATAAAGGGTAGAAAGTGTTTGTGATTTGTCTGATGTCACACAAATTTTCTTCAGAGTTCACATTTGGACTTCTTTGGCTGTAGAACACAGGATGATATGCTCTTATCTTTTGTCCTCTTGCACATTCTCTGCAGACTAAGAAAGCTATGACCACACATCTTGTTCATATCAGTATATCAAGTCTTCCCCAGGTCAAGCACACATAGACCTGGTGATTGGATTGAAGCCTTTCAGAAAAGAGGAACTACTTATCTAATTCAGGTGTGGATCTAACCTGGAATTTCATTTCTCAGGTATGTATCTTCCTGAGAGTTTACAGCACAAATAATTCACACCGTATGCTGAGACAACTATGTCTTCACCTTAATAAAACACAACCAGAACTGAAAAGAGAGGTTGCAACTGAAGACAGAATTATTTCTGTCATAAAACCTGCAGAAGACCCAATTTCTTCTCAAGCATGACAGCAGAACTGAATGTCTAACTGATCAGCAAAGTTTTTTTTTTTTCTTCCACCATTCTCTCAGGCTGCTAGAAAACAGCACACTGGGTGGACGTAAGTCAGATTTTAGCTGCAGTCTTACAACAGGGTCACATTAAGCGCTAAACAAACCTGCAAGCATTTACCTTGCAGCAGCTCAGTATTAGTATCTTCCTTATGACCAGCACCTGCATGTTCTTCCGTTCAGTAACTTCTCTTGCCTTCATGACCCAAGCAAGACACTACTGTATTATAATATATATATATATATATATATATGTTTTGCTTTGTTTTAAAGTGAGTTAGAGATGACATAACATTATTTTCTGCTGTAAAATGCTCTGTGAGCAGCTGGGGGGAAAAGGTTTATTGCAGCTTTATTAAAATACATTAAATAAATTGAAGACAAGCTATCCAGCCAGCTGATTGAGGCAGAGACTCCCTGTAGATATTTTGGTTGCACATTAAGAAAGTTGTCACAAGTAATTTGGACTGGAGCGTGGAGTTATAGACTGCCAAATGTTGATTAATTAAGCCGATGTTTGGATTAGTTCTGCTAGATTGTTTCATTAGGGAAAATGACTGAAAATATGGAATAAAGCAATCAGGGGGAATCCAGGAAGGATTTACATGTAAGTGAGACTTCCAGCAAAAAACAAGGGACTAGGCCAATCTCTCTGTGTCTTATGATGCTCTATGACCCTCCTCCTTCTCCCTGACTGGGGCAGGAATAGCAGCAGGAAAGCCAACTTGTGTTTGCTGTAATAGACACTGATCTTGCCGTAGTCATTCTCAACAGCCTAGGAATGGAGTCCTTTCTTTGCTGTGTGATGTCTCAATTTTACGGAAAACTGCCATCTATTGTTATATCCACAATATCAGCCTAAAGATGAGAAAGAATATATAATCATAAAAGTAATAATTGCATAATTATTGTTTATATTAATATCAGATTTTTCCTCCATATATTTTTCCCCTGTAGTACTGTAGCAGAAAATGCCTTGATGAGAAGACCTCCTGCACTGGGAAATCCTTTTCTTATTTTCTTAGGCTCCTGTAACTGGTCTGTAAATGCACTGCCATGAAACTTCACTGAATTTAGCTGCATTCCAAAAATAGCAAGACAGTTAAGAAAAATAATAATAATAATAATAATAATAAATCCAGCATGTCAAATTAAATTAAAACAAAATAATCCGTCAGTTTCAAAGCTGAAACAAACTGTTACATACTCGAAGTAAATAATATTACACTGTCTGAGCAGTCCATTAAGAGAAGCACATTTTCCTCCAGCGCATTTAGCTTTAAGGACAGGGAGAGAGAGGTGGGAACCTGGCCTGGCCGCAGCCAAAAGTCTGGCCCAGCTTCACAGCCCTGCAGGGGAGAGAGTGTGCTTGCCAAAGGACAGAGACCAAACCCAAATTTCAGGAAAGAAAAGTGAGTGAGGCAGTAGCTGACTGCCAGAGTGCCTCAGCTGGAGGAGGTGATGCTGCAGGTGCCCAGCACACTGCCCACAGAGCCGTAAGATCTCAAAATAGAGCATCGCGTGGCTGAGCTGCTGGCACCATCATAGGAAGCTGGTGCTTGTACCGCATAAGTGAAGTTATAACACGGAAAGTGAACTCATCACGCTTGTCATGATTCATAACATAAATCACTCTGCCTGATTCTAACTACATTTCACAGCTGTTGTGCTCCTGCTCAGCCAAGAGAGGCACAGACACAGCTGAAAGGAAGGTGCTGGGTAAGCTCCAGTATCAGCCTCAGGAAACCAGAAAAAGTCAGGCCACCAACTTTTGGCTGGCCTCATAGCATGGTCCACAGGTCTCATTGATGGTTGAGGTGCATCAGAGGTCAAAAGTGTTCACATTGTGATAAATCAAGGTGAAATAAGTAACTGGGCTATTTGGCCATTTTTTACTAAAATGAAGGAAAACTACCTCTAGGTCAGTAAAATTACACTAGCAATTAACTAGACTAATTCAGCTCTGCCCCAGGTGGAAAATATGTTAATGTTTCAGAAGTTACAAAAATATTGTCTCTATTCATTGCTCATGCTACTCATCAAAATTCAAAAATAGATAAAACAATGAACAAGAATAAAATTTAATGTTTAATCCAACCCACCTCAAAGTATCCACCAACCACTGTGTTTACAGTACACTCAACCACTCCGCTATGTGACTTGATGCCACAAAAGCTGCTACATTTGTGGCCTACAACAGAAATGTATTAGGAAGCAGAGTGGGTTTTTTTGTTTGTTTGTTTGTTTGTTTTACTTGACAGCAGGTAACTAATTCTGAATCCAAACTATTAACAGTGTATCAGAAAACAAACAAACAAAAAAAATAGAATTCTGAACCACTTCTTAAGATCTGTCCAAATTGTTCATATATCTTCTGTTAACTTAAGTGTTATATTGTCTAACATATCATAATTTTGGCCTTCTTCTAACTGGTCAAATTGGGTCTACAGCAACTTAGATAATTTCTGAGAAATGAGGCAGAAAGTGTGACGGGCAGAGCAAGGATAAACTACTACTGACTGCAAATAAGAGATCTGCACTTTTCAAATGACTTGCCTTCTCACATTACAAAGGATTTGTACATGGGCACATGCTTTGGGATATGGAAAATTCAAATCTGCTTTTGAAATTATGGATCGCTTCTCATCAGGAGCTGGATTCAATGAACTGTTTAAACATGCTCAATACAGCTACATTTCCAGCTGTTATTAGTTGAAGGTCTTCTGCTGACCGTACTTTTGCATTTATATCATCCTTTCAAGCTGAGGAATTCTAAAGCACCAAATAAATCTCACATATAGATGCAGTCCAAGTTGAGGAGGAGGACAATGTGTTGGGTCTGTCTGAGCTGGAGTCACCTTTTCCCTGCAGCAGCCCACACAGTGCTGTACTCTGCACTCGTAGCTGGAACAGCACTGATATCACTCCAGTGTTGTGTCTATTGCTGCATAGTGCTGGCACAGCATCAGGACTCCTTCCAAGCCCCCAAGAGCCAGCAGGCTGGGGGTGGGCAAGTGATGGGGAGGGGACATTGCTGGGGCAGCTGACCTAAACCAACCAAAGGGATATTCCATAACACCTGATGTCACACTCAGCAATAAAAGGGGGGGCTCTCGTGGGGGAGGGGGCTGTTCCTCCTGAACAACCACTACGCGTTTGAGGCCCTGCTTCCCAGGACGTGGCCGAACACCGCTCGCTGATGGGAAGTAGAGAATAATTTTTCCTCTCTCTGTGCTTCCGCGCGGACTGATTGCTTCTTTTGTCTCTGTTTTTTCCTCCCATTCCCTTTCCCTTTAATTAAACCTTTCTTATCTCAAACCTCGAGTTCTCTGTGTTGTATTTTCTCCCCCTTCCTCTCTGAGGAGAGGGGGAGTGAGAGAGCGGTTGTGGTGGAGCTCGGCTGCCCACCTGAGTAAAACCACCACAGACAACTATCAGCTAACATTCTTTCTAGAGCGTTTCCAGTTATGACAACAGTACAGATTCCTAGTCCTAGTGGTGAAAAGAAAGAAAGGAAGACAGACAGACAGAAAAAGAAAGAAAGAAAGAAAGAAAGAAAGAAAGAAAGAAAGAAAGAAAGAAAGAAAGAAAGAAAGAAAGAAAGAAAGAAAGAAAGAAAGAAAGAAAGAAAGAAAGAAAGAAAGAATTCACATGGCAAAATCTCTGTAGTTGACCTCTTTATGTACTGTATGGATGGGAAACACAGCTGAAATACCTAAAATTCTGAGAAGTGCCAGAACACCATATCACAACTTAACAGTTCTTTCTACGTATCCAGAAGGCAATATGAAATCACAACCTCAGATTGGACCTCAGGTCCAATTAGCATTATTAACTTGGGCCAGAACTGACACTGAAATGCTCAGGACTCCTCCAATACAGGGCTTGACTGACCTGCACAGGATGGAAAAAAGGTGTTCAGTAATTTCCTTGCAGCTGCTCATCTGGGAATCTCAGAACACCTGATTTCTTTGCTCATACAAAAAGCTCCTCGGTTCCCGTTTTCAAGGCACTTACAAGAACACGAAGGAAATACAGATACTAAAAGAGAGTGAATGTACAGTTTCCTCATTATACCTTCTTGTGCCGGTGCTAGTGTTTTATTAACTGCAGTGATAAAAGCTGCTTAGAGGATTGGCAAAGGTCATAAACATTTCTCTTTTTCCCTCTCCCATTGTTGCCTCAGGGACCCACTCTGGTGGTGCTTCAGCACATGGCATTGCTGAGCAATGATGGAGGATGGTGAGGAACAGGGAAAGGAAGCACCAAAAGAGGCAGGAATTGCTACAAGTGCTTCAAATGTGTAGGAATGAGAACAGGGAAATCAAAACTGGACCTCTGTGCATGTTTCACAGCAGTGACCAGAAACAGCTCACATCCCTGGTGCTGTTCAGAATTCACCCAAAGGGCTTGCGATCTTCAGTCAATGAGTTATTCCAATGTCTTGATTGGAATCAGCTCTCAGGGAGTCTGAAAGAAGACTCATTGTGGAGATCCTTAAAAACAGAATGGACAAAATGCTGAAAACAATGTGCTGGGTCCTTTTCCTGCTCCACCTCAGGGTAAAGCAGAATCAATGTAAACTCGGGAGAGCTTTTTAATTCCACATCTAGATTTCCAGCAAGAACAATGAAGCATAAGCATAAATTTACATTCTTTCCACATTCAGGAGCTGTGTACCCATGAACTAAATGTTGCATCTGTAGTTCTATAGATTTGGAAGAATCCTGCTCCTGAAACAAATGCTGTCAGCAGTCAAGGATGTTGTACAGAGTGCTAACGGTATAGATAATGCCAAAAGAGGGCTTGTAACCACAGCAAAACAAACTATTGAGAATGAAGTCTGCAGTTGTGAAATGATAAATAATTTATGCTTTTAGGCAGAATAAAGTTTTCCTCATCTTATTTCAGCAGGTTGCATTTCTGGGAGTAAAATAAGAAGGGAATTAGCAGCTTTCTGTCAATCACAAGATTGTCCTTCCCTACAAGATACAGTCATCAGGTGTTCTGTATGAGGAATAAGCCAGGAGAAGGGAGAGACATGATATTTTCCTCTACTCACTGATTTTTATTCCAAATAACATGAGACTTCATAGCACAGATGTTCATTCACTCAGTTTCATCAAGTCATAGTACTCCTCAAGCCTGTGACAGAAGAATCATGCAGAAAACTGCATGTGCAATCTAGTCAGGATTTTGGTTTCTGACTGCTTTTGTGCAGATACCCACATTTTTACTGTTTTCTTTAAGTCCCAAAATGTAAGGATTTTTTTTTTCTGAATCTGAAACACATGTTCATTCTCATATTGAACTGAAACACTGATTTCGGAATCTAATTTAAGGCTAAAACAAGTCAGTGTTTTGATTTGAAATGAGCATCAGTGTTTTGGAGATTGTTTTTAACATTTCAGGTAAAATACAGAAGAGAGTATTAACATTGTTCTAAATGCAAATGTCAGAAAGTTTAATTTAAAAAAAGGCAAAACAAAAATCAAACATTTTGATTTTTTTCAGTAGATGTTTGTGTTGATATATCAAGTAAAGAAAGTGAGCAAAATCTTGTTGTGAAATAAGTGTATTTGACTAGAAAAATACCCAACACATTCCCATAGAAGAAAAAAAAAAAAAAAAAAAAAGAAAGCTGCGAATTCTACTGCCAAAGATAGTCTAAATATTACACTGACACTGTCTGTCTCTGAAACTTGAGGTCAAGGTGCTTCAAATGTAAAAGGACAAACCCTCTTGCCACCTCTCTGCCCTCTTGGTATTTCTGAAATTAGCAGCACACTGGGCCTGATGATGTTTATGATGTTTGAGCTGTAGGGACAGGAAAGCTGCACAGGAGCAGCAATTTCACCCTAAACAATCTAATTGCTATTATTATTACAAACTATACCTTGTCAAGGATACATATATGTGTAATTTGGGTTTCCTCGGGTGTCATTTCCAGGGTTCAGAAACTCATAGATGGCAGCCCTGCTCGGTCTTGCCCTTGTATGTTTAAGGTCACCACTCACATTACCAAACTCATTTTAAGGGGCTGAATTTAGTACAGCAGATGGCAAAGCACTCTGCTGCATAATGTGCCTTCGTCCTGAGCCGGAGGACTCAGGGGCACTCCAGAGGCCATTTCCTCTGACTTTTGACCTGCTTCTGGAGGCTGGTAGCAGTCACACCAACCTCCGTGGGCTGCAGGGACCTCTCCGGATGGGGGCAGTTGCCTTGCTGCCAAAACCTACCAACCCACACCTGGGAAAGGCTTTGCTCTCTCCTTCCTTCCTAATGACAGGCATTTTGGCTGACTGCTGCACATTCGTGTCAACAAATCCCAGAGGGGCTGTAGGCTTTGGTCTGGAGGATTACAGAGGTGAAAACTGCTGCCAGGTGAGCATCACAGTGGTGCATTTGCTGCTGTTGTTGTCCTGTTTGAAAAGATGTTGTTTGCCAAATCAAGGTGGGGAAGAAGCATCACCAAGGGGCTACCAGCTCCCCACCCTGCAGCTTAAGAGCTGCTTTCTGCTCCTTTTGTACCACAGAAACAGCACAAAGAGCTGTGGCTTCTTATTCCCAAAGAATAGTTAAAGCAGCTCTGTCTGCAACTATCTTCTGTTTTGGGTAATTACCTTCTAGCTCCCTTAATTCCCATGCACTTTCAATAGAAGTTATTCTTTTCTTCCTATAAAAGTTTTGTTGCTTCATTATGCCCCAGAGATGACTATACGTCACTGGTGGCTGAGCGATTCCATTATATGCAATCAGCAAAGAGCTTAGGGTCCCTTCAAGATGAAAGATGCCATCTAAATGTAAGTTATATATTTCAGTAATATGCACTAAAGTGTAAATTCTGCTTTGCAAGGAACACTTAAGGTCTCCATCAAGCTCCATGGAGTTAATAAATTGACAGCAGTGGCAATCTCATACCATGCTTATTTCAAAGCCTCCAACTTCTCACAGGCAACTGCACTTTGCCAGACAAAAAGCCTTGCTTGCTGCAGTGCCTCACTGTTATTGTAATGCTATTGACATCTTGGCTTTTTTGTTGCACTCAAACCTTATTATCAGCACTGTAGTTTTAACATCCCCCAGCTGCAGCAGAGAAAATTAGCCCTTGTTTGCGAATCGATCATTCCTTCAGAGGTGGACACCACCACTGCCACCACGCTGGTCTGTGGGAAAGAGGTTGGCAAGCAGAAGCATTCATAATTTATTTAACTTCTTGTAATAATCTGAACAGTGGGTCTTTGTTTCTTTGTTTCATAGGGTCTTCCTCAGTATTAGGAAGACAAAAAAAAAAGGAGCAGGAAAAAAAAAAAAAAAAAAGCCCTTCTGACCTGAGAAGATGCTCAAGGGATTTGTGTTTATAACCCAACGGTGAGGCAATTGCTATGGAGATCCCTGAGCTGGCTCATTTCCCTTCTCCCCCTACCTCTATTTTATCAGAGTCTTACCTTTGCCCTTTTGTTCAGAGATCTGGATTCCTTCCAAAGCCTGTTTTGAAACACGGTCCATACCAGTAGAATATAAGCTGGCTGCTACCAGTCCCTGGATAGTTAACCTCAAAGCTGGAGGAAACAAAAATAAAAACTGTTTCATCCTCTTGGGCTAGACAGCTGCTTGGTCAGCATATCTGGAGGTGGTTTCTTGGCTGAGTAGCAAACTTAATATCTCAGTTGCCAAGTATTACAGAACATAAGAAATCCCAGAGCAGAAAAAATAGTTGGTGATGGTGGCAGCAAGGCAGATCCATTCTAACCCCATGGTGTGATCTGTAGATGGCCAGGCAAATGGACTGAGTAGGTGGTGAGGCCATTTAAGGCAAAGAGTAGTTTGTTGGGGACCTAAAGTTGTGGCTGTGCCCTATACCTGGGAATAGCAGGTTAGGAGAAGCCTTATTCATTTATTTGTTCTTATTGAACTTAAATTTAAGTTATTTAATCATCACCCGAGAATCACACTTTCCCCTGTGTGGCTCATGTCAGGCTACATTTGTCACAGAATTTTTTAAATCTTTTCAGAAAGGCTTTCAGAGCGCAGAGTTCATTTTGTTTTCTGTGCATATATTTTAACACATTCTTCTCAACACAACAACAAACCTGTCTCTCCCTGCTTTAAGTAAGCACAGACCTCAAAACCACACATCAGCTTCTGTGTGAGTTAGGGTTGAAATGTATCCATCTGAAGTGCAGAAAGCTTCCCTTTGCCAGCCAGCACTGAGGGGACTCTAATGTTTAACTGAGCAGCTCCACTTCCTCAGGTAGGGTGATGGAGGCCTGCACCCACACATCCATTGCAAAGCAACACAAACTGCAGGCTGAACAAGACCTTTCTGGTGAGAAAAGCTAATGGTCAACTTTCAAATGAAGGGTGCCCTTAGCTCAAAGGTATTCTACAGCTGAAACTCCTCCAGCAGCACAATGACTGCTCAACGTGCTGTGCTGCGTGTGGAGGAGCTGACCAAAAAAGCACACTGAATTTAGTGGCAGGGCCTCCATCGGCTTCAGTGCCTGCGGACTAAGCCCTTTGCCTGATGCTGCCTCATGTACTAGGCTGCTTGGTGAGCTTCACGCCACGTCAATTCCCCCCCAGCCCCTCACTACCTGACTATCTGTGGTGGTTTTACCGTGCTGGGCAGCTAAACCCCACAACTGCTCTCTCACTCCCCCCCTTTTTTAGATGAGGATGGGGAGAAGTAAAGCAAAGAACAACTGACGGGTTGAGATAAGGATAATTTAATTAAAGGGAAATAATAATAATAATTAAATAAAGATTATTATGAACTAAACAATTTAACTAAAGGGAAATAAAAAGGAGAAGGGGAAAAGGGAGGGGGAAAGGGAAAATAAAAAGAAGGGAGAAAAACAAACAAATAAAATAAATGAAGGGTATATGGAAGTGCAGAGGAAAGAAATTACTCTCTACTTCCCACAAATGAGCAATGATTGACCACGTCCTTGAAGCAGGGCCTCAACACACGTAGCCGGTGTTCGAGAGGAGGACCGACATCTTCTCAACGAGAGCCCACCCCTCCCCTCTTCTTCCTGTTTCCACCTTTTATTGCTGAGTGTGACATCACATGGTATGGAATATCCCTTTGGTTGGTTTAGGTCAGCTGCCCTAGTGATGTTTCTCTCCTCACTTTTTGCCCACCCCCTAGGAGGGTTAGAGAGAGGCCCAATGCTGTGCCACTGCTGCTCAGCAGTAGACACAACACTGGTGTGATAACACTGCTGTTCCGGCTACAAGTGCAGAGTCCAGCACTGTATGAGCTGCTGCAGGGAAAGTTAACATTCCAGCCAGACCCAGTACACTATCCTAATTGCTCTGTGGGAATTGCCTTTGGAAAGATCCATAAAGGATCTTCCTTTCTAAAGGAAGGGGAGCAGGGTGCATGCTAGGGGAGCCTTACCCAGCTGAGACAGTCTTGAAACTGTGACTGTTTGCCACCTTGTGGTGAGCAATTTCTCAGCTTTCATTTAGTTTTCCCCTGCAATGCTGCATTGGTATTAAAGTATCAAGCAAATTTTCTTTGTGTCATCCTTTTTCCTCTTCTATGAAATCTCCATCTGTTCGAAGGCCTTTGTTCTAAAGCTCTTTTTTTTTTTTTTCCTTAGTGATTTAATGATGTCCTTTAACTCTTCCACAAGTCCAAGCTTAATGAGACAGTCCTTCTGTTCATTCACCAGTGTTAGCTAGTAGGTCCCTCACCTCAGTGAACGGTCAGCAGTATGAAGTGTGATGGTGCATCTGTTATTGCCTCAACATAGGCTTCTTTATCCTGGTTCTAAAATAATTTTCCTCCAAGAATACTTTTTAATTGCACAAAGGTACTAAGGATATCTGCCCTGATTTAGGTGGCTGAAAATGCAAAGGAAAATCAAGTCCTCTCTTTCTCCCCAAATTGAAGGAATTCTTATGATTTTTTGCTGGTTTTCCTTATTTTCATTGCTCCTCTGAATCTTTGCTTTCTACATTGCTATGTCAGTCTTGGTCTTCTAGCAGTACTCTAGCAGAGATGCCTGCAGCCATACCACCATCTGACACTGCCAAGCCCAGACTCAGAGGTACATTGGACTAGTGTTGCATGCATGTGGACATAATATGGATTGCATGTGTGTATGGGGTTTGATTTGTCTCTGAGCTGATGAAGTCATGCAACCAGCTTGGTATTTCTGAAATAAAATCAAGAATAACCTTTCTTCTGCATGGGCAGGAATAAACAGCAGATAAAAACATCAGTACCATCAGTACAACCTAGTCCTCATATATTACAATCATAAGAAAAGGAAGTTAATTTTCCTCTTCTATTTCTAAAGTTTGGCCATGATTTAAGATGGTGATTATGTCTATACTGCTTGATGAAATAAAGTCAAGGTCTCTGCTTTTTGGTACTGAGGCCAAATAACACAGAGCAACTGTGTGCATGTGTTCATGCACTTATGGCACTTGACCTTGGGACTCCAATGCGTCCCATGTAAGGCTGGGTGGCCCTATTTTTTTTTATTTCCTTTCATTTCATTTCAAGGTGTTTCAAATACAGAGAAGTCTGTGTTGCAGCTCATCAGAAGTCAGCATTGGGATACTTCTTACAGTAGAAAATCAGGGGATATTTCTGCATGCCCAAGTGGTGGCACAAAGGAATATACAGGTGTTCGAAGGCACAGAGTCTCCTGGAACTGGGCTGGAAGACTGTGAAGCATGGAAGGACCCAAAGCTGGCAGCATTGTGTTCACACAGCTGAAACAGCACTTGGCCCAGCCCATCCCAGTAACCCTTACCTGGACATTATCTTGAAGACTGCAAGCTGGCACAAGGCAAGACTGCCAGGATACATATTAGCAGTGAAACAACCTGAACAATTCACTTGTTCAGCACTGAAGCACTCCTTGCTAAAATAATAATAATAATAACAACAACAATAACAGTAACAATAATAATAATAATTTTTAAAACTGCCAAAAATACTTTTAAATAAATATCTTAAGAATTTCCAATGACTTCTGCACTCTTATACACAGATGTCCTAAACTGTCACAGTGACCTTACCTGGGTTATTTTTTACTACTCAGTGGCTCATAGTGGCTGTAAAACAACATTTTTTCTGCAGCTTGGCTTGCCCCCACATGAAACTTCACCTAGCTCTGTGGGCAAATGGATCCTGAGGGACCACAACAGGCTGGACTCATGCAGAAGAGCCACTGCTCTTTTAGAAGTCTCCACTTAGAAGAAAAAGTACTCAGAGAACAAAATTTCTGTCCTACCACAGTTCACTTGCATTTATATTTCACCCTGCCCTTCTCTGCTATTTCACCCCTTTCCTTACAGAATTTGTATTATGCCTTCCCTGCCCCTTTCTCCCTGTCATAGTTCTTCACTCTTTGGCAAATACAGCCTAAGACTGGTTATTTGAGCTGATCCTTCAGTTGCAGGCTGTTGAAGAGTTAAGCAGTGGAAAAAACTTGCCCAGTATTAATTTCTAATCAAACGCAGACATAAACAGTGAGAGTGGAGTTCATTCAACATACTTGAAGCAAAGTCCCATGAATAGGAGTAGAATAAAGCTGTGCAAAAAAAAAGCAATAAAGCTGGAGGAATAACACAGAGAGATAAAATCTATAATCAGAGAATACATTCAAAGCCCTATTTTCGAGACTGCAATGCTAAACAATTAATTTAATTTCAAAGGATGAAACACGAAGCAAGATGTCACCGATGGAGACTACAATTTTTATGCAATTCAGGAGTATCTGTGTTCTATTTAAAGATGAATAAATGTGTAAGACAAGAAAGATATACACATCAAATTTGGGTATAAACTAGGAAAACTTATTTTCTAATCAGAGGACTAAACCCAGTCAAAATTCTGGATCACTTATGGCTGCCCAGCCAGCTCATCCTGCAAATTTATACTAGTTTTATATAAGTATTTTGGGGGGGATTTAATCCTATCTTTTCTTGAAGTGATACTTACCCACAGAGGAGAGAGGTAAAATCTTTAGCTAACTGAAATTTGCATCACTTCATCACAATCAGTGGTGCTATGCTGATCTACACCATCTGAAAATCTGGCATAAATTATTCTCTTTAGATCATTAGTCTGATTTCCTTAAATAAAGAAAAATAAAATAAAATCAGCTGTCAGCATCCTGGTACTGCAACTGACACCGGTGATTTATTTTGTTCACTAAGATTGATTACTGTCCCTGATGTATAAGCATCCAAGGGCAGAGACCATCTCTTTTTGCATAGTGGAAAGCCATTCACTGCAACAAAGTCCCAGTCTGCTCACATTGTATGGTTAACATATGCAGGTTTGCATACAGAAAAGCAACTAGAAAGGGCAGAGAGAAAATTCACAGTAAGGCAGAGCTGTGCACATCTAGACAACCAGCAGAAAGAACAGTAAAAAACATTCTGCCTTCATTTAACATTAGAGCTAAAGTAAATACACAGCATAATGCTGTTTTATTTTCTATTTGTTTGTTTCTTTTGAAGAGATGCAATGAATTCTCTAACATTTGAAGTTTTAAAAATGCATATGGATCTACTTCTTGAGAAAAGCCATCATTCAAACGTTATTGGTGGTGGTGTTTCATTTTGTTTTGTTTTGTTTTTTCATTTCAGCTCTATAACCTATGTTAAATGTGCCAGACAGAATATTAGGTCTCTTGCTGGCCCTCAAATGCATGAATTTATAAGTTCAGCAAGATGGCCTGAAAAGCATTATTAGTACTCCCCTGACTACCTGATGGGTACTAAAGAACAGCCCTAGAGCTTCCTAGTGAAAGGGAAAAATCTCAGCCCAGCACCATTAGCATGAAAGGCTGCTGGTTCTGAAGGTGTTAATGTGTTATTCACATCTTCCTTTTCTCCAAAAACATTAAACAGTTAATTGTGGTTCAAGGTTTCTGTAACAGGACACAAGCCTACTTTTACCATAGCAACCAATGTTATAGAAATCCTTTCTGATATTATTAATCATAGATGAAAAGTAAGCAAAACAGAAACATTAAAATGGTTGGAATTCAGAAGTGATTTTTTTTTCCTAAGTTTGGAAAACCTCCTTTTTCTTTCATTTGCATCCAGTAAAGTCCTTCAGAAAGAGTAATGCTTAAGAAGTCTGCCTAGTACCAGAAGTTTTTCTTGTTAAAAATAACAATGTATTTTCATTTACAGTGAAACTGTCTTATGCAGCTCTGTAAGTAGAAGAGGTCTTCATAATACACAAAATGCATGAAGTCCATCTTAAGCTAAACAACTTCCATTTCCCCAATTAAATGCTTTCCACTTCTTAAAAGTTCTTTAATGTACCTGTGTGTCAGTTGTAAAGAGTTTATTAATTATTGGTCTTTGGCTCAGCAATAATGCTTCATAATGTCATTCCTCTTCTTGAAACAAACTCAACAGAATACACATAAGGGAAAGAACAATGGATCCCACCTCACTGGGATGATCACCACATGACATCGGTATGCACAGATAAGCCAGTAAGAGATGAGGCCTCCCCTTTTATTCTCACTTGTGCTGTTTCACCTTGAGATTGTATTTCCTGTGTACAAATGCATAACCTGTCTAAGTCCTCCTTCTCCCAGGGGAGAACCTTGGACATACCTAGGGTTTCACAGCTTGTGGAGCTCAGCTGACTCGAAATTTACCACTTCTCACAATCCACAATGCAGAAGTCAACAAAGAGACTCAGAAAGGAGTCGCAGATGCAGACTTCAAAATCTCAAAGGTGGTTATCGCTTGTCATATCCAGGGGGATTAGCTTGCTGCTCCAATGGGCACCTGCTCAGCTTCAGCATTCAACAGAAAATCCCTCTACAGGACGAGGTGGAGGCACCCTAAGACCTATGCCTCTTGCCCTAGAATATTATAGAGAATTTGTAAAAAAAAAGGAAATAAACATTTCTATCTGTTCCATCCAACACTGGTTCTGAATTTATGACCACCTCTGACATGAGAAGGTTCTGGGAACATTTTGGACTAAACAGTCAGTTCATGCAGTCCCTGTGACTACAGTTTTATGGTTCAAACTTAAAAGGTGAAAGGTATCTTTATGAATCTGTAGTCTGACTGCAAGCTGTAAAATTTCATCAAGTGGTTCGTTTATCAAACTTTTAACTTTTTTCTTTTTGAATTACATATGTTTTAGAAAGCTTTTCATGTAAAGAATTCAAGAGACAGTGCTTACATCAGAGAATTGTATAAATTATTCCAGAGTTTAATGAATGTCTCTGAAAATAAATAAATAAATAAATAAAATCCATATTTGTAGTTTGAATTTGATTCATTTTGGCTTTAGGTGTTAAATATTTCTATGCATCTCTGTGTTAGGCTAAAATAATCCACTACTCTAAAGATCATCTTAAACTTATATTGACATCTTTAATGCTATAAAAGGTAGTAATACCAAGTCTTCATCTCTGTTTATGATTCTGCTACCTATAAATATTTTAAATTTGCTTTGTTCCACACTAGAAAAACACCTAGCTAGTCATCTGTTATCATCTACTTTTTTAAATTGGTGTCTTTTCAAAAACTTTTTTTTAATGTCCAAAGCTAGATATTGTTATTGTTTTTAGAATTTCTGTATTTCACTCAACTCATAAGCCAACAGGTCAAGGTATACAAAGAAAAATTAATATTTTCCTTTTTTTTGTTGTTTTTTGTTTTTTGTTTTTTCCCCCAGAATAAGCAACTAACAACAAAGGTAGCCCAGAGTCCTTTTTAAAATACTGGAATATGCTAAAATTTTAAGCATAATTTTTCCAATTCTTCCATATCCAAAAGAAAACAGACTGGGGAGAGAGCAATACAGATTGCTAGCAGAACTCTTCACAAAATACAGTATGTTCTTAGCTCCTGATGAATTGCAAAACTTGTCAGTCATTAGCATAAACTAAGCCAAAGAGTTTATGGGCCAGCAGTTGAGAATATCAATCAAATTAAAAATAAAAATACAAGTGGCCTTGTAAAACGAAAAAAAATACCTTACCAAGAGATGTTTGTTGTCTCTAACTCTACAATCACAGCTTGAAATTTTCAAAGTATAAAGAAGGAGACTTGCTCCTGATTAAAACAGATAGGGAAAATATAGGGCAATATGATCTATTGTAAATAAACAAAGCATAATACACCTACACCACCTTCCTACAGACTGTGTGAAGTCACGTTCATAGAGAAAGGAGATAATCTCCTCGTGAACAGAGGGAAGAGAATGCCACTCTCTTACACTGATAATTCAAGAAAAAATGTTTTACAGACAGGAGGGACCATGACTGGCAAGGAAAAAGTGGACTCAAATTCACTCTATTCTTTCAGATTGTTTATAAGGAGGAAAAGAAGATTACAGGAGGGTAAGTAAACTGAACTCTCACAGAGCAAGGAAATACTTCCTTAGCCAGTAGTCCAAGAAGTACAGAAAAAGTAAGCAAATTAGCTTTAAAGCTAACACTGTTTTCCTTGCTCTAAGCAGAGCACTTGCTGGTAATAAGATGAGAGACTTTTTGTGATATATACAAGACTTTTTTCAATTTCAGAAAGATTGAGAAGGAAGCTGAATTTTTGTACAGAGTTGAGAGAAGGTGTATTCAGAGAGACGATACTGAATATATATGAGCAACTGCTGTAGAAACCCCTGATAAATTGACTTGGGACACATTCACCACTTATGCTTTCTGTGGCCATCACCCTAAGTAGATGCATTGTTTATTCCTGAATCAATTGCATTTCAGCTCCATTTCATTCTAATCAGATAGTCAATAACCCCTGGATAGCATTTGGCAGCTGGGAAACCACTAGCTCTCTATTTTTTTTCCTTCTTAATTGCTGTTTGCAAACTAGTGTGTTCAGGTTTTGTTAGTACGGGTTTTCAGGATTTTATATTTTTTTAAAATGCATCATGCAATTGCCACATCAATTGCAGTGGAAAAAGTCCATACTACAGTCTCTTTTTAAATCTTTTTAGAATTTGTGCGAATTGGGAAATATGCTAGTCTGACATGCTTTAATGTTTATAGTAACAAGAGCAGATCAGGACAAAGTACCAAAGGGATCTAGGCTCTTTAAGCTATCTTCTATGGTGACAGACAGCCATTTAAGAAGGACGGCTGTAAATTTATGTTGAGTGCTGTTGCTGGGCATATGCATTGAAAAATGGTGAAAGCTGAAACCAGGAATGTTGAAATAACAAACTAGTAAAATACAGTGTCTACAGGAAAGCTTAAATGATTTATCTCTAGATTTCTCCTATGGTCAATTTTTGCTTTTTTATGCAAGAAGGGACAATTCTTACAGAGTTAGTGACTAACTTTATTACTTTTGCCTACGTGAGTGGTGCTTACTCAAAAGAGTGACCCTAATGTTTGAGAGACAGCTCCTCTTATGCTTCCCCATCAGAAGTCTTAGAAAGGTAGTATCACTGAACAGATGGAGGTTACATTCATGCTGTGAAATCCCTGCAGATCACACAGCCAGTTCCCTGCTTTTGAGAAAAATGGGTAAGTCATAAAGTCCAAACACAGCTGCCTTCTCCAATTTCTCAGGCAAACGGATATTGGTCTGTACCACATAAGAAAACCAAGTGACATTTCCTGATTCATATTCAGCCCTCCTCTACACACAATATAGTGTTCCACTTGGTGTTAGTGTACTGGGCATCTTGTGTCAGTGCAACCAACTGGATTTTGAAAGAGTTTTGTCTCACAAAAACAATGGACAGGAAAAAAAGAGCCCAAGAGGATATTTACCACTTTAAACACAGAAGTTCAAAATTATTTCATGTTCAATCAATTAAAATGAGTTGGCAACCAAAGGGAAGTTACAGAAACAAACAGACCTGTGGTGAAAGAAACTTTGTCATCTGGGCCTGAGATGGGGATGTCCCAGTCCCAGTGACATTCAGAAATTAGGGTTAGGGTTGAGTGAAAAAGTGAGTTTAGAGGTACCATTGGAGTGGACCTGGCATCAGGTAAGCACAGAAAATTGGAGCACCAGAGTGATCTTTGTTAGGAGAATCTTTGTGGTGGGGCATCTTAGTTTTAGTCTAAGCCAACAATTAGAGTCAGCATTGAGTGAATGAGAACCTGGAAGTGCTGTTTGGGTGGGGGTAGGATCTGGCATCCAAAGGTGAGTTTGGGCAATAATGGAATCTGTAGTGAGAGGATATTTGTGTTTGGGGCCATGGGCGACCATCTTTTACTCAGCCTGAACTGGAAGTTAGTGATAGTGTTGAACAGAAGACCAAGCACAGGAAAGCATTCCCTGCCCCAAGATGATGGACATGTTTGGTTTTGGGCCAAATCTTCTCATCTCAGCTGTCCATGGTCTGCACCCTACATCTATGCTAATCACCTCCGCCACTGGTATAGCCAGGCCATAGGCTGATGCTTTCATTTTCTTTTATCATAATATTAGAGTTAAATGTGTTGCAATGCTTCTGAGAAGCATACATCTTCCCCCTCAGATCATACAAAATGATAGCCTAAATGCTTAACTTTTTGTTACCTAGGTGAGAGGGGACTATTGAAATTTTCTCAAAATCTTAGAGCAGAAATTTCTCCATGGCCACCATCATTTGATAACACCATAGTTTTTTGTTTTGTTTTTTCTCTCTCTCTAGTTAGAGCCTGTATAGGCAAAAAAGTGCCTTAGACCCCAGCTCAGCAGCCCAAAGATCCAGATACAAAAAGCTATGGATCCACACACAGAATTCAGTGCTGCTTGCTTCCAAGGTCTGCATTGTAATCAGGAGGGCAAGGGTATCCACTGTTATATCTCAGTCAAGGCTGAGAGCAGTTTCACCTGTAAACAGAATTTCAGCTTCTGTGAATTATATCTTGCCCCAAAGAGCAGCACTTACACTTGGAATATAAAATCAAGAGGCAGAGCCCAGCTCTCAAATTAATATCTTGTCTCAGGTCATGTTGGAACATAAAACTAAGCTAATTTCCTGTGGCTACTCTTTAATAAGTTTTAAAAGACAGTTGTAAAGAAGAAGATGATAACACAAAGCTATCCAATCAGCATGTACCCCAGAATAGAGCTATACTGGAAAAGACCACTGCGGCAAAATCACAGCAAGGACTCTGCAAACAGCCAGAGACTCATCACCCTGCCCTGCACACCTCAGCTGTCCCCACAGAGTACTATTTCCCCACACCTTGTTCATCACCACACAGTGTCACTCCACTCAGCTGCCAGGCACAGGAGGCTGGAGTGCACAGACTCGTGGTGCAGCACTGACACAAGAGTTGAACACAAGCCACTCCACATGCTGGCATCACTCAGCAGTGCATGAGAGACATTTCCCCACCACTTCTGTCTCTATTTGGCATCACAGCCTCAGAGTACACTTCATGAATAACATGAAGTCTTTCTCTTTAAACCTTAAAGTGCCACTGATCTTAGGATGAAGTGATTATGACATGCACATTTTCAAGTTTTACAAATATCAGCTATAAAATCTATCAAGGTAACGCTGATCCCAACACATGCTTTTTCAAGCAAGATAGCCAGTAAAACTTAGCATCTGATTTTACAAAAAGAGGGTCAGGAAAAAATAAATAAGTAAGTAAATAAACAAAGATAGAGAGGTTTTGCTATTCTAACCCTTTGCTAGTGCTACTAACATCTTACTCACAAGCCATTAGCTTGAGTTTTGTTTCAGGAATTTGCCTCCTCAAGCCCTTTTTTTCTTCCTTTGTGCAATATAAAACCAACGTATGTGTATCAATGGAGATATTTACATGCACTTTTATTTAGCCAGCATAAACAGCATGAAATAATTTACATTAGAAGAGTAGATGTGCATTGGTACATATTCCCCAGATGCACTTAACTTAATCTATTTTAATTTTAAACTAAGCTATATTTTCTTTGAAAGTAAAATTCTGGAGCTGGTTGAAGAAATTACTTTGGATGTAATAAAAATGCATCATTACATTAGGTTTTGCAGTTTAATCTTCATGCTGTCTAAAGCCCACCTGCCCACAAGACTGTATAGGAGTCTGAGTTATTTTACTTTCTGGCAGATTCCACTAAATGGAGAACCTCCTCTAGGGCACACATTTAGAAATCAACTAAACACTTCCAATTTGAATTTTCATTTTTTAGTTGGGTGAATAATAGTCTAAGTAGGAACTTACAGATTGCTAAGAAGCAATGCAGCTGTCGGTAAGATGAAAGGAAAAAGTTCTCATTTTCAGGCAGGAGAGGATGGGGTCCAGCACCAGCTCTGGAACACCAGATGACCAATGGAATGATGAAAAGGGACATAATTTTCTAATAGCCCAGATGAGCTGAATGGTTGTTGAAGGCTGTTAACATCTGCCAAGTATTCACATGAAGCTGTCAGGTGGTTTGTTTGGTCTTTCCTAGGAGAAGAATTGTTTATTTGACTACAAAGCATCTCGTAGCAGGGTAACAATTTGTCTGAAACAAGTTGGCAGAAGCTACTTATCCTGTTATCCCTTGAGCTGTGCTTGCTCTGTCAGCATCCCTGATGTCTAATCTCCAGGGCAGTGTTGCTGTAGTTCCCTGAATCCACTCATTCCCATCCACCATCACTTTTGTCTGAAGAGTACAAAATAGAAATTACAGTTTTTGTTATTCAACAAGATATCTATCCAACAACTTTCTATGGACAATAAATTGATGATGTCACATAGAATCATTAAGGTTGGAAAAGACATCCAAGATCATCTAGTCCAACCATCACCCTACCACCAATATCACCCATTAAGCCATGTCCCCAAGCACCACATCCAACATTTTCTTAAACGCTCCCAAGAATGGTTTAAGAAAATGTTGGACCTCCATGGCTAAAGCCTATCCAGCAATGTGTTATGTGGTCTTAATAAACAACAAGCCCAATCAATCTTTACTTTTTATAGGTCTAAATCAGGGATGTAAAAGCATGAAAGTGGTAGAGTAATATAGTAGAGTATAACTGTACTCTCAGTATCCCAAAGCCATAGTGTTCATTCATGTTTCCTGAAATGGGAGACTGGCCAGCAGTGTTGCAGAAATTTGTTCTTACAATAGATTCTGAGAACTTCTTGAAGTTGCATGTATCAGAAATACTTAACTTTGGATTTTCTTCTTGGCATTTCAAACTGGATGAAATGAAGAAGAAACTTGCTTCAAAACCAAAGAAACCAGAAATGTTTCAGGTGAGCTTAGAGAAAAGGCCAAAATGCTGTTTATTGTGTCTGGAGCAGTTTACATCTCCCTGTAGCAATTAATTTTATAAGACATGAATATTTCAAGATAACAGGAAACTTGATGAATACAAAAAAGGCCAGACCGGCCTTGTCATTTGTCCGACTATACAGACAAAGAACTTTCTATCTCATCTGTCTCAGATGTCTCACAGTGCCAGAGTTCTGCCCTACCTACAGTCCAACAGAAATGAAATTTAAGTAGACTTTTCAACTTACCCAGCTCCTTTTAAGACTTCCACCAGGCAGGTCATAGAATCATAGCATATCACAAGTTGGAGGGAACCCACAAGGAACATCAAGTCCAATTCCTGGCTTCACACAGGAGCACGTCAAAATCAGACCCTATGTCTGAGAGTGTTGTCCAAATACTTCTTGAACTCCAGCAGGCTCAGTGCTGTGATCACCACCCTGGGAAACCTGTTCCAGTGCCCAACCATCCCCTCAGTGAAGAACCTTTTCCTGATATCCAACCTGAACCTCTTCATGCCATTTCCTTGGCAATCTTCTTTCACATCTGCTTCCCTTTGCGTTCTACTCTGTCAGACCACTTTCAAGTATGCAGAGTGGTCTTAAAACACTGTGTATCAATTTTGGTACAGGATTAATGGCTTCAACCATCAACAGCTCAATATCAACATGAATTCACTGCAATCCACGTATATAAATCCACTGCATAAATCACACCACCCTAGCTTCATGTGGACTAAGAGTCCAGCATTCAGCAAAAGCCCTGGAGTTTCTTCATATGGTGCCATCTCTCCCTGCCTCACACACACATTCCCACAGAGGAATAAGAGGGCTCATAGGCAAAATTAAGCTTCCAACAAATTGTGCTGAGTCAGACCAAGAGCATATAACTCTTTTATTGTACACAGAATGCACAACAGCTGCAGGGAGGCTGATCTGGGATACCTGGAAAATGAGAAACTAAATATGACACTATTTCAGAAGCACAGACACTTTCAGATTCAGATCACCTCCTGTTTTTCTTTCTATCCACGTGGTTATGGAAAAGACCATTTGTCTATTTCCATGAATTCTACTAGGTAGTGCAAGGCAAAGAAAGCAACAGCAAAGGCATGTAGTTCTTATCCTTTTACGAGATGATAAAAGCAACTGAGAAGTTGTTCCAGCATGAGTCAATCTAGTACAATACGTCACAGACAGGTGTCTGAAATATGCAGCACTGTATCTAAAATGCATGATAATATAAAATATAAAAGGATATTACAAAATTGTACAGTTTAGATGACAGATAAAATATATGATTTGACACACCATATATTTTCATCCTTCCTCTCTAGGAAAATTGTAATCTGAATGTATTACTTGTAGAAGGGAGTTGAACTATTCTGCTGTAGAGTCACACAGTCTAGAGACAACAAGGAGAAGGGAGAGGAGAGAAGAAGAAGAAAAGAAAGGAAGGGAAGATTTTGAGCTCACAAGTAAGAAAGTAGCAAAATGAGTTGCTTCCTTTTTTTCACTCCCACTAATGAGATGTATATCTGGCCCATGTATCTTCCTAACTGCTTATCAGATCCTTTGCAAACTGTTGGTGCAACACGGGAGAGCATCTATTAAGTGCACAGGTAAGCGCAGACTCTGCTTACATGGGCTTACAGAATGCAGAGAAGTTCAGGCTCTGGGGGATGAAGAAGCAAGGAGGAGAGGAAGTTGACTCGACTCTGAACTCCATTTCCTTCTTGATCTTTCATCTGACTAATAAGTTAGACAAATAAACTATTTGTGGTTTATTATTTAGACCCTAAGATTGAAAGTACTTGGGAAGCCACATCAGGAATACAGGTTGGAGAACACAAAAAGGACTGGGAATCAAAAATCTGTGTTTGACAGAAGAGCCACATGAGTGCATTCTCCAATAAAGAAACCTTGTTGATACTCAAAGGTCCTTTAACAGAGTGAGTCTTCAATAACATGGCCAGATGCACCTACACAAAGTCACTTAAAGGGATCCTGTTCTGTACTACTAGTACCCAAGCTTTGAAGAGGAGTTTACATAGAGTTAAAGAATTAAACACTAGAAACACAGACAGTAAGAGACTGCAGTGTATGTTCTTCTTAAACATTTTTAGCTCCACTTCCATCCCACACTGAAGTGACAAGCCTCTGAAAATAGTGGCAGGGTCCTGTGACACATTTAAGTCACCTGAAGTCTCAGAGGGGTATCAGACATGACAGCACAGTACCTCTGGGAAGCCAAAACCATCACTTCAAACAGTTTTCTGTTCTCTTAAAGCGTGATTGCAAAAATAAAATAAATGTGGTAACATTTCCAAAAACCTTTGCAAGACAAAAACATAAGGCTTATCTGAAAACTCATGGAGGGTCATAGCAAGTCCCTAAGACACAGTCCACCTTGAAGGACAGCATATAGTTTCCTCCTCCAAGAAAAAAACTTGGTAAAAGAATGGTTCCAAAGAACTACTTACTCTCTGTTTACTAGTGCTTACATTGGTACATCCTCATTATACCGGCTTAACAGATGTCTTTAAGCATCACAGACTCATCATCAAGCACATACTCAAAACATAATGCCTGCATTTACTTTTCTTAAAGGCTGACCATGCCCATGGGTGCATGATTATTGGTTATATATGATTATATGCATGATTATAGGATTAGGTAATGAACTATTAAGATCATCACCTTCCTTCAGAGACAAAAGCAACATATTCATGCTGGCAACCAACATGGTGCTGTGAAGATGCATCACCAATCTAAAGAGCATGGGTGATAAATGCCAGGTGGAGACAGAATCTACTCAGCAGGGACCCATCCCAGCTGATGGATGAAGGGATGGAGAGAGGGAGTACCTGGATTTAATCATCTCTGGAGGTACCTCTATCTCATTTTGACTCTTGAAGGAGTTTGGGGGCAAGAAAACTCCCAAAGGATGTGCTTATAAGTGCTTATAGTTAGGTGAAATGAATTTTTGCTGTACTTTTCTGTTTCAGAAAGGGCATCTTTGTTAAAATGTCTTTGCCTAATGGCATAAATGTTACCATGGAAATAAAGTGCTATTTATTAACACTCATTAAGCACCTGTCTTCCCTTTTTCTTTCGTGGGTGAATGGGCAGAACAGTGTCTCATCAAACAGTTTTCAAAGGCTTGGGAGCAGGGAAGATTGATTTAACTCAAAATAAAGCTCTCTTTGGGAGGCTGAGGTGTCAGTGGGACCTCAGTTCATCCATCTCCCTCGTGCAGCCAGTCCCCATCTAAGGAAACCCCTACCCAAGTGGCCATAGCCCCCACAACCCTAACCAATTCAGTTAGCAGAACTGACTCCTAGCACTGTTTCAGTCACTGTAAACCTTCCTTTGTTATCTCCTTTTCCTATTGCATACTGGAATAACACTGGTGTGAGTAAGTTTTCTAAGGTGCTGACATGCAACTTTGCCCCTCTGTGGTTTTCTTCTCCCTTTATACCGAGGAGATATTTATATCTTAATAATCTGGATGTCATAATAGAATTCAACATTTAGGAGATGTTTCATCTCCTTGTGAGGGGTGTATAAGTGCTTGCATACCAAATGAAGAATTGCTGGCAGGCCTGTGAGAGAAAATGACCAGCAGAGCCTAAAAATGCAGTCGAGACAGGGCAATAGATGCAGCAGAAGTGACCCACAGTAGGCAAGGTCAGAAGCAGCAAAGGCAGAAAAGGTGAAGGGTGCATAGAAAGGGGAGAAAGAATAATGTCTCTTCTAAACACTTCCCAGTCATGTTGCAGAAGAAGATTAGTTCCTAATGAGGGGGTCAGGGAAGACATTTGAGTGTGGCCATTCAAGGAAATTTATCCATTTATCTACTTGATTGCCTCCATAGTTACAGGGTGAATCTTTATGGGCCGTTGTTTCCCAAGCATATATAACTCATTCCTATCCTCACGCTTATGTAAACTGAGCAGTGCGAGAATACGACCTAAATCCCTGATTAATTTCCCGGTTAAACATTAGGTATGAAAACTCAGGCACCAAACGCAGGCAGTCATGCCCAAAATGCAGGACTCCTATGCGCCAACGAGATCGCCTTTCCTCTCTTTAAAAATCCCCTCTTAAAACATGTTTTTATAATAGCCTCCAAAAAAGATGGAGGCTGAGGGAGACCAAAGAAAGCAGCATATCTTCTTGTGAGATTAGCAGATGAGGGGCTCTCAAGCACAAACACCATGAGCCCTTGGCAGAGGGTAGGGAAAGCAACTGCCCTCTACAAGGTGAGTGTCAGCACGGGCTCACACCGCTGCTGGAAGAGAGCACGGACTATGCTCTGAGATCCCCCTGTGCCCTGCCAGTTTGTTTCTGGGAGCAAGGCTGGCGAGAACAGGTAGCACTGTCCTCTGCTGAGCCAACAGCATGCAGCCAAACACCAGCCCTTGCAGCTCAACATGCAAGGACATCCACAGTGGGTGGTTTCAGCATGGGCTGATAAATGCCATTACTGAGCCCATGTTTTCATCAGGATCTGTCACACCCACAAGCACAACCTGCTTCCACTGTTAGTGTCTTTTTGTATCTGTTGTTGTTGTTGTTATTATTATTAATTTCCATGGGTCTTTCTTTACCCATAAAAGGTAGAGACGATTCCCACGTGCTTCAAGCCACACTATGTTATCACATGTAGGCCATACACACACAACCCTTACCTATTAACACCCAGTTTACCATGGCTTTTCTCATCCCAGCTCCACAAGAAACTCCAACACTTGCCCTTCTTATTCAACTCCACCTCCAACCTGACCTCTTTTTCTGTCTCCACACCCCCTTACATGACACACCCCTATTTTATTCTACCAGTGTGCTTTTATAATCATATCCACCTCTGCTGTATTCTCAAGTGTCCCATGTGCATCAACTTCCTTTAGCCCAAATAATTGTTCATGGTTCCCTTTTCGTCTTTGCACTTATGTGAATTGCTTGGGGGATGAGGGTGAGGTAGGAGAAGCCAAGAAGCTCAGGAAGAAAATGGTGTGGCAGACAGTTCTGCCCAAGAGCACATGTTTTGCTGTGCCTTGAAAGCATGTGGCTGTCTGTGAGGAGTACTGTCAGGTGTAGGTGGCCTGCCTAGCAGGATATCCAGCCTTCTGCCAGGCACAGAGGTGTTGGCAGAGCCAGCCTTGCTACGCAGCTGTGCTCTGTCTGACATTCTGCAGGTGATGGAAGGTCACTGAAGTGCAACTTGCTCCTGAGCATCCTTGGCCAGCCTGGCTTGTGCTGCCTGGGGAAGATCCGCAGAGGATATGATTCAAACAGCCCTTTGCGTTTTCTTGCAAAGTGCACTTTCATAGACACCAGTAATGACCTGGAAATGCCAACAACAAGTGGTTAAGCCACAGGTTTCCCAGCGGAGAAGGGAAAGAGAAGGGAAAAAAAAAAAAGAAAAAAGAAAAAAAAAAAAAAAGCCTTTCTCTCCATGTCTTTCATTACAGCTATTCAGCACAGCTATTGTTCGCGTGGGCCAGGACAAACATGTTTGCTAAGCAGAGCAAGAGGAAAACACAGAAATATCCATAAAGCACACACAGCAGGCAACTGACTGGCTGGAGGAATATGAAGGAGATGGGTATTTGCGGACAATGCAAAAGTTATTGTGACAGCTGCAGACTGCAAGCCTTCTGTGGTAAACTCAGGGCCCAACAGAGAGCTTAGGAAAAGGAAAGGAGAGGAAAGGAAAGCCTTAGGAGAACTCTGCCAGGCCCAGAATAATCCTCTCCTGAAATGTGCAGTAAAAATACCGTGGTGCAGCAGAAATGGCCATAACAACACAAGGACTTTGTGGAGATCAGCAAGGAGATACAGGTAATTCTACTTGTGCACTCTGAGAGTCAAACACCAGTGGTAGCACAGCAACCTTTCCTTGTCCACCCTTCTTAATGTCATGGCTAAACTTGTTTAGGGAGGAGATTTTCCCAGACTGTATGTACTCAGGGCAACTAGCAGAGAATTTGTAATGGGGACATCTCCTCTGGGTCTCAGTTGGCCCCAGCAGACACAAGGGTCTGCAATGTAGTCATGTAGTGTTCTCTCAGCTCAGAAAACAGCAAGTCATTTCTGGTGTCGTGAGTACAAGCATCAATTTCTGCTGACTTACAGCACCCACAGATGTGCTGCCTTAGCTGGTCACAGTGACAGCTGGCAGTAGCTCAACAGAGCACTGCACATCCCAGGGGAGCAGGATAGTTGCAGGGAGATCTGTGTGTTACCTTATTTATTTATTTTTCCCAGCTGTTAATTCTACAAAGTTTGTGGGGCTTCTGACTGCTTTTGACAGCTTTGCCAGCAAGGAATCCCAAGGTTTCACACAGATTGCACCTCAGACAGCATACAATAGTCCCCCATCCCTGCTACTAGATACACTGAGTTAGCAGTTACCATGTCTTATTAGTGGTAAAGTCATACTCAGAGTAGATGCACTGAGTTTTAATACATCTCAGAAAAGAGTCCCACTTCACCATAGCAGTTTCACATCCTTGTGAGTGCACAGAAAACTCATCTATGACAATCTCTTTTCCACCTGATGGCTTTATTGAGGTACTGCCACAATTGACCTCCCATCAACATCTTCAGCTGTGAGTAGACAACCCATGGATTGCCACAAATGCTGGGTTAGAAGCGATTCTATCACAGACAGCCACCTGTAAGAGCCTGCTGCTGACTGGAAATGAAGCAAAAGCACGTTCCCCCCAGGAGCACCAGTCAGCAACCATGCATAAAATCAGCAGCATCACCACAGTGCCTACAGTGGAGTGTTCCGTTAGTCAGTGGCACATTCTGCATAATAATTAATACCTACACTATCAACTTAGTCTTGGGAGCTAACAGACAGCAAAGACTCATCCGGATGACAAAGACATCAAACCACGAGAGGAAGATGATTGCCCCTGCCCAGTTCTTGTTTCAATGTGCACCTCTTATTGCTCTCACCACTCAGCTTCTGAAGGGCTCTCAGGCTCCAAAATGAAATGATAACACAAGTGCACGGCTGCAGTTCAGAGGAAGCTGGCACTCACTGCAGACCGTTAGGCTGGCCCTAATGAGCAGGGAAGCAGATGCAGACCTGCATCTTCTCTGCCCTGGCACACTCATGCTGAGTGTCCTGGGCAGCCTGTGGCTCCAGAGGGGAGGAGGGAAACACTGCAGTGTATTGGAAACCTTTGGAAAAGCAGTAGTTGTTTGCTGGGAGCACCCTGCCTCATGATACTCATTGAGGGACAGGCATAGTATGGTGCAGGTAACAAAACTCAACCCAGCCCCAGTGCCTACAGCTTTGTGTTCAGAGGCTGCTTCCCTCTGGCCTTGACTCCCTTTACCTCTGAGCGCTGTTAGTACCTCTCTGAGAAGTCAGTGAGAAAGCAGCCTTGCAATTTCTCTTAACTTCCCCTTCTCATTGCAAATCCCATGTGAGAATTTCCCTTTTGTTCTGTTCTACGACATCTTTGTTGTTCTCTCTCTTCATGTACATTTTTTTTCCCTTTAATTGTGCCAGTACTTTGAGGGAGGAGGACCTGGGCAAAAGGGGAGAACATTCTGTAAGGTGAAGTTGTGTTAGGTCACAGTGTTGTAGCTTACAGTTCTCTGCAAGGATCGTGTCATGATCCATGTTAGTTGGAGAAGAAGAGTGGGAGAGGATCTGGAAGTGCTTTTCCTCTTTTCTGATTTATTTTCAGTTTCTTAGGAAGATATGTCATTCTGTAACTAAAGAAAGATGTAATTAACTATCTGTAAAAGATCTGAATGCCCTTCCTTGCTTTCTTTAGGTTTCTTCTGCAGATGTTGTAGCTGTTTGTGGGCTTTGGACTGGAAACAGTAACGCATATATGCCAGCCTTCCTATTTTTCCAGTGTATAACTAGTAGTTATACAGTCCAATCAGGGAGATCAGAGCTGGGACTGTCACACAAAATAAATACACATATCTGCTGCAGACACTGTTCTTCAGATTTAAGGTCCCATACAAGTGCCGCTAATTACTTTAAAGTAAACATTTTAAACCAAATCTTGTGGTTAAGGATCTGAGAGGAAAGAAAAAAGTCCAAGGTACAAGAAGTACATGGGAAGAAATCAAATTGTAAAATTAAGACTCCATGTGCTAAGCTCAAGTTTCTGAGAAGATCATTCCTCAGTAAAGCTAGCTGAATAATTGGTAGTAAAAAGTGCCTGATGGTCTTCTCTCTGTGCTAGTATAGACAGCCACTAGCAGATTGTGATCACTTCAGATGACTTTATTATTCAAAATTATTTGATGACATTTTTGCAAGACAACTTTTATTGGCAGCTTGCTATTCACAAGAGAGCCATGCTTAGTGGTACTCACCATGATTAGTGGTAGTGTTTCTATTCCCCAGTTGCAGAAGCATAAGTCTTAGTTATCTAATACAAATACTTCCAGAATGTGAATTTAAAAGTGACTTTCCCTGGGTGCAAGAGCACAGAAGCTTCAAACTGGTTTTCTGTAAGTGAATATACAATTAAAAGTACCTTGCTACTGTTTGCTGACAATGGTTCTGAAAGGGCTGTGTTTGCAGCCTCTACCAAATCATTTAGAAGGTCAAAAAAATACAGAGAAATGCTCTTTATGTCATTCAAATGGCTCTCACCTCTTCCATCATTATGGCCACCCAGACTGGAGAACAAGATTATTCTCCCTTAAGCAGATTTGGAGATATAATTTGGCTTTAGCTTTCCCCTTCAAGGTAGCTCTATTTTCATACATTTAAATTATGCTGCTTTGGAGTAGTGAATCATTTCGGTTCCAAGAGTTAGTTTCTATGAACACTGTAGTAGTGTGCTATGGTATTGATCACTATGTTTTCTTCAATTCAGACTCTTCTTTTCTGTCTCCTTGCTTTCATTTTCTGTTCACAACTTTAATTGTGCATCATGTTCATCTGTCAGGATACAGAAAAAGAAGAGACTGTCAGGCACAACACAGGCTATTTGTGTGAAGATTTTCGTTGTCCTTCAGGTGATTTTCTCTTGAGCTTTTAGTATTTTCATTATCATCCTGAAGGAAAACAAAGTGTGTACCATGAGTATACGTGTATGAAAGGAAGGTAAGGGTGAAGGCTAAAAGGGAGTTGTTCTTTCCTTGTTACTGAAAGCAGAATGTAGACAGATATGCATATGGCTGTATATATCATCTTGCTAGTTATACAAAAGACAATAACATCTGATGGAGTTAACATTGAACTAAAGTAGCTGCAGCATCAGTGTGCATAACTTTTCACCTTTCTTTCTTCCCCTCATCAATACAGTTAATGACATTTGGCTGTTCAATAAAAAAAGTGTTTGGGGACCTATACTTTGCTGATGTGTAATAGAAAGCTTCAGGTCCTGGTAAGCCTGATTCATTCCTCCCATCTGAGTAAAGACTAAATGCTCTACAAGTAAAGGTTGAATGTTATGAAGTTGTTAGATGAAGCATGACCAATTCCTTTGAATGGAAAAGGTATCATTGAATCAGGCTCCATCAGGCTCTTAGGAGAGATTTCTATCCCCAGATTTGAGCTATTTGAGAGCAATACATCCTGTGTAATCTCTAAGTTTTCCCTACAGTCAGAGGATAGAGATAAATGCCTCCAAATGGGGAAGCATTTTAGTGAAATGTCTAATACAGATAGGATGGCTTGCAGTTAGTTGACTTCTTCCTCTCTGGGAACCTAAACATTACCTTAATCAAGTTACCTAAAATTCAGACTATGGAAGATCATAGAATCATAGAATCATAGAATATCCTGAGTTGGAAGGGACCCTTAAGGATCATCAAGTCCAACTCTTGACACCACACAGGTCTACCCAAAAGTTCAGACCATGTGCCTAAGTTCACAGTCCAATCTCTTCTTAAATTCAGACAGGCTCGGTGCAGTGACCACTTCCCTGGGGAGCCTGTTCCAGTGTGCAACCACCCTCTCTGTGAAGAACCCCCTCCTGATGTCAAGCCTAAATTTCCCCTGCCTCAGCTTAACCCCGTTCCCACGGGTCCTGTCACTGGTGTTAATGGAGAAAAGGTCTACTGCCTCTCGACACCCCTTTACGAGGAAGTTGTAGACTGTGATGAGGTCTCCCCTCAGCCTCCTCTTCTCCAGGCTGAACAGGCCCAGTGACCTCAGCCGTTCTTCGTACGTCTTCCCCTCCAGGCCTTTCACCATCTTCGTAGCCCTCCTCGGGACACTCTCCAACAGTTTCATGTCCTTTTTATACTGTGGTGCCCAGAACTGCACACAGTACTCAAGGTGAGGCCGCACCAGCGCAGAGTAGAGCGGGACAATCACCTCCCTTGACCTACTAGCGATGCCGTGCTTGATGCACCCCAGTACACGATTGGCCCTCCTGGCTGCCAGGGCACATTGCTGGCTCATATTCAACTTGCTGTCTACCACGACCCCCAGATCCCTCTCTTCTAGGCTGCTCTCCAGCGTCTCATCGCCCAGTCTGTACGTGCAGCCAGGGTTTCCCCGTCCCAAGTGCAGGACCCGGCACTTGCTCTTATTGAACTTCATGCGGTTGGTGATCGCCCAGCTCTCCAACCTGTCCAGATCCCTCTGCAAGGCCTTTATGCCCTCATTTGAGTCCACAACTCCTCCAAGTTTGGTGTCATCAACAAACTTGCTCAAAATACCTTCTATTCCTACATCCAGATCGTTTATAAAAATATTGAAAAGTACTGGCCCTAAAATGGAGCCTTGAGGGACCCCACTGGTGACTGCCCGCCAGCCTGACACAGCCCCATTTACCATAACCCTTTGGGCCCTGCCCGTTAGCCAATTGCTCACCCATCATATGATGTTTTTATTTAGCTGTATGGTGGACATTTTGTCCAGTAGGATCCTATGGGAAACCGTGTCAAAAGCCTTGCTGAAGTCCAAAAAAATCACATCAGCTGGTTTCCCTTGGTCCACCATACGGGTGATCTTATCATAAAAGGAAATCAGGTTAGTTAGGCAGGACCTACCCTTCACAAACCCACGCTGGCTAGGACCAATGACTGCTTTGTCCCCCAGTTGCGCCTCAATAAGTTCGAGAACCATCTTCTCCATGATTTTACCAGGCACTGACGTGAGACTGACAGGCCTGTAATTGCTAGGGTCTTCTTTCTGACCCTTCTTGAAAATCGGCACAACATTTGCCAGCTTCCAGTCTACCGGGACCTCTCCAAATTCCCAGGATCGTTGAAAAATAATTGAGAGAGGTTCCGCGATGACGTCCGCCAGCTCTTTCAGCACCCGGGGATGAATCCCATCCGGACCCATGGACTTGTAGGGATCCAGGTGGAGTAGCAAATCCCGCACACGTTCAGGGTCGGTTGGGAGTTTGTCATCCCCACCGTCCCGGTCCTCCAGCTCAGGGCACCCTGGGTCCCGAAGCCCATCATCGGCATTGAAGACAGAGGCAAAGAAGGCGTTAAGCGTCTCTGCTTTGCCTATGTCATTGTCTGTGAGGAGACCTTCCCTATCAAGGAGAGGCCCTATGTATTCTTTAGTTCTCCTTTTTCCTTTCACATATCTAAAAAAACCCTTTTTATTTTCTCTCACAGACACAGCCAGCTTCAACTCTAGCTGTGCTTTGGCCACACGAACTTTCTCCCTACAAACACGAACAGCATCCCTGTATTCTTTCCATGACGCCTGGCCCTCCTTCCAGTAGCGAAACACTCTCTGTTTCCGCCTAATCTCCATTAGAATGTTCCTGGTCAGCCACGCCGGCCTCGTGCCCCGCCTGCCTGACTTGCGATACTTAGGAATTGCCTGATCTTGTGCTTCTAGGAGGCATCGCTTAAAGAATGACCAGCACTGGTGGACATCGAGGCCTTCAAGAGCAGTTTCCCAGGGGACCTTGCTGACTAGTTCCCTGAGCAGCCTGAAGTCCGCTTTCCCCATATCTAGGGATGAGGTTTTGGTGGCACTTTTCCTTCTGTCACCGTAAATTTTGAACTCAACCACTTCATGGTTGCTATGACCGAGGCGGCCACCAATCACCACATCTCCCACCAGACCCTCTCTGTTTTCTAGCAACAGGTCTAGGAGGGCACCTTTCCTAGTTGGCTCCGTTAGCACCTGCACCAAGAAGTTATCATCTAGGTGCTTCATGAACCTCCTGGACTTGCTCGTGTCAGCCGTGTGGCACTCCCAGTTAACGTCTGGCAAGTTGAAGTCCCCCATAAGGACAAGGGGAGTTAATCTCGAGGCCTCTCTTAGTTCTGTAAGGAATAATTTATCGGCGCTATCGTCCTGGCCAGGCGGTCTGTAATAGACTCCCACAGCGACATCCCCTTTATTCGTTCGTCCCTTGATCCTTACCCAGAGGCTCTCAACTTTGCCATTGCTGACCTGAAGTTCCACACAGTCCAGCCCCTGCTTCACATACATCACCACCCCACCACCTCGCCTACCCTGCCTGTCCCTCCTGAAGAGCCTGTAACCATCTATCGCAACACCCCAGTCACAGGACTCATCCCACCAGGTTTCGCTTATGCCGATGATGTCATAGTTGCGGGACTGGGCCAGGACTTCTAGCTCATCCATTTTATTCCTCATACTGCGTGCGTTCGTGTAGAAGCACTTCAGGTGCTTCTCCTTACACTCAGCACCTTGTGGTTCTGACCGAAGGACCTCACTGGCACACAGCCCCTCTGATTCTAGCGTACCATCCCTTAGGTCTTCACCGGCGTGCCTGGTTTTAGCCCCTTCCTCCTTCGACTCTAGTTTAAAGCCCTATCTATCAGCCCTGCCAACTCCTGACCAAAGATCCTTACCCCTCTCCGAGAGAGGCGCATCCCATCCGGTGCCATCAGGCCCGGTGTAGCATAGACCTTCCCGTGATCAAAGAACCCAAAATTCTGCCGGTCACACCAGTCTCGAAGCCATGAGTTTATGTGAACAGCACGCCTTTCAGCTTCGATCCCTCCTATCGGAAGGACAGAGGCAAACACAACCTGCACCCCTGATCCTCTAAGTAGTCGCCCCAAATCCCTAAAGTCTCTTTTGATCGCCTTTGGACTTCTCGTTGCTACTTCATCGCTACCAGCCTGAAAGACCAGTAGCAGGTAGTAGTCAGTGGGCCGTACCAGGCGCTTGACTTTCTTGGCAAAGTCTCTCACCCGAGCCCCAGGGAGGCAACAGACTTCTCTGCGGGTTGGGTCCGGTCAGCATATCGGTCCCTCTGTCCCTTTCAGAAGGGAGCCCCCCATAACAATAGCCCTTCTTTCTTTTTTGAAGGATGATGTGGCAATGCAACGTGTAGGTCGCCTTGTCTGAGGTGCCCCCTCCAACTGGGATGGGTTTTTATCTACTTTGTCATTCAGATTGTCTTGTTCTAGTCCTTCATATCGATTATTTAAGGGTAGATGAGAAGGTGAGGTGGGCAGAGAGAGGGCTCGCCTACCACCCCGAATAGGCACCTGCCTCCATTCCCCCCCTTGATCTAGGTCTCCTCCCGCTGCCTGGCAGGAGGAGGGAACCTCCGTCTTCTGCATAACAGGAGACGCCTGTGCCGTGGCAGTCTCGTGAGCCTGCCTCAGAGAGGGTAGAGTGCACCTCCACCAGTCAATTTCCCTCTCTGATTCCCTGATGCTCCTGGGCCTGTTCACCTCCTCCCGGAGCTCCGCTACCTGGCTGAGCAGTTCTTCAACCTGGGCACACCTCCCACAGGCATACCCACCACTGCTGTCGGAGACCGACAGAAGGCTGGGGCACACTCTGCAGCCCAGGACCTGGATGGCTGTGTGTTTCCCCGAGCCCTCCGTCTGTGTAGCCACACTGGTGACCGTGGCTGGAGATGCCGCATGAGATGCGGAGGCCACGGTTTTCTGCCTGGTTGATACCATGGTCAGGTTCTACGCAAGCAGGTTACAAGCACCGAAGGGAGAGGCAGCTGCAACAGAGCGACGATGGGCCCACGATGGGCCCCCCGCTTGCCCTGCCCGCACGAACTGCCGCGCCCTTCGACGCGCCACGCCCTGTTTGCCCGTCCTGCTCGCCGCGCTCCTGGTCGCTCGCGCTCCCTAGGGGCAACTTTTAAACAGCCTGGGAGGGGGCGCTGCTGGCTCCGCCCGCGCCTCGACAGCCTCCCTCGCGAGGACTGCCGGGTCCCGGTGGCTCCCCCGAGTGGCCTCGATGCCGGACAAAAAGCCCTGCCCACCTCGGTCCCCTGCTCCGCTGCAGAACACGTCTGCCCCGGAGCCGATCGCCTCAGCGAATGTAATAAGATAAATAAGATGAATCCTGCCTGAACTCAGAATTTGCTCTCAGCTGTGTTTGTTCCAAAATGTTCTGTTCCCTTCTCCAACTTGGAGTACTGCTCACCAAGTAAGGAGATTCAGGAATTTTTGACCCCGTTAGGCTTGCCAAGCCCAAAAACACATACAATGGGAAACTAGGTTTTAACATGCTAAATGAATCGATGAAGCTCCACTCCCAGAGCCTATGACCAGCAACAGTGTTGGAGCCAGAAATAATCCAACTTTCTAACCAGGATAAGATTTAATTGCATTTATTGAATATTTCAGTGCTACTTAGAGTATATTTGATTGAAATGTCTTCAAAGGACAATAAACACGAATTCCAATAAGCATTGACTGCAGCAACATTATGTTCATATTATGTTCATAGAACCATTTTTGTAATAATTGTGGCTTCATAATGCTTGACCAAAATTATTCCTCTCATCCATTTATGCATTAGGTTACAGACTTTTTGACTTTGCTGTTATCTCTTTTCATTCCCTCCCTCCTAAAAATTGTAGGAATCTGGAGGTGTTGCAATACAAGCTGTACAGTATTTTGGAATCTCTTTTAACAACTTGTAAGTAAAAAAAAAAAATAATAATAATTAATTAATTAATTAAATTTGCAGCATGGAACTTGTCTGACAAGAAATTCAGAGATAAATTGCATCACTGCACACAAATATAGTGTCTCAGTTTACCAGGGTATACATTAACTATTCTTAAAATACTGAAATACAACAGAAACCTCAGTCCCTCTGATCCTTGTAAAAATTCATCATGTCAAAAAAAAAAAAAAAAAAAAAATGCCTCTAGCAAATGGTTACCTTTCGAACTTGGACCATTTGCTATCATGCTGTCAAGTTCCACCTTGGCTCCACCTGGCATGATTGTGCAAGAGTACAAGGCATTTGTGTGGGTCACTTTCAAAATGCTCAGACCTTCATGCTATGTGGCATGCCAGGGATCATACCTTCATCACTTCTCTCTTCCTCACTTGCAGAGTATACATGTATCTCTGTTATGATGCAGCTTTCTGTTATGATGCAGCTTTATGGACCCATGTTGAAGAATTTCATATACCATAGTATGAGGTATGAAGCTCTTAGACTTGTTGCCAGGTTTGAACTCCAGATCCTAAGAAGGAGCCCCAGATCCTAAGAAGGATCACTCTTTGAACTCAAGAAATTGCCTTTAAGACAAACTAGAGCAGAACCTGAGTTTTTTTCCTTTAGTTTGTTTCACAAATATCAGCCATTGGAGCAATATGACAGCAGTTGTATGAGTAAGAAATTGATAGCACCTCAACATTTTCAGGGCAAAGCGACTATGATCTCTATTTGTCAGAATGGAAGTAAAGGCTTAGTTATTCCCTGCAAATGTAAGAAATAAAGTGTAACTAAGATTTTCCTGGACAGAACAAGGAGACAGACTGACACTGCAGACAAAAAGGAAATAGGCAAAAGCAAATAAGAATTGGAAAGAAATACTGGTCAACACAAATGCTCTTATATTCTTCCCATGGTAAAAATGCTTGACAGAGAACATTTTCCAAAAGCACCTAAATAACTGTGGAGACCAAATCCATATTTCAGAAGAGATTTAACCCTGTGAAACCCATATTTCCTTGACTTTCTATGCTGTTTTCCTAAGTGACTTAGACATAACTCACAGTGAATACTGTCACTGTGGTAGTTACAAAACCTGTAGACTGGTAAAGTTGGGCATGTTAAGGAGCCAGCTCATCAGCACTGAAGCTGACCTGAACTCGTCATGACCTGCAGTACTCAGAATGAATGAACACCTAGCTATCCACTCAGGCAAAGTGCTGTGCTGCTCTGCCTATGCTGAGTAAAACAGCTACCAGCTTGTGTCTGTGTTTCCAATATCCTTTCTGAGAGCAGGACGTCAGCTTGCAATCCTCTCAGATCAGTGTGGGAGGAATCCCTGAAATACAGTCATCTGAGGAGCTGTGTCTGCACAGCGCAGCACGTAGCAGGTCAGCTCTGGAAGCAGTCACATCGGTGAACTGCTGTCAGTAGTCTAATAATCCTGGTTTCCCAACACCTTAGCAAGTCAGCAGGGTTAGTTGCTCTCTGACTGGATTGTCACCAAATTGGGAACCCCTATGTCCTGAAAAGCTGTGGCTTTTCAGCAGGCATCAAAGCAGCAAGCCTTCCTATACTGCTGCAAACCAGAGCAGGGCAGACCCACAGCACTGTCCCACGGAGAAGCAACTCCTGACACAGTTGTGGAGCTTTTAAATGTTGTGTATGTATCCCATGACAAACAGTTTATGGGGAAGACATTGCTTTCAAGAGGTTCCTTATTATCTACTTAAAAATACATAGATAAAGATTATTTTTTTCCTAATTCTAGTCCTACTGTATGTTCTCTTGTTTCTAAGGACATAACATACTTCGTTAGCTACTAGGTGACTTTAATGACCTATTTCTTAGGGATATTGCCTTAGCCCATTCAGAAAAGAAGTCCTTTTTTTTTTTTAATCAGCGTGGTTTTTAGTTGACCTCTGTGAAATGCTTTCACTAATTAAATTCACTGCTTTCCCTTGTATCTACAGCCATTAAGTATTTGCAAAATGCCACCACATTCTGACCATTTCTCCAGGTGTGTTGCCAATTAGCAAAGTGGTTCATGTTTATCTGACTTGCAGCCCATTTCACAAAATGCAAAGACTGATATATATCAGCCTCTGTATCAGGCCAAGATCTTCCTACCCCAGTCCCCTAAGACTCACACCTCTACACCTATTTCATACTTTCCCCCTTTCCTTTCTTCCATACCCCAGATTTCTCTCCTGAAGAGCCATGTCTGCTTCTCAAGCTAACTTTTCTATAATTTTTTGAGTTCAGCTGGTTTTCTTCTGAAACTGTTGCTAGGCAAAGAAGAAAAAGGACTAAGGTATCTGGCAGAAAACTCCACGTATCTGAGTTACGTGGATTAGGAAGAAACTGATGCTTCACATTCAACATCTACAGAGAGTGAAACGAGGTGAATATGAGATAGGTAATCCTTGTAATTCCTTTTGAAGGGTTTATTGTGGGGATATGCTGTTCAATTACCTATAGGCCAGCAAGGAGATTATCAAGGGAAAGATTTTCCTCTGTAACATACAAAGGGACTTAAACCTGAAGTGCAAGTGAGAAGATTTTGCAGGCGAGCACTGTCTTTTCTTAAAGGAGGAAAGGTAGACTTTTCCCCTATAGATCCACAGGTTTAATTTTAATTCAGTCTGTACATTTTCAAAGTCTTGTACAAAGTGGGAAGTGGCTATCCCACTCCTACCCTCTCTCCTCTTTCGTGTGACTTATGCAGCATAAACTTTTGTACAGTCACTGCAGAGACAGATAGGCTTCATCATTTGCCCAGGGCTTGATCATGGGAGGAGCTGAGCTGGAATAGTAGAGCAAATTCTTTTTCTTCAGGAGCCTCAGGGAGTGTCAGTATCTTGGATGAGTATTGGTCTCCCATGAGAACAGGGGATGCCTTGAGTTTTGCAAGATTCTAAGGTTGAGCATAAAGTCAAAATCTCCATCCTTTTGTGGCACATAAGCATGGAACTTTCCTGCTTCTTGTAAGAAACACAATATTTGTGAAACCCACAGATGGATAACCAGAATCACCTACCAGCCCCTTCAACAAACGGCTATTACTCTGGTAGTGTAAGACCTCAGTAAGTCTCTGGGCCTGTTCTCACTCTCTTCCCTGCAGTCTTGAGTCAGAGGGAGCACATGCACACATGAGCACTGGAATCAACTACAAAGCTTTTCTGCTTGCATAGCTGAATTTAGTACTTCCAGAATAAAATTCTTGCTTGTGGAGTGAACCAGAGGAGGGCCTCAGCTCAACTACAGTAACACCTTTCCCATAAGCCAGGACTCCCTGTGCTGCACTGCACACTGACACTGGGAGAAAAAGAGCAATGCTCTAGCCCTTGTCTCTTTGGCTGACTACGGCTCCTTTCTGCTTGGCTGCCTCTGGCTTTGTTTTAATAACTCAGCTCTCTGAGCATCATTAAAATGTCTCTAACTGGAGCCTGCAATAAGATAGCAATCAGCATAAGAACCAAAGCAACTCACTCCACAAATAATATTTGCCTCTACTGTTATGAGAATAATGAAACCACCACTGTAAGGCTCGCAGGAGCCAGGTGACAAGGAGAGAGTGGAAGGAATGGTTGTGAGTCTTCCTAGAAAGGTGGACAGATAGGGACTTTGCAGTGCTGGCCATTTAATATAGTAGTTTTCCTCTTGGGCAGTTTTGCATAGTAATACACGTTGGAAGCTTCAAGCAAACTCTGTGTGGATTACAATTTCCCCTGAAGGAAAATCAAAACCAGAACGTCTGAGTCCTGTTGAAGGCTCTGATGCACACTCATGTGAGTTAACCTCAGCAGGCAGCCAAGGCCCACCCAGCCACTCACCCACTCCTCCCAAGTGGGATGGGGGAGAGAATCAGAAGGGTAAAAGTGCCAAAACTCATGGGAAAAAACTATCTCATAAAGAGAGTTTAAAGGTAAAGCAAACATTTCATGTACAAGCAAAGCAAAATAAGGAATTAATTCATTGTTTCTCATCAGCCAGAAGGTATTCAGCCATTTCCAGGAAACCAGGGCTCCGTAACAGGAAGATTTACCCCAAATGTTCCTCTTCCTGTTCTCCCTGTTCCTCTTCCTTTCTCCAGATCTGTTTGTTGTTGTTTTTTTTGAGCACAACATCTGCTATGGGATATCCCTTTCATCAGCTGGGGTCAGCTGCCCTGTCTGTTTCCCCTCCCAGCTTCTTGTGCACCCCCAACCTACTCACATAGAAAGCTTTGGTTCTGTGTAAGCAGTGCTCAGCAATAGCTAAAACACTGGTTTGTTATCAACACTGTTTTTGTCCCAAATCCAAAACATAACACCATAGTCACTGCGATGGAGAAAATTAACCCCTTCCCAGCCAAAAGCCAGTACATACATGAATATGCATAGTGAATTACTACACGTATACTATGTTCTCAGGACAGGCTTGATCTTGGCTTGCCAGAGGGTCTGTGTTTTGGAAGACAAGATGCAGACAGCACATGGCTCTAATTTAATGGTGCTTCTTTAGCAAGACAGAAAAACTTTTTCCTATTCACAAATTCTCTGGCATTCCTGACTTTCTGTATCTCCAAGTAACAGGGCTTGTGTACTCACAGTTCATATGGGATTAACTGAAGCCTGCTTTGAACTTGAAAATACTGCTGCTGACCCAGAGCCCAATTCAGCTGCACTGGAGTTGAGGCCAGATCATATCAACATATGCCTATGCACAATAGGGCTGAAATGTCAGGGCAACATTGCATGGTCCAGGCTGGCCTAGCATTTGCCTGTGCTGATGCTGGCTTTACCTGCTGTTCTTTTTCATGAATACCAAATTTAAGAGTACAGATCAAATAGCAGAGGCATGCCTTCTGCTCTGCCTGTGAAGGGACATCTTTATTTGAACTATGCAGATATAATTAGTCAATCAGTGATAGGAAGAAGGGAAATATTCCTTGTTAATAACCTGCAATGTGCCAGCAGAAGCTCTCTCAAGCCCCTAAGAAGCCATTTCTTTGAATCCTACCACAAACTGCAATAAAAGTAGGGGTGTTTCCTTGCTTCTGACAGTCACCTACCTCTTCCCAGCACAGTCTTAGTCAATATTTATCAATTGTTCAGGAGTTTCATAGGTGGAATTCAGAAAAAGAAAACCCAGTTTCTCTTTGTATAGATTTTGTGACACCTCCCATCAACACCAGAGTATCCCTGTGGAGAATTCCTCACCATCTCCAGTGCTGATGCTGCTGAGCCTGTGCCTGCTGATCTTGGACTTTTTTGTGAATTTTTGGTGTGTCCCTCAGCCCTCTCTGGCTCCTTTGCTTTTTCTCAGGATCGTGGTACTAGGGGTACTGATGCAGAATTGTTGTTGCTGTTACTTGAGGGGGATAGCTACCTTTCACACATTTCTGCCTCCAAGAGAGAACTGGTATCAGAATTATGACTTCCTTCTTCTTCTTCCCTTCACTACCAAAAACTATATTCCCTCCCTCTGTGCTTGCTATTGCTACTGACTTCAGTTCTTTCTGACTCCTTTCTTCTTATTATTTAGGAAAAGAGCTGCAGTAATAGCATCAAAAACATTCTGCTGATACTCCAAGAATAGCTTTGTGTAAACAACTGGGCTACTGCTCAGGATATGTGGATTTAGTTTCTTTTCCTTGTGTGACCTTGGGTAAATTAATTCTGCTCAGATCTAAAAAGGAACATGAGCACTTAAAGTGGGACATGGGAAGATTTTGCAATGCTCAAAACTGCCACTCATCTGCTACTTCATATTGAGAGGTTCCTCAAGTTTTTTCAATATTTAAATCCTCTTCTCACTCCATCTTGGCCAGAGATGACACAGTCTTGACAAGGCTTACACTGATGCTCCACCAGAATCCAAAGGCTTGTCTGTCTTCTCTCTGCCTGGCCAAAGCCTCTGGATTCAAAAACGCATTGCTAAAACATTTAACAGAACAGCCTTTGGGAAAGGAAAAGCAATTCACTTTCTTCCAGGTGACGGTGGGGAAGCTCTGCAGTGAACAGCCACCCAGCATGGGAAGTTTCTTTGAGCAGTCTTAGAGTTACTTCTCCCTAGCTCTAGGTCAACATCCAAAGCTCAAACCAAGGGCATCTGAGCTTCCTATAGCCTTTCTGTTGAAGATGCTCCTTCAGGCATGAATAAATAAAAGATTCACTAGCCCTGAAAACAAAGCATCATTGAGACTGACTTTTCTACTAATGGCTTTCCTGGAAGGGGAGAACACTGCATTTGAGTCCCTCTTCCAAGAATGACTTCTGCATTGTACATTGAATGGTTTGTAACTAGCTCATATGGACTAGTATGAAGAAAGGCTGGGACATACCTCTATAATCATCCTAACACATGGGTTACATTGCCTGCTCTTGCATTCTTTCACCTTCTGGCCCTAATAATCTTTCTTCAGTGCATGGGAGGTGGGACAATTTCAGCAGTCCATGAAACAATGGAATTTGGATTGACCAGCCAGCCGGCCCTCAGCACTGCTCCACTCCCCTACCACCTCCCTTCTCACCAAGCACGCTTCTCTAAGATTTAAATCCTCTGAGACAGAAGATGACAGTGTAACTATTTTATAGCTGTTGAACACAAAATCTGAGGAATAACATGAAAGACTGCCCCTGACAGAGCTTGAAGTGAGAGGTAGCTGCTGCCCAGTGCCTCATCTCCCCAAAATCTCCCATCATAGAAAATAAAGATATTTTTCTGTTCTCCCTGTTTCTTTATCAACTGCCCACTTGGTTCCTTGCTGAGGCTGCTGGTTATTTTCAGTCTCATCCAGGGACTTTGTGCTTCACCTCCAGAGTTCACTTTGGTGAGCAGCCAGAAACTCACTCAGCTGCTTGCTTACTCCCCCTCCTCAAGAAAAGAGGGTGAGAAAATAGGATGATAAAGCCTGTGGGTCAGGATCACTCACCAATTACTGCTGTGGGCAAAATAGACTTGGAGAAAATATTTATTGCTAACTAAAATAGATTTAGGTAGTGAGAAAAAAAGATAAACTAAAACAATACTGTCCCCCAACACCACCACCACCACTTCTCCCCATGCTCAGCTTCACTCCTTCTGCAATCAGATGTCTTGTGATGCCAGAGTTTGCACATCTACATTACTCATCATACATGTTTGCCCTCGGGACCAAATTTCCCAGTTATCCAGACTGTCCATACATCATCAGAGAGGAAAAGCTGGGGAGAGGAAGGGGACCATTCAGCCCCAGGCCTCCTGCCTGACTGGCAAAATGGGTGCAACAGTCCCAGCCTCCTGTATCAGCTAATGTCTTCACACACAGACAATGAGCTCGGTGTGGACGCAGCTCATGGGTTTCACCTTCCCAGCTTGAAAATAGGAAAAAAACTATCCTCTCTGGTTAGTGGTACCACTCTAAATCATTTAGTTACTTCATGCAAAGTGTTTTGGTAGGGATTGCCTCCTACTCTGCGTGTGTATAATATCTAGCTTTGTGAATCCATAAATTATGCTAGAGTCCTAACGTGTGCTGTGATATAAATAGAAAGGGTGACTAAGTGAATTCACCTCATTTTATTCCCCACCTGTTGTTCACAAACAACTTCAGAGACACAATCACTGGAGCAAACAGGAGAATGTGCATGCATGTCAGAAGAGCATGGAATAACAACACACGACATCTTTCCAATTAAAATCTGCATTTAGTTGAAATTTTGCATATTCATAGCAAGCTGATCAGAGAAATGATGCAGAATAAGGATTATTTACAGAAATTATTCATCAGCAAACTAACCAAGGGAAAAAAAAAAAAAAAAAAAAAAAAAAAAACCTGCAGGTAGTTCAGGAACAGGAAAAGAAAAAAAATCTCAGATGTAGATCATCTAATGAATTATTCACCATGAATTAACTAAACACCAATTTGTATTTATACAGCATTTAGTAACACAAAGTGATGTGTAAGCATTATCTTTATCTAAAAAAAAAAAAAAAAAAAAAAAAAAAAAAGGATGGGTTAAATTAAACCAGAGCTCAAAGATATAAACAAAATGCATCAGCTGACCCACATAAAAATTGTAATTATTTCTAAAAATATATAATTTTCCTATTTTTCATTTAAAACCTGGATGCTGAATGCTTCCTAAAATTACATCAATATATCGTTTTCCTGCCCATCTCAACTGCAGATGTAAAGGGAAGTTATTGACGCAGAGTTTATGTATCCTTTGTAGGCTGTTATTAGAGTTCCCTCTGCTGCTGACTATGCAGCTCTACTTGTGCAGCTCAGGTGCTGAGTACTAACAGAGGTAGGTTGAACAGTACATATTACTGAAGTGAATAATGCCTCAATTACAGACTGCTGGTCTCTAGAGATAGCGCAGGAGCAGCAGGAATAAAAATCCTGAGTCTCTTCCCCTGGACCCATGGGTCATAGTTCTGGTATTTGAAATGAAAAAGAAATATGAGTAACAGCGCGTTATCATTTATTGTATTTGCTCATCTAACAGTCATGTAGTTTTTATTCCCCAGACTTTAAAACCTCAAAAATTATTGTGCAGCCACTAAACACATTCCAGAAAGTACAGTGCAATGCTTGCTGGCACCCCAGCAAAACAGGTATGGTATGGAGCTGCAAGATGAGTGTGACCATCACACAAACAACCATATGATGAAATGTCTCAGAGCCCATACCTCAAGTCTCCTGCCCTGGAGACCCCAGCACCACCAAGACCCCAGAGCTGGCAATGCATGCTCTGCCTACCAGCACTTACAGATCAATCCTGTAGGAGAAGGAAAGCAAGAGAAAAGGGAGATGACTTACTGATGACAAAATAGAAATTGATCCCACAGTAATGCTCTTGAGCTCCTTTGTGGTATGCTGGCCTCAAAGGAGTGCTTTTAACTTGTGATCAAGATAGAAATTTGTCCCAGGGAAGAGATTCTGACTGACTGATCTGCCAGGATATCAGTGTTGAATTATTTGACTTTCACTATCTTCCAGGAAAAAAATAAATAACAAAAGGATAAATGGCCCTGAATGAAACCAACAATATTTTCTTAAGAGACTTCATGGAAAAAATGTTTTTTCCTATTTCCACATAGACTCAGCTAGGTAAAATTCAGCCAGCTTCTGAACACAGAGAAATTCTTTCACTCCTCCTCACTCTACGGCATTTTCTTGGTCTCATCCTTAGTTTTCCCTCAGATGTTACATTGGTCTTATTTTTGCAATTGCTAAATTCTACCCAGACTCTCAGAGCATGAGAAATCTGTGATTACACCTGGGTGTAAATGAGGCACAGGCACAAACTGTCCCAGGAGAACAAGGACGAAATGGGAAGAGAGATCCAGAGAGTAAAGTCTCACGTGCCACAGGTCTTGAGGCACCAGAATGAAAGTCTGGAGAGCGTAGGCCAGCTTGTGTTTAGAAGATCAGAGGATGGGGTCCATCTGGAAAAACATAGATCTCTGCAGCTGACCTAACCAGACATAGGTGCTTCCAACATGCCCACACAGGTATCTTAAGTGTTACTGGTAGTGTCCACTGGAAATAGTCCATGTTAAAGAACAGAGACTGACAGCCCATTAACACCAAGAGTTTTATTGAGTTAATTTGATTCCTTACAATGAGAGAAATGCCAATCCATCCACAAAGAGTAGCATCGCTGTCCTGCAGGCAGCTTTGAGGAGGATTTGGTTATGTGTTACAATAAGACATTTAAAATTGCACTCATCAGTTTTCAGAAATCTCACTCATTTAAATTGTCACAGTTCAGTAGCCCTGGGATTTAAGTGTAGGAAAGGGTAAGAAACATCAGCAAAAACTCCTTACTAATTTATCAGAGAACAGAAAGAAAGCAAATTTTTTAGTGAGAGTTTAGAAGAAAAAGAGGAAGCTGGGTATGTTTTCCACCCTACCTACTGGATGCCAAGTGAAAAAACACAGTGGTATGGCTGCTGCTAACCTCAGAGGGCTGACAGCAAGGACCCAGGTTGTCTGCTGCTGGCTTTGGACTGGCAATGCCGGGGGAAGATGTGTCTAGCCTTAAGGAGGCCTCACACTGGCTCAAATCCAGGTTGTTCTGGTGAGGTGTAGCTCAGTTCCTGAACTGGAGCTCCTTTGAAGTGTGAATGATGGTTTTGGGAGCAAATCTCTCTCAACTACCCACTGTTTAGCTATTTTTGTCTTGACTCTGTGGCTTCAGCCCTGTGCTAAGGGACAAACTCAGCCTCACGGCCATCACTGTCTCTGGTGGGTGAGCATCTGTATGTCTCCCCAGGCCTCTCCAGCTTTCTGCAGATGGGGTGTCTGACCTGCAGTATCTGTCAGCTGTTTCTCAGGCAGCTTCACCCCACCTTGCCCATCCTGCATTTTAATCTTAGAGACATGTCACTTAACTTTTTCTTCATCTGCAAGTCTGGTAAACATTAGCAACACAGCCCAACCTCAGGCTCTGCTATATGAATGTGTTTCTCAAATGATAAGACTCAAATTAAGGTCTTATTAAAAGCTTCTGCAGTATATCAGCTTGGGAATATTTTCTTCTTACTTTCGTTTGATTGTCAGTTAACAGGAGGTGACAAGAAAGAACTATGTCATCTCTGGATGGAAGGCAGGATGGAAGAAAGGTGAGATGACTGAGAAAAAAAAAATCCCTGCTGCTAGTGTGTTAAGAATTCAACAGATGAAGAATTCCACAGTGAGGCATGGGAGATCACCTGTGCCCAAGACTCTGGTACATATCACAAATATATATGAAGAGAGAAAAGGCTCTTTCCCAGAGTCAGGGAACAGCCATTGCACCAAGGACCATGATAATAAGGGATAGAGACCTAATAAAGGCCAAAGGCTAACAGAGCCATCCCTGTCTAGTTTCTAGTAGGCAGGAGTTAGTTACCTGGAGGCAGTCATCTCTTTGTCAGTATGAGGAAAAAATAGGCAGAAGTTGATTTAACCCTGCCAGAGAGGGCTGTAGGGAGCAGACTAACAGTTGCCAGGGCAGGAGCGTACCTTACCACAGCCCTGCCACAGCATTCCTGTAGATAAACAGGAGCTGTCTCCTGGTTTCCTCCGGAGGGTCAACCTAACACCTTGTAAAAGCTCTAAATGCATCCTTACAGGAAGGATGGAGAGCAGAATGGCAATGTGCAATGTCGGTAAGATGGGTGAGTAATGAGCCACAGGCTCACCCCTAGACTGCAGCATGGCTCCTGGTCAGCATCCACCCCATGAACACTGGTGGAAATAGCCTCTAGCCACGCTGCTGGAAGCACTACAAAGGAAGGGAACTATACGAACAGGAGGGTACCTTCTATCTCTGTCATTTGTGTTCTTATTCTTCTAATCTGTTGTGCTACTACATACATCTTGAAATTAAACTCATAAATAGGACCCAGTTGTGGACCACCTCCAGAATCCTGCTCCTTACACTTCTGCCAGTCCCACTGGCCGTAAGAAATCACAGCTATGTCTGAAGTGGGCAATTCTGTCACTCCAGCTTGAAGACATTGGAGTTTTCTTGTGCTCCAAAAGACTCTGATTTAGTTTCCAGATTACAGCATTTTTAGGAATGAAGAATAAATTATGGTGTCTCTGCTCAACTCTCTAGCAGTGCTTCACAGGCTTTGTACCCTCCTGCTCACTGGTTTGCATGCCATTCCCTACAAGGCAAATGAAACAGCCAAGCAGGTATTAGTAAGAATGTGTAAGGGAGTAAAATAGGTTGGAGGCATGGGGATGAAACAGGACATCTCTTCAAGACTTGTGAAAAATCTGTCTGTAATGTTCTTTCCCAGCTCTGCTCAGCTGCAAGCAATGCAATTTTTCCTCTGTGTCACTTGTCTGTTAAGCAAGGAGCTAATACCCTTCATAAATAATGAAAGAAATAAAAAAAAAAAAAAAAAAAAAAAAAAGCAAGGCCACTTTCATTCATGACTAAGTCTTCTTAACTCAAACTCTTCTTCCCTTTGTGTGAAGGAAAACTTGGCAGGCCTGATTCAGGACTTCATTACCTTGGATGTGTGGCTGTGGCTGTGCTGCACAACATGAAGGCAGGTGATAATTGCCTTGCCCTGATTCAGGTACTCACATTTTCCCAGTTATTTCTAACCAGTGTTGCAATCTGAGCTGTGCTACTGCAACACCAGTAGTGTTGGTGAGCCTGGTGTGAAGGCAACTACTCTGCTCTGCAGTCCCAGTCCTTTATATCAATATCAGGAGTGGAGCTCAGTCTTTGAGATACTACTGAAGTTGTACAGTGCTGTAAAATGCATGATGGTTCAATATTTCACAGCTGCAGTAATACATTGGTGTAACAGACTTTAGGTACACTTTAGTGATCTTCATATCTATGTAATGCTAATACTTCTGGTAAGTAAAATAATAGATAAATAGATTGGTTTTGTGAAACGTGTTTACCCTCACCACCCTCATATCTGATGGCAAACTCTGTACTGTCCTTTTACTGACTTCTGGTTTATTCATGATCATGAATCACCAAACTTTTATAAACTTTAGCATGAATTGCCATTCGGCTGATTTTGTTGTTGGTGGTGTTAGAATTGTATCATTTCTTAAAAACTGCTGGCTGTATTTTCACTCATAACTGCTCCTAGCATTTACACAGCACAAAAACAATACACTGTGAGTTCAGAAGTTAATCACAGATTGCACCAAATAAATGCTGCTGAAGCTCTGAAGTACAATAAAAAGAGCATCACCATTACCAGAAACAGGTCACATGTTTTGTACTGACTTTTCTAGGCCTCAAAGCTGAGGTTTGTCAAACTTTCTTTGTTTGAATTTGTCTTAAGCTGCCGGAGGCTTAATCTTACCTTCTCTAGCAATAACAGCAGGTTTTATAAGGTTGCTTTCTTTGTTTTGTTTTATTTTTGTTCATTTTGTGTGTTATACCCATAATTTGTATAGATAGAAGCTACAAGTAATTATTCTGTGTATAATTAAACATTTATGACTACTGTAATGCTGCTTAGTGGAGGCGTACAGGCCTGGAATGATAGCAGATTACTTGGAAGCAGGGATGGAAAGAGTACTGGTTTGAGATAATAAGATACAGAGTACAGGCTGGAACTAGAGACCCCAGGCCCACAGGAAACTTAACAGTGATCAGTCAAAGAAATATGGGCCTGGAGTATTTAAGTATTTAGCATATGTAAAATGCTCCCAATATAGTAAATCTACACGTAACATGAACCTGCAGACCAGTGAAGAGAGAGCAATGTATAAAGTGTGTTATAAACACATAAAAAATGCATCAAGTATATACTAAAGTGCAGAGGAAGAAACCATCACCATCGCCAAAGGAGCTAGGATGCTGATAACTCCCCATAACAATCCCCCACCTCGACTGAAGCCATCAACATGAGGATGCAGAAATGTATGGTGTCTGCCAAGATGCAAGCTCTTAGAGTGGAGCCAGGAGTTTTATATAAATTTTATTATCTTCTAGCTCCTAAAAGCAGACCAAGAAATTTTCTGAAAAGGCAAAAAAACAAGGTCATTGTAGTGGTTCAATAGCACGAACAAGGTAGATAAAAACTCAGAAAACGCTTTATGCTTTGTGTTCCTTTGGACTGGCTCTAACAAAAACTGAGATGAGCTCTGGTTCTGCCATTTACAAAGCAAATTCAACAGCTTTTGCACCAAATCAGTGTTTTCTGAACATTTCTCTAACCTTCCACAGATGTTCATAAAGACCACGAAAACATTCCTATTCAGATGAGATTCCATAAAATCATTTCATTTTACACAGCATAAGCTGTTTAGCAGTCCTTACCACTGATTCTTTTCAAAGTCAGTTCTCTTTTCCCTGTCCTCATAAACAATTTTCTCAGTGTCCCCTCATCATACCTAATCTCCTGTAAGCAGATTGTTCTTCCTCGCAAATTCGCAGTTATTGAGGGGCACACATCTATCACATCCCAGGCAAGACACTTGGGAACCGACTTTCATTTGCAGAAGGGCTCCTTTTTATCCTGTTCTGATAAGGGAAAAAGGACAGCTGTTTCTACCCATTTCAGGGTAAGAAGACTTTATTGGCTGTAAGACGTAGGTTCTTAGTTGAAATGAAATGGACCCCGGTAGATTATTTTCACTACAAGATTGTGTAGAGGTCTCAATCTGAAACTGTGGCAGTGTTCACACAGGTAATGAAAAGACTTTACGAGTATATGATCTTGTAATTGGACTCTCATGGCTGGATGTTGGTGTCTGCACTGAATTTCAGTGAAAGAAGGTAAAACCACTTGTCCACCCAGCTTCAGTGATTAAACCGAAGTAAAAGCTGAGAATTAGTTGAAACTGCCATTAGAAAGAAATAGATGGGCACAGAGGATCTGGGAAAGAAATACCACATAGTCAGAAGAATATTTTCAGATTGTATTCAGATCTTAGCATTACAGTCTAAATTGAGTAAAATCCTCAGATAGCCCAGCTTATTAACCAAGCAAATATTATCAAAGTTATGTAAGAAATGCATTACTTAAAGAAGAAAGGATTGTTTGACTATGCTATTGAAGTATGGTGAACATTTATGAATTAAATATTCTTTTCAATAGTATCAGTATTGCAAGAAGGGCAAGGAAACCATCAGCAGGAATCAATACCATTGTTAGACATAACGTTAGAAATGTGAAGGCCTCCACTGAAGTAATAACTAACATTTGCTAATTTGTCTTTAATTAGTACTATTGAGATACCTTTTTCCTTTGTCCTTGATGCCATGCAGTCATGTTTAAATGGGGCTTTGACAATGCAAAATTTTCTACGATGATATAAAAAGACTCATTCAACAAACTGCTGCTGTAAAAGATCACCTTTTCTGCCAAGTTCCAGAAAGCTGTATAGGTCCTTCTGTGAAAATAGCACCTGTAGGTTTTCAGTGCATTATCCCTATAATATGTTTGCAAGTCAGGAAAGCATTGTAATTTCCATTTCACAGATGGAGACAGAGAAGTGAGAACAGGACTTGTGGCCAGCTGGTCTCTCCCTCACATGAAATGAGATACAGCAAAGGCACATTACCAGATGTGAGAAATAATAAAGAGCTGCCTAGAGTGAAGGACAGATGTAGACCAGATGCAGAGAGTGCAAGTGAAGAAATCCGGAGAAGTTTCTTGGAAATAAAGTCGGAAATGTAGGTGATGAATGGAATTCAAACATGTAATACAAAGTATCTATGCAACATCCACTTTTGGGACTGCAAAACATAACTTAGTGCCAAATGCTTTCAGAGAGAAACAAATTCAGAGCAGAGAACAACCACCTCTCTGCATCTGTACCCTGCATCTACTTACAGGCCAGTTGCTACTAGAGCAAGCTCTGAGAAAAAGGTTATATGTGGGATTGCATTGCACAAGGGTACCAAACCCAGGTGTCTCACATTTCGCCAACACTGGAGAGCAGAGGCAGCAGTCTGGAAAGAATAGAGTTTCTCAGAGGAGGACTTCAGTATTGTTCCTCCAAGGGAATGCTCCTTGTGCAGCTCTTTACCTGACGAAGAGGAAGAAATTCAGACAGGCCTTGTGTCCAGCATTTTGTATTGAATACTAAGTGCAGATTAAGGGCAACATGACTCTCCTCATGCATGTAAATGACTCTTTTAGACTCATCTTCAACCCGTCAGGATCTTGACCAGGATTATAGAGGAGGTTAATAATAGAGCTGAGTCAGAATTTGGGTTATGCAAGCCCCAACCCACCCTCCTTCATATATAAGACCTCTTTTTTTTTTTTCCTACATATATAAACATGTTCCAAAATATCAGATGCATAGATGTTTGGAGTTGAAGTATTTTTAGGCCAGCTGTGAATTTATCAAGCTCACATAATTTTAATTGAAATTGTGTGCTTGAATTCACTGGAAGTTTGGAAAAAAAAAAAAACACACACAAAAAACTGCCTTGAGTTTTCCCATTCTTGATTGTGAGTGGAAATAAACAAAACAAAGCAATAATAATAATAATAATAATAATCTATTCTAACCTGGAGTTCTTGGTCTGATATATATATGAATATCCCATACATCTTTTTTCTTCTCTGTAACATTTTTTTTTCTCTTTTATTCCCTCTTTTTAAATATACCAATTTTGTTCATAGGCTGGCCCAGCTGGTAGACTTTTAAGACAATAAGAATGAGAAATATAATAACACCTTGAATTATTGATTTTCTTTTTTTTTAAACTGAAATGGAAGTGGATTTGTTAGTGGAATTTGAGATCAATGTTGTATTTATTTATTCATTTCTGACTTTGGGTGAGTGTAATCTTATAGTCCTTGGCACTTACACTTAGACCATTTGTTAAGAAGGCTGTTGAAGATGTTACAGTAGGATTTACTATGCACTTTTACAGATTTATTTCCTGTTAGATAATTCATTGGTGTTTCATGTACTACATACTGGATAATAATATAAAAGGACACCGTGCTTGTAAAATTGAACTGAGTCTTTATTAGTTGAATAATTTACTGAGACACTGCAGCAGCAGTTGGCAATCTCCCCCTGCATATCCTCCCTGACTTCCCAACACCTTTTCCAAGGTGTCCTCACAATCCTTTCCACCACTTTTCATGCATTGGCCACTCAACCCTTCCACCCATGTGTACTAACCACTTGTTTCCTATGTACAACAGAAGCCACTGCTTACAATAGTGTTCACTGTTGCAAATGGTGTGGACCAGTAACAAATAGCAAATGAAAAACTGTGGCTGTGAATTAATTAAAGGGAGAGGGCCAGATGGAGTCAGTTACAGCTCTCTTACCCTGGCACAAATTAAAAGATGCACAGAAACAGCACACGCCTATGGCTGTGGAAAAAAAATAATAATTAAAAAAAAAAAATAGATGTAGCAGCACTCCTTTCAGCTGTACTTACCCCTTCCCCTATTCCCTCCAGTCTCTCTCTCCTCCTCCTCTCTAAGGGTATGTGGCAGCTGGACCTAAAGGCAGAACAGCTGTGTCTGCCAACTGTCTGCTGAAGGTAAAAAGGTAAAAGGGCTGTATTTAGTCAGTAGAAGGTCACCTTACTCTGCTTACATGGGAACTTCAGGAAAACTGTGGAGGCCCACTGTCTCCTCTTTGTCACCCCTACACCAACCAGAAGCAATTGCAAGCAATGCCAGCACAAGCATATCAGGGTCAGCACCACAGCTGAGAACAAGTCTGGCACATTCTAAAAATGTATTTTGGGCAAAAAAAGTGGATTTTTGCACAGGAGAAGTATTGTTTTTTAGACACCAAGTGAAAGCAACATTACAGAGGCAGTGAAATTGTTTTTCCCCTGCCTGGCATTGTTTCAGAAAGAGTGAAGGTAAAGTGAGACACTCCCTTCTGGCCTGCTGATATATCCTTGCTTTACAACATGTGAATGACTGCATGGTGCACAAAGCAGAGGGATGCTGATGTTACGAGCCACTGCGTTGCAGGAGGGTTCTCCCAGCACCATGCCCTGAACCTTTCCAGGTCCCTTGTGTTTTCTTCATGTGCTATTCACCTGGGAGAACAGAGGAGAGCAGAAATGTTCAAAGAATACCATCCACAATGTATTTATCGCTAAGCATAATTGACAGAGGCTTTGGAGCAAGCCTTAATTATCTTCAAAATACAACCCACTTCTCTTCCAGGACTTCAGTGCATCACAAAGAGTCTTAAGCCAGATTTAAATGAGCAAGTGTTACCCCCAGAAGCAATCTGAGCACTCCAGTACAGATTGCAGGGTGGATCTCTTAGCAGAGGTTAGGCTGCCAGCCAGATCCTCAACTGACATCAAACTCCTTGGAGTCCACTGGGTTTTATACCTCAGTAAGAATCTGGTGGTAGACTCTTGGATAAATGTCGTGCATTGGACTATGCCTGTGAAACTGCAACCTGAATCTGACAGTACCAATCATAAGCACAGCCTAGATTTTTTTAGTGATATCTAGTTCATCCCACTGAGCACAGTGAGCATGCGACACTATATAAGGAAGGGCCTGGATTGAGAGGAGCCATGTGCCCAGACACTGCCTGCCTGTATCCATGCCTCTTCCAGGTGCTCCTGCATAGAAGCAAGAAAACAGCAAGCTGACCCCAGCATGAGAGGCTGGAGTCACTTGGAAGACCTGCTAGCAGAGTTCCTGAGGACCCACAGCTACAATAAGTGACCCATGTAAGGGAAACCTGGTGCTCTCATGGCTGGAGGAGGGAGTACAGTCTGCAGAAAAAATCTGCAGTGACTGTGAAGGAGCTGATGGTGACCCCTTGGATCAGGCTGAGCTATTTGCCTCCTCTGATGCAACCTGCTGTGGACTAAATTCACAGTGTTTTAGAGCATCAGAATATATTCCCTGTCTTCTCCATTCCTTTTTTCATGTCTCTTTCCTTCTGCTAGCCCTCTGATTGCTGTAGCATGCCAGCACTGCTTCATGAGGTTTGCAGTATTGCTCCAAGCTGCACACCACATCTTTCCACCTTATATTGCTTTCCACCCAGTATTGCTTCACTACAACAGGCTTCATTCCGGGTATTGCAGAGGTACAGCTGCTCCCCACAGCATCAGCATTTGGCAGGATCTGGCCCTACATTGCTTGTATCAGATTGCAAATTGCTTTCCACTTTCCCTCAGTAATTCTTGAGCCCTACTAGTCCTCCCCTCCCAGTGTGACTCCTCTTTTTCCTGGCACACGTACAGTGAGGTAGGCACACAGTAGATAAAGCAAAAGCTAATTGCAAGGCATGTAAAACACAATGGATGTGCTGGGAATCTATATATCAATACCGATGGGCATCCTTATGTGCACTGCATAGCTAAGCACCTCTGATAAGAGGCTGGACTGAGAACACATCACACAGACAATAATGGATTGCTAGCTACAGCCCCAAAACTAACTAAATAAAGGAGACAGGCTTCTGAGTTTGTTCATTATTCTTATAATCCTAAGTTAACAAAAATTCAGGGCTGTGGTGGGGATAAGACGTTCTCCGACTGCCCCCTCCTACCTCCCAATTACAGTTTTGGATTAGTGCAATGAGCTGCCTAGGGTGGTTTGGCAAGGACCCAGACTCCGAAGTCACTCATCCCTGACAAATGCTGAAGCAAGTCTGAACGGCAGCAGCTGGGAAATCTTGGAACTGGGCTGGCAGCCTGCCTGGAGAGCAGAAGCAATTTCTATGTCTAGATCTTGCTCCTAGGAGGGTCAGGGGTTCTGCCTTCTTCTGTCCTCCCTCACTGCTGTGTGTCCACAAGAAAGGTAAGCAAGAAGACCTTCGGGGAAAAAAAAAAAAAAAAAAAAAAAAAAAAAAAAAAAAAAAAGATTAAATAAATTACTCTGGAATGCCACTGTGCGGAGTGGTAGGGTATCCACGTCATTATAGCTCCAGCCTTACAATACTGTCCAAGAGGATAGGGACAGGAAAGGTTGTAGACTGAACAGCCCCTCAATATTCAGTCAAGAGGAAAACAAGAAAAAAAAATCTTACAGAAAGAACATAGTGTGTACATATGTGTGTCTGCACTGTAGTTGTAGCTAAATGTAAAGTGGCAGCTGCTTTTAGAGACAATCAAGGTCTTACATCTAAAATTCAAATGCTGTTGGAACAGCTACTTCACTCAATGGTGTTAGCTCTTAAAAAACCCTCTCTTCTACAAAGAGCATGAAGGTTTTTTAGTTGTATTTGCTTGCTACGCTCAGCAACAGTTTCCAGAAAAGAGAAGAAGAAGATGAAAACTGGGTATTTACCAGGTTGGTTTCTTGGAGGACCCCTCAGTTTGCTGTGATGGCGCATGGCATCCCCCAGCACCTCCCCAGCTGCCTGCTTGGGGCTGACACAGCCAGAGCAGACACTGCTCCTAGCCAGGAGCTTTCACATCATTGGATATGGTCACTGCCACTTCAGGGCACAGCTCTTCCCTCCTCAGCTTTGAGAAAGGCTGCTCTGCCCTCAAGCTCAAACATTCTGGTTTCTGCTGTACAGTGGCTTGAAATGTCCCTTAATGAGGGAAGAGCTGGTTCTCTTTAATGGAAGCGAGTAGCTCATTCAGAAAGTCCCATCTTTGCAGGCAGAGAAAGATATCAATGCTGTTGAAAAGCGACTATTATCTGGTTTGGTTACTTTCTTTTTGTTGTCTCCTCCTGTCAGTCTCGATGTGTTCTGTCTATTAATTGGTGTACCAGTAATGAATAAAGTTTCCCTCATATTGGGTGTGGACAAGTCGGGCAGGCAAATAATGCCCATCTTTTCAGACCTATTCACGGTGCCTTTTGCATTCAAACAGAAAATGCTTTGAGTGTGATTGCAAGATAAATGTTTGGACAAACAGACCGGTGATACCACAGCTGAATATAATGAGCCAGACTGACCTTGGTTCTAACTTCTCTAGCTTTATGTGGAACTACAGGTGCTCTGCATCTCTATAAGTCAGGTCGCAAGCACCTAGCATTTTGGCAGAACATATTAGGAGCTTAAGTTAGAGCAGAACAGTAGCATATCTCTGTGATAATGTGGGCACTAAAACCATCCTGAAAAAGTTTCTTTTTATAAACTGACAGCATATTGACTGAATAATTATGGAGCAGAGCTTGTTAACAGGGCTTATCCTAACTGCATAGCTTGTGTGTTTCTTCTTACAGGCCCATTATTACCATATTCTTTGACAGACACACACAATCACAAATTCATCCCACCTTCCCAGCAAAATCCCATGAAACAAGGATGTTTTATTCCACACAACGATTTACCTGATGCCAGGGAGGAGGCAGGTTCCTGCTGTCTTTTTAGGCCCTACTTATCCTTCTGCACCCCAGTTCTGGCCCCAGCTAGTCCTCTGCAGTAGGGAGCTTCACAAAATGGGTTCTTTCCCTGAGGACAAGGGGCTGAGGTCTCCCTCTGCCTGATGATGGGCCAACTTTCACTGCTGACCCTAACACACAGAAAAGAACAACAATCCTGTGGGGCCTCACTCTTTCACTCTAATTTACATCAGGATGGATCATTTTAAAAAATAGGTACCCAGGACAAAATAGAGATAGCAGATTGAACACTTTCCCTCTTTCTTTCCCTTCATGTACAAATTAACAGCACACAAAAATAAATAAATAAATAAATAAATAAATAAATAAATAAATTACCAGTGGAGGGCATCCAGGTTTGAACTCCTGTTTCCCATCATTATTTGCAGCAGTCACAGACTAATTTGGCAGTCTCAGTCATATCACACCTGACCACAACATCAAGGACAACACCCTATGGAAATAGAAGACAGGTACTGCTTCTGAAACTAAGGCCACCCATTTCTTCAGACCCAAGTTACACCTTCAGATAATGAGAAAGACATGCACAAGTCATGCAAGGGAATAGCAAGACTTCATCAGCATTTGTAACAGCAGTTGGAAGAGCCCTGGATGAAAGGGGCTACAGCATCCATATGCTTAGACAGGAACAAGGAATGTGAGGAAGAGGGGGAGGTAACTCAGAAATTCCCTTTTCTAATATAATGCCAAAACAAAAAATAATCTCCATGAATGGCCTGTACCAGGGGCTTCTATCAGACAAGCCAAATGAAATATGAGAAGCTTCTGAAGCGGGATGGCAAGCTTATCAGGGAGGAAATGAGCAGAGTGTATATCTGGCTGCCACCAGGAGAAGAAGAAGGTGCCAAACCCATATCTGCTCCCAGCACGAGGAGATGATGAGCTGCCCTGAATGACAATAGCTCTCATCAGAGAAGGACACAAAGTGCCTGAGAAATGATAAAAAGGCAGCCAAGCTTTTCATTTTCCTAAGTGCATCCCCTCATTATATTTTCTTTTAAAAAACATCTTTTGACCAATTTTAATGCAGATGAGAAGTTGCCAGATTGACAGCCCTGGAGACTAAAGACCTTCCTCATTATCTGTAGCATAGACAAGGGCAAGAAAGCATCCCTCAAGCTCTCTGCTCTGGCAATGAGCCTTTTGGCCAGCAGGATACAGAGTGGAGGGAAGGGAGCTCTTTCTGAATACATGCACAGCTCCTGACCCCTGCATGGAGCTACCTGCTAGCCAGCTCAGATTGTAGCCTGTAAAATGTGTGGAACAGGACTGTACAGAGGATAATCTTCTCATTTTGTATTGCAATAATATAAGCCCTCGAACACCATGCAGTACTTTGTGGACTGCATTTCACAAACATAGTGCCAAGAGAATAAACACTGTATGAGCCAACATCTCGCACAGTTAGCTGGATTCCAACCTCTGGACCAGGAGTAGTTTAGGGGGAAAAATAGATCTCTGCCCTGCCCAGAAGTAATATATTGCCTATCAGTTGGTGGGTGATGACTTGACTCTGAACTGAGCAGGGCTCAGCTGCTCTGTACACTGCCAGGGGAGGAACTGGCTGTAAACAAGGCAGAGACTTTCCTTTGGGAAACAGAACTGTACCTTTCTTCTGAAGCACTTCTTTACCTTGCTCCAGCTCTTGCTGAGTTTTGAACATGCATGAAACTGAGGGAGAGTTTGCCCATTTTCATTCAGCAGGGGAATTTGGCAGAAGCCAGGAAGTGATGCTTGGTACGAAGATGCTGCCTATCAGTGCTGACCAGAGGTCACACTATAGTGCAAGGCAGCAGCTCCTGGCTCCTGATGAGTTAGGGACCATACTCCCCATGCAGCAATGGTTCCAGCTCACACCAAGTGCTGAGGAAGACCTTTTCTTTTTTTTCTATTAACATAATAATCAAATTTCTTGAACAAATTTTTGAACAAAAAGCTGTGTGTTCAAGTTGAAACAATCAGAGAGCTGACTTCAATTGACCCTTCTCTGCTAATGAATAAAATTGGTTTTGAAAGGCTTACCCAGGGAGAGGAGAGTAAGGGAAGATTACCTGCATTAGAATCACAAAGCCACCACTTTTCGTGGCAGTAATGGCTATTGTTATTATATCTGTTTCCACAGATGTTATTAATGCTACAGTAGTAGTAATTATTATAGTTAATATAATGGTATTATAGTAATGCTATTATATAGTATAGTAGTATTATACTAATAATTAATATTATAGTATAAGCAAATGCTGAGGTCCAAGTTTTCTTTGTTCATCATAGCTGGCTATATCCACAAATGTATATTAAGAGACAAATCCTAGCTCAAAGAGTAAACTTTTTTTTTTTTAATATATATAGCTGGAGTAGATTTAAAGTCCTCTTTACTTTCTTATAAAATGGCAAATTGCTAAAAATAATAATAATAATAATAATAAAGAGTGTGAGATGGAGCCAGTGATGTAAATCAGATAATGACATGCTGTTTGCATCACCTCCCCTCTCTGTAAATGTTGTACAAACACCCAGACATTTAGCTTCAAAATGTCTTAGAGACCTTGGTCTTCAGAGACAGGCTTCGATCTCAATGGAATAACACAATCTCTTCTTCTCTTGTGGGAGTTTTATCTTGATTGTTCCTAGCCCTTTATCACAAGTCCCAGAAGATTCAGTGCATTTCTAATGCCTGGCTCTTTCAGTCTTGAGAAAAAATTCTAGCCAGGAATTTTATTTGGGAATAGTTTTTCAACAGAAAGTACAGTTTACACAAAACAATTACTTGCCTGAAATTTCATGGTCATCTACTATAAGTTTATGGACAAAATATATTTCAAGCAATCAGAAGGAACTTCAGGAGTTTTTATGTTTTCTGAATCTACATTAAATGCTTTGTCTGCTTCAACTCAGTGTTAAATTCCATTCTGTCTACCGGCCCAGAAGCCTCTTTTCCAGTAATTTTTTTGCTGGCTCAACCATGTGGCATGGGTAATGCATTTAACACCATTCAGATAAAGGCTGAAACATGGTAATGGTGGAGGCTAGCATTGCTGCAGACCATAATTTAGGTATGTTTCTTCACTAGCTCTTTTTTTCCATACTAAAATATGGACAATTGGTTTGAGAATTATAGAATTGTTATAGAATTTTTTAAAATCTAATATTCTGGTATATACAAAATGATATAGGCCAGCAAGTTCAATATACATAAACTGTTGCTGAATAAGCTCTTTTAACCCCAGCATTCATGGCTAAGAGGTTTTGAGCTCTGCTGCAGTAGTTCCAGGTATGGGAAGGAGTAGACTTGACTTAACCAGCCTTGCCCCTGGTCTTGGGCACCAGAGGAGGCTCCAGAAACTCCAGTTGATCTCAGGTGCAGCGGTCAGGGATTGCTGTGATGCATAGCTCACCCTTTACCTATCGCACCTTCTGTCTTTCCACAAACGTTACAAGCTACAGCTTAAACAGATTGTTTTTTTGTTTGGTCAATTAAGTAATTTTGGGGCCTCTCTGTAATCTACAGCTGTTGTGGCATAAGCAGCACAGCCAAAGTTTAAAAGACTGTGGCAGGAACCCAGGATTGTACCTGAACGCTGGTGTTTTGACACTGCTTGGTTCTCTGTATTTTGTGCTTATCACATTTTTTCTTTACACCTTCAAAGCTAGCTATCATTCCATATGCAGAGAAATTGTAATTATTCTCTTTGGGAGAAGACACAGATGGGATCTCAACACTTTTTTTTTGGTAGTGTTGGTACTCCTTTGACTCAGCAAACCAGACTTCACTTCTATTTAAACTGCTTTAAATCTAGTTTTCAAGCAGTATAAATTAGAGCAAATTGTCTATGTTTGCATCCAGAAGCTACATACTTGCTTTTATGTTCAGCACAAACCGTCCAGAAAGTGAAATTCTGAAGGCAAAGTTTCTCTGAAAAATTTTTATACTACTAAGAACTTATGAAAAGCGCAGCTTTCAGGGTGATGCATGTTTCCAGCAAAAACAGCTCCTTAAGCTTTAGGGATTTTTTTTTAGGGTGGTATCTGATTTTCTTTTCCTGTTCCCTAGCCACAAACTTTTAACAAGTCTCCAAAATTCTCATAATACATTTTGTTCCCTGGAGGTAAAAGGGACATTTCTAATGGCAGGTGGGGGGGTGTTTAGTTTTGTGGTTATTTTATTTTATTATTTTTATTATTATTTAATATCCTGTGGATCTATACAAATCAGGCCTCTCAGCTGCCTTTTTTTCACACATAAACATCTCCTCATTAGTTGTTCAGCTCACGTATACTTTGTATGCTATGCTATGTAGTTGCATTTGATTGCCAGAAAGATGCTATTTTCTGACGTGGAGGTAGTTTATCTCCCCTGCTAGTTGTCATGGCATTTTCAAAAGTTCTGACAAAACATTGGCTTCCCCACGAGATCTCAGAGGGCAAGGACAAGATAAAACAGGTTGCATTTCATTAACCTACTAAAATGTTACTGAATTCTGTCAGTGTAAACATCAGTGCATTACCAGATATTAATTCTTTACATAAAACAAAAGTGAAGCACAGTTTTCATGGCACACCTAGTACTAACGTAGGACTAGTATATAGCTTCTGGTCATTTTCACTGGATTTCTATGTCTTACATGGGCCTTTAAGACTGGAGGCCATATTCTGAGACATGGAGTAAGCCCTAGGTTGTGCAAACAGGTAAAGTTTAATTAGGAAGTGGCTACTTAATTTTCATCCCAGAATGAGCCTTCCAGGCACCTGTGAACACTGTAGTCCTCGTTAGCATCTCATTACCCAGCATCTTGTTGTTATCCATTTTGCTTTGCCATGAGTGTAATTCAAACTATGACAGGAGGCACTTGGGGAGGGCTATTTAAAGACTGCTGAGGACACGCTGTCAGGCACTGGGTCAGATCCTCAGCCGGCACAATCGGCACCAGCAAGCTCATTCACACAGGGCAAAGGCACCAGTCCTTTAAATTCTACAACAAATCCAGACATAATTTCTGCCTGTCCTTTGAAATTCTGCAACTTCAATGCCTCTTTTTTTGTCTCTTCTACCAACTCTTTGCTCTCTTCTGACTCATCTCCTTCAGCAGCCCCCCTCATTCTCACTTATTGTCTCCATTTGCTTGTACTCATGATTTTCCTTTTTAAACCTCTTCTCTAAGCAGCTTCTGCTAAAGCACTGTCCAAGCTGCTTTCTCTGCTATCAGCCCAATTACATGTGCTCAGCCTTTTGGCATTTGTGGCATTTTATGTTTCCATGATGGCAGATGCCAAGTGAGCCCTTTCATTTACTGCAATGAAAACATCATTGTTTTGAATTTGTCCTCTGAACTAGCTGCATGTTTTCAATTCTTTGTTTGTTTTAATATACCCTGTGCTTGATAGCTCTGTTCATAGGCTTATTCGGTCTTAAGATGTGGTCTTGCAAGCTTCTGCCTTTGTGGGTCATGTATTAAAAAGACTCAGAAACAAATCTATCCTACCTGTCAAAAAAAATAGTTAAAAACTATCAGCATTGGAAGTATACTCCCATTTCTCATAGCTTAAAGAGTATCCCTGAGATATTTTTTGTCTCTCCCAATTAAATGGAAACATTTCTGATTCATTTATCAGCTGATGTAAGTCAACACCACTCAAGTTAGCAGGGTTGTACTGATTTATGCTCACTGCAAATTTGGCACACGAGCCGAGTTTAGTAACTTCTGCATCAAATGCACTTTCACTGTAACTGTCTCCGACAGTACCTCTCTTAATGACAGAAAATTTGGACCTGCTATTGCTCTAACAACAAAACAGCACCATCTTTTCTCTGTGCTACGTGTGTAGTGTCATCATTTAGCTCAGCATAAAATATCACTGCCGAAGAATCTGACACTTCAGTCTGACAGCTTTTTATGCCAACTTTGTGATGGCATAACTCATCTTACGAGTTGCAAGGCAAATAAGCTCTCCAAGGCCAGCATCTCCTCAACTCACCCTCCTCACAGTGTCCCTGTGCAAATATCTGGGGATTTGGCAGCTGCAAGAAAACATTTCTCTCTCCTTGTATGTAAAAGCTACACTGGGGTGGAGCCAGTCTCATCTTGGCACTGTGTGCAGTGTTGATGCGCAAAGATTCAGGGTCACAGTTGATCACTGATTTATATCATCTGACTGTAGAACCTTTTCTAGCACCTGGCTCCAGAGAGTCCCTGGCTAAGTCCCATCTCCACACTAAGGTGTACACGTGGTTCCCTCCAAGGTGTGCATATTATCTCATAAACCTGTGAATTCAAGGCTGGTGGCAGGAGACACCTGGGTGAGAAAGGGGAAAACAAAACAAAACAAAACAAAAAACAAGTTTTTAGCAACCTTAACTAATTCCTGCAGATCTGAGGCTTGGCCTGGCTCAGCCCCTGCACAAAGTCTTCCTCTTCTGACTGATGGCTGTGTTCCTGTAGCTATATGCCAGTATAATTCAAACCTGTTTCCTTTTTCACCTGCTTTTCTGACATTACTTACAGAAAGGGTGTCAGTTCTCTTTCCCCATCCCAGCTCAGCCTAATATTTATTATCCCTTTTCACACATGCTATCATTTTCCCTCATGAAAAAAATAATAATAAAAAAAATAAATCAAAATACCTTTCTTCTTCTTCCTCTTCTTCCTTTTCTTCTCTTCTTCTCCTCTTCCTTCTCCTCCTTCTTCTTCGCTATTCAGTAGACACTGAGCTAGGCTGTTTCCTTGTAGTATTTCTCTCTCAGGAAATAGAAAGCAGTCATTTATTGACTTGCTCACCCAAGCTGTTCAAAGTTTGCTTTTTTTTTTTTTTTCTTCAGTCTAAGTTTTTAGCTGAGAAAGCAGTGTTCATAGCAAGGCAATATCTCTGCCTCTCCAAAGATTTTTGTGCTCTGTTGACTTTGTCATAACAACCTCACCTTCCAGACTTTGCCTGCTGCCCTCTTTATTGCCCCCTGAGTAGATGAAAAAGCACTGAGAGACTTCTGCTGCCCACAAATTCCCTAGGGCTGACCGCTATATTTTTACAGGTCCAAGAGGGCTGTCAGCTGCACGTGTCTTCCCAGACACATGTAGGTTTGAACACTGCATGCCTGTTTTTCTTCCTAGTGTTAGGGTTTTCAAAGGAACTGTTGAAGTACACGTACCCTGCGCTCACCATCATCTGTGATTTTGCTGTTTTAGTTGCTGTCTCCCCATTCTGCAGAGCTCAGGAGCATCAGTCCCAGTCCATACCACTGTTTTGCTTGTGGCTCCTTTCACTGTTTAGGCACTGAGGACAAAGCTCCCAGAGCTGGCTTCCTCCCTGCCAGGTCTGAGCTGCACACCACAGTTCCACATCCTCACTCCAGCACCACCATGCCAGGACCAGGGACCACAGACTGAGCACTGTGGTCAACCAGCCACTTATCCCTGACACTTAGGGGTTGCACAAGAGAAAGAGGCAGTGATCCTGTGCTGCGTGGTTTAGCAGGACCCCAAACTCAATGGAAACCTCTTAGCTTCAGCTTAGCAGAGGGGTTTCTCACCCATCAATATCATCTTCTTTCAATATGCAGAGCTGTTGCAGGGGGCTTTAGATGTGTAACTGTTGTATGCATTGACCAAAAATGCAGCTCCTGGGTTAAAGATTTTCCAAAATCAATAAAGGACAAGAGAGAAGTGGACCAGAGCAGAAAGTGCTAAAGGTAGCAGCAAGTCTCAGAAAACCTCTCTGGATTTGAAATCTTTTTGAGGTTTCAGAGCCAAGGGAGACTTGCAGCAGTGTTATGATGGAGAGCCAAACAATAGGTATCTATGTAGAGTTTTCTCTTCTCACACATATGGGAAGTACAGGATGAAAACAAGAAGATGCTCAGTGGAGCACTTAAAAAAACAGACACTAAGAGAGCTGGGCCAGTTGGATGTGTGGGAATTGTTTATGTTGTATCTTTTCTGCAGATGGAAACTTCTACTAGCAGGAGACTGTTGGTCACTTTTCCCCATCACCTCTCCCAGTTGTACACCTTTTGCTTTGACCTAGAAAGCAGGTAAATTTTTTTCTGCAGATTAAAGGTCTGGAAGGACACTTTGCTACCTGCCGTAGGTCTCAGCAATTATATTTGCTTTGTTTGAACTGGTAACATTGCACAATGAGAATTCACAGCACTGTTGCTGTTGCCTGAGTGGCAGTAGAGCAGCACTCCCTAACAGACGAGATCTGATGCCAAGGCTTGCTAGTTAGGCCTGCTTAGAGATTTGTTTGGGCATCTGTTCCTAATTTTGCAGGACCACAGTGATTCCTCATTCCTGGCCCATGTGCAAACTAATGATCTGTGCTGCAGTTTGTCTTTTAATTAACTTCCAGAGGGGCTGCTCACTGAGATGTAGATTATGAACTGAATTACTTACAAAGGCAGAGAGCTAAGGAGGTGCATGCTAGCCTCTAGTGGCAGGATGCAGTGGCATTGAGCCACTGAGTCTGAGAAACTGGGAAAGATCTTACTTGGATGATCTTATGAACAGGGTAAAAGTGCTGGAAGCTGTCCAGATACTGGAGGGGAAGGATTACTTTGGACTTTCTTGTATAGCTTCTTATGAGGACATTGCTGTCTATCACAAAGGACAGGGTACAGGGCTATGTGGGCAGAGTTCTTCTACCAGGCTAAGCCCTCTCCAAATGACATCCTTTCCCTAGATATTCAAGCTGTTATGCATTTTGAGAGAGAATTACTGCATAATAGCATCATTGCCAAATGACATAAGGCCATCTTACCAAGGAAGTAGGCACTGTCCTTGTGTGTAAAGGCATGCTGTGATTGAGAGACTTGCAAAAGCCAGCAGGCAGTATGAGGCCAGGCAATCTGCCTGATGCCAGGTTGCAGACAGATCTAGTTATAAGCAAAACAAAGTGAAGCAAAATACTTGAAGTCCAATACTTTGAACTTGAATACCAGTCCAAAATCTTCTCAGATTAATACCGTGTCAGCATGGACCTCCTTGACACAATGATAAACCAGGTTTGGAAGAGTGTGTGCACAAAGAGCATATATGAGCTGGGATAGCCACTGTGAATGCAGCTTGTGCTGTAGTCACTACGGGTCTTGGTTTCTCCAGGATGAAAGAGGTGGCTTTGGGAGCACTGCCAGGCTGCTCTGACCCTGCTTGTTCCCATAGCCCCTAAGGCTGCCAATTCAAATGAGATCACTTCCCTACAGCCTCCCTCCTACTAACCAAATATTTCCGACAACTCCTGTTTAGAGCAGATCAGCATGCCCTTCCTGGGGAGAGCACATTGATGTCCTTCTCCGTGACACATTGTGGCTGAGGAGAGGGCAACAAGGCAGGTCATGACAAGAAGTTTGCCCACAGAATCAATTCAATTATACAAAAAGAATAATTCAACTCCTGAGAATCAGACAGGTGATTTACTGACCTGGCACAGGAAGGATCCAAGCATTGCCACCACTGTCCTGATTCTGGCACTGTGTACCTGTACTGGGTCTGGCTGGATGTTAACTTTCCCGGCAGCAGCCCATTCAGTGCCGTACTCTGTACTTGTAGCTGGAACAGCAGCGTTATCACACCAGTGTTGTGTCTACTGCTGAGCAGCAGTGGCACAGCATTGGGCCTTTCTCTAACCCTCCTAGGGGGTGGGCAAAAAGTGAGGAGAGAAACATCACTAGGGCAGCTGACCTAAACCAATCAAAGGGATATTCCATACCATGTGGTGTCACACTCAGCAATAAAAGGTGGAAACAGGAAGAAGAGGGGAGGGGTGGGCTCTCGTTGAGAAGACGTCGGTCCTCCTCTCGAACACCGTCTGCGTGCGTTGAGGCCTTGCTTCAAGGACGTGGTCAATCATTGCTCATTTGTGGGAAGTAGAGAGTAATTTCTTTCCTCTGCACTTCCATATACCCTTCATTTATTTTGTTTGTTTGTTTTCCTCCCTTTTTCCCCTTTTCCCTTTTACTTCCCCTTAGTTAAATTGTTTAGTTCATGGTAGTCTTTATTTAATTATTATAATTATTTCTCTTTAATTAAATTACCCTTATCTCAACCCGTGAGTTGTTCTTTGCTTTACTTCTCCCCCTCCTCATCTAAAGGAGGGGGAGTGAGAGAGCGGTTGTGGGGTTTAGCTGCCCAGCACGGTAAAACCACCACAGTACCAGGAGCAGAAGTATGCAGGAAGCATTTTCTTTCTGAGAAGCTCTTCCCCTCGCCTGGGGACTTTGCTGCTCTATCTTTTTTGCTTTTGGGATCCCAGTCTCAGCTCTGTGGATAGACTTCCACTCATTTTAGCCATTCACATGTGAAATATGCAGGCAGGCAAAAGCGTGTGGTTGTTCCTCTACAATATGGTATGGACATGGTGGCATTTCCAAGGAGGGCTTACCTGGGATTAGGGTAAGTACAATGAGTTTCTCTGAAGGTGCTGACTTCTCCCTATGGACTGCAAAGGGAGCCTAGATTGATCTTCTTACTGAAGCTATGGGAGAGGAAGCCATGGGTCAGACCAGTAGTTTCCACAAAGAACATTAAAAATATTTGTTCTGCTTAAATTGCACTCTCACTGCACCAAAAGGAGGTGTCAAGCTGAACTTCAAAGAGAGAGAGAGAGGGAGGGAGAAAGAGAGAAGGGATGCTTGCTAAGTCTTAAGCCTATAAAAGATTTTTAGCCTCCCACCAGCTCACCATTGGAAAGAACACTGGCTACTCTTGGCTTTTCTTTCCTTTGTCATGCAATGTGTCATCAAATGAACTTACTCCTAAATTTTGGCTAAGAAAAATTGGAGCAGAAGACAGACATGTTAGGTAAAGAGCAGAGGAAAAAGGTGAGGAAGAGGGAGAAGGAAAAAGAGGATACAAGAAGTGAGAGACAGCAGAAAGAAATGTAACAGTATTCGGAGGATATTACAGATCTGGGGAAAATTGTATGTTGCTACGTTGAGGGGAAAGGACTTCTCACTCATGAAACAACCAGGCCAGGAGACAGGAGGGCCTTCAGAAAGATAAGATGATGCTTTTCAAACATAGCCTAGAACACGAGTAGCCCCGGGCTGCTGGTTAAAATTGATGTGAGCAATCCTGGACTGCAGATCCTCTTCATTAGTAAGACACTATATTTAGGTCTCTCCTGACAGGTGGGAGGACCAGATATTTGCAAGCAAACTGCAGTGAAGAAAGAAATTACTAAACTTTTCTTGTATCACAAGGTGAACTTGAACTCAACCTTAGGGGGAATTCAGGTAAATTGTTTGTTTCTCTGTGTTTTAATTTTTCATGTGTTTCTAATGAAAAAGAAACTCAGGTGGTTAATGCCACAGCTCAAAATATGCACACAAAACACCATAAGTTTCTAGTGCTTTACTTGTGAACCGTATTCCATTAGCAGCATTTTTTACAGAGTTACATCTTCAAAGCAACAGGGATAGAGCAGGACCTTAGCATATGCAAACCATTGCTTTCAGAATTTCTTGCACCCTTTTTTCAGAAAATAAAATACTAATTTGAAAAGAGAAAAAAAATACATGGTACTAGCATTTGTCCATGCATCTTTGAATGAAGTTCCATATGTGATACAGAAGATTTAGTCCTCTCTGAGCTGACTACTCAGATCCCTAGGGAAAAAAAAAAAAAAAAAAAAAAAAAAAAAAAAAAAAACACCTTTTATTTAATTCTCTGCCAGATTATCACTACTTGTCTGCTTGTTCATTTTTATTTATGAGGCAAGTTTGAAGGTAGATAGTAGAAATCAAAACTATGTTGTTCTACCAAAAAAAACCAACAACAACAAAAAAAATAAAACCTGGAAGATATGATTATGTTGTCTATGACCATGAGAAAACCTTATTTTCCTTTTAAATAAAATGATGCCCTCCAGATGCCTTAGAACAGAATAAAAACAAATGGAAGGATGCTTTTGCTAAAGAACACAGTGCTGTGGAACTCATTGCCACAGAATGCTTGTGGAGGCCAAAGGTATAAAAGACACCTTATGTTTGCACCTTTTTTTTTTTTTTTTTTTTCAACAGAGAGAGAGAGAGAGTGAGAGAGTCCATATTATTAATTTCTGCCAGAGACAGAATGTGGGTCTTGATGGTCCTTTGGTCAGTAATAGGCAGCTATTCTTGTGCTTTTGCTTTTTTGTCTCTGTCAGCAGAGAAATACTCTTGTCAGCCCAACTAAAGGTATTTGAGGAAGTGGTAGAGCTACACAAAACCAGCTGAAGCAGGTGTAGCATGGAGAGACCCTCAAGAAAATTTACTCTGTATTCAGGGGAAACACTTTTTTTTTTTCCTAGATACTATATTGGAACTAATAATAAGTTGGTTTCAGGTAATGAACATCATTGCAAGAATTACGAGAAGGTATAGATCTTGCAAATTTAATACTTTATAGAAGTAAATAAATCAAATCCCAGGGGAAAAGCACTGGCTGTTTTTTAGCTCCTGGAAGTAAAGAAGAAAGTGTTTATGAATGAGAGGTATGTGGGAACTTCACACTTCAGAAATATGTATTGAATTTGTACAGAACTGAAGTACAAGCTGAACAACTTGATTAATACTATCACATGTTGCTTGAAGGTAAACTTCATTATAAAATAGAAAGTATTTTGCTTTCTTTTCTGCCCCATGCTGAATGTATATAGGGCTTCCTGTTCAAAACCAGATATCATCCTGTACGACAGTCAGAAATTGTTTTCTTCTAATCTTTGAGCAAAGCACCTGGGATGAGTTGAATTTTAGCTGTAGATGAATGTAAGGTGGACTCAGATTTACCTATCTATACTAATTTGTGGACAGTTTAAACCACTCAAGGGTGAGTTTATTGACAGATGCTCAGGAGCACTTGCCTCTCTAGGCAGTGTTGCTTAGTCACTGAGGCAAATGTGCAGGGATTTATCCAGAGATTTACTTCTTGAACCAGGAAAACCCACAATGGCCTTCACCTTACAGACTAATGAGACGGGAACAGAATGTTTATCTGTTTTTCAGGCTCTGCATTTTACCTAAGAGAGGGCATTCCTGAGCAAATAATTCCAGAGAGGAGAATTTCCAATATCATTAAAAATAATACTCCTGGATATGCCATGAAAAAATGTAGAAAACATTAGGTTTACAAAACAAAGACCTCTTCCCTCTGAGCTTAAATGATGTAAGCAGTAGGTCATAGGCCAGGTCACAGGCTTTATGCTGAAACCCTGCCTAAGGGTAAGTTTCAACCATTGCAACGCAGATATCATTAGTCTGTGGAAAATTCACCAGATTTTTTTTTCCATAGTTGCTAAGACTTAATCATGAGGGTAAAGGGAGAAGATATCCTTACTGATCTTTTCTATTTCTTATTTCTCTCATTCTGTGAACAGAATTGTTTATTTTGCTCTAGTAACTCAAGTAAAAGCTCTCTCTCTTGTCTTTTTAATGTCCTTAGCAATTAAGATCATTTATTTTCTTTCCTCTTCTGCCTAGAATTAAATCAGTTTCTTAAGAAAACCACAGGCAAGCAGTACCAAATGCATAGATTTGAATAGGAGATCCCACAGGGAAAATATTCTGGTTTTATTGAATTTAGAAACAAGTACCTTTAAAATAAAAGAATGCTTTAAAATGTTGGCTGTTCAAAAGACAACGGCAAACAGATCAATAAGGGGACATAGTTTGTATGTTGTTTTGGAATATCTTTTCTCACAACAGAAGATATAAAAGCAAATATTGATTTACCCTGGTTGGATTTTGATGGCTAAAAGGAGCCATCAAGGAACTACCAAAAGTTTGAAAGTCACATACAATACAAGTAGTAATTAAATACTTGGTTAGACAGCATGCTGTTTCTGAAAATATAGAAATATATAAATAAATAGGAAGGAAGGAACGAATGAAGGAAGGGAGGGAGGGAGGGAGACAATGAAGAAGGCATTTGGTTTGCTATCCTCACCTTAGTCTGAAGCATGCTTGACTACTTCATCAAATCTCAAATGTGTAATACTTTCCAGAAAAGAAGCCAGTAGCTCTTCCCTCCTGACAAGCAGACTTATTAAACACCACTCTCTGCTTAGCCATTAAGCAGAGGCTCTGTCCTAGCAGTAGGAAATTACTACTGACTTCCTGGAGGTGACATCTTCTATGGTAATGCAAAACCGAAGTCCTAACTACTGATTTTATTCCCACTGTACTGTTAAACCACCCAGTTCCCATGGTTCAGTGCACATGGAGGTACGGTCTGTTTCAGTGACAAGTATATGACAAAGTAGCACCCATTTCTGGACATATTCTCCTTCCCTTCTTTTCACAAATACATCAGACTCAAGAATCTGGTCCCAAGCAGACTTGTGACTCCATAGGCAAAAAGTGCCAGACACTGCTTGTCATTAGAAACATCACTGCTGCCATTGATTTCAGATGAAAGGCTTACTATGTAAGACAGCAATGGATGGCAGGTGGATACACAGAAACTGTGACATCCATTTTAGACAGGGTTTCCCGGCCAGATTCCAAGGTACTTCATCAAGTTGTCTGCAGTCTCAGCGGAATTTCACTGGCTATTTCTTTAGCTTCCCTAAACAGTCATGCAGCTCCCCTTACCTAGGAGAAGTAACCCAGAAGGCCCTGTACTGCAGACCTGAGTGAGATAAAAGAGTCACAAGCTCAGCAACTCCAAGATTAACACTGATGAAATGAGTCCCTGAGTAAAGAGATATTACCTCACTTTTGGAAATTCTTTTTAGTTGTCTTCCACAGATGCAGACTTCAGGATTTGGTACTTCCAAGCTTTTCTAAGCACCATATAGCTAGATTTATTTATTTATTTGTTTTCCAAATGAAAGGTGAACAAACTGGGCAATAATGTGATTCCAGCTGCTTGAGCTTTGAGGAAGCCAGCCAATCTCAAAACAGAGATGAACATGATGGACTTAAGCTGTTAGAAATCAGTGTATCCCCACTCAAACCAATTATATTTCACCACTGCAGAATCAGCCAAACATCTGGCCAATTACTGTTAATAATTATCAGGTTGGATCCATCCTAGGTATTGAGACCTTCTCTGTCTCCTGTGTATTTCCATGAGATCTGCATTTTGCTCTACTGAGTGACCCAGCAGCGTGCTTTCTCCTCCTACAAAGTGAGGACTTACACCAAGCTTGTCTCAGTTGGAGGCATTTCTGCATATATTGCTGAAAGTTGAATAGGTAAATACAACTAGGTTTTGTTCTTTTAAATATTCATCATATAATTGCTAAGTGAAACAAATGCATTGTCCTTTTGTTGCAAAGTAAAAAGGCTGAGCAGAAGTATGAAAATATGCAAACACTAAGCTGAGACAGACCAAGAGCAGTTGCTTCCTTGCCATCTTGTGACAGGCAAGTAACCCCTTAGGAGCCATCCCCACATGCAAGGCTGGCTCTGGCACATACAGTTGAATCTCACACTTCACTTTCTGCCACACAGACAAGCAGAAACTAGTACAAAAGCATGTGGTGTAGTGGGCAGACTGCTTGCGGTGGTTTTACCCAGCTGGGCAGCTGAACTCCACCACAGCCGCTCTCTCACTCCCCCTCATCAAAGGGAAAGGGAAAGAAAATACAATGAGAAGGGCTCAAGGGCTGAGATCAGGACACGGAGATCACTCAACAGTTATCATCACGTGCAAAACAGACTCGGCATAGGGAGATTAATGTAATTTATTACCTATTACTAACAAGCCAGAGCAGTGAGAAACTCAACCTAAAAACACTTTCCCCCATCCACCCTCTTTTGAATCTTCCACCCAAGTGGTGCAGGGGAACAGGCAACAGCAGCTGAGGTCGTTCCCTAATGCTTTGTCTCCACCGCTCCCTCACAGTCACTCTGTGCCCCTGCTCCATGTGGGTCCCTCCCATGGGATGCCATCCTTCCCAAACTGAGCCTGCAGGGGCTGCCCCAGGCAGCAGCTCTCCAAGAACTGCTCCCACATGGCTCTGTACCACGGGGTCCATCCCCCAGGAGCAAACTGCTCCAGCATGGGTCCCCCACGGGTGGGCGGCAGCTCACCCCAGACCCCCTGCTCCTGTGTGGGCTCCTCTCCACGGGCTGCAGCTCCGGGCTGGGGCCTGCTCCTGTGGGGGCTCTCCATGGGCCGCAGCCTCCTCCAGGCCACATCCACCTGCCCCACCAGGGGTTCCTCTACAGGCTGCAGTGTGGAGATCTGCTCCATGTGGAACCTATGGGCTGCAGGGGGACAGCCCTCTCCACAGGCCGCAAGGGAACTGCTGCTCTGGTGCCACAAAGCACCTCCTGCCCTTCTGCTCTGCCATTGGGGTCTGCAGGGCTGCTTCTCACTCCTTGCACTCCCAGCTGCTGTTGTGCAGCAGCCTTTTTCCCTTTCTTAAATCTGCTCTCCCAGAGGCACAACCACTGTCATTCACTGGCTCAGCTCTGGCCAATAGCCTTTGGAGCCGGCTGAAATAGGCCCTTACTTAACATGGGGAAGCTGCTGGACTCTTCTCACAGAAGCCACCCATGCAGCCCCCCTGCTACTAAAACCTTGCCATGTAAGCCTAACACACTGCTGCAGGTACAGCTCTGCAAGGGAAGGTGTTGACAGATACAGCACAAAACTATGGTTTTGATACAACCCTTATAGATTAATATTTTCTCTTCCACCACCATGGGTTAACTCCCATATTGATAGTGTAGTGACTTACTTGCAACTCACGCTCTGTGCCAAAAGATAAGCAGGTAAGAGATGGCACAGCCATGGCACCTCCCCTTCTCTACAGCACACGGCTCCCAGGGTGCTCACTGCCACCTTCCTATGGCACGTTAGCAGAATTAACTTGTCCCTGCTTTTGTCAAGCCCTGTCACTACCTATGCCCAGCATCTCCCAGCACTAGTTCAGCCAAAGTTTGATACAACTTATTTTTAATTCCCTCAACACAGCTCCTTGCCCCCACTGTTGACACTGCACTGCATACCCTGCCATCTCTTCCCTGCTATCCCTTCCTGGCTCCCCATCACGTGCTTCTGCCTGCCCATGAAGCATTACGACCACTTCCACCCTCCACAACTTCCCAATATCCCAAGCTTCCCACTGTGTGGATAAGCCTGGAACCAAGCAAACCTCCCTCTGAGAGATGAGTTGCTGATGCTCAGAATAAACTGTTTGCCTCATGTATATTTCCTGTCATTTAAGGTAACAAAAACATATGTGCCTCAGATGGAACAAGGCTGGGAAGAAAAGAGACTGTGGCAGCTATAGGGGTGTTCCTACATTAAGTCAGAGTACATGCCAAAGTCCAGCACCTTCAAGCAACGAGACATGAAGATAACAGTCCAGCTTTTAAGTCTGCTGGCCCTACAAGACCCTGCATAGTGACAGACTCCTTTGGCTTATAAACTTGAGCCAATATGACATGATAATTGGGAAGGGAGAAGACACATGTCACACTTAATTAACCAAGAGACTATTTTTTTTCCACCATGGCAGAGTACTTTTAAGTCAAACCTTTCCTGATTCTCAGCAGTGATGGCTCAAGGACAGTGACAGCTTGCTTTGGTCTTCTGTCACACTCATTGTTGCTCCAGAGGAGATGGGAGCACAGACCTGGCAAATGTTTCTTCAGCTATTTTAGTGAGTCACTATGAAAGTATAAAGTAGTGATGAAAAGCCCCATATTTGCACCTCAATTAGCTGAGGTCTTCTGCATGAAATAATGGTGTTGGCTATTGGAAGAAAAAAAAAAATCATTGGCTGAGGGGTCAAATGGAGGTTCTCATCACAGTGGTGCTTTGTCACTGCAGAAGGGTTCATATAGCCTTCCTTCTGGCCCTAGCTAGAATTCTGGCTTGAACACTCAAGAAATGGCATGTTGACTACCTCCTCGCTCCCATCCCCAGCTTGGATAAGATATCGCCCTTTGATTCATGCCCTAAAACTCATCATGGTGTTGCAGGGACCTGCCATGTTATTGCTGCACTCCCTGCCAGAGTCTGTGACATGAAAATTCAGCAACCCAATATGTTTTACAGTGGGGGCATTTTCCAAAACAAAAGTTTATTTGGAGAGAAACTGAATATGACCCTTACAAAAACATTCTTCTGCTCCTTGTATACCTCAATAACCACAAAGGCAGAGATACAGTTTGGTGCTGGAGCCGATGGACAGAGCCAGGCACCCAGCAGCTATCTCTTTTTTCCAGCTCTGTCAAAGCAACAAACTGCAACACAGAGGAAAACGTACTCTCCAAAAGCCTTTCAAATGCCCAGATATGCATTTATGAGCCCTCTATGCACATAACACCCAGCTCCCAGAGTCATTCCACCTGACTCCAGCAATGCGGGGTCAATAGAGAGGTGACCTAATGGGGAAATGCATGGTCCAGAGGCATGTATTTAGACCATGCAGCGTTGCTGCTTGCCACCTGTGAGTATGACAACAGGTAGAGAGCTCAGCACGGATGGCAAGCCTGCTCCTGCTTGCTGCCAGCAGCAGCAATCTGCTGCTTCCTCCCGTGTCTCCATAGAAACTTCCCTGCCATCTGCAAGAGGCCAGCAAAGAGCTTGATTTCTCTGCAGCAGTCCCTTAGCATAACATACAAGGGGAAAAAAAAAAATAAATATATATCATCAGGACTTTGCAAGTAGTGTAAAGGAATTGCTGTACACAGCCCTCGGGTTGCTACTGTATTTCCTCCCTGCTCCCTCAACAAACTGGATGTGTCCCAGTTTAGCCTGGCAGCTTTCAGTGGGGTTAGGGCAGTGCTAGCGGGACAAAATCAGCTTCAGTCCAGAATTCAGGCTGGGATGCTTCTCTATATCTCTTGGCTGCAAGTTTCAAAACCACTTAAGGGATCCAGAGGCTCAGTTCCCATTCATTTTCAATGGGAAGGGACCACCTACATCCTTCAGGCAGCTGTGGAGTTATAGCACTTAAAAAAAACAAGTCATGGGCTACAGGTCTTCTGAGAATAAAATTCTTCTTGAGATTTATGGCAACTTGGGTGAGGCTGGAAATTACTGAATATAGAGCCAGATTCTTCTAGACAGAAAAGCAACAGCTAAAAATGGGCAAAAAGTGATTAAAAAAAAAAAAAAAAAAAAAAAAAAAGCCACACTTTTTAAAACTCTTTTCTGAACTTCAGTAATCTCCATCAAACTTGGGGTGGAAGGACAAATCAATCTGCTTTTTAATCCAAATCACTTCTGTAACATATATAATAGCTAATTAAAGTTTTTGCAAAGACAAAATTCATTGCTGGATGGCTTTTCCTTTAAACACACTTCAAATATGATATTAAAATGTCTGTTTTGTATGAGGTGTTGGATGGCATTCTTTAGCACACTCTATGAATACTGCAATGGTAATCAAGACTTTATTTCTTGTTTCATTCATAATCCTTGCTGATTTTTTTTTTAATTTTTAGTAAATGAACCACAACTTTTAGAACATATTCTAAAAATAAAAAATAAAAAATAAATAAATCAGTGCACTCTAAAAATAAATACATTGAAATTTTAAAAGCCTATTTTGAACTCAGTAGAATGGAAGCAGTTTTGAAAGTCTCCACAAAATATATTTCTCAACTATAAATTTCTTTCACTAGCTTTTCTCAGGAAAAGTTTCCTGTATATTTGGGAATGTTTTATCATATTACAGAATAAATGAGTAAGTGAAATAAATAGCTACACCATTCTAGCAACAGCTGAGCGCCATTTGTTCAGTTCACACATTTCTATATTCCTAATTCACCCACTACCATAACACCTGGGCTGATACTGTGGGAGAGACTGGGCTGAACAGAAAGGGCTCAGCTCAGCTTTTGCCTGTAGCCTTTCCTCCAGATCATCTGCCTAATATCTTGTAGCCTGTGCAGAGGATTAAAAAAAAAAAAAAAAAAAAGAGGTAATGAAGGGAGGAAGAAATATCCATACCCAAAAAGTGATGAGAGAGCAAGGGTGAAAAATATTTCACAGAGATATAAATATTTCCATTTACACCATTCTGCATGTGGCACCCAGATAACAGGAGGAGAAACACCTGAAATATACAAAAAGGTAAGACAGATGGGTCAGAATGGAAATAGTTTTTAAAATTTACTACTCCAAGGTTTCAGTGGGTAACAGGAATTTACCATCCCTGCCAACCTCCACTTCCTTCAGAGACCTGAACACACGGTGTAGCTCATCTCTAGGCAAAGAGCTTCAGACAAAGAGGTAGGGCATTTATAATGTTATTGTTCTCAGAGGTAATTAAAACTTATATCAGACCTCATTGAGAAGCAAAGAGGTACTGAAAGCAAATGGAGGAAAAATAATAATATTAAAAGAACCTCTTGCCTGATCTTCAATTAGCTATGCCGTCTCTGGCAAGTTAACTGCATGGTTCATTACTGATGAATAACCACCATTAAGGTAATGGACTCAAACCTGCGAGACTGGGATCACTCGTCTGGGAAATGTTTAGTACCAGGCCATTTGGCAGAAGTTTTTCCAACAGAAAACAAGGGGGCAAAAGGGAAGCAGGCTCCCCCCAGAACAGGTATCGCCAGCATGTGGCCCAGCCACGTAAATTTTTTCCTCCTGAGAAAGTATTGTAAAAATTCTAACTGGCTTTTCTGGATTTTGTTTCTTTGTTTTTGTCAGTTGGTTGGTTTGTAATCAAACCATTCCAGCCAAGAGGGGTAAAAAAGGGGTGGTTCTGTTCTCTCTTACTACAGCCAAACCCCTGGGAAGGTGAAGACTCTTCAGGATACAAGGGCTAGCCCATTCACCACATTTGCTTTACTTCACTTTAAAGCCTCTGAACCTGGGATTCTGGTTTCACTCTGCTGAAGAAATAGAGTGGGTTTTGCTCTTCATTAACCTCGTGTAGGTCCAGATTTATTGAATAAACACAGTGATCCGTAGCTACAGCCCGAGCTTCCTCTCTGCTGCCCCATTGTGATTTTTGCCAGCTCATGCCAGGGTTTTCCCACAGATGGAATAACGAGGTAGGAAGAACTCTGTAGAACTCCTCCAGGAGCCAGGAGTTTCATTACAAGCACCATCTCAGATGCAGAAGGTTCATTTAAAAGATCGAGAAAGAGATTAAATCTTTCAGTGGTAAATCTTGAGAGTGCTTGTGCGATCACACACATCCCTAACATGTAAAAGAAAGAAATGGGAGTCAGCTCTGCTCATTAGCTCATCTTCTATCCCATCTCCCTAGCAGCATAAGCAATGCCCCATCTGGGCAGTCCCAGGAAAGCTCCTCAGCATGTTTTACAATCCACGAAGCCCATAGTGGCTGTTCTGCTTAGAGGAGGGCTGTCCAGCATGGCCTTGCAGGTGGCCATGCCTCTGGTCAGCATAGAAAGGAATAATGTCACCCAGTGGCAGGCCTAAGGCCTCTCCACTAAAGTGGGGAGTTTTATTCATAAAGATGATAAGGATTTCTGATCTGGGTCCGTACCTCTTCACCTGCTGTAACACAGAGATCTCTTCCTTCAGGAAGACACAAGCCCAGCTTTGCTGTGTTGAGAGGGAATGAAAAGTCATCTGGCTGAGTGCAGGGGAAGTACTTTCCTTTTGTCCTCTGCACAAGAGGAATAGCTGGTAACAGGCAATCAGCACTGAAGCATGTTCAGCACAGTGTCCAACGGGCAATAGAGGGGGTCATGACAGTGTAGTGTCATGACAATAGTGAGGAACTGCCTGGGAACTCCATAATACTTGTCATTACAGTTCCTTGAAGCCCTGAGGAGGTGGAAGAAGAAGCAGCGTGGTCAGAAGAGGCCCTGGAAGCTCAGCCCTTGGCCTCGTGAGCTAAAGAAAAACACATCAAGAGGACTGCCACACAGCTTGTCCCAGCAGCAGACTGGGATGTGTGTGCAGTGCTGTGGTTCAGCTCTTTCTGTGCCTTCCCTGAGCATGCATTTTTATCTCTTTCTATACAGAGCTGTCTGTAGCACTTTTACCCTTCCAGAAAAAATATGATTTCTTTAAGATGTTTGCCATGCCACTGTCTGGCACTTTTTATTCTTCCAGGAGCTAAGCCTTGACACTTCTGCTGAATTTTAAGAGAAAAATCTTTCTTCTCGTTTCACCTGAATGGGAAGCCTGTGACAGAAAGACTGCACGAAGGGAATGAGCTTGCTGTGAAAGGAGGGGGAGGTGGGGAAGGAACTGACTAATTTAAGCTTTGGAGTGGGCTTCCTCCTTCTCCTCCCAACAGTGAAGGGCTTGTCTCCACTCCTACAATCCCAACCTCTTTTCTTTCAATACCCCACGTGCCAGCACACCCAGAGACCCAACCTCTCACCTCCTAAAGCTGTCTTTTTCCTGCCCCTACCCCCATTTGTTCCCTGACCCACAGCGCCCCAGAACCTGCCCCTCTTATGGAGGAACAGAAGGAAGAGCTGATGCCAGCATTAACCCAGAGAATATTACAGTCCAGTCCAGCAGATCTGACTCGATCATTGCACGATACAAAGAAATCAAAGTCTCCAACAGTGGCTACAGATCTCAGTGCCCACAATGAGGTTATTGGCACAGCAAGTAACCAGACTGATGCCATCTGTACCAGACTCTGCGGTACTTGGAGCAGCATGTTAAAGGAGTCTTTTTAGTCTGCCAGGCTTCACTGTCTATATTAGCATCCAAGGGAGATCTTGGAATAAAGTCAGCACAAGAGCAAGCCTGGGGAAGAAAATCTTTGGGGAAAATGGCTTTCTCAGTCTCTTGTATCTGGTTCTGGACTAAACTGCTCTCTGTCTTGATGTTTCATTTTCAATTGGCTGCTCAGAATTGGCAGGCCATTTCAGTGAGAGATGTCATGTTGTTCTCTCACTTTCCTGGAAGTTTCAGTGCAGAAGCCTTGATTCAGCAGATAACTTTGGCTGTCGGCAAGGAGTTAGAGACCATCGTGGAATTTATGGAGCAAGAACAGCAGAGTCTTTAACACACAGACATGGAATGAATGGGAATGAAGTTCAGCACTTGTCTCACCCCTTCCTGAATAAAAGAATGATACAATCAAAAAAAGCAAGGTTTTCTTACCCAGACTAGGATCAGCCCTCACTCCCCTGGCAGGATCATATCCAGCCCTCAGACACATCTCACATCATACCATAAGAACAATAAGGTCGTCAAGTCCAACCATCAGCATCTCTGCCACAAGCAAGACCTCAGGACCACAATTCCTCCTCCCATGATTATTACCCCATATCAACTGCCCCACAAAACCTCAAATTCAGCTTCTTTTCTGCCAGAGCCTGAGATGGTGCCCTGTGACCATGGCATGTATGATCTGCCTCAGTTGCTACTTGTAGACCTCAGGGGCTCCCCTTCAGACACCACATGCACATCCGCATCCCCCAGAAACTGCCCCAGGATCTCTATCCCACACACTCCAGGTTAAGGTTCCAGAAAATCCACTGCTTTCGCCCTGATTTCCCCAAGACCATCCCAAACAGTTGTCCAGGTCATACTTTTACACACCAAAGTCCTCACCTGCATAACCCCAGACTCCTATGCCAGGATCTCCATACTCAACAGAACCACTGCCACCCCCCATGCTGCTCTGGGATGACTTCTCACCAAACTGTGTCCCTTCTGCATATCTGTTCTAGCAAACACTCTCCACTTCGCTAAAGAGCCTGTTTTCCCACTACCAGGGTGGTCATATCACTCACCCATGCTATTAACCCTATTTCACCTGAGATCACCATGCCCGTAACATCTCTCCTCATTGCTTCCTGAAAGCATCCAGGTACCTCAGATCCCTCACATACACGCACACACACTCACACTTGGGATCTTGCTACGCTTGCTTCTAGCATTAGTTCAGAGCCTGCTGAGCCATGGGGTTCTGCTGCTCACCCTCCTCCCCTCTACAGAAGCTGCACTTCTAAGTAGGAAGGACACGCTACTCCTGATACCACAGCCACAAATCTCCAAGTGCTGACATTCGAAACAGTTTCCATCTGCTTCATTAAAGAACAGAGCTGTGGGTCAGGCTGTTTATTAGGTACTAAAATTTAAATTGAAGCAGTTTTCGAAAAGCAAACTTTCCCAACGTGGCATAAAAGTGCTTAGATACCAAAAAAAACGCTGCATGGACAGATTTAGAACCCATCTCAGGTTTTGTTTGATTATTTATTTATGGTACTATTCTTTTTAAGACAAGAGCAGCTTATCTTCTGTATTAGTTTCTGTTGACTGGGAGGATAGAGACCTACCTAAAAGGACATTCACCAGCCTCTGCAACACCAAAGGTTCTTCTGCTTCTCCAAAAAGACACTGCACAGGGACCTACAAACAAAAGTCCCCAAGGCACCAACATTTAAGATTGTTGCCTAATATTTCCCATTGTACAGCAGCTTCTCCTCCATGTATGTAACTGACCTAAAGTGTAACAGTCTTGACAAAAAAAAATAATACAATTCCTCACAGATCTCAGCATCAGGCTGACAGGGACCAAAAGATGACTTTGCACAGTTCACTGCCATTGATAAAGGCACAGAACGACTGAACCAAAAGCAGGACTGAAGGAACCAGTGGGCTTGGCAGGGCCACTTTTATTTCTATTTATCTTGACTCTTGAACTTTTTCAGATTACAAAGCAACAGATTGAAGTCTTTTTTGTTTGTTTGTTTTACTTTAAAGTTGTTTTTTTTTTTTTGTCTGCTTTGCTGTGCCTGTAAAACAAACTTCTACTTATCTCCATCCCAAAAGCTCTAAGTCAGGGTAATAGGAAATTCTGATTACACTATCACCACTTTCTAAAAAGCCTCACCCATTTCATGTTCTGGAGCATAGATCTGAAACTTAGTACAGGGTTTCATCAGTGGCACAGAATGCCATTAGAGGGGTAAGTGATTGAAAGTTAATATACATTGTTTCAGGTAACATTCAGGTTCTCAACTGAAGGTTTCTGCTAGCGCCACTCCTTGCAAAATCTGTCTTCATATTGCCAGAATTAAGTTCTCAGCCATGACCCAGATTCTTATGATAAAATCAATTCCTAGATTTTTAAATTTCTTTCCAAAGATTTTCAGAGGTTTTTGAAGTAACAATGTTTGCCACAGACATGAAAGCTAGCAACAGATCTTCTTTATTTCAAATAAAACAGGAGATCATTCAGAATCGTGCGTGCAAGCAGTAAAAAGCAGTAAAGCTGTATAATACATCATTACAATACAGCAAGCACCACAGGAATAGACAGTATACAACACCTAAAATGCTAAAAAACATATCCTTTAGGAGACAATTTCTCCTCAGTGGTTTTGAGGTCAGTTTTCCACAGATATACTAGTATTTCCATTTTCAGAGAACAGCTTGGACCTAAGATTCCTATGAGGAAAGTGTCTTTTTCTTATGTATTTATTTATTTATTTTCCATATAATGTTCTTAATCTATCTGGGTGTTGCAGGCTGGGGGCTGTTGTATATATCCTATGCCTTGTTCCATTTTTGCTTTTTCATTCTAACCTATACTATGGCACAGTTTCTCTGTTTCCTGTCAGCCTTTATATTCTCACGTTTAAGTTTTTTTGCTGGTTGTCTTGAAAGAAGGAATTCTGCTCTCAGGCTCCATCCTTAGGTGTCCATGTGAGCATTATTCCCACTTTAAAGCTTTCCTGCTCTCCAAAGACCCCTTTTCAGCTCAATGAGAGGACTTAAACACAGAGTGGCAGAAGGCAAAGTCTCAAAGGATTAGGACACCTTTGACAGCTTTGCTGGTCAAATTCACTCTTTTCCTGAGACCCATCCTTTTCCCACTTCAGTAACCAAAAATAAGCAGTTATCTTCATGAAGGTTCACCCTGGTTTCAGACAGACCTCTGTGCCATGGAATTGCATTGACATGTGTCCAGTTACCCAATTCTCCCACCCAAGGAAAGCAACCTCAGCCCAAAGGGGCTTCCCTGGGCTTGCTTCAAGTAACAACCAACAGATGCAAACACCAGTTCAAGCCTGACCATTTTGGCAGCCAACATTAACTTGCAAAGACACCTGCAGAGATGAGAGAATTCAAGGTCGGATATTAAGACCTTTTCAAAGACATTTAATTAGTCTGACAATGGCTCAGTTTCGCAAAGTGTTTATTTTTACCTAGTGGCCATTAGAAACCCTCATTCATTCATGGCATTATAATTTAAGGTTATGGTTCTGTGTCCTGGTGAATAATTTAAGCTGCATGGGCTATGAAACTTTTATTACTAGGTTAACTCTTCATGTTTTCTTTCTATGGCAGTGCTTTGAAATGTAAGCCACTGATGCTGTTACTGGTGACTCATCGTCTTAGCTAGTATTTTTGATGTAAAAAAAAAAAATCAATTATTAAATGGAACATTTTTCTCTTCAGAAACCAGTCCTTTTAACTGTTTCCTATGCAAGGCAGGCACCATGCTATTTATGTACAGGAATCACATTCCCTGAATCTGCTGATATTGCTAAGCACCTAGATTTATTGGATTTGAGCACAGGAAAATCCAGACTGAGCCCCAGTTAAAAAAAAAAAAAAAAAAAAAAAAAAAAAAAAAAAAAAAAAACTGCTAGGGTGCTCCTTCAGATGATGAAAAGTTTTTTTCAAGCAGGTGAAGTTAGCTGAAGTGCTTGACCTTTCTGTGACTGGACCAAACAAAGACTTCGATCTGTTGCTTGCAAATTTTCATAGCCATTATAGCAACATCACTTTCTTCAGTGTTGGCAGCAGCAGAAACAACAGGATTTGCATATTGAAGCATGAGAAAGCATTTAACATTCCTGTCCTCATGTGCCACTATTTGGCACAAATCTTCCATAACATGCCAGTTCTTATTGTGTGTTAAACACCTGGTATAGCACAACATGTGTGCCAGTAGTGAGACACCCCACATGGAGAAGAATTCACTGACAGTAGATAACTTAAAATAATTCTCAGTGTGCTAAATGACAAAAGCTACAAGTTCTACCAGAAGCTTTCTTTCCTCCATCACTCTTCAATCTAGTGTATTTGCCATTAAAGCTTTAATTACATCTTTTAAGAGTACAATTCTCTTCTCTCTCCCTGCCTTAGGGCCTTTTATTGGATTAAATGGAATTTCTGGTGCACAATTGCTGCGAGATACCTATAGGGCTGAATTGCTTTCTCCAAGGAACAGCTGAAATCCATAACCAAGCCTGGATTGCTGTACAGACTGGAAAACAGGGTAATTTCTTCTCTGGAGTAGTGATTTGAGTCAAATTCAGGAAGAGCTGACAGAAGAAAAATTATGGGTTTTTACCAACATACCTGGTGGCTCCACTTGATTTAGTGGATCTGTGCCAGCTTTCCCGGAGTCTGGCTCCCTTGCCTTCAGTGGTGTTACACTGGCTGGGACGCCAGCCCAAGGCAGGCACCAATGCTTAACGCCCTTCATCCTGGGGGTGAGCAGGAACAAATTAATGTGCCACCCAACCTGTAATGGCAGGACTCAGCCTTATACGGGATCTGACTGGTCAGAGGCTCCTAATGCTCAATATGTCTGTCTCATGAATCCAGCTCCATAATGTTTCTAAAATGTAAGAGATACTTTGCCTTGATGAGGACAAGGTATGGCTAGGACAGTCAGCATTGAGCGTTCAGGACTGTGACCCTCTGGCTCCCATAGGAAGACATGATGGCAGACCCTGTTTGGATTTATTGCTAAGCCAAGCAGCCAAGCATGCAAACCAGTGATGAGCTTTATTTACAGTACAACAGATAGAAGCTTTTTTTTTTAAAATCATGCTAATCCTTATCCATTTTATATCTTTCTTCAAGGACTGCTTCTAGGATATTAGAAATTAATCATTCTCTGGGGTAGGGCTGATGAGAGCCTACCCCGCGCACACAAAGGACATAAGCACTTCAAGTGCTCAGACCTGTAGAAGGAATACAAATAGAGCCACAAGAGCTGAGAAGCCTGTGTGTATTTTTGGATTTCACTCTTTTTTAGTGAAGCAGATGCTCTCTGGGATATAGATTAAGTTCTGTTGCTCATTTTTCCAGCTGCCTCTAAAGCAGGGATGACAAAGTCTCTCATAAACAGATTGAAAGGTCATTTGGTTTCACTGTTGCTTTATCTGAGTACCTCTGTGTCCTCCACTGAAATGTCACTGTGTGCCTTCTTCAGAGCCACTCCTTGGTGATTACCAATTAAGACACATTAGGTGTATGTGGAGCATTACAGATCACAGACCAACATCTCTTCTTAATTATAATGGCATAAATTTAATAACCCCACCAACTTCAGAGACATTAACAGTTCACAGAAATATAAATGAAAGCAGGATATGGCCTTTACAGTCTTTACAGACCACACATTTCTCCCATGCTAGCAAAAGAAGGCAGATGTTAGCAGGAGGGCTTCAATTCTGCAAACACCCAAGAATATTTTTGAGGAATATCTTTGGAGGGCTCAAATATGTTGGGTTAAAGAAGTGAAAAGCTGCTCAGTCAGTCTCTAGAGAGCCTTGTTCTGGTTCTCTAAAGAACCTTAGGAACAGGGACTCCAAGCTGAGGTTCAAGCATGAGATCAATTTGGAAAGAAAATTAGTGACAATACGCAATCTGTGGGAATGGTAAATGATCAAAGGTACACATCATGTTGACACATTTCATTTGAGTATAAATAACAACAAGAATGGGAGAAAGTCATGCCAGCAGAGTTACAACTTCACAGTGTTTGCTCAGAAGTTAGAACACTACAGTAAGTGCTTTTCACTGTGTTTTATTTGAGGAGTAAATTTTTGGTATTTTATGATTCTTCTTCCTCTAAACTTGACTGGAAAATATTACTGTCTTGGGTTTTAGATACAATAACAACTTTTATAAGTCCTGAAATAAAAACAGAACCAAAAAAAAAAAAAAAAAAAAAAAAAAAAGTTAAAATTAGATACAGAGAAAAAGAAAGTGTAAAAAAAAAAAAAAAAAAAAAAAAGTGACTGATACTGCTTAGCATCTCCTTCCTTTTTGTTCAGAGAATAAGGAAAATATAATGACAAATGCCTTTTTCAAGCCAGAAAAAAATTTGTTTGATGCAACCTACGAAAGACCTATTAGCTTTTTATTTCTGTGACTTATCCTATCTGTCTATTTATCTGTTTATCTGAAAGCCCCTCATCTCCTCAGCATTTAATATCTGATGACCTATTAAGAGTCCTTGTTCCAGATAAGCAATAACAGAGTTCATCTCTGTTTCAGGTTTGTTTACAGGTGATTCCTTTATTACCACTGCTGCCTGGTATCTTGTAATGCCCAGAACTGAGCATGATCTGTTATGTTCATTCTAAATTTAAAAAAAATAAAGGTATATATAGGGGCTGTAGAGACAGATAATTATAGAAAGAGCACCATCTATTGTCAGGTAAAAAAAATATTAATGCTGTTTATGGGCTTAGAGCCTCAATGGTGTGGTGACAGCTGTGAGATTTGGACCTATGCCAGCAGCTAAGGAAAAACTACGCTGAATGCTTTTGGCCCCAAGATGAAATGGCCTAGGTGATATGAATGTCTTGTATTGTGTCTCATAAAATATAAGACGCTGAAATTCACATGGGGCCAGGAGTTTTTATGCAGCTTTCTTTATAGGAGCCTGTTAGAAGTGGGCTGTGAATGAAAATTGAGTGTAGCACCATGAATGGGGAAGGCCATGGCATTTATCGGGATGTTTGGATGGCATGGGCAGATAACCAAGCCGTGTGAAGCCTCAGTTGGCTGCAGGAAGCACTGGGGCATGGTACAGCATGCAATGTAGGTGATGCTCAAGGCAGCAGCAGCAGCATAGCACATCAGATGAGGCCACGGGCCTTGTCTCACAGCTGGACCAAGGAGACAGGGGAGCAGCACTGCTCCCACAGGGCCAGGATACTGGTTCTCTGTGCCATCCTCCATCACCTGGTGCAGACAAGCTTAGAACTCCTGCTCTTGCTCTGCCTCGCAGAAGATGATGACAAAGACCCTGGGCTGGCATTTTGCCAGGTGAGGGGCAGAGAGGAAGGAGAAGATTCCTTGATGGTTATTTGGAAAAACTGATTCATCTCAGGCAGCACAAGTTGTTATGCCAAGCACTTCGTAAATCATTTACTCAGCTCTCTGCATTTTCACTAGACAGCTTCATTATTGTTTTAATATCTTAATAAAAGTGAAGAACAATGACTCCCCATAACAGCTTATGTGGCCTTTGCTGGTGGAAACAGAGAGGGGAGGCAAGAGAGGAATTGAACAGGAATGAATAATATCCATAGAATACAAGTAACTTCCTCCTCCTTCCCTTCTCAAGCTTTCCCATGTAACTGATCCTGTCTTGGGACTTTCCACACAAAGCAGCAGAGAACAAAATAGAATATAAGGTTACAGTCAGCAGAGCATCTCATCAGCTGCATGAAAGCTAATGATTCAGCTGCTCAGTACAGACAGTGGTGTCCCTTGGAAGAGCATTTACCTATAGGCAAGATATTCAGTTATACAGAGGCTGAAGGAAGGAAAATAGGTGTATTCATTAAAAAAAAAAAAAAAAAAAAAAAAAAAAAAACTACTCTACCTGGCCACTTGCACATGAGAGTTGAAGTGTGGAGTAAAGCAAAATGCAAACACTGTCACAAACCCCTGGCCAGAAACTAGCTGTTTATAGGGTTAGGGGACAGCAGGAGAACAACAGCAGGAATCAGGGAACACGAGTCCTGTATAGTCCAGGAAGCCAAGGGGCTACTAACACCTACTGACTATTCCACAGATAGAAAAGCACTGTATAGTGTGAGCAGGGAACAGACAACAGATGTGGAGATGAGGGAAAGATTTATTCTTCCTCAGTATTTGCACCAATGGTCTCTTCTTCCTCCAGTGGTACTGCTTTTGAAGGAAGTAATACAGGAGTGCAAATCAAGGCAAGGCAAGCAAAAAGTGAAATAATTCTGCTCTGGATTCAGCATCCAAACCACACCAAATACAAGAACCAAGCAAATTCCCACTGTGAGCAGTGAAAAGTGAATTCTTAACCACTAGATCAGTGTACTAAATCCAAAGAAGGATTATTACAGTGGAAAGGATTTTTTTAATTTTTATGTATGCAGGCTGCACAAAGTCAGATCTTATCTTTCCCTTGAAACATACTGAATCCAAGGTGGAGTGGGATTAATCTGCTTCATCTCTTCTGTAATCTACTGCAGCTTCTTTCTCTTTCACTCTCACTTTCTTTCTTTCCTCTTGATTATATGATAGTCTTACACAGCCTTTTTCATCAGGAGATAGTAAAGTGCTTGACAGTGATGAGGAGTGTTATAGTCTGTATTTACTGATGAGTGAACTAAGAAAGAGGAAATTGCTGAAACCAGCCAGCAGCAGAGCTGGCAGTAATACCTAGCCTTCCAGTCCCTTATTGGAGCCACTCATCTACATCAGCTAATATAATAGGTTGTGAAGCAATACAATGGAAATATTCAGACTCTCATTTCCTATCTATTGTATGTTTCATTTGCAATTGGATTATATAAACCTGGTAAAAGGAGCAGCAAAACCATAATAATAATAACAATAATAAAGCCCAAACGCTACAGTGGGAAAGAAAAGGGAAAAAGAGTAAGGTTCAATGCAACCAGAAATATTCTGATAATTCATAAATACCAAAAGTAATGCACAGGAGAAAACAAAAATTTCTTCCCTATCTAGTAGAGCAAGCTTCAGCTATACCGTATTAATCTGAGGTTTATAAGGAAGTGGGTTTTTTTACATGTGATAAAGGGTGAATTTTCAGAATTGACTATTTGTTTATTTGCTATTACATTATTTTTTTTCTAGATAACATTAAATTAAGCTTTCTTTCCAATGGAACTCTAGGATGAAGTATCTGGGATTCAGGGAAATTATGGAGAAAGGGGGAAATGGCAGGTGAATGCTCAGACTTGCACAGTGCCAAGTGCAGCAGTTCTGGATGTGTGATTGGCTCAACTGTTTTGGAAGGAAATGCTAGTGAGGTGATCTCACTTTTGAAACAGGACCTAAGGAAGTCATGGCTGAAAAGGGAAAAGTGAGTTTTAGCTTTGATAACTGCATTCATCTCAGCTGCAACATGTTTCATAAATGCCTATTCTAGTAAGCTTTAAAAGTAGTACACTGAGATGAAAAACCAAAATCTTTTTACTCCTACATCACTTTTTTCTTTTTTTTTTTTCCATTTTAAAAATGCATTAAAATGTTTTGTTTTCCAAACTGAGAAATAGTACTACATAGAGATTAATTTCTGATAAATCAATATTCTGATACATTAGCTCCAGTGGTGCTGAGTAAGAGCCGACACTCCAAAGACTTCCATCAGTATGGTTGTGGGGCTCTTCAGAATGACAACAAGAAGTCTGTGGATCTGGACTCTTCCCTATCTTCAGGGCAGCAAAAGAGGAAGCTGTCATTGAGCAATACAGATGGCAAGTGGTATGCTAGCACTCAGAAGAGCTATATTCATTTCCTGGTGCTCCCTCAACTTCTTCTGAGAGTTTGGGGAAAAAATTAAACATGCTTAGGAAAACGAACAGAAGGGATGTTTCACTAAATGCCATCTCTTCTGTGCTTCCTGTGGATATCCAGTACCTGGCACACATGATGGGCACTGGTAGGAGAAAAGTATCATGTCTACAGTCTTACGGTCTCTCTTAAAGCAAGGCATTAAGCAGCATGGCAGTCAACAGACCTGAACCATCTCTAAGGGAGGAAGGTGGCAGCCGTTTCAGTAGCAGCAGCAATAATGGTAAATGTTTTAAGAGAAGAGAAATAACTCCCACACCCTTGGTTCTGCTTGCTTTTCTAAGCTATCCCATTAGCCCTCCACAGGATATCTTCAACAAAAATGTGCTTTCACAGTGGAGCCAGCTATTCTGGATGAACAACACCAAGCTTGCAGAAAGAAAGCTCTTAGAAATAAAAACAAGTCACGCTGATCCATACGATCAGCCCAGAAGCATTTTCCTGTGCTGGTAACTGGTGACCTGGGGGGTAGGAAGTCAAGGACACTGTGTGTAAAGAAATGATGCAATTCTCCAGACGACGGTACCACGTAACCGCAGCCAATGCTTTTTGAGAGCACAGCATCAACAGAGCATCAATGAGACCTGCTTGCCCTAACCTCCTTGCATTCCCACCTTATCTCTTGGGAAAATAAATAAACAAATAAAAACACCAGCTTCCAAATTTTTCTGGACTTCACCCAGACTTAAATTAATGACAAAATCTTGGTGATCATGGCATGACCTCTGGACTAGTGCCCCACTCCCTTTAGGTGGAGTCCAGATGGGGTTTAGAGTGAAAATTTTGGAGCAGGAAAGATATTTCTCTCCACTTTTTCTTCTTTTTTATTTTCCCCTTTAAATATATGCGTCTCATTTTGAAGCCTGACAGAAGGAGAGAAGACGGGAGGGGAAAAGAAAGAGAGGGAGCTGAAACCGAGCTGAAAATGAAGGGAAGGTTATGGACAAGGTGATGAGAATAAATTGTATGTCCAGGACTGGAGGAATTATGGCATCTCTGCACGTCTTTAGGCCTTGAGGGACTGCATCTTTTCTGAAGGAATTCTAAAGAGATTGGAGGCTTAAATGAGAGGGGAATGAGAGCTTTGCAGTGTGAGGGCTTGAGCATGCATGACCGTGCGCATCTGGTATGAAAATAATTGAGTCTTTCTCCCTCCAAAAGAGGCAAAGAGAAGAGCAGCCCAGGCCGTGCCTTTGGGGAAATCAGCATATGCACAGAGCAGCAACAGTAGTATCTTGGGCATCTGCTGTTTCCAGCAGGGAACCAACTTACTCCTTTGGAGCTACCCGGTAATTTTCTTTTTCAAACCAAAACCTTTCCAGGAGAGGGAGATTTGACGTGGCAGAAGAGCACTCTACTAAAATTTGTTTCCTCAAAAGTTGGATCTGACATTCACCGACCATCTGATGTGTTCAAACGCTTCTCTCACCTCCAGTAATTAATGCACACACATATAACTCTTCCACTACTTTGCTCTTCAGTAATAGTATTTATATGAAGGTTTCAAGGCTCTTTATGAAGAAATGCTGGTATCACCATGGGGAAAGACTAAAATCCTGGAGAAAAGCCATTTCTTCAAGGACATACAACTTCAGTGCAGCAAGCTCAAAACTTGATACCAAATGTCCAGATCCTCTAAGCCTGCTCCAGCACATCCTTCTGTGTTCAGTCTGTAGCTGCAGCCTACTTTGAATTACAACGAAGCCAACACCAAACACCCTTTGGCAAATATTTTGAAAACACCCCTTAACAAACATTTTGAAATTCTGTTCACACTGAACTAGTTTGAACTGACCCATTTTTAATATTCTTTTCAGCATTTCCACAGGTTTTAATCTTATTTTCCAAGATTACCGTGACACAAAAGAAAAAGTTGTTTTTTTTTTGTTTTTGTTTTTGTTTTTTTTTAAGAGAGAAAGAGAGAAACAAGTTTCTCTTATGCGCTTAAAAATAACAGGCTGAGAGGGCCCAAAGCTGCAGAACCAAAGCCCCAAAACCACATGCTTGAAACTTGCAACATATGACTGTGCAAGCAACCCAGAGCTCTTTGTTACATACACATACTTCCAAGACCTGCAAAAAATATTCAACAGCCCAAAGGAATGAACTAAGCCCACTGTTAGTTTCAAGACAATTTCCCATAGCAAAAACATTGACAGCAAGGCAAAGAGTCTAAAATATCCCTCTTTTTTCCAATAGATCTTATTATAGTCAGAAGCAAGCACACGATTCTTTACCTGCCGCTTGTTGGCTATGTAACTCCTCTGAATTTCACTTCAAATGTCTCTGAAAGCCCACTGGGGATAGTCCTCCGCCCACACCATGCTTTGACTTTCAGGGAGAAAGAGACCCCATGGCCACAGCTGAAGGGGAGCAGCCCAGGACATCACTTTAGGTGGATGACTGCCACCTGTGCCTGAAAATGTGTGCCAGATGCTTAGGAAAAGAAGCTCTGCTCTCTTCTCTGGGGTTTTCTGAACCTCACTGAGTCTCAGCAGGTGCAGTAAATTGCCATTCAGCTAATGGGATGGACCCTTTAGTGGGAGATGGAAAGACTTGTCCAGGCATGTAGGTTTATGTCTATGGGCTGCTAGCCGTGCCTTCAAGCACAACTAGCACAGGGATGATACAAACCTGTGCAGAAGTATTTCTAGCAGAGCAAGGGGCAAGTTGTCACACAGTTGTGATGCAAATATGGTTCAAAGCCCAGTGGGAAAAGGCTCACCATACAGCCATGGAGTGTGGTAGCTGCAGAGAAGTAGTCTCAGAACAGTCTCAAAGCTGTGAGAACACTGAAAAAGAGGGAAACAATCCATATTGCTACTCGTGGTGAAACCAACAAAAAGACCTTCATGAGCAAAAATCTTGTGTTTTGGATTCAAGAATAATTTGAGCTTGAAAACAGAAAACCCTTGCAAATGTCAGAAGCAAAGCACAGACACTCCATTTCTTTGCACAGCCCAACGTGGAACAGCACAGGGACCAGCATCCAGGTGTGACAACAATGAGCACACCCTGGCCATCCTGTACATCACCTCAGTAAGTCGGTGCAATGCAGGGTCCCCTAGCCCCAGGGAAAAGCAGAGCAGCTGTCCTCTGGCTTTCCTCCCAGCCTGTGCTGCTGCCAGGATGGCACGTGTCCACAGTTTGTCCACTGCTGCACAGAGGCTTGGGCAGCCCAGTCTGCCAAAGCCAGAGCACCCCCCGAGCACCACCATCATGCTGATACCACATCATCTCTGATGGGGCTTCAACAAAGGGTAGGTATTTGTAAGCCTGAATCCTACAGGACCAGTTTCCTTTGTCACCCACAGCATTTATTTAACTAGACCCCCACAGCAAGAACCCTGCTGGAGCATGATGCTGAGCCTCAGCTGGGCAAGATGACCTCCGACAGAAAAGTGGTCAGAAAAACTCACGTAGTGCCCCAAGCAATTGCTTGTAACCCCTTGCAGCTGCTGCTACTTATGCATCTGTGTCTGTTCTTACCCTAGGATTTTTTCATGGTAATGTTTTTTTTCTCAGCCCAGAAGTCTTGGAAACTGCTGCTTCTTCAGAACAGTCAGAAATATATGGACTGGAGCAAGGTTTGGGGGAAAAAGTTCTTCACCTCAAATGTCAAAGTAAGGAGAATAAATGCCATTGGTAAAGCAATGGACAGAAAAACAAGAAAGTTGGATCCTTTGGAGAAGCAGTGGCAAAGCTGCAGTGTTGCTCAAACTGAGGAAGAAGCCCTTGTAACGGGATCCTGCTCCCTCCTGCTGAACGGAGTCCAGAGCCTGGACTGAATGCCTGATAGCCTACAGGGTGTGACAACAAATCTGGGCTGCCCAGCATGGCATCACCAGAGCAGCCAGCTGAAAGCTCCGAGGCCTCTTTCCCACTCTCAAAGAGCCCACAACACTTGCTTTCAGCCTGCACTGAGGCACACCTCTGTTTTTGCAAATCACCAGCCTGAATTGCCCTGAATTCCCTTACAGCCATAGCTTTATTTCATAAGGCCTGTTCTGAGCAGCTACTGGAAACTGCCTTCTTTCTCTACATGCACATGCCCTTTACAGCCACTTTGGGACAGGGAATATTTAAATCAGTCATGCAGAAGCAGAACATATTGCACCGGAGGGGCAGAGAGCTCTCACCCAGAATACCCTGGCACCTGATGGCTCAAGCAGCAATATTTTTGCTGTCTTGGGGAGAGGGATTCAATTCTCTCCCCTGCCCAGAGAGGTCTGTGTTCCCTGCCTCCAGCATGACTGCTGTGATGATCAGCCTATAGCAAGCTGCAGGGAGCAAAGGATTCCCAGATCCCAGCTGAGCAGTGGCTCCTGTCACATCCTCTGATGAACCCAGCTGGCATCATCTTGCAGGAAGAACCCCTGTTCCTTGCAGAAGCAATTTCTGAGAAATTATCTCACCTCCTCTTTAGTGTACACAGTGAATTTCAAGTACCGGTATTAAAAGACGTTTCACTATCAATCTGTACCTGGAAATCATGGCCCTCGCTGCTAATCTATGCCTCTACTGTTATTGCAGTGAAGTAGGTATAATTCTCTGACGGTGCAAAATTGCGACTGCAGCGCCGGGGGGCCCAAATTGAATCAACTGGCTATACTTTGTCTTCCTTTTTACTTTATGGAAAAACAGGATTTAACGCTCTACTGCACAAATAAGGCTCCTCAGGTTTACAGAGCTCTCCAAAACAGAAATTAATGATGACACTCCTCATCCTTAGGTACCAAAGCACGCTGTGCAGGTGGGTGATTACATCGTTTCCTCCATTTTAGCGATGGAGCAGCTCTTAAATAGACATCTCTGTGATCCGTTGAAGATCAGACATCACGTAAATGGCAGATGAGCTAAATCTTCTAATTCCTAGTCTGTGCTCTGTTGACTGACTTTGCAAAAGCGGGGGTGGGAGGCTGGGGCAGGGAGGGAGAGGTGAAGAGAGCTGAGGCTATGTGTCACGCATCTCAATCAGAGTTTCCAAACACTCAGGAAAATATCCTCTGCCAGTGTGCCCACAAGTGCTAAATGGCAGCTAAGAGCTTTCAGGGAGCCTGACAAACATGGGCACAGCCATCACTTACTGGCAATTAAAAACAGAAATGCAGTGTGCAAGTGAACTGCCTGCCTCTTTGTAATCGAAGAGCACTTTGGAGTATTTATCAGTTCTATGGCCAAGAACATATGAATTTTTTAGTAATTGCTCCGTTCATGTCCTCACCACTGCATAATGAACTCAGCCCATTTAAAAGCCATTAATTAATCATTTATTACTGATTACACTTCAAAATGGCATCCCAGATTGCTCCTCTGGTAGTGGTAGTAAACATGTCATGTCAGTCCCTGGCTTCACGTTCAAGAGGCCAGCACACCAGCCATCCCTAACAGCTCATTGCTCATCCAGAAGTGTTCCTGTGACTCTTTATTACAGCAGCAACTCTGGAGTTCAGGGTAGCATAAGCTCACCCATGGTGTAACCTTGATCCCAAGGATGCATAATGTGGCAGTAAAACTCTCAGCCAAGGCTGGAGGGGGCTATTGGGCAGGCTGCTGGGAACCTGCTCCAGGACCAGGTAAAAAAAATGATGTCTTCCTGGACTAGAGAAGAATTGTGATCCCTTCTTGTCTAGCCTTTCCTGGAGACATTGAGAAAGTAATCCGCTATTCATGCCAACGTTTTGTTCCAGGTAGCCATTTATGGCTGTAAAGGTTCCTGGACCATTCCTGAGCCTCTCATTAGACCATTTCCACCCCAGTCACAAATTGTTCATTCCACAAGTGTGGGTGTCCTTCTGCTCTAGAAATTTCTTTTGAAGCCATCTGAAGCAGCTTCCCAAGTCTGCCTCTTCCATTAACTCTTCAGACCTTTTGTAAGACCTTCTCCACTTTTTTTCTTTTTTTTTTTTTCCTCCAGCACTGGTCCACTCTTGCTCTATTCTAGTCTTTGTAAATTATTCACCATGCAATATCCTTCACATGACCGTTTCCTGTAATTTATAGTGTCTGCTATATTGTATTATTTAATACTGAAAAGCATTTCAGGATCCAGTTTGAGATGTAGTAGGGAAGATGTAATGAATTGTGCTGTGTTGTATTAAAGCGTAGCCAATAAAACAGAAAACTATTAATAGCTTAACGTTTGTTGCTAATGTCTCCGTCTTTTGTGTTCATCGCAAGCTTGTCACATTTATTCTACTGCAAAGGGGGCAGGAGCTTTTAAACTTGTTTGCCTTCTCTCGGGAAAATTGCTTTGTTCTTTTCAGCTAACATCGTGTGCTTGTTAATGGAGCATTAATAATATCCATGTGATAAGCTTCTTCCATCAGACAGTGACGTCCACCAAATAATCTCCAGCGAAGTCTTAATTCTAGATCATAAGTGCAGAAGGCAAGGCCACAGCTGCTGGTAGTTTATTCAGCTTTCACCATGTCATATCAGGCTAAAATATTGATAATGACTGACAATTTACATATCTTCTCTCAAACTCAGACAAGCTAGAGTTCCCATCACCACATTACACTTCACTGCTTTTATAGATCTAGACCAGTAATCCAACTTGTTTGCTTATTATGTAGTGAGACGAATGCAAGATCAAGTTTTATTTGGCAGGTGTGGAAGCAAGGATGCTGGTTTCAGACAGAAAGCATAAAGTCTGGGTCAGCACCTTATCCCTGATGAAGAATGTGTCATGTAAAACCTCTTAACCCTTGTGATTTCAATGGCCATATCACTGACACTGTGGGAATTTGCTTAACATTGCTGGGTTTCTCCATCTTTACACCAGATCAAGAAAGAGGAGGACTTTGTTCATTGCAAGAGGAGAAAACAAGTTATGAATCCAGGCTAGTTCTGATCCTATGACCAATCTATGAATTGTGCTGTGAAATTCACACTGGATATGTTATAAACGCACAAAGTTCAAATGCCTTCTGGAGCTATATCAGGTATCTTCTGTGCTGTGGCTATGAAAGCAGAATGTCACCGGCTTCTGTTTCACACCCATGTTCCAAAAGGATTTGTTTAAAGACTGGGATAAAAACAAATGTATTATTCAGAACTGAGTAATAGCTTTCACCAGTCACAGTGACAGACAGATAGGATACATGTGTTTTCTATGTGGCATGTAAATGTTTGGTACAAATCTAGGTCTTCAGTAAAAATCTTTACTGAGAAGGGGATGATGAAATTTCAAACCCAGCTCCTTAATGAAGATATCTAAATGCAGAACCTACATCCCTACTTAGGCATCCTCATTACATGGTTTCATTTTCAGAAAAGCAGGTCACACTGGATCTGATTTTGTCTCATAGATCCTGAAAATCAGATTGCTTCTGACACGTCTTGTAAAGATGTTTTATGGTTTTATTCAGCTATTCATTGCTTTCATTGGGAGCAATTCACATCAATATTTTTAAATAACTTGAAATGCAAATGTAACCAACCTCGTCTGAAAACATCACCGTTTATGGGACTGTTTATCAGCAACATGATCTCAGTTTTCAGTTTCTCTGCAACAGGAATACTCATTCCACAGGGAAGTTATGCTCTATAATTCCTTGAAAATAGCATGCATGAGTTTTGCATGTTTTGAACCACAGTGAATTCTGTTTTATTCCTATCTATTATCCTTGATAATTAGTCAGCTTTATGTTTACTATGCCAGTTGTGTGTTAGTTTGGTTAACTACATTTGTTTAACATGGGAACTGCTGCTCATCATATAAGCACACTGGCTGATATTTCATTTGCCTTGATGTTGCTGTTATTTCCCTTTCTAAAGCTAGAAGGCATGAAGTTTAATTAACTGACCAGTATCTTAACCAGGAAGAATCTTGAAAAAAAACATTGCAAATGTATTAAAAATGTCTTAAATATATTGAAGGAGGGTTACGTACAGAGAAATTAATGACAAGAAAGCAAAATATAAATTACTATTTTCCAGAGGGATTTCAAAACTTACCATCACGTAGAATATCCCACCTGAGCCCTACCCTCAAGTAGTTGAGATAAATGGACAAAAAAATAAAGTGCATAAAAAAATAAATACAGCACATGATTCCACCAGCAATGTGCATTAGAAAAGTCATAATTTCTTACTGTTAAAGCTTTCCTTAGCAAATTATAAGAACTGGGGACAGATTAATCCAGCGTTATCCCCAGTAGAGCAGTAAGTAAGGAAATTACAAGATAATGAAATCTACAGTTAAAAGTAAACAGCACAAGGCTAGATAGGTACATTGTCTTTGCTTTTTGTCTGTGAGACTGCAGGATATTATCGATTGCATAGTACTAGGCTAGGGAAATGAAACGAGGCAGCAAATTGCAGAATCGGATAGTAGCTACCCTGAGTAGTCCAAGCCCTCATACTGAAAGGCATCCCAGGGGGAGATTTTCCCTAGGTAGTTTCTCCTCCCAGCTTTCTATAGCAAAATTCTCAGAAGAAAGCTGGATGGATAAGTGCCAGGACACAGTGGTTTACACATACATTTGTTCAGGCAGTGCGTTTGTGGCTGACGAAAACCTGTCAGTTTAGCCATTTTTTCTCACTAAATAGGCCAGACTAATGAAAGCTATTACCTGTCCTCCCAGCCTGACCTCTCTTGTCCCTGCACGTCCTCCCCCCCATCCCTCTGGTGTGAGTTGCTGTCCCTTCTGCTCTGATGCATGCACTGGACGGAAAGGGGCACAGCTCTGCTGCTGGTAATGATTTTGCAACAGCAGGCTGAACCACCAGAAGGCAGGAGCTTTTGTGTTTTTCTCAGTCTCTAATTACCTCCTTTCTTTCCTGATGTTCTCCAAAGAACATGGACTAAGAGAAACATCTTTGCACATTTGGTGTGGGAGAGAGGGATCAGGGAATTTCTCCTTGAACAGGACATGAGCCCTCTTTGCCTCTCTGCCTCCTTCATCTTTAAAACTACCATAGACCCCATGTCCAGAAAACAAAAATCCTGGAGTTTTCTGGAGAAGACAAGGCTTGGATAAATCATTGTGTTTTTTCAGCTAAATGTATCCAACTCCTCCACACACAAAAAGACTCTATCAGCACAATTTTAATAAAAGCAGATTTATTTCAAATGGGTTATGAAGCAGAATCATAAACACTGAGGAGTCAGTGTACTGGAGGTTAAATCTTTTTGACTTTGCTTATGCCATGTCAGTAAAGTCAGGAAATAAACAATATTTTTACCAGAACTGGTGTGTCTGTCAAGCTGTCCAATATAAGGTTAGGGAGATGCTCAGTTTTTGGTAGATGCAGTCTGTAGACTCCTCTTCTGAAAGACAATAAAAGAGGGGGAAGAATAAGGCTTCCAAAATTTAGCTGTCAGTCTTCTAAGTGGCTCCACATAAGAATCACCACAAAGAGAAACCAGAGACAGTGAATGCATCTCAGCCATTATAGACACAAAGAAATGCTGGGAAGCAGCTATTCAATCTACTTCAAATTGTTATACAAAGTCATTCAGAAAGTGAAGTGATACTTTAGTCCACAGAGAATCACCTTTTTGTGATACTGTACAAAAAATATTGGCACAAATATGTGCCATTTTATGATGACGACCCTCAGTGTAAAAGCTGCTTTTACCAACAATTTTCTTATATATGTGCATCTATCATTCTACTTTGTCTCCATTTATATCACAGAACTGAGCCTAGAAATCACTACAAATAAGAAGGAACATTTTACTGCATGAGATTCAAAGAACCCAAATTGTAAAAATTTCACACATTTATCTTAGGTTCTCCAGTCCAGCTGCAGAATGACAAAAATTAAGTAAATACCACCACATCAGCACTTAGGATGCTTCCTGGCTGAAAAGGAAAAGAGCACTGATATAGTTAAAAGGAGTTTTACTGCGGATGGTAAAATGACAAAATTATCATGACAAGAAGAACTGGCATTTCCACTGGTAGCTGGCTGGTGGCTGGCAGTTTTTCAAGGAGTATCTAGTTCAAGGCCATAAGTTGCAAGCCATCCTGGAAAAAAATCTATAATAATAATAATAATAATAATAATAATAATAATAATAATAATAATAAAGGACTATAGGTAGAGGAGATTTCAAGAAAAGTGAAGGACTTGGCAACCTATATTCAGGGGATACCTGAGGTACTGTGCAGACACTCCAGTGCAGCCTGATATAATACATGCTTGCTCAGCTGGTGTCAGCGCATCAGCAGATTTCAGCCCATGTCCAAACAAATGATCACTGCACCAACATAGCCAGAGCAGGCAGACAAATTCAGCTGCACCTTGTCTGCATGAAGTATGTCTTCAGTGACATACAGCAAAGCAGACTCTGCAAAGGATGAATTGCACAGCTGAAATATCAAACACATCTTATGGCAGCTATGCCAAAGATTTCCGGAGTCATACTGGTTCTTGACTTCTAGGCTGCTTTCTACAGAATATCAAAAGTCAAAAGTCTATATAGGAGGGAGTTAAGCAAGCAGTGTTTAACAACCACCAGCAAGCTTTTTAGTTTATTTTTATGAAAATATACCCTTATGTGCTATTTCTAGGTAATGTGAAAAGTCCTTGACAAGCTACATGAAGTAGAAAAGAGCACAGCAACATACTAATTTTAAAAATGTTAATGGAAAGCAAGTTGCTAGAAGCTGGTGATGCAGTCTGCTTTTCCTTTCAGTGAGACACTTGAAGATGTATCTATTCTTCTGCCTGCACTGAGCAGGCAGCCAGCAGAAGCAGAATGGCCATCTTCCCCAACCAGCACCCCCAGGGCTACTCCTCTCTGGAATTAAAATGCCTCTTGTCTTCTTGAAAACAGAAGTAGCCTTGGACTGAGTGTGATGGGAAGCAGCACTTTTACACCTTACTCGATTTCTCTAACTCATTTCCTTCTCTGCTTCATCAAGAGAGAAGGAAAGAAAAACAACCCAAAAACAGAGATTTAATTTAATTTAATTTTTTTTTTTTTTAAAGAAAACCTAGAAAATCAAATACCAGTCCTGATTCAGAGCTCCTGGGTATAAATCTAAATCCAGCATCTATTTGGCAAAGATATTAGTGTAGGATAAAAGCAGGCTTGTACAGCCCTGAGTCAGCACCTGCATGGTGAAGGGAGCTAATCAGATATGGAAATGATCATGCCTATTACAGAAGACTTACAAGAAACTGGCAAGACAATGATGAAAAATGTTTATAGTTGGGTTGAGGTCACAAAAGGTTCAGTAATTTTGAAAGAAAATGGCAGCAAGAAGAGAGGAAAAGATAAGGTAAGGTAAAGATTAAAAAAAAAAAAAAAAATAAGGTAAAAGGAGAAAAAGCAGGAAAATGACAATAATACCAAAAAGATGCTGTCACTGGGCTTTTTGTTAGCTTGTACATTAATTTCAAAACAAAAAAAATAAATCAGTTTTGCTTGTCATAGAGCATATCATAGACTTGGCTTCCCCAAGTAGAGATTTCTTTTTAGAATAAGTTCAGTCAGGACCTTTTATTATTGTTGGTGGTTGTTGTTGTTGTTGTTGCTGTTGCTGTGGTGGTGGTGTTATTGTTATTGATATTTTTATTGTTATTATTTATATTATTATTATGATAAAATATATATTTATTCTGTGGAAGTCTTGGGTGGAAAAGGCTTAAAAATCTGACTTCCAGATGAAAAACATGTAATAGTATCATCCTCACCACTTGTTTTCTTTTAGGATCTTCTTAATTTTCCATCTCCTTCTCATTTTATGTCAGAGTTCTTTCTTATAGTATCTGTGTTGTTTCTTTAGCCAGTGATTTTGCAACTGAATAAATGTGTTGGTTCCTTGTACACTGGGGAAGATCAAGCACCACTCTGCAGCAGTCAGTGAAGGTGCTTCCACTGGCACAGAGATTTTCCTCTTGCACCTACATTTTTATCACCTTCTTTCAGAGCTGGTCCTCTGTATGGTAGATGGACTGATAGATAGACTGATAGCTAAATAAGGATTTGGGGCGTAGTCATCAGTCTCCAACTCAGCCTGAACAACATGCTGTGACTCTGTAATAAGCTGGGAAAAAGAAAAAGAAAAAGAAAAAGAAAAAGAAAAAGAAAAAGAAAAAGAAAAAGAAAAAGAAAAAGAAAAAGAAAAAGAAAAAGAAAAAGAAAAAGAAAAAGAAAAAGAAAAAGAAAAAGAAAAAGAAAAAGAAAAAGAAAAAGAAAAAGAAAAAGAAAAAAAATCTAGATCCTGCTTCTGGTTTGCTGAAATCCATGAAAGACAGAAGCAGGTTTCTCTTCCCTGGGCATACGTACTGAACGCACACTAACCCAGAGGTTCAGAAATGAGGGGACAAGTGCATAAATGCATACATTAACATCTGCAGGCCTTAATTTTTTTTTTTTAAATGAAAAAAAAAATTTGCATTTGATTCATTTTCCTGAAAAGAGGGTTTAGTTGCCAATGGCACTAGTACTGCTTTATACAAGTACAAGAGCCTGATCACCTATGGCATTTGTGTTTGAATTAGAAATAGACAGTGAAACAATTCATTTTCTTTGTCTTTGTGGGTTTTTTTTGTTTGTTTGTATTTTTTTCCTGCATAACGCATGAAGTGCTATTAAGTGTTGCACTAGAAGAAGAAGAAGAAGAAGAAGAAGAAGAAGAAGAAGAAGAAGAAGAAGAAGAAGAAGAAGAAGGAAGGGAAGGGAAGGGAAGGGAAGGGAAGGGAAGGGAAGGGAAGGGAAGGGAAGGGAAGGGAAGGGAAGGGAAGGGAAGGGAAGGGAAGGGAAGGGAAGGGAAGGGAAGGGAAGGGAAGGGAAGGGAAGGGAAGGGAAGGGAAGGGAAGGGAAGGGAAGGGAAGGGAAGGGAAGGGAAGGGAAGGGAAGGGAAGGGAAGGGAAGGGAAGGGAAGGGAAGGGAAGGGAAGGGAAGGGAAGGGAAGGGAAGGGAGAGACTTTTAAGAAGGAAACTGTTAAGAAAGAAGAAATGAAGTAAAGCAGAATATTTTATTAACATTAGCAGAATATTTTATTAACATATAAAGCAGAATATTTTATTAACATTAACAATAACAAAGTTCATGCCATACTTTCAGGATACCAAAACATTAAAGATTTTATCCTTACTGCACAGAGTGCCTTAGAGAATTACCTATCTCTTTGCTTGAGCACATGAGGCCTTTTTCTGGTGCAGGGGTTATTACAGCTGCCATGCTCCCAATGAAACAGAGACACAGCTTTATGTGCAATGCTTTCATCACATTATTTCATTGCAACTCATCAGAAGAAACTATATATGATGCCTGTCTTAGAGGCTCACTGTAACTTTAAACTTCTTCATGATTCTTAAGGTTCTTCCTCTCTTTCTTCTCTCTCCTCCTAAAGGACAGACTTTCAACAGGTCTAAGCCCAAGGTCTCTTTGATCTCATATCTTTCCTTGAGAATCCTTCTCTGTTTCACACATGCTTTGTCTGTCTTTACCCTTTAGAACACTATGAGCCTCAGAGATGCTGAGGAAAACAGATCCTCCTAAAGGAGGTCAGACATCACATCAGGGTAAACATTATCCTCCTATGAGTTCTGCATTTGTTTCTTCCTTTAGCTTGGTGCTCAGAACAGCCCGTCACTGGAGAAGCTGGCACCATTTCGTATCAGTACCTCAGCTGTCAGACTGTTACAGTATGTTTTAAGACTTTGGGGACTCTTAAACTCTATAGGCTGGAGTTTTTATATAATGAACCAAATGCTGATCCACTAATGTATTTTCACCCCAAACGTACTACTTTCAATCTCAAGGTGAAGAATGAGAGTCAGAGACAGACAGTGTTGATGTTCACATTCCTTTGGAGGGTCCATCCACACCTCCAGCAGAAAGTCCCACTTGTTAAGGATGAGAATCACCTCTCCTAACCACAATCGCTTCAGAGTTAGACAAATCCCTAAATGATTTGACTGAAACAGGAAAAAAAGCACCTCAGGAAGCAAATTCATCACTCCTGTACTAGGTTGTTGGGTCTCTTCACTGTCTAAACAAGCCTGAATGATGACCTCACACTAACTTTTAAATGGCTGACACTGAGGAAGATGAATCCTGAACCTTAAAGAAAAAAAAAAAAAAAAAGGTTCCACTTCCAAGGTCCTACAAATCTTTACCATCTGGGGCTGTCCATACATAGGAAGTCCCTCTCAGAATATCTTCCTGATAGATACTCACCAAAGGCAAAAGCTGCAGCTTCACAGCAGCCATTTTGTGATGGCTGTTGCTGGGATCACTGTCCCCTCTTTCTGACATATTTTGGGTCCTGCAGTCACTCTTGTACCCTTTTCTCCTGCTTTTGTAATATATTTGACTTCAAGGGACAGGCCTGGTTTTTCTTTAGAAAATAAATGCTGGTTAGAGGTTAATAAATGATAGAAAGAGGCAACTCTTAGTAGCTACATTCTGTCTCTGGGATGGTATTACTAGTCTGTATCACAATTCTACTTTAGCATTAGCAAACACAGAAGGGCTTCTCTTCAGTAAATATATAATGTCCTAAGACTGATTCTCCACTCCACTGTGCTTCAATAGCTATGCAGAGTAAATATAACATACCTACTATAAAAGAATAGAAAAAAGGGCTCACTGATCTGGATTCTGGTCCTGTAGCGCCCAGTGTGCACTGAAACTCAGATTTATTTTGGCATAGCTGAGATCAGGTCTGTTCTGGTTCATGGTATGACTGTTTCAGGAAACTATTGAATAAATATTAAATATATTTTTCTGATTATTTGTTTTCCTCCCTTCACACAAATTCTTATAACTATTCATAGACCTGCTAGCTCACATCTCAGGTTATTCACTTGTTTGCTTGTTAATGACTAAACATAGCTGAATGAGTTACATTCAGGGGCCCTGTGGGACAGGCTAGTGCATTTTCCTCCCCTTCCTATTTCTGTTTGTCTCTCGTGCTTAGAAACTTTAGTACTAAAGCTTTCCACCGTCTGCCTTAGCAACCCACAGGTTGCTTTGAAAGCTTCTGACAATCCTGCCATCATCCTTCATCTCTTCTTTTTGCGACCCTTGGCAGTGATGATCTGTAACAGTGACTGTAATTAGAAACCACTCTTGGGTAGTACAAGGTTGCACAGTCTTGTTCTTTTGGTTTTCTAAAAAAAAAAAAAAAAAAAAAAAATCACATCTGCGGGTGTTCAAAAAAAAAAAAAAAAGCTTATCTACTTTGCTATAGTATAACAGAATTATATAGAAATACAATTCATACATATATGTGTGTATTTAAAGGTATGTAATGTATGTATATATGCATTGCATACATTTGAAAACACACATTCAGATAATTATATTGATGTGTCTATATGCATGCACATAAATATAATTATTTGAATGTGTATGTGTTGCTCTATCTTCTGCCATATATACGCACAGTTCTCTTTGTTAGTACTTAAGACAGCAGCAGGCAGGCTGTGATTTTGGGCCAGCCTCAATACAATGAACTTCTTTTGAAACCAAGAGTAATTTCCTTCTGCATGTAGTCTCTTTTTTCTTTTTTTCAACTCAGGCTGGTCTTTGTCCAGATTGCTCTTGCCTGGCAAGAAATATTTAGTGAAATTTGGGGTGGAATACATCAGTAATTTTCCCCAGGCACAGGGACTGGCAAATGTGTGGGACTCCAGTACTAACCTGCAGGTCCCCAACTGACACAAGTGAGAACAAGGTGAACCAGGAGCAGGGTCTCACGGTGCTGGATCCCATCACTCAGGAGGGACATGACCAATAGATCAAGTGACTATCCCATTCCTAAGAGCACACTTTGCTCTTTATGGGATAGGTCTAATGGAGAGCATCACAAGGGCTGTAAACCTTGAGGCCGAGATTTGGTTCTGCAGTCTCAGATGGACGTCTCAGTTTAAAGATGTGACCTAACAGTGCTGGCCTGTTTCTGGTGCCAGGGCCCATAGGTTTTGTGGTTCAAGGTGTTCAACTCCACCTGGTGGCTCTGAACTAGTACAACACAGCTGATTTTGTTGGACTTCAGTCCTTCTTGGTTGGTCTCAGAACATCTGCTCCCTGTGTTCACATCTGTAATGTTGCCTGAAACAATACCTTTTGGGTTTTGTGTGCTGTCATTTGCAGTTGGTTTCTTGCAAAAACTCTGCTAGAGTTGTTTTGGTGTTTTTGGTGCATTTTGTTTGCTCGTTTCCATTGGGCAGCGATGAATACACAGAAGATGCTCTGGGGCTGTGAACAAATCCCTGTTGTGATGTATAGACTGTGTTTGGATCCAGGTTTTTGGCTCAGCTGTCTACATCAAATCCATATAGGGATTCTTACATGCAGGGTGATGTTCTATCTTAGCAATGCTAAAGAGGCAGGGGACAGCACAAGACGCTACTACAATTCCAGCCCCCTCACCTGACTACAAATCTCAGGAATGCTCAAACCAGAGCTTTTCCTGCAACTTCTTCCCTGGACACCAGGCTTGGATACAGGCTGAGCCCTGAAGTGTGGTGAAGAGCAGTGAAAAACACTATGGAAAGACCTATGACCTGGAGCATCCCAAAATCTTGATCTCAAGTGCTCAGATTGGCCCCTGCTTCCCAGTCACTGACAGGAGCTACAATTTTCCCAATATCTCTCAGAGAATTTGGGTCTTCATCTGTGTAAGGAAGCAGCAAGACTGAGTCTGCCCATTTTGCTCACTGTCTGAAGTGTGCCCTGAGTCTGTCACAGCATAAGCACCTCCACATTTACCACCCCTTTGAGCCAGGCCCCAACTCCCAGGAGGATCTGAGGCAATACTTCTTCATATTGGGTCATGCTACAGAGCAAGTGGCCTAGAGTAGTCAAGAAGTGATAAAGTGATTTCTCCCCACATGGCACTTACTTTCCCAGCATCAAATTTATTTCAGTTATTACGAAGGGTGTGTATGAGTCAGGGACCATCATGCTATCCATTGCACCACAGATGAAATCTGCCTTCAAATAGAAGCTATTTTGTAACTAATAGGAAATGGTTTGAGCATTGTCCACTGACAGGTAACTCTTGATGTAATGCTTGCTGTACACAAAGCAGAGGAAGAAAGGGTTGGAAGCTCAGTAGAAATAGGTTTTTATCTTGAATCATAGGTGATTACTTTTACTTTATCTTGTGCAGCTCAAGTAGTCACAGAGTATCTGTTCTTTATCAAAGTCTGAGCTTGCCTGAGTGGCTTTCCGTAACAGAGTCCCACTGGACAGCGATACGCTGCCGAGACAAATAGTTGTGTCAGGATTTTTGTCTGCTTTTAATTTCATTGAGCAACTTCTTGTGCTCATGTTACTGACTAGTGTTGAATGGGCCAGTGATCTGAAACTGCAGAATGCCCTCTATTATGTATAAAATAGAATGTGTAATAGGAGACTACTGTCCTTCTGTTACTGGCATTTGTGTTACTAGCAATGGGAGTCTGAATCAATGGACTTGTGCACATGAATGAAAGGTGTCACATCTTCTGCTCATCCCAAAGACTATTCATCTTCCACAAAAGCAGCAGCCATCACCTGCCAAAGCACACAGTGATTTAGGGCAGCAAGACTTTGGTTACTTTCCTTTAAAAAGAGCCTAATTTTCAGAGAACGCTCAACATCTGGCAGAAAGAAATTCATTCATTTTTATAAGATTGTCTATTTTAGACCCCAAAATGCAGATCTTTAAGGATTTTTAAGTACTTAAAAATGTTTGTTAGAGTATTCAATGAACTAAGGCTGCCAGTGTTTGATCATATGCTCATCACAGTCTGAAACACCAGGAAGTAGCTTCCCTCCCTCCAGGAAAATGTGTTTGTGGGCACTATTTTCTTCCTTGCCTCTTAAGCAAGCACCATTAATATTTTGGAGAGTAGTACAATAACAGACTAGATGGATCATTAGATAAGGCAATTGTTTGGTCAGTAGGTAAACAGACAAATGTTTGCAGAGAGTCTGTGAAATGTAACTCTGTAATGGTTTCTCATAATATCTATACAGCCCATTCACTTTCAGTCTCCTTTTTAGTTTTGCAAATACACGATCATGTTGCAAATGTTTTTTTAGAGCCTCAAGAAATATTTTCTTATGCACCTCACAGCACTGTCTTTGGAAATGCAAAGTACTGTGTGCTATGCTACATTTATGCACTTCAGGTTTGATAGATGAGGGATGCTAATGGAATATAAACTATCAAATTAAAAACTTTCATATTAGGGATGCCAACAGTGTTTGCAGTACCTAGGAATGTGAGATGGTGCTTGCAATTTTTCTCTGTTTTTTAATATGATCCAATATGCACACTCTTATATGTCACCTTTTACAGAATGGTGAAAGTACAATTTTAATCAGGATCCAGATCCACAAGAAACTGCATTATTTTTGTATTGAGCAGGTTCATTATGCAGCCTTCAGAAACTACCAGCTGACTGTAGTTCTCAAACAAGCCTAATTCTCCTCTCCCCACCTATGTTAGCTCTACCCTGCTTGCACATAGCTCATCTCAGTAAATACTCTGCCTTTGTCCTGCAACAGGGAGGAGCTGGGCTGAGCCAAAGATGCTGCAAATATTTGAACCTACCAATATACAGGTGTGTGAGTAAGGCATTTCTGCTCCAACCTTGTCCCTCCACATTTCTTACCAAGCTAGAGACATCAGGTGTATTGGACTCTCTCTGCAGCAAGAAGTATTTATTTAACTGCTGAAAAATACCTTAAATGTCATGATTCTGTTCCTGTAAGTGTAGTGGGAATTGTTACTTCGGTATCCAGCTAGGAAGATACTTTTGGACTACAAGAAAAAGCAATAGGAACACCTTTAACCTGTGTCCTAGGGATGTGGATCTAGACCCACCTCTCATGTCCAATGCTGTCTCTCCTGTACATGCCAGGGACTGCAGAGGAGGCAGGGAAAGTCAGGAAGTGCTGAACAGATCTGAGTCAAAACCTCAGCCCATCAAAACCAAACCAACATCATCCTTGCTGGTAAGAAGCAGGTCAGATGTTGGCTGGGATAAGAAAGAGGCTAGGAGATAGGTCTAGTGACTGACATGGCAAAGCACAGCCTCCGGATTTGCCATGGTGAGAGATGGCACTGATTTGTATCCCACCTGGAAGTGATTGAGCCAGGAGAAGGGGGTTAGGAGGGGAGCTGGATACACCACCCCTCCCCCCACCTCTAGCATGCCTACATTCCTTCTCTCCAACTTTTCTGCCCTGCAGTTTGCTGATCAGATTGCAGCCTGCTTGCTGCTTGTCCACCAGAAGGCAAAGGAAGGGAAGTAATAAGTAGGGATCTCTTTCAATAAGGAATTTACAAGTGATGATGAGGACAGATGATTTTCTGGTAGGGGATGTCCGGTCTGTAAAAGGCTCACCAGATTAGATTACCAGGGACTCCAAAGTGGGAAGAGAGGGTAAAAACATTAGCAATGTGGTGGTGGCTCTGGGCACTCATTCCTCCAGCCGTCTCTGGGCTGGGTAATGCAGTTCGGTACAGCTAACTGCTAGATTAATGGAACTGTTCGAATATTTAATCCTATAAAGGTATTACATGAAATGCTGACAGTAGCCTGCATGTTTTTCAGCTTGCCAGCAGTGTGTGTGTGTGCATGTCTGCTCATGGGCTTCAATATGAGGTCAGGGTAAGGCAGGGAAAGAGGAGAAATCCCCCGCAGTTACTAATGAATAAACATGGTCACAGCTTCATATATCTTAAATGGGACTGGAGCAAGGAGAAAACAGCTGTGATGTGAACAGTGAGAATGCTGGGAAAGAAGGACAGATCTCTCTCTATCTCTCATTCTTACATTTTTTAATTTCTGGTGTGGAAGTATGCCCCTTGTCTAAAAAAGGTTTTGGTCAGTGTAGGAGAAATGGCACAGGAGCAGACAAATGCTCCATCATTCCTACAGATCTTGGCTTTCACACTCCTCACCCCATCACAAACCTGCTCTCTCATCTTAAACACTCAACAAATTGAATAATTCCTTAACTTGCTCCCTGCCAGGGATACCCTGAAAACACTCTCCTCACCAATAGCTAGGGCAGGCTGTGCTTTATGTGACTGTCCCAGCCACACCTGAGCATGGTGCCCCGCAGTACAGCTGCAGTATGGACAGCAGATGCTACTTGATAACACCATCGATGTCACCATAACAGTGCCAGCATCATCCCCACTTGCTCACAGCCCCCACAGGAACAAGCCAAAACCCAGGGCAGCCCTGCATCAGAGCATGTACAGGAGGCTGGACAGCAAGCTGGTGATGAAAGGCAAAAAGGAGCATCTCATATCTTCACCTGGAGCTTCCTCCCAGCCCAACCCACCTGCTGGAGAAGAGCATGGCTTGTTCCTTTAGATCTTCGTTGGCAGCTATGTGATGTTACTTTGGTTAGTGGCTGTCTGGAGGACATGGGAGGGACACTGCTCCCTGTGGGGCATACAGCCAAGTGCCACCAGGGGAAGGGAGGATTGTGCCTGCAAGAAGGGACAGACATGGGAAGGGGATGGTGGGACCTGGCAGGGGGATCAGAGCTGCACTTTGGGCAAGGTTGATGAGGTGGAGGGCCAAAGACACGGTGGTCAATGGTCACTAACTGCTAAAGCCCTTAATTTCTATTTTACCTTACCTACCTGACTCTGAGTTTCTTCTTGTCTTAGAAAGTTAAGTGCTTTAGTCAGCATCTTAAAACAGCCTAGCTTTTTGAGTCTAGCAGCCTTACTTTGGGGGCATCCAATTAAAAGTCAGCAGCCATAGGCATAGAAAGTTCTGCCTCAGCTTCCAGTCTGGCTGGAGGTCCTGTCAGAGCAGAGAAATGGGAAAGCATCTTCTAAGGCAAAAGATTTTCATGTGAATTGCAGCTGCCTGCAGCCCTCCAGTATGCACAACGTGCCTGGCCCAAAGCCTCCAGTCCGTTTCGCATGAGGGGCTGACTGGGCACCAGGCTGCTGTAGCTATCTGCTCACTCCTGAACGACCAGCTGTGGGCTTATTATTTGCAAAATGGCCTGCTCTTGCTTTGGACTTTGCTTCACTGCTTTTCCCATTACCAACACACCACAATTTATTGCATTTATTCAAACTCCTCGTGCTTGACAAAGCAAAGATTTAGGACGGCACCACTTAGCCGTCCTAAGCCATCACTTACATCCTGCACAGAGCAAAGGCCTCCAGGAGATGGGAAACTGTTTCTGGTGGTAAGAAGTAGCTGGGACATAAGGCAAGGTGTTTCCACTCTGAATGACTCTGGGGAGCATTTTGGCTCTCCTAGTGGCTCCACTTAATTGATGAAGCCACAGACAAATGCAGAGACAGCACAAGCCTGTAATGTATTCAATATCCCTTAACTCACAGCTTCCCCACAGCAAGTTAGTTGAACTTGTTGCATTTTGTTTCCACAGCTTGCTTGGCCTTGCATGCTTTTCTTATGGCAGGTTTCTGGTAGGTGGTAGGAATGGGGATGTATGACAGAGGTCAGCTGATTTCGTCTGGGTTTCACCTTGGAAAATCCTAGGAGAGAGAGAGATGTTCAGATGTGGCTCTGCTTACCAGTGTCCCCACCACTGGGACAGAATCCAGCTACTCCTGAGCAATCCCAGGATCATGCCCTCTTTCAATGTGCCCCCACAGCTCTGCATGTGTTGATGTGCCCCACAGCCCTCCTGGGACCCACAGATTCATTCCCTTTGGTGACAGCATCCTGCTGTCATCCCAGTTTCAGGGATCTTCACTGCTGCCACGTGGAGAGGCTGGCACAGCTCCCCTACAGCAAGCAGAGGATGTGGCTGTGGGAGAGGCTGCTGCAACACATCCAGATGCCAGGCATCCAGCTGGAAAGCCCAGGTCAGAATCTGGATGCTTGCTCCAAGTAGCACATGCACAGTGTGGCAGCATGTTCTGGTCCCAGACATAATTGTGGAGGCCATTTGCACAGGACTTCTGGGCTTAACGCAGTCCAGAAAAAAGCAAGTTGTTTATTTCCCTATGGAAAAATTTCCAGCCAAATGGAAAAGACAGCTACGTCAGGTAATGTTAATAGGAAAAGGGAATTGTATTCCCCCTCCTCTCAGCCCTCTCTTCCCAGCAGTCTTTCCCCAATAGAGTGAGTAGGGCAGAGGAGATCTGGGCAAGGCTCCCCTCCAGTCCCCAGTGCTTTCCTGAGGGTGGGAGGACAGAATAATTCAGGTTGTGAGGGGCTGCTGGATGCTGCCTGCTCCAATCCCTGCTCTCAGCAGGGCAATTTCAAAGCTACAGCAGGAGCCACAAAGCTACAAAGCTCAAGGCCCTGTCCACTTGAATTTTGAGCATCTCAGGCAGTGGAGATCCCACACTCTCTGCCCCCCTGTTCCAGTGCTGCTCTTTGTGCAGCCATGAGTGCCCACAGCTGTGGTAGGAGCGAGAGGAGCAGAGCTTCTCGAGGGTACTGGAGATGCACCTGAAGCCCCAGAGAAACAAGGCAGTCCAAAACAGATACAGGGACAATAACAGCACCCAAGGTCTCCAGCAGAAAAAGAGGGGGTTACCGCTGGGTGGGGAAATGCCATTTGGAAAACACATTACTCATCCAGTTTATGTAAGTACAATAAATCAGTGTAAACCCAAACAGCCAGGCAATCAGAAAGCTGCAGAGACCTCAGCGAAGGGCAGGGCAATGACAGCCGATAGCTCTTTAAATAATAACAGTGTTTTTCCTAAGGGACTCCCGGTTCATATCATTGCAGTCTGCAGCATGCAAAAGATAAGGCTCCCTGCGCCCCACAGATAGCTCCAATTTCCCCAATAATTGATAGCTGCAGCTCTCCCTGGAGAAATGAAAAGGAGCATCATAATGGCTGCATTTTTCATTCAGCACAAAGCCAGGCTGGTTTGCACCCTGGCGAAGCTTGGCGGTGGCTGCACTGAAGCAGTGGGGAAGGGGGGACTGACAGCCCAATTGCATCCTGAATCTCCTAGCAAACAGCCCGGACCTGTGCCTGTGAACAGCTACATAAACAGCTCAGGCAAAACGGCTGTGGAGCAACAGAGATCTTGATTTACTTCAAGGAAATTAGCGTATGGACTCCTCACACTGTATTTCACACCCGCAGTCAAGCTGTCTTTAGAAGGAATGAGAGGAAATGTGGAAGAAGGCATGGGGTGAAAAACAACTTAACACAAATATATGAGAATATCTTTTTTTTTTTTTATCCAACACTAAAGAAATGCAGAAGACTTCCAATCACGGAGAAAAAAAAAAAAAAATTGAGAGCAAATCCCACTTTATCTTCGAGCTTCCCTGTAGATTATGATGAGCTTGGCAGGGGATGAGTTGGGGAGCAGGGGGATGGTTTTCTCATCTTGGAACTAAAAATCCAAACCTAAAAGGACTGCAATGACAAAAACTATTCTCAGAAGGGGGGTATCTTTTCTTTTGTGTTGCAGGAGTGTGGGGTCAGCACTGTGCGGCACGAGGCAGCACAGACTGTGATAACCAGGACAATTTCTTGCTCCAGCACCTGACAAACTGAAGCAGAGATTTTCATCTGTTATTTATTCATTCATTCATTCATTTTGGTAGTTTCGGTACTCTCAATTTTTTTTTCAGTGAAAGTGGAAAATGTGGTAGGCAGATAATTGTGATCCTAGTGACAGGGCACTTGCTTTTTTTCAATTTCCCAGGCATCTTACGAGTAGCACTTAGGCTCTCAGAGCATGTTGCTGCAAGGAGGTGATGCGGGCAACAGGATGGAGAAAACCACCTTGGAGCAGGCCCACCCGGAGGTCACTCTCCTGAGGCCATGTGGACATCTGTATTAAATCCCTCACCCCTAATTTGTTCCCTTAACCACAAACCCCAGCTTTTTTCTGAGCTAACGGCAAGCTAAGTAGGTGCCCTTTCCTTTTGCCAGTCCCTGTGTAATACATGATAGATGGGCTCACATCCCCCTGGAATGGCATCACAGGACAGGGAAAGTGAGGAGCCAACCCCACCATGCCCTGCCCAGGCCAGGTCTCAGCGTCCCAAGCAGGAGATGTGTTGAAGAGGGAGCAAGACTGTGGATGAATGTGCTGGACACAGGTTGGGGATTGTGAAAGAGGCTGCTTGAATTGCAGATGTGGTGTGTAAGGCATGGCATTTAAGCACATGAATGGGGACAGGTCTTGTACAATGGTGGCAAGGAGAATGAGGCTAATCTATTTTAGCAGCAGCAGGGCTGGGGAAGCAGCTATTCCCAATTTAATTCTGCTGCCTCCAACACTTCCCATTGCCCATAGTCCAAGTGGAAATGATTCAAGTGTGGCTAAACCTGCATCTTGGCCAAATTATGTTGTTTTAGTCTGCTTTTGTGTTGGAGAGGCAAGTTATGTAGGAACCAAAGGTAACAGCTTTTATTAGCTCATATTATTTTTCTCTCCCACTCTCTCCAAAGGAAAGAGTGTGCCTTTATGCTGAATTTTCAGTTGTTTCTCTCTTCAGATCTCACAGACTTCAGAGCCTTTCTTGCTCTATCAATCCCCTAACAGCATCATCTCCTCCCAGCCACAATAGCACTATTGTCACAGCAGCAGCACAGCAGCTGCGTGCTCTGGCTGAGGCCATGATCCTCCGCTCCTGGAAGGAGCGTGTGTTTGTTAACCAGCCTGAGGAGGAACTTGCCCAGGCAGGAGGTGACAGCAGCAGTGGGCCTTGTATCTCTGCTGGGCACACAGGTCTGCAGGCAGCATCAGCCTGCGTTCATGCCTGTGTGTTACACAATGCCCAGCAGAGCGACCTCAATTTGCCACAGAAAAGAGCAATGACATCCCAAACAGATTTCTGCAGAATTTAGAGGGATGGTGAGCAGAAAAGGGTGTTTCTCTGACCCTTTATGACCTTTATGGCTGGATGTGTTTTGGATCTGTTGCTGGATGTGTTTTGTCCACAGAGATTGAGTGACCACTCTGACCCTCTACTCAGTCACAAAGAAAAGAATAGGATGCATCCAAGGACTTTCCTGGGTTTCCATTTCTCTGCTCTTCTCTGGAAACAGCACAAATAGAAAGTGTTTTATTTGTTTGTTTGTTGTAACCATTGGCACAACATCAGGTACATGGCTAGGATTGTTGCAAAGCATCTTATAAGGATCAGAGTAATACCACACCACCCAGAACAACTGCAGATGTGCACCACATGTGAGGCTGCAAGGCACAGAGAGGGGCAGCAAAACTATAGGGGAGCCCAGGAAGCAGGAGGAAGGCTTGCTGTGACCACTGCTCTGATGAGCAGGGGGACAGGTATGATGGAAAGCCACAAAGTGAGAAAATGTCCTCTCTCACAGTGATAAGACAGAGGCTTCAGCTAAGATGAGAAATGGACACAATCAGTTCAGGGAGAGAAAGATGAGGCGTGATGAACTCAACACAATGGAGACAACATGTAGGTGACCTCAGGAAATTAAAGCAGTAGCTGAGGAAAATAATAATAATAATAATAATAATAATAATAATAATAATAATAATAATAATAATAATAATCAGCTATTTCATCTTAGATGTAAAAGGGCTGAATTTGTACCTCAGAACAAGCAATGCAGCAGGGGACTGATGGGGATGCTATCATATGGGCTGAGTCTTTGTAGATATCCTTCCCATGTTCAGGGCCTTCCAGATATTGCCAATCCCCATATAATTTCTTTTACGTTTCCTCTTTCTTGTAAATGCAGGAAGCTAACTATAGGAAAGGAGAGTCCCAGACTGATTTCTGTCTATTATAGCTTATGGAAAGGTATCATAACATGGGTGTGTTATTATGGGAACATGACAAAACAAGGTGGAAGCAATGACCGCATACCAAATGTGCAGGACAGTGGAAGGTTCAGCAACAGGAGGTAAGGGCAGCAGATGCAGAGGTGCTTTGCCTTCAGGGGATGGGCATCCTGCTTTGTAAGAATTCCCACCAGGGCAGAGTAAAGGTTTGGGCATCCTGTGAGTCATGGCCTCACTAAATTCAGACACTTCTCCTGTCTGCCCAAGCCTCCTGTTCTTGTCTGTCTGGTCACAGAGAGTTTGTTGTAATCCTTTCCTGGTGCCATCCCAGTCAAAGCTCAGAAGGGGAGAAGAAAATAAAGGGAAAACTAAATTTACTCAAACCTCAAAAAGCTTGTTTTTTAACTTGGGTTTTCAACTTATTTGGCTCTGGGTTGGAGGAAATGCCTTTGATCCCTTTATCCAGGCTGGCTTGTCCATCTGCAGAGGGTGCCACTGGAGGCTGCAGCTCCCAGCTTCATCTCTGAAGCACTGGCTAGCCAGCAGCTACACACAGGTGTATATCCTCTCTCCCAAAATCTCTCTGCAGATCAGACACTCTAAGCAGGCAGTGAGAAGTATATGCAAATACCAGAAGGTAGGGCTTTTTAGGGCTCTGAAGGGAACAGGACACTGATAATATTGTCTGTGTGCTTAATCCCTCCAAAATCCCCTGGCTGAAAGACAGCCGTGGCAGGTGTGTGCAGATGGGTGAGGGAGCACCACAGAGCGCTTAGATAGAAAATACCCGAGAAAGAAAAGAGCAATGGAAAGGATAGATCTGTGGTGAGGAAGGGAAAAGATAGCTTCAAGCACACTGATTTGTGCTTATTGCATGGCATAATTAGAGAGAAAAACAGCCAATGGCCCTGGCAGTCTTTTCTATAAGATATTTCACCCAAAAGGAGGCTAGGCCTAGGACAGCAAGCAGAGGTACATGCTCAAGCCTAAACCATTTTAGCTCTGCTAAAAAACAGGACTGCTTGCTGTTTGCCTGTATGTCCCTGTATAGAGGACTTATGCTAAGGTGGAAGTGGCAAAAGGCTGGATGGACAAAGAAGGGACAAGCAGGTGAGGCTGATACTCTGTCTCAACACTTTGACACTCACCTGCAGTAGGAAAATACATGGATTTCTCCAATAAGTGATGTTACCAACTCTGTGCAGGAGGAAATCGCTGGGTGCTCCAGGTCTCACAGCTGCAGTGAGTGCAGGAATCACATCTCCCACTGTGGAGGAGAGCTCTGACAACTCTTGATGAGAAAGATTGTTTATTGCAACAGTCATTAAAAAGAACAGGGGAAGAAAGAGCTCTTTGAATTCAATGTTACAGGCTGAAACAAAGTAATTGTCCTTGTTTTCCAAGAAATGAGTGACTCAATAGAAAAGTTAAAGTGGTGGAAAACTATTTGTCCATTTATAGGGCTGTTCATTCATGCAGCGTGCAGGGACAGTCCCCAGAGAGCCTTGCCATGTCACCTTGGATTATGAAGGATATTAGCTTAGCTCCGCTGGATCAACAAGCAGGGCAAGAAATGGAAGTCTCAAACAGGTTTGCTGAAGGAGGAGAAAAATCTCTGCTCCCTGGTACATGCTGCTCCTCGAGTGGAGACACGGGACTAAGAAGTGATAATAGCACAGAGGAGGAACACAGGACAGTGAGCAGCAAAAAGAAATCCAAATCAATGGGACAGATTCTCCTCTGGGGCAGGCTGACTTGGGGGATGAAATTTGTCTTACAGCGCATTGCTGAGGCTGTAGGTTTCTTTATGTATGCCCAGGTGGATCTGGGCTACGGGGCCAGCCTGCAAGAGGAGAGTGTTCGCTGCTGGAATAATGATGGCTTAAGAACATAAGTAGCTCTGCAGAAAGTACTCTTTTTGTAATGCTAATGGAAAGTACCATATATGTAAAGCCAGCCAGAATATTTTTGATTAAGCATTTTTATTGAAGTGCAGTGTTTTGCCAAAGTTGAAACGTTTCATGGAACCACTATTTATAACCAAGGGTTTCTTTTGGCAGGAAGATCTCTGAGAGGCAGTCTGGACCCTCCCATCAGGCCAGGAAATAAGCTCTAGTAGAAAAATAAAAATAAAAATAAAAATAAAAATAAAAATAAAAATAAAAATAAAAATAAAAATAAAAATAAAAATAAAAATAAAAATAAAAATAAAGTCTCCATAAGCTTTTTCAGTTTGAAAAGAAATGTCCCTACACAGTTCTTTTATGGAGGAAAAAGCATTCACAGGACTTTTTCACCCCCCTCAAATAATAAAAAAAATAAATAAAAATAAAATAAAAAAGTTACTTCTGAGGCATTGAAGGTGGCCTTAGAAGAGTATTCTCCACTTCCAGCTGCCTTTATGTACATTGGTCCATGTGCATCTTGAACCCAGCACTTCATATTCCTAGGACAGGCCATAGAGTAGCAGCAAAGCTCCAGCCCTCAGTAATTGCAATGCCTGTGAGGATAACTGAGGTGCAGTAAATGATGGGAATAAGAACCACATGTAGATATATGCAAGAGTAACAATTCCCAAAGAAAAATAACCTGCAGGACACATAAGAAAGTGAAATTTGGGGCTGAACTTGAGGACAGCCTTTGTTCACAGCTACCAGCCTTTTACAGCATCAGCAGTGAAGCACGCCCATCATAGCAGTGACACCAGGTCTCGAAAAATCTACTGCAGGTGCGACTGGAAGTTGTGTTGCTGCCTCCAGGCCCTTTTAACTATTCCTCAGTCTCATCTTCTGACACACTCTCACCTCGTCCTTCATCCTGACCATTTTTCCTTCTTGTTGTCTGTTTGCTCTGAAGTCCTCCTTTTGTTATGTATCTCTTTATTTCCCCTGAGTTTAACACAAACATTTAGAACAACCTTGAGCAACCAATACAGCAAATAGACGGGATGAGATTCATCAAAGGGGAAGTGTAATACCAGAGATGTGTTATACCCTGGTGTGCCTGCCATAACAGCACTGCTGTTCTTCGGATATTTTCTTAGAATGTCTGGACAACTCAAAGCATTGCAGTTTGCATTTCAGCATGAACATTTGAGGTTACTTTGGAGAAGAAAAACCTTTCTCCCTTATTTTATTACACAATAGTGTTCATTATTCCAAAGATCAAACAATCACAAAGGTTGTATGAGTATGCATTGTGTTGAGATCCCATATATAAAGACAGACACTTCCTTGCTGGTAACTACTCTCAAAACTTACATCTTAATAGCTTGGACCTTAAGTCTAACAGGCATGAATAAAATGAGTCCAGGTGTTGTTAGTATTGCATTTTGTTTAAGAGACATGACTTGCACTCTCTTCTTCAATCTTGTCACAAAGAATTTGTGCAACGTATGAGCAATGCAGGGACCAAGGGATGCAGTCATGGCAATGCATGTGCAGGATGGCTCTCTACTTGGAAATCAACCCCCTTCTACATGAGGAGACAGATTACACCATGGTAAATGATTGCTGCAGGAAGGCTGGGACCCAGGTGCTCCCAAGGACTGTCAAAGCCCACTTTCTAATGCCAGCAGCACAATTCTAGTAGATAGATAGATAGATAGATAGATAGATAGATAGATAGATCAATCGATTGATCTGAAAAGGAGAAAGGAAACTGCTTAATAACTGAGGTTAAGTTACATACTGCCTATATTTTAATGGGATTTGTCCCAGATTTTCCTTAGAGTACTTTTCTTCAAAAGACGACAAAAAATTCTTACTTACTACTAGGTGAAGCATACCATCAATATACACCCATGTACAGTAAGTGTCCAAATCCCTACCGGGAAAAGAGGATGGGAATAAATGCAAACAGTCCTGTTTGAAAATACTGTCCCCAGTATCTACTGAAATATCATACATGGAGATGCCACTTTGAGCAGAAGGAAATTAAGAGGTCCTACAAAAAGGGAATTCTACCTCCAGAGCCGGGGGCATCCCCCAGCACCCCACAAAAGGAGTCTGCCCTGTATTTTGGACACAGCCTTCACCACTGCTGGATTGTGCCTATGGGAGAGGTCCCCAGGAGATGCCCAGCACCACTGGAACTCACAGTGCTGACAGGCGGCTGCCCATCCTGCTTCTCTGTGCTCGCTCTCTGCAGAGCAAACACTTCAGACTGGTAAACCACAGCCTGCTCACAGTCCCTACACTAGTACTATCTCAACTATTTAGCTTATTTTTTTCTTTTTAATCCTCTTAACTATGTTCACTAATTCAGCTTTTAATCATAAGCCTATTTATGTAGATACATTTTTTTCATCAGCATTCCTCCACTAATCTGAGTTCTCCAAAATACCTTCTTATTCTACTTAAATAACTCTCTTCATTCCTAATGACTTCTATCTTCCCTGCTTTAGTTCTTTACCATTATTACTATTAGTTCCAAAAAGAGTCTCTTGCCAGGTCCTTTCTAATAGCTCTTCTGCAATAAGCATCTCTGTAGGCTGAGCCCTTCAGCTTGAGAGAGACCACTGAAGACACTTCTACACAGGATCCAATTTGCTCCTGTCCAAGGCAATCCATTAAAAACATTATTGCTATTTGTGTGTACAGTAGCGGGGCCAACACAAATGATAAAATTCCCTCTTGAAAAGCACTGGCCACTGTGCCAAGACAGGAAGGTGCAGCAGAGCACCTTGGGGTGCCTGAGGAAGCAGGGAGGCAAAGGCAATGGTGCAGCACAGGGAGAGGGTAAGGGGACTTCTGTGGCACTGTAATGATAAATAGTGAGGGCAGCATCACTGTACAGTTAAGATGTCAGAGAGCAGAGGGGAGATCATGGAAAGCAACATAAAAACATTCATAATTCACACTTTGGGGTGGAATATTTGTATGTATCTTCATTAAAGCCAGCCCAAAATAGAGCATATTCCTTGAGACAACTTTCAAGAGAAAGAATGGATATTAATTTTTACGAAAAAACAGTCTTCAGGACATTTTCTGTTTCTCAAACAGTGCTTTTTATTTAAATTGAAGCATGTAATTTCAGTCATATTCCAATGGGAAAAAAATAATAATAATTTAAACATCTGTATTATTTTTCCTTTTTCATTGTTTTATCCCACTAAAAATGAGAGAAAAAAAAAAAAAAAAAAAAAAAAAGGAAGGGGCATGACTAGTCACAAGACTCCAAACAGTACATCTTATTAGGTCCTAGGATTTCCCTTTTTACTGATAGGGAAACTGCCCATGTTCACCACAAGAACCTAAAGAGCCTGTGGAAGCCCAGGCCAAGCCTTCAGCGTCCAGAGAGCATCTGTGGACAGATGCTGAGCTGATGCCACAGAGAAGAGTCCTGCAGCAGCAGACCCTCTATGCCACCACTGTGTCTTATTACGCCGGAGCACAGCCACTTTCCAAACCACGGAGCTGGAACCACAGAATTCCCAGAAATGGCCGAGGTTGCCCCAAAATCACAATCCATAACATTCAGCTCAAGGAAGCTCTCTGAAAACCACCCCTGGATCCCAGTCCTATGGCACAGGTCTCTGCCTAATACCAGCCGACCCCTCTGTTGCCCAGCATTAGGACACGATGCACAGCAGTGGTGCCTGAAAAATATGGGAGCAGGAGAATCCTGGCAGCACATCCAGCAGCTGCCATGGAGCCATGCTGCATGGAGGACATGGGCACAGCAGCTTCTGTCTCAGAAACAATGCAGGATTCTGCTGCTGGAAAATGTCAGTGATACCAAAAGGTAATTGTACAAAATCTGAGGAGACCAACAATATCAACATTTTTTTTAATCCCAATCAGGATTTTTGTTTTTCAAAAGTAAAATTAAATTACTCAGTCAGTTTTATTAATTATTATGAAATTCTGCTTAGCCTGTTCTGCTGTCAGAGAGAAATATTTCTCAGGAAAATAAACACGGGAAGAGGTACAGGTGAAAAAAATAAATAGCGTGTTTCTAGTGGAGTCTTTAACAAACCATCACCACTGTGTATCACTGCAGACAAGGGGCCTGCTGCTGACACAGAGGCATTTCAAATGAGACACAAATCCCACGTTTTCTTACTTCTTTAGTATCACTAAAGGCACTTTTCCATGAAGAATATTATTTGCACGAGTTTTCCATGCAGCGAGTTACATTATTTCCAAGCTAAGTTGCCCAGCCAGTTCACTGGATAATCTGTTCTTCTTTGCTTGGACTATTGAGCAGCATTTGCTAGACAATTGTGATTCAATTACTTAATTTGTGATTATATCTGATTTGGGTTAATCGTGCAGCACTTGTAGGACAGGCTGCTAGAAAGGACAGGGTATACACAACTTGCATAGCCAAGGAGGTGCCTGGTATGGTCTTTCTCTGTGTACACAGTTTGTAGGGAGACCTTCAAGAAATAAAACAAACTGCTGAAATGGCAGATATTTATTATTCTCTGAATGTGTTTTGTATTCTAACGAGATCAGAGCCTGTTTTGTTTGCTGAATTGATCCTTCATATTCACCCAGTGCAATTAGGCTACCATTTGTTTCACTTATGCACCACCAGCACTCCGAAATACGAGTGCAAATAAATTCTAACCCTCCAGTGGATTACAATTTGTTGTGGCATGTATTTTAAGACAGAATCACATCCAAGAGCAAGAAAACCATACGACTTTCCTTTAAGTTGATCCGGTAGAAGCAGACATAGTTAAGCCTTAAGCTCTGGTGCTAAATCTCCATCATCCCTGGGTTTGAAGTGGTCATCTGCACCACTACAAAAGAACATGAAGTGCTACTAAATTGTCCTCTTTAACTGGTGAGGAAACCCTCTCCTTTCCAAAGCCAGATTGCTAATGCCAATTTGAACAAAGACATAAACCTACCAGACTAGAGGAGTCACTCATGCTTCCATCCACTATCGTTTCCCATCAGCTTCCCACTCAGTAAATCCCCAGAAATAGCACAGTTCTTTCCCAGAGCAGCACTGAGAAGTGGGACAAGAATCCCACCTGGCTAACTCCTCCAGCAGACCAAGTTATTAAATTCTGGTTGTATGATGCCATTGCTGCAGGCTGGAAAATAGTCTCTAGTTTTATTGTCAGCTTGCTGGTGGCTGTGGAATTGATTGAATCCATCAAGGTTTTCTTGAGATGGGAAGGCAGGACTAACTGTACAAGTACACACCAATTTTTCCATGCTTAACATCTCTTCTAAGAGAAGTGTTGATTGTTTGTGCACATATTTTGCAATGGAGCTGCAGAGGGAGGGCACCTCCAGCGCATCCTAGAGTAAATAATTACAGTGCTTGACAGAAACGTCCTGGCCCTTGTATATGTGCAAGTCACCCTTTGCATACACAGAAAGCCTGACATACCCTGAGATCATAGGTATCCTAAGCAAGATATTTTGTGTGTGTGTGTGTGTGTGCATTTCAATCTAAAGTTCAAGGTTTCAATAAAGTTTATTAAAAAGAAGAAGCTTACACTGCAACTGCCCGCATCAGCTACTCACAGGTAGGTGATGTCAAGCAACGAAATTCATGTGAAAACAGGCTCTGCTAACCACAGGGAAAACAGAGGTTTATTCTGAATTCGTGAGTGGGTATTATATTGACCCAGGAGTATAATAGAGGTCATTGATGGGTGCCCATCACCCACTCTGTGTCACTGCTGAAACCTCCCATGAGGCTTTGTAGGCAACATCAGTGCTTCCTTCCCCCAGCCAATGAGATGGGCAGCCAGATCCTCAAGGAGGCAAGGAGGCACATCCCACTCTCCTGCAACGAGACCCCCAGCCCTTGCAGAGATTTGTTTTGAGGCTTCTCTTCGCTTTTCCACTTCTCAGGCAGTGTTTAATGGAAAATAAAAAAAAATAAAAAAAAAAAAAAAGATCCACTTCGTTGCTTTTCAATTAGATAAAAACTCCCATTAGTGATGCAATTAAGGCACCGATTTCAAGACTGTTGCTTAACAGCCTCCTTGACATTTCACAGAGCTCATTTGTTTTGCTTTGTTTTTTTTCCTTTTCACAAAAACAGATGCAAAAAATGATTCACTCACAGAAATGCAGACAAAGCAGAAAGACTCAAAAGAGTGGGAGCAGGGCAAGGCAGGCACTCTGAAAGAGTGAAGAAGGAAAAAAGAGAGGAAAAAAGTATTGCTTATGCTGTCCTGTAGGATAAGCCCTATGTAGGAGGAATAGGACAGAGCAGAGGAAAACAGAGTTCTCCTGTGATCCTAAAGGGCTGGTATTTGCTGGATAATAGCACAGGTGCTGAACTTGCAAAATACAATAGCATAGAATAGGGCAGAAACTTTGCTCAGTAAAACTTTCCATTGCATTTCTTAATTAGATTAAAAAGTTAAACAGGATGAAAATGCATCAAAGCGGGTTATATTTTTCTTTGAATATATATATATTTTAAGACCAAATACTGTAATTCCATTTGAAATAACATTTTTAAAAGATACAAAACACTGGTCTTTGCAGTTGAATAAACATCTCTAATCACAATAAATATATATATATATATCATGTTTTATGAAAAAAATTTGAAAACCAAATTGAATCTGAGGCTTGAAAGATGAGATGTCTTGAAAAATACTTACAAATCACTCTCCACTGAGATGCAGAGGAGGGACAGGAGGGCAGAGCCTACCTGAACAGCAGTACCACAGAGGTGAAGTGAAGCAAGCTCATTGCTCTGTGGCATACAGCACTTAATGCAACAGGGATCGAGAAGCATGCCCCTTACTGCTCAGGCATACCAGGCTTTTTACATGTTTATGCTGCTCTTGCACCCCCATCTTTCTGATTGTCGTTATCTCCTGCTTTTCTTCTTCATGCAGATGTTTGAAAAGCATTTATTCTTGTCATTCAGAAGGAATTATTTTGCATAAACTATAGTTGAGAGCTGATACTTGCATCCCTCTGGGGAAAAAAAGGAGAAGAGCCAGGGTTCAGCACCTGCTGCCTTTGAACTTCTCTGGCATTTAAGCTCAATCAGGCCAAAAAGCAGCAAACACAAAAATCCTATTCTGAAAATATTTTTTTTTTAGAGTCATAGACCAGCATGGCTAGAGCAGTTGACGAATATAACACACAGCCACCTAGACACAGATCTGTAAGATGGACAAGCAGCTCTCATCCACTTCATGACCTATGGTCCAGGAGCTATGAGGAAAAATGTATTTGTGTGCCAGGAATAACATTCTCCTCTTGGTTTTGCCACTCATCCTTGCTGGTTCTGTGCATGAAATTCCTACCCCAGAAATGCTAACATCCACTGCCATCAAAACCCTTCTTAAAAGTATTCACACTTTTGCAAATCCTGGATGGGCCACAACCCACCTCCAATGCTGAGACTTCAAACCCCAGTGCAGCTCTGGTTCATCTCTCTCTCTGGTTAACATCTCAGTGCAAAAGAGCCATTGAATCTGAGCTCAGCTCGATGTGGCAAACCTGTTGAACAGCCTAAGGAAGGAAACAGCCAACGTGCTCTACTCACTGCCTTATTCATTGTCCGTCACTGCAGGCAGATAATGCTCCAGTGCTGCTGTTAGTAGTTTCCTGGGTGATCTATAACAGACTTGCACCTTCCCTCTCTTTCTACTCCAATCATGCAGCATTCTGATATCCTTCTCTGATTACCAGAAATAGCTGCTCACAGAAAAAGGTCCCCAAATCCCCAGGTGATGGGAGTGGGTGAAGTACTGTGCAGCTGGAAGCATTTCTCTCTTAACTTTTGTGCCCTTCCTGACCAGCAGTGCTAGGAATGCTACAGGTGGGACAAGAAAACAAGCAAACAAACAAACAAAAAACGCCCTCTTTGGAAACAGGAAACTCCTTTGCAAACACATCACCTCCCAGAGAGGGGCTGCAGTAACACAAGGACCTGAGTGAGGCTGCTACATTTCTTTGCATTTGCAGCCTGTTCCTCTGATTTCTCCCACCTCTTTTCCACCTGCAGGAGCTTGCTCCCCTCCTTGTGTTGGCACACAAAGCCCTAATCAGCAGCCACTGCCATCCTCCTCCGTCACCCCAGGAGAGAGGCTGAGGGGAGCTGTGGGAACAGTAACTGGAGGCATTCCCACCCCGTGGCCCTTTTATACACATGTGTAGCTGAAAGGACTGATGGACTTCTCAAGTGCAGTGCAGTACGTTTGCTGAATGCTTTGCCTGAGGGGTCTTGCCAAGCTTCAGTCTATCTGGCTGACTAAATCCAGATTAAAGATGCATGGCTCTGCCAACTGCTGCTTTTCAATTTAGATGCTCACACTGTATTCTTATTTATTTATTTTTAGAATATTGATTTTTTCAGGAGGCAAAGCAAGGGATGTAGGAAAAAGTGATAAGTCCAACAGTCAGCGGTGTTAGACTTTTAAGGGGCTGAGGAGATTTGTTTCTTAAATACAACTGCCAAACACACCAGTTTATCTAAGCTACAGCATCCTGAGCCTGCTCTCACTCAAAGTCAGTAATAAAGTGTCTTTGACTTTGTTGGGAGCAAGTCTGGGGCATGAAGGAGCTGCCAATGAGGGACACCCTGGCAGTAGTGGGAGTGAATTATCCAAGTGCTTGGCTGTTACTTTTCTGGGGTTCTTTCTGGCAAATGTCGTGTCAGTATGGTATCCCCATTAGCTCCTCTGAAATGAAAAATCAGTGTGGATTTGTTGCAGATGTGTGCCTGGTGGTGGGAGGTAACCCTGCATGTACCCAGGGCTGCCCTCCACAGCAATGCAGGCAGCAGACCCAGTGTTATCAGCACAACCCCAGCCACACAGCATGAGCTGGGGACACCTGGGTCAGTTTGGAGGGGTCCCAAGGTGGCAGGACAAGGAGTGATATGATTAAAGTAGTCCAGTTCTTTTGACATGTAGAAGATAACAAGATAAAGAGCACCATTTTACCAATCCCAACAAGCAGCACTATTTTACTTACACCTTTTCTAGCACTAATTGTACAATTACTTCCTTAATCCATCAAGAGCAAAAGAAAAAGTACTTACATTTAGCAGACAGTTTGAATCAAGGTTGTGGGTCTTTTTTCCTTTAAACCTTTAAAACTATATTTGCTTGAAGTGCTTCAAATGTTTTATTGCTCGTACTACAGTACATAACAAAGTAATTGTGTAATTAAGAGATAATGTCAATGCAATAGAACATTGTTGACAAGATAATAGCCTCCTGCTGCTATAGAAAAGCCATGGCAATGCTAAAGAGTATGCAGGAAAAATATACATAGAGAAAATTAGATGGGATTGTTTGTTTTTAAACCAAACTGGCAAGCTCTGATTGGCCCAGCTGTAGTTTAGTATAGGTTGGACTCCCTCTACAGCAAAGTGCTAGTTTGTTCAAAAGAGGGCTCAGATCTTGTTCAGCAAGAGGGTGAATACATCAGAGAAGTGAAAGGAATCCACCCTGGGGTCTGATCTCCCAGGAAAAGCTATAGCAGAAGCATTAGCAGAGAGACAACGCCTGAAGCTCCTGGAAGGTATCTCCCTTTGCTATCCTGTTGCGGCTCTGTGAGACTGGAGACCACTGGATTATTTGGCCCCACATCTTTCATGCACCTGCAAGGAAACAAGGACAGAAAACACCTAAACTTCAGTTGGATTGCATCCTAGTCTCATCTAGCCTTGGGAGTGAACACTGAACCTTGGGCTTAGAAGTTCACTGCCTCCTGTTTGCTAGTTCAACATGTGAACACATGATCCTATAGATACCCAGGGGTGAAGGAGAGAGGGGTTTGGATACAGAGGGTACACAAAGTGACTTGGGAAGGAATATTATATCAGGGAGTACTAAACAGGGCCATTTAATGCACAGTACTCTTGGCAAGGTTGCACCAGCACATCACTACCAGCCACATGACTTCCAGCATTCATCTTTTATGTAACAGGACCATTTTCTTCCCTTTTTTAAAAAATTTTAATATATACTTTTAATATATATATATATATATACTTTGTGTACCCAGACACAAATAGAGTAGCTCTTTGAGTTGTGTCTGGGTACAAGAAGATTAAAAAAAAAAAAAAAAATCACACTCAATGAATTAAAAGATGGTAACGTTACAAGCTCGGAGATAACAATAAAAAGAGTTCTGTACAAGCTTGCTTCAGTTCTCTGTGGGCAAAGCATGTGGCATGGTCTTTAATTTCATGCCCACAAATGCCACCTCCAATCACCCTCACCACTTGGAGTGCACAGAGGATCTGTTCCCTGTAGAAGTGGCTGCTCAGTAGTTCATTTCATCTTCATTTTTCTATGTACAGCCTCAGGCCTTATTTATGTACACTCTGAAGACCTAGTCTGAATACAACATTAATCATGAGTTCTTTACAGCATTCATTGCTGTAGCATCTGAGTGGTTTGTAAAAACTGGTTAATTGATACATGCAACAAATCTTGAGAAAATAAGTGGTATTGTTACTTCCAATTGGATTTGGCTAACTGATAGACTGAGAAATTACCTCTGAAATGTCCACCAGTTCTGTGTGTTTCATATGTAATGCCTGATTTGGTAGGGGACACCAGGTTTTATAGTACTTTAATTGCTTTGGAGTCCAATTGCTGGTTTCTTTCTTGTATTTTGAAAAGCATACTCCACAGCTGTCATAGTGTGCATGCAGGATATGGAAAACACAGCAACAGTCTGCCTGGGATCACACAAGAGCCTTGTGTCTGCAGCACAGACAGCATTCAGTTCATTCTTCCAGGCATTACACTGACTACCCATGATGATCCTGCCCACCATCTCCTGCAGTTCCCTATGACACTTGCTGTGAACTTTTCCTTCCAGCTTCTGCAGCAGAGAAAGATGGAGCTCATGTAAGCTGTATTTTGCTTTAGCTGAAGAGGCACTCAAACCCCTGCCCCCCTGATTATCCAAATCAGGCACATTTTGGGGAAATATAGCAATTTCTTCTTTGTTTTATGTATCAGGGCATGAGAAGGGATGGATATACAACCAAGTCTTTCCCTAATCTGCATTCTAGGCACAAAGTTTATACCCAGACTCGCAGATTCAGAGGCCATCTGAGGAAATATACCCAAGGGAACCCCACAAGGCAGGCCTAATCACACTCACTGATGAAGTAGAAATCCAACTGAAAATCACAGCAGGCCAGCCTACAATCCATCCTAATGCACAGATGGACCAAATTAAGATTGTAAATCACAGCAACCCTGAATCATTAGGGTATTTTGTCCATAATATTCTTAAGTCTTCATAGGAACTAGGGTCATAACTCAGACTCAGGCAGAGTAAATCATGGCAGCTAGAGCCAGAAGACCTCAACCAGGCTTGGGAAAGTGCAGCTGACTAGGCCAGTAATGATCGGCTGCCAGAGAAGACATGCAGGAGCTTACTGAAAGGACAGGTGATCCCAGCTGTCATCAGTGTCCTACAGGGACATCTGTGTGTCTTGAATGTGAGTTATTCCTGCATGCAGACCAGGCCCAGCAAGCAAATGTGGTTCTTTCCAGAGCAGGGAGCAGCAGACAGTGAAGACAGGCACAGTAGCTGTGTCCAATCTCCCTGCACAAGTCCAATGCAGACCTCATCCAGGGTGAGGAGCATGTGGCTTGGCAGACCACAAGTAATAGCAGCAGTCAGACATGCACTGGCCTCTTCTTATATCACCTTCCACTGCAGACCAGTGTCTCTGTAGTCCTTGATGGGAGACACCTCTGTTTATTACTATCTGCCTGATTTTAACTTCCTTCACTTTATAGCACCACCAGTGCCTATATCATAAGCTGTGTGCATCTAGATAACCTGTCTTCGATGACTGCATTGAATTCTTATTAGAACAACGCAAGAGGTTCATTAGTCTGACTTCCTCCTTGGCACACACTGACTCCTGCAGTTTGGCTCCTAATTAAAGAGAGCAAATGCCTCTCACTCCAGCAAATGACTGAACCTCTTCCATTCCCAACAGTTCACAAAAAGGAGGTGCTGATATTTGTGACCAAGGAAAGATATATACAGAGTGTTCATGGGATCACAAAAAAAAAAAGTATGAAAACAAAATTAGCATACAGAAAAAAAATATATAGTGTTTTTAACTTTTTTATTTTTTCACTTTTCTTCACTTTTTAAATTATTGTCAAAGTTACATTGTTTTTTGATTGCTAAAGTGCAGCAGGTCTTCCAGTAGATAAAGAGATTGTAAATAAAGCTGAGCTGGCTTTTCTGCCAAATCCTGCTACGTGAAACACCCACATGTTCAAACTGTAAAAGGATCATCATAAAGCCTGTCCAGATTTCAAAGGTGATTTCATTTCCTTTGTTTTCTTTTCCTTAAGAAACTTATTGCTCTAAATCAGCAGTTCTTGAGTTTCTTAGGTCAGGTCTTCCTACCTTAGCTCTATTATCAGTTTATCATTTTCCCACTTTAAAACATTTACAATCTCTATAAATATAAACTGGGCAGCTGTCTAACACCCAGGCTGTGCCATTCAAGTACCTTTATGACAATAGGCAAAGCCCAAGCACAAAGAGACCAGCAATGCAGTCACAAAGAGCTTCAAGCACAAGGCAGAGCACAAGATGGGAATCCCACAGTATCTGGGGATGGGGGTAGGTGGCACTCACACCAGCTACATCCCTACTTGATGATGGATATCCCCCATCGCTGTCTCGAGCTGAAGGTCCCATGAACATCCCCTTGAGTGCTGCAATTTTTTCCAGGGGCCTGCTCAGCACGCAATGGGATGCCCAAAGTCTGGCACCACACCTCTGCCACCATCCCTTGCTCACAGTTGAGGTAGTATGGGAAGACAAGAAACTTAACATCAAAGGTGCTGCAGTCAGTGTTCTTACCAGACAGCCAAGGTACAGTTCCACTTAACCAAAGAGGAAAATCTATTCTAAATGTAGATTGCACTCAGGACTACCTCTGTTAATAAATGTCATCATTCTGTTGTTATGGATGGTACTTCCTGCTTCATTATTTCATATTTAGATTGGATTTGTAGAAGGTCTATTAAAGCAGTAATGAATTAAGTGCCAGTTCAGCTTAACTCCAAGGAGTGGGCTGTAGCAGGATTTAATCATATATTTAAGGGCTCTATTAAGTAGGGATGTCCATAACTGCACACCTAAGTTAGTGTTGAATCAGGAACATAATCACATTTTTTAAGGATATAATAATTATTGCCTTAGAAGTGGAAAAGACCTTCAGATTATAAATTAACTAACCTTGGAACTGACAGATTCATTGCCCAGCCTTTGTATCTGTTTACGGGTTTACAATTTTGCTCGTGTCTGTCAGAATACAGACTTTAAAAGATGTGCACTTCAGGGACAGAAAGCTCCTCCTGAAGAAACCTTCTTAACAAGGACATTTGTGGGGGTTGCAGCAACATGCAATGAAAGGTGAGGACATGAAACACTGACAGTAACTCACTCAGGAGGCGAGCCAGTGAGAGGAACTTCTGATTTGTGTGGCAGCAGCTCAGTGACACACAGCTATGCTGACAACATCTTTGCAAAGGCGGTTAGGGGATGTTAGATCAGCACATTGCCTTGTGCTTCTCAGATGCTTTGGAGATGTTCTTCCCCAGTTGTTCACAATTCTTTTTCCCACTGAAAACTTTGGGGGAAGTTCACTGGCAGTTGGTCCAGACACCATTTCAAAGATAATAATGTTTTTGTTTATTAACCCACTGGCCACAGACAACTAGACTACTTTGTGTCCTACAATCGTAAACCTGCTTAGGAAGAACTAGCAAATATAACCCAAGCGTCCAAGTTAGACTATGTCATACATTTCTGCAGTTACCAGTTATTCAGTGTAACTTAAAACAAGACAGCAGGGGGAATATCCAGTGGGTGAGCAATACTTTCCTCCCACATCAGCTGCCATTTTATGATGTGTGAGACTTTTCCTGTGGCCGAGATGCATCTCAAGGCAGGGGTTTTCAGTTTGATACGCTATTAGTCAAGCCATGTGTCATGGCCAGCGTAATCATGTTTGTTTGATAAATTTGAAGACTACGTGCAGTGGGGTCCATCAGCTCCAAATGAGTCAAGAACTTTGGTGGGTTTAGTAATTAACCTTGGGAATTGTTCCAGTCACTCACACATACACACTTGGACATGAGTAGACACATAACCAACAGTGGCTAAATATGTAAGCAGGGATTTTTTGAAGCGTGCAATTTACTCAGTTATAACCTTATACTCAAGGGGAATGTCTTAGACTTATTTAGCTGTGTGTGTTATTAACCTCTCCAGACCTCTCCGTAGTCACTCAGGAAGACAGTGCCTCTGCAGACCTTGACTATCATCTTTCAGCTCTATCTCTGTTTCCATCATGAAACTTTCCAGGACAGATTAAGGCAGCAATGTGTGCAAACACCCACTCCACAAGCCGTGTTTGTGTCTTGCACAAGCAGGCACAGAATCTGCCAAGACACTTCCATCAGACATTTTAGCGCTTCCATCAGATCTCTCATACAAACTGGATGCCTGGGGCTGTCCATTTCTTCCAGTCAAATTTATCATACTTCTCCCTGACTAAACAAAGGGTTAATACTGTTACCCTTTGCAACCAGCTCAATTGGTAAACTAGCTTGCATAGCACAAGGTTGTGCTTATATCAATAACAGTGCAAGAATTAAGAAAAAAAAGTAGCAACCATCTGTTACTACCCCATAGCTCCAATCTTCTTAATCTTAAAAGTGGATCTTCCCACGAGGCGATCAATATTCTATAGGCAAATGCTGTCTTATGTAATAAGCCACCATGGCTTTTATGGATTATTTCACTCAGCTCAAACAGAGGCCCAAATTATCACTACTTTCTGGTTGCCTGACTATTTCTTTCAATGAAAACTGGAGAAATGGAGAAGATGTCATTAACCAACACAGGATAACATGAACTAAATAGAAGTTTATTTTGCACATCTAAATGCCTCTTGAGATTTGCACTTATGCCACAACACTACTTGTATTTTGATCAATATCACCTCTTGACACTGAAGTCACTGCAAATGTGTCATTTATGTTACTCAGAGCAAAAGGAGGCTCTGTCTTTTCATTTATACATAAACCACTGAGACAGTTCGATCTTCTTGCTCACTTTTCTTGCAACATAATACACACTGATATGTATATTTCACTTTCAATGTTCTCTGAATTGCATCTTTCGCTGTTTCATTACGGAGGCCTTGATTTGATAAACATGTCGATTGCTATGGCAACCCCACCAACCTGGCTCTGCCTGAGGCCACAGTGAAAACACTTCCCCTCTTCTTTCAGATCTGACATGTGGAAACCCAGGCTAATGTTCCCATTCAATTTCAGGAGATTATTTCCTCATTATAGGTGGCTTCTTTAGGCTGTCAAGCATCTGTTACCTAAAAGCTTGATGCTTTCCAACTAGAAACAAGGCAGGGGTCCAGGGAGGAGCTGGGATCATCTGCAGTCACGACAGAGACTGAAGAGGAATGAAATATTTTGACAGCACACACTGGAAACAGAGAAGAAAATGTCATGAGGCCAATCACCAGAGAAAGAACAGGGATTGGTTTTGCCACTTTTCATAAAACCAGTGTTTTACTTCATGCTCCAGCTCCTGGAGTCCAGAGATGGATCTTTTTTGTTGTTCTTCTTCTAGTCTGCCTAGCTCTCATAGTTGCTGAGATGTGAAAATATGGCCCTCGGTATACACATACTGCTCAATAAGCAGTCCCCAAACTATTAAATATCCCCAAAATAGATAAGATTTTTTAGCAGTAAATAAAAATAATGATTTTAGGGTTTGGATTTTTTTCTTAAAATTTGGAGCCACCCTGGAGAGCTAGAGCTGACAGTCCTCACACAGTATTCTGTAGGTGAAGAGCCAAGAGGAGGTCTGTAGACCTCACTGACAAGGAGGCTACCCAGGGCCAGCTTCAATTTTGACAATTAGCACAGTGTTGGATCTCCATAGTTCCCTTCAAATAATGTTTTCTTGTCAGGCTGCTACAGGATCCTGACTGCATGCATTTTACTTATCTGCAGACATACCAGAGATAATTCAGGACACATGCAGGTACCAAATCTACTTCAACCCTACATGTTTTTCTACTGCTTCATTTGGAGGCTTTAAAATTCACAAGGTCCCAAAGGGAATGTTGTGACTGCCCAGCATGGTTTCCTGCAAGACAACACACAAGCACAGCCTGGATGTGATGATGGGATTGCTGGGTACCAGTAATTTCTGTTTGGTATAGATCTTTTTAAAGAAATTTCTTCTCTGTTTATTCTCTCTTATTTTTCTACTGCTTCTGTGCTTCTGGAATCCAATAGGGACTGGAAATACTAAAATGCCACAAGAAAAGCTGTTCTTCTTGTATTTTCTGGCTAGATTTGAAAAAGGAAGCTCTGTATATCTCATGAGAAAGTCTGTTTTGGTTCCACTGCTGTTGGCTTGGTGTTATAGACATGGGAGCAGAGCCAAGTAAACAATTCACAACAAATAAATCATACAATGAATGTTGCCATTTCTGGGCTTATGAATTGTCCAGGGGCAGATTGGAAAACTCTCAGATGTACCTGCTATTCACAGTCATCCACCAACTTTTTTGGTGAATAATTAGCAGTTGGCAGCTCTTTCCAGTTGTAAGCAGTGCACCGTTAAATTCACAATTTGCAACTCATGCCCTAACTTCCATAATCACATACAAAAGTAGGGCAAGGGTGGGCAGGAGGAAATGCTAAGGAGGGCAGAGCATGTTTTGAAGCTAAATTCATAAAGTTTATACAGCATTTTGGAAGTATGCAATAAAAACTGTTCAGAAGCATTAGGAAATACCACTGTGAGCAATAATCATTTTTGTAAACAAAGTAAAACTCATTTTGCCTGCATGGATGCTCTGATTTCTCTGAAGGTACTATCTTAGTGTCTAATGCCAGGGTCTCCAACACTAATCCATGAGCCATGACCCTCTGATATAAAGGGTTTATTCCACTGCCATTAAGATAACAATACTCACAGTTTTGTTTTCCTGGCATCAAGTCATTCAACAAAGACACATATGGCCACGGTAAGCTCATGGCATGACTCCGGTGGTCTCTAAGGTCACCTGCAAACCTGCAAGTAGGGAGATGAGCTTACTAATTACTCCATCCAGTCCTGTGCATAAGCCCGCCTCCCCTCTGTCCTAGAAGCCACAGCTAAACCATACTTCACCCCTTATATCACACATTTTTATTCTGTCCAAAGCCACTTGAAAAGCAGTACAGGGAAGGCACATCAGCCAACCCCCGTCACTTCTTCCCTCGCACCACTAATGAGAATTAGTAAATTGACCCAATCATCCTGCAGCCTGGTTTTGATTTTCTGATTAATGGAGTGATTAGCTGATGCTTAAACAGCAATAAACTGCCTTATCACCCTTTCCTCCCAGTTCCTACAGTTCTACTCTATTGTATGATTTTCATTTGGTTTCCTCCTTCCATCCTTCCCCCATTTAACATCGAGCTGCATCACTGATCCAAGAATAAACCCAAATAAGTATTTTTCTTCCTAATCTTCAGTGAATCCTTGACTAGCCAATCAGGCCAGCAGGTATGTGTAAATAAGTTTAAAGATGGCACAGAATCTTTGAATACATAGATTTCATGGAGTTAATCCCTCATTTCATGAACAAAATTTTAAAGGTTTTGCATGCTCATAAGAAAACATTTTTTTTTTACATCCCCATACCACTCATTTCTAGGCAGTCCTAACACAGTTCAAAAGCTTTTCACAAAATAGAGGCAGCACAAGCAGCTCCGGTGAAATTATCTCCTCCTTATCCTCTGTGCAACATATTGCTTTTGTAATAGCAATCAGAGGCAATAAGAGGATCATCTCTCTTCAACGATCCAGGCTCTGTATGATTGCAGGAAGCAGTTTCTATCCAGAAATGTGACAGAGAAATCCAAAGCTAGAAAGAGACACAGCAACTAAGGGAAATAGGAAATGCCTGTGCCAAGAAGGTGATAAAAGCTCTTGGAATCTCAATGCACTCAACTTGCCTTGCCACAACACATGCAGCATGGCAGAAGCAGTTCTTAGTGACAAGCCAATTGATTCTCAGTCTTCCCAGAAAGCCTACCACTAGGACTCACACTTAGGGAAGTATTTACATGAACCAATTCAGCTGATTAATCCATTTAGACCCCCTAAAGAGACCACAGAGAGACAGAGGCTTCTCCATTGGGCAGTGCAGAGCCTTCTAACACAAAAGGTCCCTAGGGAGATTAGCAGACAAATTAATCCCTTATAGTAGGTGTGGCCCTAATGATGTGAGCATCCTCCCTCTTGCCCCCAGTGTATAATTCTGTGGTGCAGTTTGCTGCCTGAATTTCTCTCTTATCCTTCCTATCCCTTACAGTTCTGAGAAGCAAAGAAGTTGTCAGATTGGGCTAAATCTGAATGGATGACCTTCAAGGTGAAAGCCTTTGTTCACTTCTATTAATCAGGCCCTCGAACCCTCCACTATTATGGACAAAGATCCTTTTCCATGGTCACGGCTTACAAACCCTCATTTACAAAATGACTCACAAAAAGCCTGCCGGAAGGTTCAATAAAGAAATCTGTCATAGCCTGGCTTCTGGGCCACGGCACATGGAATACAAAATCAGATTCATTAGTTCCCCAGCCTTTTCCAGGTTCCCCACTATTCTCTTTAACAGGAAAAATTATGACACTATTATGTAAAAAATGTTTTAAAAATCAATGTTGATTAATAAAAGTAATTTCAAGAAGCTGTACCAAAGAGTATTCAATTTTAAATTCATTTCCCCTGCTTAATTGTCTGAGAATATCTGAGTGATGGTATAGGAATATGAATGTGTTGCTTATTCAGTCCTGGATGAGCCTGTCTTCTCTGATGGCAAAAGCCCCTCACTGGTCACCAACCCACCTCCAGTTTACAGCTGGTTCAGGGCATCTGACAAGGATGATAAGAATTTGTTGATCCTGTTTTACTTGCAGACAGCTTTAAAACTCACTCTTTAGGTGAAGCTCTAGATATAGGTATAGTTTTAAAACATCCCATGAGAAACAAATGAATAAGCACACCTGATAACTTAGGAAATTATAGTTACCCTTAAAGGGTAACTCTTATCTTTAAAACCCTTAAAATCAAGCAACAAAAAACAGGCATGGGCCATTTATTACGAAGAGACCAATCTATCAGTGAGTTTCCTATAAAAAAATCTCCAGCCCTTCCCTAGTACTACGGCAGGTTCTTGTACATGGTCCTTCTGAATGACACTGATAGCCCTCAAGCACTGCCAAGGATCACTGTACCAGCTACAGCAATTATTTCCATAGAAAAGAAATGCTGTGGAAATACTCAGTACCTTTATTAGATTTTGAGGATATTAAAAAAAAAAAATGAGAGAGAGAGGTATCAACATGAGATCTATGCACAACACTCATGTACAAAGCACCATCAAGATCCTCAGTGTTGAAACCATCCAGAAGGAGTCTCCAAATGTGGACACTGGAGCCCAACATCAAAGTTTTGGAGTTTCTGTCCAAAGATTCAGCTGCTTTTTACTCTATTGTGTTATAGATTTGGTAACATTTGGACTCAGAAGTGCATTCAAAGTCTAGGTCATTCTGGCACAGTTTTATCTCCAGAAATAACTTCTAAAACCTCTTTTTTTTTTTTTTCTTTTTCTTTTTCTTTTTTTCAAGAAAAGCTTTAAAATGCTCTACTGTCACTGATACACAGGGACAATTTCACCAGCTGAACGATACCCCTTCAGGAAGGAATGTGTTAGCTGTTTAACAGTACATCAGAACAGTACAAGAATATAAGATAGGAAGGGAAAAATCAGGGAGGAAGCAGAGAGAAGGAAAAAAAAAAAAAGCTTTCTGGGGAATAAGGATATGTAGCAAAAGACCTGAACTTCAGTCTAGAGTTATCCTAGAGTTTGTCATTTTCCTCTCTAGTGCTAAAGTTTTCCTCTGTAAAATAAATACAACAGTATTATTTGTTCATATTTGCACAATAATGTGAGATCTACAGAAGAGTCATGGCTCTAAGTGTGAAGTCTTAGTATGATCAAAATCAGCTAAGATAATGATGGTGAAATGGTTTGCATCTTTTTGTGAAATGTGTTTTAATATATACATGATCCATTGCAGGTGGTACCATCTCCTTAGGGCAAAGCTATAGACTAACATCTGTTATATTTTTCTAAACAGAAATTTGATCAAGATAATAAGTCTACCAAGATAAATACAGTTTCAGCAGAGTTCATGATCACTTGTCTTCAGGAATGGGTCTTATTTCTGAGGTCTGTTCAGTGATGGCCAAAACTATACACCACATGGAAAAGAAAAACAACAAAATCTGCAGTCCTTAAGTTCTCTCTGCAGCTAAAGGTTTCCTGTGTCATTTGGGATCATGCCTGGCCCCTTAGTCTAGCTACAGTGTGAAGCACTGTGTCTACAGAAATATGATCACATTTCCTGTGCAACAGCACATCCCTTAGCGTGGCACTTCGTCCCTAAGTAATGGGTGAAATGTTGCTTTCAGCAGAGGCAGGCAGCTTTTCCTTGGATTGGAAAATGATGCTCCAGGTTCTGTTATCAACAGCTTTCTGTCATCTGTATGGGGAGTGAGGGGAGGAGACAAAACACTCTGGAAATAAAAAGCTCTGCTGTACTCTAGTTATCACTCTTAGCTCTTCTCTTCAGATGAGAAATGACTTGAGTGGTTCCCCTTGCCATTTTAATAGGGAATACAGAAGACAGACAACACCAAAAGGAGTCAGTACAATGCAGCATGGGACCAGAGGAGAAGGAAAAGGAGGGTTCAAACGTTACGTGTGATTGTCAGTGGCATGATGGGGGTCACATTTGTGATGAACAAGGTGCCACCCTAGCCACACTGTTATGATTGCCCATGCATGTGTGCACTCTTAACTTTAAATGAGAGGCAGCTCATTCCCTGTGGTAAGAGGGGCACACCCTTCTGCACACACAAAAGGAAGATATCCTATACATAGGCAGCCGCTATGAAGTTGCTGACGTACAGCAAGACGTAAGGTGTTTGTATGTCCCTACCCTTAATCTCCGGTGTTCAAAAACAAAAGCAATGATTTGCTTTGCAATCTGTATCCTTCGTAAGGCTATACAATAGCCCCTTTAAAATTTCCATATGGGAAACTGAATGTGTAAACCCTTTGGTTTTATGCAGCATCCTTGACCCTCAGAATAATGAGATGCTAAACAGAGAAACAAAAGCTGAGCAGGAGGAAACGTGGGTTCAAAGGAGAGATGAAAGTGCCTGAGAGGGAGGAGGCTACCCAGTGATGAATACCATGTACGTGGTATTTTTCTCAGCTGTAGATAAATTCAAGGACAGAACAGGTGAAGGCATGGCCAGGATCAAAGGATAAGGGGAAAGCAGGAACACAAATAGGTGGCAGTGTTTAGAGAGAAAACTGAATTCAGGCAATGCAGCTGGGCCTCTTCAGCAGCAATTATCTAATCAGAACATATTCTGGAAAAAAAAAAAAAAAAAAAAAAAAGATATGTTTTTTTGTTTGTTTCATTTTCTTACTTTTTTTTTTCCAGCTCCCACTAGTCAGTCTTACCCCCATTCCTGTGCAAGAAAGCAGAGCTCTCCAGTCTCCGCCACCCAGCTGCACGTGGGAGGCTGCCGCAGAGCAGTCATGGCTCGAGAGCACTCCCAGACGACATTATCTGCACCACACCTCCACTTCTGTGCTTGCTGAAAGGAAGAGACAGACAACTATGGAGCTAAATATTTGTGGAAAAATGATCGCTACTGCATTGACAAATTTCAGAAGGGACTGTTTTAATGGGCTCTTGTATTCTTTATTTACAGATGAGAAACAGTGAGACAAAGACTGGCAGTTCTCTGGGACTTCTGCAAATGTGCATAAATCACAAAGCACTGAATGTATTTCTGGATTGTTTTAGTCTGTTTCTTTTCCAAGAGTCCGGTGGTACTGAGGTTCCTAGGTATAATTGCATGCCCTGAACCTCTGGTCATTGTTTGCAGTGAACAAATGTGTTAATAATAATAACAGCAGCAGGAAAAGCAGTATACCTGAAGTGACATGGCTTGCACCAGAGCAGTAGCTCAGGTTTTGCCTAGATTCAGAAGACTTTCACAGGTGCAAATTGCAGTGATGTGGCTGCACCAGACAAAAACCTCAACAAAGATACCCTGCAGAGTTGCAGAAAGAGGATTGCATTCAGTGTGTCTCACGCAATAATTTAATAGTCCAAGTTGCCGGAGTTTTTGCCCCCATCATATGCCAGTTTTGTTCATTCATGCAATCTGTTCCCCATGTTTATATACATGGATATAAGAGATCTTAGCAGAGGGGTATACCTCTTACAACACCCTGTAAAGCTTAATCAAATCAAGCTAGGCCTTGGGACAGTGACAGATGTCCTAGTGGTTCAGATTGCAGCAAGAAAGAGCCTAAAACCATGAGACAACATAGCTTTCAGTCATTCATAATATTCAGAAGTTTCCAATTAAGATTTCCAGGCCCATTTTCTGCCTATGGGTGGCACTTCTATTTTATTCTTCACTAGAACTCCCTGAATAAATTATTCAGCAGTTTTTGAGGCTGAAGAAAAAATGGACAGTCCCTAATACATAGAAAAAGCATGAACTACAACATTAAAGAGAATTATACTGAAAATTAACTACTAACATGAATCACTCCTTTTGGGTGCAGAACAATTTTGAATCCAAAAGAAGTAAGAGCTTGAACTTTGAGATATTTTGCAAACACTAGAACCAGAAAGAAAACACCCTGATCACCCAGTCCAGCCTTCCACATTACAGGGCTTTCCTGATTCATTTGTTTGGTCTGGTCTTTAAAAAAACACCCAATCTGTATTGCGGTAGTGACGGAAGCACAAGCCTTTCCCATAGCATTTGGTATTTGTGCTTTACAGCTCTTGCTGGGAGAAATGTTTGCTCCATTTTCACATCAAACCTTTGGAGGTCCCAACCTCAGTGCCATGGGGTGCCTCCTGCTGAAGGCTCTGAGGAAAACTTGCTAAGGAATGTACCCTTATCTGCTGGATCACACACCAGTGGACAAGGGCAGGCAACAAGCAATAAAAGCTATGAATGTGTGGTTTTCACTAAAGATAAATTTACTTCCAGGAGCACTCAAATCCCATTCTTACTGTAGCAGTATCAGTGTTTTGCAGTCCTGGACAAATGCTTGCAGAAACATTACTGAAGATCAGTATATTAAGTCTCCCCCCATTTTGTGCTGAAGATGAAGTAGTAAGTAATATTTTTCATTTACTCTCCAACAGACATCAAACAGTGCAGCCTTAAACTGCTGCTGTGTGCCACCATAGAGGTGGCTCTGTGCTCCCTTGTTCTCTGAATGCAGTCTGCAAACCTCTCTGGAATACTCTGGGATAAAAGGAGCCTTCCAACAAAGTTTATTGTTTTTAATTATTGATTGTTTAAAAGATTAATAAAATATGACTCTCAGATCTAGTCATGTTAGGCAACCCAAGCAAACAAAGCTGTGAATCTGAGACTGCCATGTTCAGAGCTGTGACAGGTTCTGATAAAACTGCATTGAATATCTGAGGTAATAATTCCTCCTGGAGACTTGAGGCTAAGAAGAGTCTTGTGCCTGGATTTCCCCTGCTTTTATTTAGGAAAAAGGAAACATGAAAGAGTCCATTGTATGCCTTTTGGGGTACATTAGGACTTCTTTAGATTTCCCTTGGGGCATCAAGTTCTTGTACGGGGTCTGAGATACTAGGCTAGATGTATCTCTGAAGGTAAATCCTTTGTTCCTACATCCAGTACATTTATACATACCAAAAATCCTTCCATTTACACACTTTAAGGCATCAAATGGGATCAGAGAGAATTTCCCTCAGTGTGTTGTGCAACTGGTTGTAAAGCTAGCTCGTGCATTACAGGCAAATCTGGCACCTTTGAAGCCCATAGGAATTTTGTCACTGATTACACAATTGGCATTTCAACCCTATGTTTTTTTCCCACAAGTATCTGATGCACCTCCTAGGGAAAATATAGTGAGTTTCATATCTGCGTTCGCTTTCTGGCAAAACGCACCTCCTCCCTGGTAAAAAAACAGGAGCTATTACACATCAGCAGTGGTGAGTAGCAGTAGCCTGCTGATGAAGATAACTGCTTCCATCTCACCCTGTGGGTCAGTAGGAGGTATGTATCTATTGGGATAGGCACAAGTGCCTCAGTGTTAAAAGAAATGCATTCAGTTGATATTTTCCTCCTTAAGTATGGTTAATACTGGTGCCAGCTTCCACCTCCACAACCCTGCAAACTACGGAAAAGCAAGAGTAGACCAGAACAACCTTTGCCATGTTAACCAGCATTCTGCAGCTTGATTCTTAAAGGATGATCTCTAGCAATGAGATGGGAGGTCAGGCACCATGGATCTCTCCATCCTCGGTACCTCCAAGGAGCCTGCTCATCAAGGCTCCTCATCAGGGTCAGGTAGTCCTGTTTCTCCTGATAGATTCTGCAGAGAACATTTGAATCCAGGACAAAAGCAGAAATCAGAGTTTATTTGCTCAGTATCAGCAAGTACATTCAATCAACCACTAAGAAAAAGCTCTTTCAGTCACCCACCAGCTAGGGGGGTGACTGAAAACCAACAAACCTGTATGCTCAGGTTCACACATGGCTTCATTTTTCTGGCTTCAGTTTGGAAGAAAAGTCACACTGGTTGTACAAGATAGGACTCTTAAGCATTTAGAAGGTGCCTGATTTATTAAGGCCTGATTTTAAAGTGTGTGCACAAAGTGCACCACCATGTGACCAAAACACCAAGCAATTCTGCAAATTCCTTCCTTCTGCAGTTGTACAGAGTCTTTACAGAAATGTTGCTTCAGGACACCAGAAGAGCTCCCAATCGATATGGCTGTGCCCTACAGCTCCCAGAGGAGTAAACAACTAAAAACACTTACCAGTGTGGCTCATTTGTGGGACTGAGGGTCAGCCCATCATTTAGAAACAGTGAATCCAATAATGTCTTGGTTTGTCGTTCTGAGTAATTTAGTCCCAGTAAGCACACTGAAAAGTCGCATTTGCATTTGAAACACTTCCTGAGCAGGACTCCACAAAAATCATAGAGCATCATTTAACAGTCCATTTTCCTGGTCTGTTTTCTTCCTCCCCCCCACCCTCCCCCCAGCTCAGTTTTACTTTTTGGTAAACACATAAATCAGCATCATCTATATTCATTAGGTTACCCGACTTGTTCTGTGCAAAATTACCCGTTTTGCATGATTTTTTCCCCTTCTGATTAATATAAATGCCTTAAGTTAATTATGTTTCTCTTCATAGAAAAATGTATTTGTCAAACTGTGAGAGCATCAATAAAAATAAACATGTAGATTTTACACGGGGACAGATGTGCAAACAAGATCCACATGGATGCGTCCCATCCCCAAATCTTATTTCAGGGGTGGTAACAATCCCTTATCTCTGCCAAGGAGGCCTTACTCTCACTTAGTTGAGAACACTGCTTTGACCAGAGATTTATGAGGTCAGCAGAAAATAATTAACCCTCTCAGTTCTACACCATTAGGCTGGAGCTAGCATTAGCCCTTTGCCTTCCCTGCCTTGCATTAGATCTACAGGAGCTTTAACCTGGAAATCTCCCTGAATCCTGGATAGGTCTGAGGCATCTACAAGGTCAACTTTATTTCTTTCTTCTTTTGGTTCTAAATCTATATGACTCCTGAAGCTGTCTCTGGAGGCTTTCTCAGCTACAACTACCTGTTAATTTTTTACTCTCAGGGATACCCCATAGCACAAAGGAGAAAACATTACAGGAAAACAGTATTTGAGCTTCCTCTAAACTGTTCTGGCAGTTCTCATTCAACATTCCTTTTTCATCTTTCTGAAAAATAAAATAAAATAAAATTAAAATAAAATAAAATAAAATAAAATAAAATAAAATAAAATAAAATAAAATAAAATAAAATAAAATAAAATAAAATAAAATAAAATAAAATAAAATATGAGAGGAAAGCTACTAATAGACTAAAATGGTAGAATTCCCATTTAAAATTGGGGAGCAGGGAACAAGCCAACCATGGCCAAGTGTCCCTGTGTCAATCCAAAGACAATTCTTCTCTCCTGAATACAGGTGTCAGAGGAGGGCTGGTAGCTCTATGGGCTGCAAATATGACCCATGCTTGCCTCCAGATTCCCATGAACTGCAATAAAGGAAGAAAAAAAAAGTGTATCTGCGTTGCTGAAGAGACACGTCTACATCCTCAGCCCCTGAAAAACAAAGGAAATTAAGCTAGGTTTGTTTGTTTGTTGTTTTGTTTTTGCTGGATAATACGGACAGCTGCATCAAAATCCTTTTCAATATCCCATTTCCCAAAGAAAGATCGCCCTAGATTGTAGGTGCATCCCAGTAAGAGTTATGCCCCATGCAGCAGCATCCAGTGTAAGCTGGAGACTGCAGAACCAAACACAAAGACACTTTCTTTTCACAGCTTTCACAAATGTGAAAATCAGTACCCAGACCCCATCCATGCACTGAGCAGCATAAAGTTGTGTGACCAGCTCATGAATCTCTTTCTCTGCTTTGAGGGGCAGCACTTGCTTAAGAAGCACCAATGTATCTGCCCACCTGTGGCCCCATATGGGATAGGAAACTTGTGAGGAGCCTTTCAGCCCACAGGATATGCAGAAAAGTGTTTATTCATCTAAAGACTCCTGTAGCCTCCAAACCTTGTCGAGCCAGGCTGATTATTAAATCTGAGGGCTGGGACAGTTTCTATTTGTTCCAGCCTGGTTCTCCCACCCTTGCTTTATTCCATCTGGCCAAAGCAGCTTTACAGTGTAGGAAGCCAATGTGCCTGACATTGAATTTACTCAGCCCGAAGCCAAAATAATTATTGAAATCTATTAAGGGAGAAAAAAAAAAAGTAGGAAAGTATTGGCATCTGATTGACTTAATCTCTGTTCAAGCAAATAGTCTGCAGACCTGTGTTTGGAAATCAGCTTTGTCTTCTGAGGGAACAAGACCTGGTGTGAGTTGTCAGTCAGGGTCTTAAACAGGAGACTTTTGGTCCAGAAGTGTTTGTTGTAACATTTTAGCATCCCTGAACAGCTAAAAGTGGAAGACATAAAGCTCATATATCTGATAACAAATGCATTGTAACTGCTGCTGTCTCAGACATAGGTTTTCCTTTTTTACCATGAAGTGACACTTCTCCATCTCTGCTTGAATAGCTATTCATCACAGGTGTTCAGTGTTTACTGCACACAACTGCTTGCCTTTAGCTGCTCTAAAAATAACACAATAGAGCTGGTTTCTTTTATTATTATTTAAAAAAAAAAAAAAATCTAATCCTATTTCCTTGTGCTCTCATAACTGAACCCAGGACATGATTAAACTGCACACACACCTACCACTGCCACCACAGGCAAAAGTGGGGGTCCAATATATCCCACAATGATTGTATTTCATCTGTACCACTCCAGTGCCAGACATGCCAGTCTCATTGCACATGTGACATCTGTCCTGGATTTCTGGATGGATGCTATTACAGAATGATGGACATAGAAAAGACAGGAGACCATTGGCTGCACCAGTGGGCTGGGATATGATTTGTAGAAAACACAATCTGGTTTCCAAATCAACATTTATCCAAAATACAAGTTTAGAGCAAGAACTGTCTGACTGGTAACAGGAAAGTGTCTGGACTGGAGCCAGGAAATGACACATTGAACTTTGAAACGCTACAGACTGGGATTTGAAAACAGATGTTCCAGCTTTTTACCCCTAGTCCTTGTACACCGTTTTCTCTGTACCTCCTGAAGTGTATTTTGGAGAAAAGTGGATAGTATTACAGCATCTAACAGTGGAGGGACTCTGGGGCACAGCAATGCAGGATGTATTTTCAAAATTACACCTGGGACTGATGCACCAAATTCTCCTTGACTTTCACCTTCCCAGGAGTGACGGGTCCAATCACACAGAGAATATCAGCTTCACAGCTACTAACAGGATCCAGCATCCCCTGCTCCCTGTCCAGAGACCTCTCCACAGGACCATACTCTTCCTCTGTCTGGTTTCTAACACAATCCAAACAATGTGTCTCTGCAGGTCTTAGCATCCCTTCAGCTTCTGATGTAATTGATATTAATCTCCCAGTATTGTAGACACTTGCAATGCACCAGATGGGCCATTGTTTAATTAATAGTGCTGCTTTCATTCAGTCTGAGCTTGATTAAATGAAAACTCCATCTGTGGGGAACCAAAACCTGCAGGCAGGATTCCGGAGACTGATGTTGCTATTAGCTTCGATGATTTTGACAGAAGAGGTTGTATGGGGCAAGGCTACCTTTCCAAACGTTTTGGGGCAGGAATAAGGGATATTCTGTCTCTACCTTGACATTAAAAACTTGGTGTTAAAATAGCCTGGGAAAGAGGCAAAAAGAGTGGGTGGCTGGTGTTGGAAGAGAAAAACAATAAGGCAGGAAATATTAAGCTGTGCTGTGCCTGAAGTGAAGTGATCCACAGAATAGCAGGGGACAAAGAAAGCCAGAAGTCATCTTTGTGCCTCCAACATCTGGAGGAGATTGCTGAATGAGCACGACCCTGAGCACAACTTACGGAGCCCATTTCTCACTCATCCTTGGCCATGCTCCTTAACAGCCACTGCAGACCTGTCCCAAGGTTAGGGTTCCTTGTCCTGGCAGCACACCCTGCCACCCATCTCAGACACTCCCATCTTTCAGGAGAAGCATGGCATTACCCTGGCTTCTTCCACACTCAGAAAACCAACCTGAGGCCACCACAGGGTGTGAACACCAGATATCAAGAGAGAGCAGGAGGGAGAAGGTCTGCCAGAGAAGGAGGCAACTGCTGAAGGAGTAGACTTAAGAACACAAGAGCCCCTCCATTATCTGCCAGCTCCTGCAGGGCTGGGCTGGGGGAACAGGGCACCTTCTTAGGGCCAATCCATGCTGCACACCCTGCAGTGTGTGGAAGTTGCTCAGATGCTTCGTGCAGCACAACGTTGTCCAGACAGAGGAACCGATTTAGTTGCCTAAAAGTAGTCCTCTAAACGCCTACGGTATCTGAGACATCTGCACAACATATCTGTCAGCTTCATGTGAGTCTTGAGTGCATCAAGCAGTACTAGGAAAAATGAATCATGCCCATCAGTGGGCTTTGGAAGTAGCTTTCCCATAATGCAGAGCACACTCACGGATTCAGTATCTTTCCTTCTGACCCATCTTCTTTGTTGCAACCTCTTGGTACTCTTCTAAAACAAAACCAGTTAAGCTCTGAGAAAGAAATTAATGTAATGTGTATTTTTTCATCCTCTGGTAACTGATCTGCATTGCGAATCACAGCAAACTACTGCTGCCAGCCCTCAGAGAGACTTCTTTATTCCAAATTACACAGGTCTTCATCCTGAGGCTGATTCAGGCTTGTACCCGAGTCTGGCAATACAGGGAAAGGGTTATTGTATGTACTGTCTTGCACTCTTCCAATTGCAGGCATAGTTTATACCTCAGTGCATACTGGTGTAAGGTGTGCATGGTCCTTTTCCATGGACAAATGAGATGGGACCTCTTTTGGATCTTACTCAAAACTTCTGTCCACCTTGCCCAGACTCTAGATGCTTTAGTCCTACGTTCTCATTTAATATAAGCATATAAAATACTCATATAGCAGGATATTGATATCAGCTGGATTATAATTATAGGGCAGCTTGACAAAACAAATGGTCCTGTGCTAAACTTGAAATATTTTTTCCTGTTTTAAGAAAAACAAGGAAATCTGTTTTATGGTGAGGAACTCCTCAGGACCCTCTGGACACACCATCTTCCTTAGCTCCCCACTACCAGTTTTGCCCTGCTACTTGGGCTAAGGGTTGCCTCAGCTTCACCAGTTCTGGAGAACAGGCAATTTCTTTCAAACTCTTTGTTCAAGACATGATATAACTAATAATCGGGATCTTTCCGTGATGCTGCTCCCTAGAAGACCTCATTACCTGTCTGCATCTGTTTGGTGTTTCACCAGCAGAGAACCTAGCAAGTGAGGATTTCTGAAAAGGTTTCACAGCAATATTGCAAGATCACAGGATCTGTCTGGTGGCACTTACAATTCAAGAGGGGGAAAAAAAAAATGTTCAAAAATATATTGAAAAAGTCCTCACTATCCAAACATGAACTGTCACCAACAAGACAACAAGAGAGTCACCAAAAAACACTCAATTATAAAGAGAAGTGTTATGATTTCTTAAATTCAAATGAAGTCTAAGGTTTCTAAACAGGCTAGATGTCAGAATGATTTAGAGCCAGACGTGCTAACATATGTGCAACATGAACAATCAGGAGGTCAGGAGAGAGGCTATTTGTCAGTGTAGCAATTTCCAGAACCTGCTCTGCTTCTGTATCCCCAAAACCTTCTTTTAGAAACCAAACAAATGAAAGTTGGTGCCTGAAGATGATAAACATGGTACAGATGCCTGTACTTCTGTGATGCCTCCCAGGCAAAGCAGGCAACTTAACCTACTACCCCAAATGTTATGCTGAGATCTTTCAGAGCAGCTTCGGTCCTCGCCTCAATGTGTGCATGGATTTCCAAAAGAATTTGAAATTTCAGGCCTTAGCAGAAAAGTGGCTTCAGCCTCCATTTTGCTTCAGGCAGTTCCCACCTCATGTTGAGCATACTGCTGTACCCAGGCTATCACGTGCTGATATTAAAAAACAGTGAGACATGGAAAAACAACAGGGAAGAGCAACAGTAAAAATCCTTGCCTGAGCATCTGGAAATACACAGTTTTGTCTTAGATCTGTCATGAACCTTTCACACAACTTTGATCAAATCTCTTACAAACCTTCTGGCTTGTTTTCTACGTGCACAAATAAGAGCATTTTGGCTTATTTTTAAACCTCATTCCAATCTGAAAAGAGCTCCAAAGGTGTAAAGCATGTTACAAGTGTTAACCATTATTCAAAAAGATAGAAGAACTAAAGTGAGCAAAGCTCTTTGTCCAGAGAGTGCTCGTTTTCCCTGTCCCCTTCAGGTCTGCACTGAGGGGTAACAGGGGTACTTCCAGTGGTAACCCCATGGTCAGCGTGTCCATGGGGTTTCCATAAGAGACAGCAGGCTACAAGTCCCCATGGTTTCCTTAGTACCATCTGTGGTACAAGCACCCCTCAGCAGGCTGCACAGAGGGACTAACATGTTGGTTTTCCTCTGCGTGCTCCCAGAGTCATCCCCTAGGCTTCCCAGCTGGCCTGGTTCCCAACTCTCCTTCCTCTTGTTTTCTTTCCCCCTCTTGTGGAATTATATTTCGAAGAATTAATTACTGTCATCTTACATTATCCTTGACTCATTACTTCCAGATGGTTCTATTTCTTTTTTTTTATTATTATTATTTTTATTTTTCCCCAGCTATACCCAGAAGTGTTGTGGCCTTCATTGAAATGGAAACAGCAACAGGAGGGTAAACAGTCACTCATCATTGCAACAAAAAAGTTAAAGATGGAAAAGCCTTGACAGCTTTTATCCACCTCTTCATTTTGACTTCTGAAAGGATGTTTCTCTTTTCTGTATGTTCTCTGTTCTGGCTTTTCCCAGTGTTTTCCTCTGACTGATCCTATACACTGCAAGCCTCCGATTTCCCTATCTTTTTTGCTTCACTGCTACACTAATTATTCATAACATGCTCCCTGATATTTTACTAACTACTCCTTAGCTTGCTTTTCACATAGTCTTTTTCCTCTCCCTTCCCAAAAGATGGGTAATTGACATTACCATCATTGTACAGGTGGGTTGGTGAAGACATCATCAGAACAAGCTAGAGAAGAGAAGCCACCAGGGACAGCAGCAGATATCACAGCTCCTGTCCACCAGCAGTGGTATTCAGACACAACTCTACCACCTCTCACTATCAGCCCCGTTACTGCAGCTGCACAGTGCTGTGCACAAACCACAGCCCTCTAACAGCAGCCTCCTGCCTCAAATTCCCTGGCAGCTGGGATGGTGCCTTGTCCTCTGTCTTACCTCGGTGGCTGCCCTCCCACAACACAGTCTTACACACCACTTGTGTGCAAGGGGAGCACTCTGTTTTGCACAATCCCTTGTGGCAGATACATCCCCAGCACTGGACTCCATCTCATAAATTAGAAGAAGATGCATGAGATGTTTATCAAATTTCTAATTATGTCTCTGCTCAGATGTGAATGTAGGACACCTCCTGACCCTCATTTATTCCCATCTCACCCCAGTCCTGCTGGAGAATTTCTGTGAATCAAATTTGGACTGCAAGGACATGAAGAGATTTTCTATCTGGCCAGCCTGACATTATTTATACAAGCCATGAGTGAGGGAATACTCCAGCATTAAAGGGATTGCTGTGTCCCATCCCAAAGTTCATGGGAGGCTCTTCCTGCCTTCAACAGTTCCTGGGTCACTTCTACCTTTTCCTGAAAACAATGAGTGAGTTTGTGAAGAAGAGATGTGATACAACTGTGTTGCAACAGAAATACATGAGCAAATGGGCATCCACTGTAGTGCTGTGCTGCAAAACTCTCTGGAGTGTATGGAGGTTCAGAGTGCTGCTGCATGAGAATTGGCTCCTTGGATGATCTGTCCTTCAGGGACTAAATACATCACTAGCTAGTCCTGGGAGCAGAAGTAATATCCGAAATTAAGCTTCCCTTGAGACTTGTAGCAGCTGAACCTCTCTGGCAATTCCTCTATGTACCTTGGGTTCTGTTATGTCTTAAGGAAAATGGTGGTTAAATAAAACCCATGAAAGCAAACATTTTCCCAATTTTGCTCTGTGTGTGCGCTTGTGCTGATGAATCATTCATAAACTAGTCAAAGCATTCAATATTCATAAGCAGGGATTGAAGATGGGAAACTCAAGTGAAGGAAACATTCTCAAGCTCTGCTCCTCTAACAGACTCATCCTACTTGTAAATCACTGCTTGCTCCGTCTTTTCCTGGTCTTTCATGTGACCATCCCCCATGCACACATTTTATGCAGTCTTTAATAAACAATGAAATACTAACTATCAAAGTGAAATACTACTTTGGTCATCACTGTTCTTATGCTTTTGAAGTTTCACATTCAGGGTTCAACTGAGATAAATGAGATAGTTCATGTGTCTTGCAGAGACGGGGTTATTTGTGAGTTCTGGAATACATTACTGCATTGGCTATATTCTGCTCATATTTTGAAGAGTTTTCTCCCAGTGGCTCAGGAAAGAGACTAAAATTTTATGTGTTTATATATCATGTATCTTAATGGAAAGTGAAATTCTTGGACAGATGAAGAAAGCATTAGGGAAAAGCACTGACTTGTTCCAAACATGCTTAGTTCAACTCATGTTTATAAATCTTTGCCAGTTAGTACAGATAAATAATTTTCAAAATATAATTTGTTCACAAATGGCTCACTTTGATTCCCAGTCACTCATGATGTGTGAATAGTCATATGGCATAACTTTTGCTCTTAGACTCAACGGCTGAGATTTGTATGTGAGATATGTCTCCAACCAGGAGACCAGTGAATAACAAATAGCAAATAACTCATTTCCAGAATGTATTCTTGAACATTTACTATTTGCAAACATTTTCATAAATTCCCAGCAACCACTGGGATATTGGTGAATAATGAGTTGCAGTGCCTCTGAGACTATCCAATGAATCTCATTCAGGACAACAGATTCATACAAGTTTTCTCATTAGTCAACCAGCCATGCCACATAATAGCTCTGGAGCTAGCCACTAAATTCCAGAGGCTGATTTAAATTTTACTGGCAATGATGTGCAAAAACGTCTGGGTTAAATTATCAGATGCTGGTTCAACTTAAAGAGGTTGAGCCCAGTTCTCTGTGTTTGGAAAATTAATTTGCAAAGCAGAAGTCAAACATTGCCAGATCAAGCCAAGAGCTTTTCACACTCACAAGTGAAAAGGAGGTAAAAAGGCCTTTTTGAGTTGAGCCTACACAAACTGGCTGTAGAAACCAATGACAGTTGTTTTTGTAAGCCTTTTACTTTTTACATCTACATGTAGATGGTGATATAAACCCATCATTTTTTCAGAGACATTCTTTATCCTATAGAAAGACATAATATATTTTGGTTTTTATCCCTTTTACATAGGTGGGAAGTGTCCTGAATGCACCTTCCTGTTGAGCAACATTAAAATGGAAAATACAGACCCTTATGAAATAAGGAAGTTTGAACATCAACAAAGAACAGATGTCCAGTGGAAACTAAAAAATAATGATAATGATAATACCTTCACTGACAAGTGATTGTAAAAAGATGAATGTGTTATTATAAAAACATACACACACTAAATCATATTCCCATATCTATCCCACAAGAGGCAGAGGCATCAGGATGCTCCAAGCTTTCTGGTAGTGCTTCCAGAAATTCACCAGAGGCTGATACAACAGCAGTGTTTATTTAATAACAGAAGCACTCAACCAACTGAGCTAGACAGGGTAATTAGCACAGAAACAGCTGCAATCACAAGAGGGAAGGTAGAATCACAGGAGAAAGTGAAGCTGCGGTTGTGGTGTTCTCCATGGGACTCCAGGAGGTGACAAGGTAAGAATTACAGCTTATAAATATAGCAGCGAAAAAAAAAAAAAGTGGGGGGGAACAGGTTGGGGGATGGATCTTTAGTACTTGATACTACATAGACTGAAGATTATCAAAAGTTACTTTCCTAAAGGAAGTGGAGCAGGTGAGTAGACTAACGTCACTATTTCCTCTTTTTAGCACTAGAGGTAAGAATGGGATGGAGAAAATGGTCCACTTCCCCCAGTGGAAATCAAGGTGTTTGCACCTGAGCTGAAAACTCCCAGCCTTGTGCCATCTCTGGAAAAAGATGGCAGGCCTGAATGCTCACGCCCAGCTCAGCTCTGTTGCACAACTGGCACAGGAAAGGGGATGTGGCACTGGGAGCCACTTATCTTATGGGTATAAAAGAGACAACATGGGCTGTCTGTGCAGGAGGTGATGAAAGGCAGGTAAGTCTAGAGGGTAGCCCGCATCAGCAGAAGTAGACATCAGAGAATGCCCTCACCTTGCCCAGCGTGATCCGTGAAACACTCCAGGCCCTTCTCTGCTCCCATCAGTACCAGCAAACACAATCCATCTCCACACCCACTTGTTTTTGTAAGTGAAGAAGTAAGAGACATCCCAAAAAACCCAGCTGTGTGTACACATTTTATAAGCCAACTTTTCATAAGGGACTAATGAATTTTACATTTCATCTCATGAACACTTTTCTTGCGGTTGTCTGAGGTGTCTCGAGTACCCAGCAGCTGTGGTCTGCAAGTTCAAGAGGTTCTTGCCCTCTTGCAGGCTTAGCCACAGTGCCTGGGGAACTGAAGCAGCAGCAGCAGCCTTGAGGCCAGCCACCAGGATGCTCTAAGCTGACATGAGGCTTTTAAAACCACTGGCCCTCCGCAGTTTACACTAGATGGAGATGTGACCCCATAACCTTATTAATGTCTGGTTTCCTCCAGCAATTGCATCTATTATATTATCTGCGGCAGGAGGAGTGTTAAAAGTAGGCTCTGTCGAATGCCACTGTGTGCACTGATGCTCTTTGAGTGCTGGTACAGCTGCAGCTCCTTTGTTTTTGTCAAAGCAAGCCGCTAATAAAGGCTTGACGCTCCATCTACTTCAGCTGTGCGGTAGGGTACATCCCTAGGGTGCTCTCATTCCTGCTGCTCTCACCCAAATAACTGCTTTCATCTCCAAGGAAGAGAGCTATTCCTCTCTCGTTCTCTCCACTTGGTAAGGAGGCAGCGGGCTGGCCATTAATGCAGCTGTGTACCTGCCTGCCCTCCTGCCACACAGCTGACCTGCAGACAGAGGGTTTCATTAAGCACCCAACTCTACTCAAGCCCAGTGAATCATGCAGTCTGCACAGCAGGCAAGACTCAGATGGCCCGGAGAAGCAGGATTAACCCACCCACTGGGACCGTGGGACTCAGAGAGACCTAGAGAGCAGGGTCAGAATATGGTGCTTGTTTAGCTTAATGTTCAATATTTATTTATATGGTGCCTGTTTAACTTAATCTTTGGCATTTGTTTAAGAGAAGATAAATTCTTTTACAAGCAAACTAGGAGAAATAGAGAGAGAGAACCCATGCTGCTATACAAAGTACGTAAGGTAATACAACAGCTACCTTTTCAGGTCTTTCTCGTACACTGTAAAGATAGGGATGGTACCATAAGATGGTATTAGTGCCTTCAAAAAGCAGCCTGCATTTCCACTGAGGCGTGGATCTCTTTCATTTTGCATTAAAGCAAAAAAAGAGAGTGAAAAATATTGTTGTAACTGAAGTCACCTTGCTTTGGGATTAATTTACAAGTTATTATTTACCCCTACTCCATGGCACAGCCTGAAGCTTCTTTTTGTAGTTCAGGAAGAGCAGCAGAGACTGTGGGGAAAGTAGGAACTTCAGTACAGAAAATAAAGCTGTTTAACAGCAGAAGACCCTGATAACTCATCACGGCTTACACTATGTTCTGCAGTGGAAAAAAAAATAAAAATAAAAAGTTAAAAATAAAAGCTCTGAATAGCACAAGGAGTTGATCTTGTGCTGACTTGACTTGAAACAAGTGTCCATAAGATTGACAACCAGCCTGTGGGACACAACACATGTACCAATGGATATAATGGCCATGCCAAAAGCCCTAAGCTCAGAATCACAGAATCACAGAATTTTCTAGGTTGGAAGAGACCTCAAGATCATCGAGTCCAACCTCTGACCTAACGCTAACAGTCCCCACTAAACCATTTCCCTAAGCTCTACATCTAAACGTCTTTTGAAGACTTCCAGGGATGGTGACTCCACCACTTCCCTGGGCAGCCTGTTCCAGTGCCTCACAACCCTTTCAGTGAAGAAGTTCTTCCTAACATCTAACCTAAAACTCCCCTGGCTCAACTTAAGCCCATTCCCCCTCGTCCTGTCACCAGGCACGTGGGAGAACAGGCCAACCCCCACCTCGCTACAGCCTCCCTTGAGGTACCTATAGAGAGCGATAAGGTCGCCCCTGAGCCTCCTCTTCTCCAGGCTGAACAAGCCCAGCTCCCTCAGCCGCTCCTCGTAGGACTTGTTCTCCAGGCCCCTCACCAGCTTCGTTGCCCTTCTCTGCACCCACTCAAGCACCTCGATGTCCTTCTTGTAGCAAGGGGCCCAAAACTGAACACAGTACTCGAGGTGCGGCCTCACCAGAGCTGAGTACAGGGGGACGATCACCTCCCTAGCCCTGCTGGTCACACTGTTCCTGATACAAGCCAGGATGCCGTTGGCCTTCTTTTTTCTAAGAGATGATCTAGCTATGTCAGTAAGGTGGGGAGAAGGTAGTTTAAATTTCTATTGCTTATGCTGTGGAGAAAGGGGCTAATTTTCCAAGATTTTCATGCTGCTGCTGTCTTCCATCCTGGAAATATTTCTAAGATTTTCTATTTGTCTTCAGGATTGAGATGAAAGGGAATACCGAGAGAAAGAATGGGAACTGAAAAACATGCTAAGGTCCATTGGGCAAAACACCTTGAGAAGAGAAGCAACAAACCCACCTGCCTTCCAGCTGCTCACCTGAGAATTCATATATTTATTTACAGAGGGAGGAAAACAGTAGTCCAAGAAGATTAACCTGAAAACTATCAGTAGAACAGGTAAGTTTTTTTTATTTTTATTTTTCCCTAAAGGGAAATTGGGACTTTGTGATTTAAAAAGAAAAAAAAAAAAAAAAAAAAAAAAAAAAAAAAAAAAAAAAAAAAAAAAAAAAAGGCTGAATAGTCTGAAGAATAGAGAAGTCTGAAGAATAGAGAAGTGCCACTGGAAACAAGCATCCATACACGTATCTGCAGCTTGCTGCCCAGAATTTCAGCCCATGTCTGAGTGTGCCAGCTCCAAAGGGTTATTCAGCAATGCTTCCCCACTTCTGCCTTCAGTTTTAATTTCCATGTTCATCAGTTTTGTTTCGAGGGACTTTCATTTCTCTCTCTGTTGTTATGTGCCACATGTTGTTTCAGAGGTTGTCAGAGGGCTCCTGGCTTTGCCATCTGCCTTCACAGGCAGGAATCAAGAATTATATTTCCAGTGCATCTGAATCAGCTTGTTGCCTGTGGTGGTTTCTCTCCCATTCTGTCTTTGCCCACTGTGTTTTGGCAGTGCCCAGCAATGTGCCCGACGGCATGGTGCAACACCTGGTGTGCTCATGCTCCTGGGGAGAGCTGAGGTGCATCTCTTCCTCTGAGCAGGGTCAGCATCAGCCTGGACTCTGCTCCTTGCTGCTGAAGCTGGTCACCTTTCAGGTACCCTTGCTGTCCTGTTCAGGCCATATACATGCACTCCACAGCAAAGTAAACGTCTCTTTTATGAGCCACCAGCAATGCTCTGCCTGAATCTCTCCAAGCCACAGGCTAAAAGCCTGGGAGCCAGTAACCCTGACTGCTCTTCCTGGGGGTGAGCACAGCAGGGTGGCTCTATTGCCTTCTCATATTAGACTTGTTTTTTAGTTTTTTAATAGGACTCCCCTACAGTGATGGTTTGAATTCTGAGCCTTGGGGAGCACATGTGTAGTCTGCCCTTCCTAGTGATTGAAATGTAGGTGTTTACTCCACCATGCAGATGTTAGCAAAGGCTTATAACTTGCACCTAGACAACATGAGACAGTGGCATTCAATTTTTTCTTTCTTTGTTATTAATGAGATAGCTTCCTCTCTGGGTATTGTGAGTGGCAGGAAGTAGAGGCCTGCCAATCAAAATGTTAAAAGGACATTGTCAATGTCACGCTTTCTCCTCAGCTCTCCATCGGTTTGAGCACGGAAACAATGTTCAAATTACCGTCCTGCTGTGTGCAAGGTGAGCACGCGAGGTCTGCTCCTGTGCATGCAGAATCTGGAAAAACTCAGGCAGTAGTTTTCATCTGAAAACATCAGAGAATACAAAATAAGGTTTTCTCATGACACTTTATCTTCATAAAAATACAATATTAAGCAAACAGTAGGTAACATCCTGCCACTGGTTAAATCTGCTCTCAACACCTCAGCAGCTTCTCCAGCAGAAACATTTACTGGTGGTATACGGCACCATCTGGAGTTGTAAATATTTATTCCTAGGTAAAGAATGGGGTAATCCCCATCACCATGCATGTGGTTCAACAGGCTTGGAGATTTCTTACACTTTCTAAATTAATGGTTAAACGGGTCATTTCCATCACAGCTTGTTCTGCAGGAAGGTTATCCACATCCCTTTTCACAGCTTCATAGACTTGGACACATGGAGAGGAAAATACATATTAATGAAAGGAGGGTCAGAAGCCATATTTGGTGTAGTGTTCCAGACACATGGATGCGGCAAGCTCTGACTCTGGAATAAGCAACACACAGACTTGGATTTCCTCCCAGGGACAGAGATTCATGTTGGGGGCACAGCAATTCCGGCTACCTCACTCCCTCAAGGGGGCACCATTAGAAGAAGGAAAGACTAGAACACAATGAATGAAAAGGGGCCAAAGGAGATATGCAGATGTTTTCCAAAAACAATAGCACCTTATTACAGGCAGGATTGTATAAGTATGTTCAGAAGCAGCCTACTTTTTTCCCCTTATCTTTATAGCAATTGCTGTCATTGCTACAGGTTTATGTTAATATGATGAATGAGTTCCCTAACAATCTATTGCTTTAGGTATAGTTACCCAAAAGGAAAGCTTGGGAGTCCCTGATTTAAGCACAGTTGAGAATATTTTCCATGCAGTTTTTTGTACAATAAGGTAGGAAAAGTACAGCATAACCTTTATGTGCTGTGGTTCAGTCCTCTATTCCAAGCTATGCTGAACAGTTGTTTCCGCTTTGGCATTCTGTGTTGACCCCTTTAACAGGTCCTGAATGGGGTTTTGCAAAGTAGTGATGCTGCCATGGTGACACCCACAGTAGATTTTGCAGCCAGTCTTACAATCTTGGGTAACTTCCACCCCAGCTGCTGCCGGGTCCCGTTCTTTTCTGGGGACGTGCAGAATTCCTCAGCTGCCAGCACCAGTTGTCGCATGCTACACACAGCCAAGTTTTCTCTGAGACTGTTGAAGTGACCTGTGAGGTAGCCAATTTAAATATGACATTATTAAAAGTAATGATATTTTCTTAGCATCTACACTGCTCAGGCTCTGCAAAACTCAAGGAGGTGTAATCCTTGCCCTTCTTCACATCCAAGTCATGTATGGCTCTTGAGAACAGTTTGCAGTTCCTAGCACAGACGCAGCCCTTTCCGTCCTGGTGCTGAAAGTACATACCTTAAAGCTGGTGGCCCCCAGGGACATGAGCAGGGTCCCGTCAGGACCATCTTTGTTCCTGTGGGCTTTAATTTATAAACATTTTCCCTGAAGACAAGGTACTGATTTTTTTTTTTGTCTTTTTTTTAATCCCTATTCTTTTTTTCTTTTTAGAGTCCCTTCTTTAAAGGAGCGACTCAGCACGTCACCATCCTGCAGGCATGAGTTAGTAAACTTTTCTTCCCTGCTTTGTCTCAGACTATTTTTCCTTTTTTTTTTCCCTTGACCCTTATCTTCCCCTGAAGGGATTTTAAGCCACTCTGTTCTCATCAGCCAAAGGTGACACACAAAGTGGTGCCATTTAATGCCAAACAGCATCTTCTTTGCATTCAGTGAGGCCTATGTCTCTTGTCTGTCCAAGCTTTTATGATTTTTTTTTGTTTTCAGCAAATCACTAGCACAAAGCACAAACATCTTTATAAATAAAAAAAAAAAAAAAAAAAAAGTGGAAAGAATTTAAACAGGTCATTTAAGCTTGAGCAATGGAAGCAGATCTTGAAAACAGGTATCTGACCTAGGAATTTTATCTGTATTTGCTTCCTGCTTTCTATCAGACCCAATTACTCTTCCTTAAAACAGAAAAGTGAACTAAAAAGTACAGCATTCTGACTTTCTGCAGTGAGAGAAAAAACAAATGGCATTAACAATTAGGTAAGACTGATCTCTAGGTTGAGGATTCTCATTTCCCATGTAAATCATATCTCCTCCAGCAATGGGACATGCTCCTCTGAACTCTACCAAGTTGTTATTGCTACTTATATTAAGATTTAATTAATGATCAGTCTCAGACAACATCCACCACAATCAGTCCCTCCACAAGAAAGACTCCATCAAGGAAAAAGCATGTTAAAAGTATTGTATTGTCAGAACAAACACTGGTAGCCTATTTCCTAAAATCTGTGTATTTTTAGGCAACAGCATTCAAGGACTCCTAGCTTGTACAACATCGTGATTGATATAGCACAATTGTCCTTGCTCTCAAGTACAAAAGCAAATGGGCGCTGGAGGAATCCTGATGGAGTTCACCCAGCCTGACTGCTGTGTTTTTGCTGGTGATTCCCATCCCACACTACCCAGAGAGCATTTGAGCATTTGAGAGAGAGAGAGAGAGAGGGAGGAAAAAAAAAAAAAAAAGCAGGAGTGATGATGCTGGTTATATCTGAGGTGGAGACAACCAGAATGTTGTGAGTTTTAGGTAAACTGCCATGGAGCAGGAACTTCCAGGATTATTTCTTCAATTAAGTCACTGGTTCCCACTGCCGGGCACTGAGAACTTAAATGTACAAGTGTACCATGTCATCTCCCCTGCTCCTGTGGCTGTCACCTTCCTGGACTCCCAAAGACAGAGGTGAAAAAACAGAACTTCAGCCTTGCAAGATATGCCAGGTGGAAAGGCAGATTTTGCTCCAGGATTGTGCTTGGAAATCTATCATTGCACTTTCATACTGTTTCTCACTCAACAGCACCTTGGAAGGCCAAGCCTGACCACGATTTTGGGTCAGTGAGTCACGTTCACACTAGTTTTATTGTGCTAAGTTCTGATCTACCATTTCTGGCAGTTTGGGTGGTTCTAGCAATATATCTACAGTACTCATATTCCTCTTCTTCCCATGTTTGCTTTTTCCATCTCTTAACTCCTCATGTAAAGTACTTATCCTCATTTCATGGGAAAGAGTGGGTGTAGTTCCTTTGAGGTTAGACATCTACAGGTAGATACTTACAAGTCACCCAGACTTCATCTTTTCTGAGGGGAGAAAATAAAAAAAGTATCTTGGTTTTGGATGAGAGTTTATTTTCTTCATAGTTTCTTGTATGGTGCTGCATTTTGGATTTAGGAGAAAAATAACATTAATAACACAACATGTTTTAGTTGTTGTTGAGCAGTGCTTACCCGAGTCAAGCTCCTCGTGCGGCCCTGCAAGCCAGCAGGCTGGGGATACACCAGGAGCTGGGAGGGGACACAGCCAGGGCAGCTGGCCCTGACCGACCAAAGGGATGTCCCACACCACACAGCTTTGTGCTCAGTGATAAAACCTGGGGAGAGCTGGCTGGGGAGGAGCTACAGCTGCCTGAGGACAGGCTGGGCATCAGTAAGTGGGTGGTGAACAATTGCATTATTCATCTCTTGAGTATTCTTTATTATTGTTTTCTTTTCCTTTTCTATTGTATAAAACTGTCCTTATCCCAACCCATGAATTTTAACTTCTTCCAGTTGTCTCACCCATCCCAAAGTGTGGTGCTCAGCTGCCTGACAGACTAAACTACAACAAAAAGGGGAAAAAAAAACATAGAAGATACATACCAGGTGAGACAAGGGCTGTGAATGGAGGAAAAAAATAAACGATAAAAAAAAAAAAAAAAACATTGCCAAGATATTATTTAGTACTGCTGACTTCCCAATGGCAACAAATAGCCTTCAAGTGGTCCAGGAAAAAAACCCTTCTCCTAGCTTCCTCCATAGCTCTAAAACAACCACAGAAGCAAGCTGGGCCTTGCCCTTCTCCTAGACTTTCTGGGGTTAATTCTTCATTGCTTGGCAGCAGAGCTCATCCAGCACTACAGAGTGACAAAGCCCCACATACACTGTCTAGGAGAAAGACAGTCTTGCTCTGACTTCTAAAGGTGGAGCCTAGAGAAAATAAAGGGTGAATACATGCAATTTGGAGTGGAGATTCACAGGACCATGTTCCTACTCATTTCTGGTCTGAGAAGGAAAATGCAGAATGACTTTGTGCTTGCCTTGTACATTGATCAGAAAGAACATCATGAGTAACCACTGTGCACGATGATAAATTTTATTGTTTCTGCTCTGACCAGTCACTTGGAAAGCTGTGGACTCATTGTGAAAGAACCATTAGATCAAGCTGCTAAAATGGGAGACGGTTTATGGGCAATTCAGAGTCTATTTAAACAATGAATATTCATGATCTATCTGGACAATTTCACATTCATGCTTAGATAATGCAGATTTATGCTCACACACAACAATGATTTGTGAATATTTATAGGTGAACACCTGGACAGTATTTGACAAATCCATGAATATTCATGATTACATCTGAAAGAAAGAGAAAGGTTCTACCTGAAGTTTGTGTCTGAACTACAGACACAAGAAGCTAATCCTCAATCTGCATTGTGCCTTAATGGTGATATGCAACAGCCAAAAATAGCATGACGGAAAGAGTCAGAGGTAGGGATCTCATCACTCAAAGGATCAGTAAAAAGCCAGGAAGCTTCTCTGAGCTGCTAGTAGAATTCCCATTGGTTTCATCTTTTGATGGAAATTAGGTTTCTGGTGCAGCACATCTTCTATGCGATAATTATCTGATGGTTGTATTTTGTTTACCTAAGACTATTTTTCCCCAGACAAAAAAGACTGAAATACTCATTGGGGAAAAAAAACACACAAGTGTGAGTGGATATGTGTACCCACACATGTATATGCATGTTTAAGGGGTCTTTATACCAACCTAGCCTGTGCCTTCAAGGTTCATACTTAAGTTCATGCTGCTTCAAGCTAGCTGTGAACACTGAACCACTGTGTTTGGTCCTCATAGAGAGGTTCTCAAAGCCAGCTGAGTTGAGACCAGATCAATGCCTGAGGTACATGTGAGTCCTGAGAAAAATGATTTAGCTTCAGAGAGGAGAATCACAGGATATGGATCACTTTTTGTGATAAGGAGATTTAAAGGCAGAGATACAGATTGGGACTCCAGGAAAAAAAAAAAAGAAAAAAAAAGAAAAGAAAAAAACATTGATAGCAGAGACACCAGCTGCTAGGTTCACATGTGTTGATTCACATGAATTATCCTCTTAGGAGATAAAAGCACCCTGGCATTGGAGTTCCCTCTAAGGGAAAAAAGAGCCTTTTGTTGAGGGGTCACCCAGGCACTGGAAGACTGAGACCTTACCATCTAGCAGATGCGACAGCAACCAGTAACTAACTATCTGCTGACAAAACCCATACGTGAATTCTCAGTCTTAAGCCTGGGTGCCATCTTCTAACTTCCTCTATATCCGACCTCTAAAACTAATCATGATGTCCCCATTAATAAGATCACCAAAATCTCCTCTGGTATTTCCACTGATGCTTAGCTCCTTTTGCAATATCTTATTAGCAGAGGAGACATTAAACTTTCTCCCCGTGTTCACTGGAAGCAAAGAAAGCAGCAATGACCAGTTTCAGAGGCTTGCTGGCAGCCAGAGCATGGAGGTTGAGCTGTGTCTGGTCACATTTGGCCATGTTTTGTCACATTTCATCACATCAGAGACTGTCTGCGCATGAAATGTGGAACAACAGAAGTACTAATAAATGCCATCACCCTTACCCTGATGACACCCAACAAGTGCTCTCTACAGCCTGATATTGTCTGGACTAAGCTGCATAGAAGGCTCTCTGACCTAAATTCATTGAGACAGTTGGAAATTATAGCAGTTGAAAATAAAAGCATCTCCAGACGGGTAAATAGCCCTCTTCTTTCCATTTCCTCAAATTATCTCAGCATCAGGCACTTTTCTGCTGAGACTGCCTCCCCCTGTGAGGAACAGACAACTCAGGTCTCTTGGGATACTCAAATGGAAAGCAGGCAGCACTCAGATATCAGGCCTGGGGACTCGTTTCTGTCCCAGGCAGAGATGAGTTGCCTTGGCTCCTCTCTGTATCTATGTTGGGTTTCTACTCCTGTGCTCCCAACTCACTCTGCTTTCAGAAAGCCCCTTAAAAGTGTCTGTTCTCAGCTTGTGTTAAATAAACAGTCTGTGAGAGGTATTCGGATAGACCATACCTCTGTGGTGGGCTCTGGAGACTGAAAATGGATGGGTGAATGGCTTTGCCTTGCACAGCTCCAAAATGGGTTCCTCTCGGCAGCAGCTGGACATGGGGCAACTGTTGGTGCCTTCCCAGCTCTGATGGGGCCGACTTGCTCTACAGGACACAGCCCAGCCCTCCTACATGCAGAATATTGACATAGTGGGGAACGGCAAAGGAAGGCTGGGCTGGCTGCACCAGCTACTGCCCAGAATACAGTACATATTTATATTTAATCCTATATTTAATACTTGGTTTAATCCCAAAGGATTAAACAACTGAACACATACTACACAGACCTCCACAATTCCCATTTCAAAGCCCCCTGACTTTTTAAAAGCAGTCTCATTATCACAGCAGGTAAATCTCAGTGTTAGAGTGGTCAGCACTGGAAATAAAACACTATTTGATGAATACTATCTTTGCTGCCCCATTTCCCCACAGTTTTCCCCCATGTTTTATTTTCTATAAACAGAAACAAAAATTCTGTATCAGGCTACAGTGCCTTTTGTCCAGTCTCTACCAAAATCATCTGCAACATCAAACAAAAAGTAATGTATTTGGATATGTCATTATTTACGAGGAAAGTTTCTTTTCAAGACCCTTTTTGCTTAGAAAATTTAAAAAAAAAAATAATCAAAAAACAGTATAGAAAATAAGAAACTACAGTGGCATTTGGCTACCAATACTTCCATCTCTTCTTTGAGCACGTTATGTAGATTTTTAATACCATGCAGCTGGGACTGATTCTCTCCATGTGCCAGTACAGCATCTGCTGCAGTGAAACCCCCATTAAAGATGGAAGTTCCTCATTGATAAATGGTAAACAAACAGTGGATGCCATCTCTGACAGAGTCAACTCAGGCAAATGGACAACTTTATTTTTCATCAATGTCTCTACCAGTCCTTTGAACCCTTTGCAAAAATCTATCCTGTAGCAGTTAATTCCACGGGTCTGTTGTGTACCATGGAACAAAATATATGCTTTGTTGCTTCAGTAAGTGCTGCCCTTTAGTTTCACTGTGTGTTTTCAGTGTTTCCTGCCATGAAGCTAACAATGGGAGTCCTTGTGTCTTCTGTTAAGGCATTTTCTTCAGTGAAGCCTTTCACCTGACACCTTGTAAATGCTTGTGATCACTCAGGGTTAAATCTTCACCTGGGCACGCAGCTGAAGGCTTTGTCAGAACCCTCTGTTCCAATGCTGCGTAAAGACTGTGCAGTGCAGTGTGTTAATCATGTTTGTGGAATACAAACACCAGCAAATGCCAAACACTGCTATGCTTTTAAGTTAAGACTCTGCACCTGGGGGCTCTTTTTTTTTTTTTTTGCTGTTATTCTTCCATACATCTCAAATGTAAAGAACTAGCAACATTGCTGCAATCATCACAGTATCTTTAGAAATAAATGAAAGGGGGAGAAGGTGCATTCTCATCATGATCTTATCTTTCCAGTCCCACAACGTACAAACCATGACAACACACGAGCTTGCATTGATCTCTGGAGACCCCTGAAGACCAAAGGGAGAGCCATTACCTTCATCTTCCATAGGAAAGCCTGCAGAAAAGTGCTAACCTGCAACACTCATGTTCACACCAGCTGCCAGCCATCACAGCAACAGCTTCCTTCACCTCTGGCAGACGAAGGCATGGAAAGGCACAACCACCCCTTCCCAAAGCAGGATGCACTATCCCTTCCCAGCTGCCAGTCCCCACACCCGTTGCTCTGAAAGCAGCAGCAGTTCTAGCTGGTGTTTCACCAAGAGCAGCAGTGACTATCAGCCACCTCCAGCTACTGAGCTCCTGCCTGGATCTCCACAATCACTTTTGGTCTCAAACACTGCACATCCCTGCTGAGTAGCAACTGAGCACATCACCTGAAGCAGGAGAAGCTTTAGTGCATTTATCTTCCTGTGACACCTGAAACAAAGCAGGCTGGAAGGCATATATTAATGACTTTGTCCTCACTACAGCTGGTCAGGAAATGTTTCAGTGCAATCAGCTTTTCATTGCAAAATACTGATTTGTCAAAAGCACTATTTTTCATGTATGGGCTTAAACTCAGTCAAGTTCTGGCCTGGAAAAGCTTTTGAAATCTAGAATTAGAGTGTCAGGAGGGAAAGGGGAGAGGGAATGGAGAAGACACAATTATCACCCTATTGATTTCCCAAGGCCAAGCCCCCTCTATGGATAAACATCTGTGTCCTGGGATGCTGACAGGGCTCATTCTGGGGACAACACCAAGAGCAGTGGTAGGATTAGCACACCATGAACAATCAGAATTCAGCCTCCAACTCTGCCAACGCACTCTGTGAACATTAAATTCATGTGCACACCAGGAGAGAGATAAAGTACCACATTTACTCACAGATTCTTAATAAAAACGCCGTTCAAAGTTTAATTAACATACTTTTTGTTTGCAAAATCACCCCACAGCTGCAGCAAAATCTGCTTCTCCACAGTATTCCAGGGCCAAGCTCTGCAGCAGGTTATGCCCAGGTGCATCTGCAGGGTGGCTCGTTCAGACCAAGCCAGTACTTACACCAGCACAGCAGTGCAGACTCTGTCCCCTTAAAGTTCATCAGATATCCTTTCCCTCCCACAGTTGGATTTTTATTTTTAGCTTGTCAGTAGGAAAGGAAAAAAGAAAAAACAAAAAAAAAAAACACACACAATAAAAGCCTCATATTGCTCCATCCAGCTGGCAGTTCTGCTTCCTCTTGTCTATCTGGCTGTGATGTACCTGTGCTTGTGCATCTGCATCCCCCTGTTCCTGGGGGCAAGATACACCGAGAAGCAGGGAAGAGCACAACCAGCTGCTTATTGCTCTCAGGGTGCCCCTGCTGCAGTACCCAGCTGCGGCAGATCTCAGCTTCTTCAGCCCCATGATCTGCTCTGCCCGGAGGAGTAATATGAATTCAGGGAGGGGAAACAGAGATGCTCGGATGAGGAACCGAGATGTGGGTTGATCATTTCATCCGTATTGTCTGGGTGCCATCAGAATACATTAACTCCTTCATTTATCACGGCGCTATCATTAGAAATCTCAATTATTTCTGAATGCCACACTGACAAAATGTTTAATTAGCTACTTTGTTGCATTAATCACTCTTCGGATACAAGGAAAAACTAGAGGCACCAGTGCAGGGCCCCATTATTTTTTATAGAAATGTGTGCAGAGTGAAGGAAGCTGTAATAAATGTCCCCATTGTTACACAGAGATAAAGGTCAAACATTAACACAGCATCCATATATCTTTAGCCTTTCACAAGGAGCACATACCTGCCAACTAGAGCCTTTTGTACCAGTGATGAGAACACTACGAGCTGCCCAGAAATCAACATGTGGAAGCAGTTTGGGGGTTGTTTCCCCTCTGAGGGTGCTGCTGCTCTGGTGCACTAGGGTATCCATAAACTGAGCAGGTAATCAGTTCAGATATTGCCATCAGGAACCTTTTACAGTTAGGTTTTCTCAGGATATTCATGGAATCTACCTGCATTTTCAGGTGACATTTTGTTTTATAAAATTAATTTAGAATGGGCCTGATAATATTAGGAGTCAAAGACTGGGTTTCTTTCTTACCTTGAAGTCACTCAATCCACTACCGAAAAGCCAACAACCATGGATAAGCCTGACCAATACTCCCACATACATTCCCAGTACAAGCATAGGATGAAGAACAGCTCTTGGATGCCCCATCAGATCTTGCAGGCGTAATGCACTACCATGGAGACAAGTTTGCTTCGGAGTCCTAATTTCCAGAGTTTTTCCCTATTTTCTGGCTAGAGGCAGCAGGCATTGCAAAGAGCACAGATTGTTCTGTCCTTTTATATTATACCTGTCTAGCTGAAAATAAGACACAAGGTCACTTCTTGTCATGGAAACACATGCCTCTGAATGGAGTGAGATTATCATTTCATATAAATCACAACCATTGAGTGACTTCAGAAGACAACAAAGTACCTCAGTGCAAGACCATCTGGCCTACAACCCAGTCAGTTTGGTGGGTGGACATTTGGCATTCTAGGCACTCAACACCCTTCACTCAGCTTAAAAGCTTCAAAATCACATCTCTTCTTTGCTAGGATCCTCTCATTTCCAGGCATCTCCTCTGTTCTCACAAAGAGGAGAGGCAGCAAAACTCCACAGCCTGTTTCTGAGACACTTCGCTAAGAAAGAGGTAACCCAAGTGCCAGCAGTTCCCTGGTGCTGTTCATGGGTTCGTGCATTGAGTTAGTGATGAAAAAAATAATCAATAGGCCTAAGGTGACTGCCTTATGTATTCAGCAGTGGCCAGTTAAGAATTGCCTCACTTTTTTCAAGCCTTGATCATCCTCATACATTTCCAATGCGTCTGTAAATGGCTCAGGTTCAAGTTGTACACAAAACCCTTCCTGATACCAGCAGTCCTCTTCTCTCCACTGAGGCAGTAAGGTCTGCCAAACTGGGAAAGGATTTCTGGCTAGAAATGGTGTGTCCAGATCAGGATGGCTGCTGAGTGTCTGAGGAGACACCTTCTACAATGTGCTTCACTGCCAGTCTTCCTAATAAGTGCTTTTATAAAGTCCTTAGGTCCATAGTTCTTATAATCATTTCAGGAGAGGTCTTCAAAACAGTTTGCAGACAGGGAAGAAAAATGTGTTGGTTTAGCTCAAGCCATACTAAACATTGAATCCATGGAGAAACTTCTAGCTCACTTATTGTTTCAGAAGGACAAAATAATGCAAAACTGAGAAAGAATATGCATGGGGAAAATGGGTTTTGACTTATCAGTCATTTCCACATTTCTTTCTTTAAAGCACTCTCCCTCAAACAACCTCAGAACAAAGCCATTGAAAGCATCTGATTTCTGCAGCAGACATTTTTAATGCAGGGAGATGTTCTGGCTCACAAACTCCAATTAGTTCTAATATTAGGCCTGCCCATAAAACATACAGTCTCCCTCGTTTTCCACAACCACATCGATAAACATTATTGTAAGGGGATATAAATATAACTCATTAGTTTGTTGACACTCAATAGCTTATCTATATATGTAATGTCATCCTGCCATTATTGATGCTTTTTAAATGGCACAGTATCATTAAGGAGTAATGTTGTAATTCTATTAATATCATTTGGGCTGGTTCTTAATAACTACACCAAAGTAACTGCAGCATCATCCACAGGACGTGGATGAGTGCATAATATATCTCTCAACACATCATGTATAATGTTCACCATCCTCAATGGCCAGCAAATCACAATGTCGTTAGCACTCCAGCTGCTCACTCCAGTAGATGTGGGGCTTGTAAAGGAAAATCCTGCCTCCAAGCTTGCCTGCTTGTTTCCTGAAATCCATGACATAAAAATGCAGCAGATTACCACTGTTCAGTGGGCTGAGGTCCACTGCACCACAATCAGATGTGCACAGGAACCAGCTAATGGCTGGCAGGGTGCTTCTGTGCAGAGGTTCTTTCATGGTGATACACAAAAAAGGCAGCAGTTGGGATATCTTGCTTGCCATATCCTGACTTTCCCTGTGGTCAGGGAAAATTTTCTTAATTTCCAACTCTTCTTTCCTGCTTGTTTCCCGATAGGCCCACATTTTCTTTTGAAAATCTTTCATGTAACAAATCTGTTGTTTGCCCACAAAAAAAAGAAAAAAAAAAAGTGGAGGTGGACAAGCAGCACACTTGGCTCCTCTCTTGTCTCAAGTCAGAATGCACAGGACCAACTTCTATGGTCAAGATGCCTTCATGTCCTTACCCTTCTGTGCACTGCCCCTGTGTTTTCTTAGCTCCAATGCCATCCTTTGCCAGCTCAGTCAGAGAAAAACTGGAAATTGCTCCAAAAGCCTGAGAAAAACGTCCTTTCTGCTAAGTCCTCTCTTAAATGCAAGAATTGAAGGTACCTCCCACCTGTGTTTGAACTTCCAGGAACAAATCTTTGCACCTAGCTGTTCTCTAGTGGCTGTGCAGGACTTCTGGTGGGAACCAAGAGACATCATGGCCAGAAAGCCTACTCTTCTGCAGACAGAACATTCACTTGAGAATGCTTCTCAACTTCCAACAGGAAGACAAATTGAAAGGCTGAAAGCAAAAGACAATCTCCCCCACAATAACACTTCAAATTACGGGAACACAGATTAAATGTAATTGCCTACTAACCATTAGCTACTTAATTACATGCTCTGGGCAGTGTACAAAGAGGTTGATTGCTGATATCATTTACCCCACTGAGCCCAGTGAGTCATTCCTGACCTATACCAGCTTAAATTAAAAGAGTTTTAGGCCTCTTTTGCTTTATCTGGCAGAAATATAAGCATCAAAAACAAGCATGTGTTGGGTTTTGTGCAAAGGGGGCTGATCAGAAAGGCTGCAGGGAGCCTCCTCCCAGCTGAGCAGAGCTGAGAGTGAGCCAGAGCACCAGCCACCAGACAGGACAAGTGGGAGCTGGGAGATAAATCCCTGGACCCCAGCTACAAGGCTGATACTTTCCTATCTCTACCAAGATCAAAGGCTACTACATAGTAACCTTTAAACCCACCAGCTGTAATGGCTCTGCTGAACCAAACAAGTTACTGCAGTTACTTCAGCTCACATGTACATGGTGCTCACCACTAAGCCCCCTATAGCAGCTCTATAGGTGAAGTACATTTTACATGGTACTGGTGCTCAACAGGTGAAAAAAAAAATGCTGTCCAGCCATTCAGGTCTGTCATTTTTCAGTGCAACATATGGGTACAGATGATAAAATAACCTTTATTTTTAAATAAAACTACTTTTTAGTGAAAACATTGTAGCTTTATACATCATGTCATATTTCTATAAACTGTATGAGAGATAATAGTTTGCTCATGCTACCAGCTGGGGGAATTGCTCTTCAGTTCAAGCTGTACAAAGATGTATTTTCGTATTACAGTCCCTGTTTTAAAACCTGTTGCTCTGCAAGGCAGTGTGAGATGTTGTTAAATAAATCATTTTCTGTCCCTGAAAGCCAGATATCCAAGCTGATATGAAACAACAACTACAAGAAATACACAAAATGTCCAAAAAATAGAGGTGATATTTTCCAAATTGTTACCGCTTCCTATAGCAAAGCGCATTTGTAGTGGTGTCAGGCTATCTGCAACTGTGGGCTCAGTGAAGTCAGGAGTGAGCAAGCAGCCCCTGGAACAACCCAGTAGAGAAAGAAGATCACATAAGGCTGGAGGAGGTGCTGCCCTACTCCATCCTACCAAAGAGCCTGCATGGCAGTCCTGCAAACACATCATTGGCACAGATTTGCTTGCTTACACTAAGACAACCTACTTTTGATTGCCTCCACTCTTCTGAAACTGGTCTAAAGCTCCCCCCTCTACAGACGGGATAGAAGATCCTGACCATGAAGTGGCCAAGGGATCCAACAAAAAGAGTGGTCATTACCTTTGCAGCTGTTTGAGGTAGCACATCCCTGAAGTGACTGAACATTAACATTTTTAGCCTCACGTGGCTTTTATCTCACCAGAACAGAAGCAAATGGTTTTGTAGCACCCAAGCAGTCATTTATATCCTCCCCACAGCACAGGACTTGGGAGTTTCTTTCCCTTCAGCTGCCATTGCATCCATCTGATTGGCACGTCACAGCATTTATTTACTTTACTGATAGAACCTAATTGGGTGTAATTGCTGAAGCATCTTAAATAATTCTAAATACAGGAATTGATTTGGGGATTAAATGGAATATGATAATTGCATAATTGAACAAAGTAGCTGGAGTCCTCACCCAGCTAAGTGGATTTCGTGATTGTGGCTGATTGCATCAGAATATAAATCAACCTAATTTGCATGGCTGACATGAGCTTTCCCTCCTCCTCTCTGGAGCTGGTTTTAAGTAGGTCACATCCAGCAGAGCAGAGGAAAGAAATAAAGACCATAGAGAGAAGAACCCTTGGTGCTGGACTGTAGACTGCTCTGTGGTTTCCAATGTGCAGGAGCTGACTTGGGCAGGAGTTTTTCTGAAGTATTTGGGGTGTCACTGGACAAAAGCTGTTCAAGCCCTATTTAGGACTAGGGGAATTCATGATGTTTTTTTATCCTTACAGTTCTTAATAGTTTTGGCCAGGTTTTCTAGGGAGATCTGTCTCAAGATCACTCTGTTAAGGTAATTTTCAGCAGAAGTAACCTCACCCCAAGGGAAGCTGAGTAGCTGGTAAGGCATTTCTTGAGAGTCTTTTTCCTTCCTGTGCTTCTAGTTCCAGATGGGTTCATCTGCAGCTTGGATCTGTTACCCTTCTTGGCCTGTTGGAGAACTCCAATTTTCCAGTGGGAGTTGGCCCAAAGAAAAAGCTGGCTGAAGCTGGGATAGGGCTCTTCAGCAGGATTAGCTCTGTGGACGTGAGCCAGTCTAATCAGAAAGTACTGCACACTTTACAGCCTTACAAGTGGCTCTATGGGAGCTGGTGAGGTTCTGTGGATTTTTTGTAAATCAGCGAAAGCACACATAATTCTAGGATGGGGGCTTTGCATTGTCAAGATCATCATTTATGTTGTATAAGTAATAACACATACACAGTGAGATTAATTCCATTTGAAAAAGCAGTATCTTTCCCAACACATTTTCCTTTTCATATTGTCTGTGCCTGCGTGTGTAACAGGCTTCAGCTACTGGTTCACTACCTTAACGTGGCAGTTCATATCCATAACGCACCCCACATAAATGTTTATTACCATATTATTGTATGATGGTACTGGCTCTTAATCATTTGTTAACATGGTAAAATCAAGTGTGTAAGATATGTACCTGTATCAGAAGTAATGTAAGGAATTGAATTTCACCTCTACAAATAAGTTGTTTTTAATATTAAGAATGGCACTAAACTCTATTAACTTTATTAATTATGTGCATGCATATCACTTTGTTCTCAGTGAAGCAAGACAACGTTTAGAGGAAGGTGGAAGTTTCTATTGGATCAATCAGTCTGAACTTGTCATTGTTCATTCCCAAGTCTTTGTGTTGAAGGGAAAATTGTCTTTCTTCTCCCCCCAGACTGGCATATTGATTGCTTCAGTACAATGAAGGCATTAATCAAAGGAAATTAAGTCTGAGGTTGTGAAGTACTGAGCTTCTCACTGAAACAATTCTGCTCCTCTTTGTGCTCATACATGACTGCAGCTCTGCCCATGCCAAAGCTGCACCAACAGAAACAGAATTCCCTCCTGGCCCCCTGTGTCAGATGGTAGGAAGGACCTGATGTCCTTCGCTGTGCCAGGCCTTTCTTTCCAGAGGGCAGGATGTCAAGCATTTGAAGGTGGAAGTCAGAAAAAGTACATTATTATAGTCTTGCAAAACCATTATAATACAAAATCTCAGACAAGCTAGAAGTATGGACATTTGTATGGGTGTGAATTCAAATTAAAAAAAAATAACAATAATAAAATGAAATACTTTGTCTGATGCAGCTAAAATCAACCTCAACTTTTAGGGTACACTGTAATTTGGACTTAGAAACAAATGTTTGAAACAGGAGAGGACATAACAGCTAGTTGGGGATCTCATGGTATGCTGAGCTAGGAAGAGGACTGGTGTCAGCAAGGAGATTCACCTCCTTTAGCTTTGGCACGGGAACAGGTCACACCTTTATGTGCTCACAGCACAAGCAAGGAATGAACACAGTGGTAGGCTCACTAAAAGCAAGCCTGAGTAGCTCTCAGAACCTGCTTGCCCAAAGTGGGAAATGCTGTCAGCAAGGGCTGGTGTCTTATGCTTAGAGAAGGCACTGCTCATCTGTTTTCAGTTATCACTGAGCTAACAGACCATGGTGAAATCTAGGGAAAGTTTCTTCCTGCTAGGCAGGCTATCTCTCGGTGTTTCTTTACATCCTGGGATATATTCATACATATGTATGTAGTAGCGTGCATTGTTTCTATTGCAATTTTTTATTCACTTGCTGAATTCCTCAGCTAACCTTTTTCACTGAAGGTCTTTCAAAACTAGCGTTTTGGAGTACTTGTTTTGGGGGATAAAATTTACTTTACTTCTCTCGGTTCACAATTCGTGTCAAGAAGGTCAGTATATTCAGTGAAGGTATCAGCTACCCAGCTATCGTTTTTAGGCTTAATTAGGGGTGGTGGATGGGAAGAGGAGGAGAGAGAAAGGTAAATAAACCCAAAAATATAGGTTTCTTGTCAGGTTCTCTGTGGTACCTACCTCAGAGGTACCTAATCAGTCAAACATGATTAATGACACATGATCCATTGTGAAGCACTGTAGAGCAGATACTATCACCTGTTTCATATTTTTAGCTCATAATGGTGTCAGCGCTCGTATAAGAGGATAAGAAAATAAGAATTGAGATATTCCAAATTTCTGCTGTGGTACACAGGGCTATTGTTAGAAATCTTAGGATTAACAAATTTCAGACAACTCTACTAAGGTTTTCATTATATCCTTAGTAGATACATCATAGATACTGACTGTAGTTTGTGTAGAAACCAAGTACATATATTGAAAATGAAAGGGCAAATATTTTTTGGCTAATTGATGAATCTTCTTGATTTCACTGGATGCTGATGAACACTTGTATCTGAAGGGTGTAAGTGATACTTCACAATTTTGGTGCTCATTACAAAATTACAAAACCTAGGTTAAGAACTGGACATTTGAAAAGTAAAGAATAAGGATTCCAGTTCTGTGTTGCATCTTTTTCAGAATATGCACCAGGAATGAGGGATGATGTTTGCAAAGGCTAAAAGATTAAGAGGATTTTCATCCGTCTTTTGTTATCCACCCTTAAGTAAGCCTTAACTCTAATCTTTAGCTTCACTTAAAACCTATCAATGGTCAGATGATCAATACAGGTACACTAAAAAATCCCCTTGATGAAGTGCCCTCAAATTCAGTCTATTGGACTTAAAGATTTGGCAAGAAACTAATGTTTTTAAGCTCTTACTTTTGAAGCCTTAATACTTGGTCTATGATAGCCAAAACAGAAATATACATTCCTTCCTACCTGCTAAAATGAACTTTTATACTAAAAATAGAAACCAAAGAAATACAAGAAGGAAATGGATTCTTCAATGTTTCATTGTAGAAACTGCTGACTATAACTTCTATTAGGGCTTAAACAGATCAATCTGGATTTAAAAAAAAAATATATATATTCAATTATTCCTTTTCAAAACCCTGTGTAGGACCTCACACACAGGCCATGCTTTACAATTGCAGGGTGATCAGTATAAATGTTGAAATAATAACTCTTCCTACTCTAATTGAGGCACTTACCCCAGTGCCTCAAATATTTTAAGTGTACCATTAGGTTAGTGACTATGACTCTGAAAGCAGAAGGGATCCTTTCCAAAGTGGCATTGGCTGGATCCTTGTGATACCTGATCTACAGGATTAGTTTTTGGTTTATTTTCTTGCATAGATCACCTGGAAATTGTTCAGAAGTCGATTACTCATAGAGCTGTAGTGTCTGTTTTACTGGTGTTCTCTGAAGCATTTGTGATAGATGAGGCTTAGGAATTTGTTTAGTTTTAGTGCACCTATATTTACACTGCTTCTGGTTGGTCCTACTGTAAGCATGGTCTTAGCAAAGGGCTTGAGGAGAAAAAGGAAGAGTGGAGACTTCTTTCTTGCTTAATTTGCAATAATCTCTGGAAGCAGAGCATCAGCAATCAGCTGTGAAAGCTGGAAAGTTCAGTGGCTGCACTGGTCTTGCTGGAGCATTGATCAGTTCCTGTATTGCTCAGATAAAGGCTTTACTAAGGTATTAACCACAACAGGCCTTACACAAGTTTCAACAATAGGTGAATGTTTAAGATATCAGCTTAACCATGCTAACAGTAACATAAAGTGGAGTATAAACACCCTAAGGATGCAGGTAAAACAAAGGGAAAGGATTATTGAAGGAAGTCATACTAATACAAGAGGTCATACTAATTTTTTTTTAATAAGATAACTCATTTTGATCACTCTGTGGAAAGACTAAGAAATCACACAGCTTTGTTTTGATCTGTGAGATGTAGTTTTGAGTTGACACCTCAGTGTAGGCATCCATGTGTTAACATCTCAAAAGAGCAAGTGTACTCATATCTTGATAGCTGTCATGACTGAAGTCTGTGAGGCTACAGCATGTATTCAGATTAAGGTTTTAGACACCTGAAGTTAAAAAGGCTTGTTTATACCCACCAATCAGGTTATGGTTGCAATCAGAGTATTGAAAACAAATGACTGAAGACCTATCACTGCTCCATCTGGAAGGATCCCTGAGATACTATGAAGCCAGCTGAGAGCTAAACATACCTCTGAAATATGTGGCAAATTTTTTAATGCTTAGATATACCTTCACGCCAGTATCAGCTCCCCGATTGACCATTTTTTACTCTCAGATGGCGTTATAAGCAATTTAGTTACAGCCCTGTGACAATGAGCACAACCTCTTATGTACGAAAGGTGATATAGCAAGTCCTGAGAGGTAGGGCTGCAGGTTTCTAGGCACTGGGCTCTGATAGCTTCTCCCACACACCACTGCTGTTGGATAAATAACTGCTTTTTCCAAACAAAGGTGGCCTCAGAGTTTTAAGAATTGCTTTTGGAACCAGGGGTTGTTAACACTGAAGGCCCTGTTCCCATCTTCAGTTAGTGATAACTAAGACCTCGTGTTATCTGTCCACTGCCTTTTCAAAGGAGCTGCTTAATGATGTGTTTTCATATCTCTGTCCACACACTCAGGTAGACATTGTTTATATGCAAATGAGGTAAACTCTCATTCATAGCGCTGTCTTTTCGCTTGATAGTTTTTATAGCATTCATTTATGTCTTGCCCTAAGGAATATTTGGAGGCTCCTGAACTCAGAATGGGTGCCTTCTTTTTCCCACATCTCTAAATTCCAGGAAGATCAGGAATTGGTAATGCACAGGTTGCCACTGGGGTAGCCACCAGTGGGATCTCACTCATTCTGCATCAATTTCTGTTCTCATTTCAACCCCTCCAAGTCTCAGGCTGAGAAGCACACCTAATGAGAAGAGATCAGACCCTGAGATTTTGTGACAACTCATTTTCTTGACGAAGACGGTAACAAAAACTGAAAATGACACAGCCCTAATCCCTTTCTCTGACAACCTTAAGGCTGTAATGAGGACAGACAGCTGCTGAAAAAGTTTCTCTTCACTTCTGAAACTGGAGCCTTGTGTCCCTGCTATGGAGCACTGGTGGCAAAGAAGACGACAAAAAATATTAGCACCAAAACCAACCCCAGCCTACGCCCTTCATGAAGAAGGTCACTGGAGTTTCTTTATTATGTATAGCCTCAAGCACAGCTTTGGTGGGCAGATAATAAAGCTAGAGCCCCTGCCTCCAGGTGGAAGTTCCCCATTCCTTGCATTTAATCTGACTCAAGAAATTTCTTTCCACCAAGAAATCCTTCCTGTTACTTATCAGGCTGGGGAAGAAGATGGAGCCACAAGGAGCTGTATCAGCATAGATGGGATCTGATGTTAATTGCATTATTGTGGCCTGTGAAGGTAAAATTAACAGAGCAACAAGGCCACAAAAAGCATACTTAAGCAGACAATTTAATTGTCTGTAGCAGATGTTAGAAAGAATGATAAAAGCCAGAGAAACTAAAATATTGGGTATAATGTTTGGCAGGTAGGTAGGTTCTCTGAAAAAAGAGATCTGCAAACTGATGGCCTCATTTGGAAGTGTACTTAACCCTGGGAAGGGGAGAGGGTTGGAAGGAAAGTTTTGGTCTGGAAGGAGAAGATCAAAACGATAAACTGTGTTAGCATATACATGTACAGAAAGGCACTCTTGGTAGCAGAGAGATGGTCTGGAATTTATCAGGGAGAAGTTTTACACCAGGCCTTTTTTTGATATGTCTTCAGGATGAGACCATTTATAAAAGTGCATGAGCAAAGGGAGTCCCCTATATATAGACACATATGAATAAAAATATACATATACACACCTATACACACAGTGTGTAATAAATATTTCGGTAGAGTACTCTGACATATGAATGTGGAGATTGGTCTTTTTTCCAATCTATCCAAGACAGTAAACCATGAGTCAAACCCAAGAGAGTGCAGGGAAATAATGAGACAATACTGGTCAGTACAAGAGGTGGTGGACCCTATAAATCAGGCAGCCTAACCTTTCTGCAGGCTGTACAAAGGCGAGCTCTAATGAAAACCCTAGCAAAGGATAATGAGTTATTTTTGCATGTTTACATGAAGTCCTCCCTCAGTGCAAAGCATAACACAGGCAAAAAAGAGCTTGCTGAGTCCTGTAACCAGCAACAGAAGAGACTGGCTTTGAGGGCTGATCAGAAACAAGATGCAAATTCTCAGCTTGAAAGGGAAGCCAAGCTCACATGTGATGCAGGAGGGCATGGAGGTCGCACAGCTGCCCCAGCATTCTCTGGTTACTTCCAGTGTCTGTGCCCTGCTCTTTTTTTGTTTCACATCCAGAGTGACTCTCCTTAAGTTCAATCTTTGCTCTTGCTAGTCATCATTGCTCTCTGATCCATGAGCTGGATCAGAGATTTAGCTATTTTAGCTATTAATGCACATTTCCTGGGCTCAGATTCAGTGTTTGGGCCCAGATGTGTACATGGGGCCATGCAGGAGGAAAGCACAGAAAGACGAAACCATGCCTGCAACTTTGCTGGGGAGGGCACATCTCCCAGAACATATAAGACTCCAGTTCATGTCAGCTCCTGAAACACTGAAGAAAACAGCTTCCCAGTCCCATTCATATTTCTCTGCAAATATTTACAGACAGTCCAGACTGCTGCAACATTTCTTACCGGTGTTTGCAGTTTGCTGACCCACATAGTTTTGGTGCTTACAGAGTTTCACCCAAAGGCTGGGGGTCTTTTCACAGGAACCAACAGCACAAGGATTCATTTAGATGGATCCATAAAGAATGTATCCAAATAATATAAATTGGCCTCTGATTTACCAACAGACAAAGGACTTCCTCAGATTCACTATTGTGTGACCAGACATGATGCTAAAACATAAATAGCCTGCCTAGATTTTCCAGTCTACAATGGGACAGAATTCACCATGTTCCTTTTATATCATTCCTATTTTTGATTACCCTCATTGTAATAAACCTATTTAATAATATTAATTATAAAAAATATATTATATATTATATATATAATATAAAATATATTAAAATATTATTAATATAAACTATACCAGTTGTAACTTCCAGATCTTGGCACTTTTTGTCTCATGGATGCCCACCTGGTTGAAGGTGGACCAGACCATAGGTCTGCATCTGGTTGAGCCTCCTGTATTGTCAGGATGAGAAATTGGCCCTTCTCCAGTGTGGTTCACCTCAGCTCTCAGAAAGACACCTCTGTGCACATCTGTACTGCAGAGCCTGAAAATTAAATGACTGCCATGATCAGACTGTTCAAGCCACGCTTTAACCTTCTGTCTTGGAAAACCCAACAGATTAACCTCCCATAGGGGATGTTTTCTCTAATCATCCCCTAGGCTTTTCTCAGAATTCTTTCCCAACTTTTCTGCCCGAGTTTCCTGAATACCTTTCTTATGAAACACATTGATCACAGAATGCAGTCCCTCGGATTTTATACAACCTGATTCTTTTCCTTCTGGGCATCGCAGATAGCTCACTAAGAGATAGATTTAAAAGCTAAAGCAATAGGTAAATAAATAAATAAACAAGAGTATTGCTACAGCAATTGCAGTTGTGGTGAGGAGTCTTGGTATGGCAGAATAAATAATATGGAAGCCAGAAAGAAACTTGAGCCAGGCTCCACGTGCTCAGGGCAATTTGTTGTATTGTACACGATATATTCTGCATCCACAGGTTTTTATTCCATTTTAAATGCCACACAACTGATGTTGTTAAAGTTAGAAAGGCAAGTGAAATAACCCAGAAATCCCTCCTGGCTTTTTGCAACAAGGTAGCTGAGGAGATCAGCTTCTCCATAAGACCTCTATCACAGGATAAACAGGGCTGGGATAGGCAGTGCCCCTTTCCTTCCACCTGCCCCCTCTCCTGTGCTCCTTTCAGCCCAGTGGTCTGTCTGCAAATGAAGAAAGCAAGGCAGTGCAGATCAAAGGGAAATGGACAGACTTCAAACATCCAGTTTCGCAGAGATAACAAAATTATTTTCATTTAGAAAAGTAAAATCTCACTTCCAAGAAAATGCCACGTGCATCCCCCTGGGGCTCCCCATCTGCCACACCAGTGGAGCAGAGGATCACTCCCCGTACCAGCCGCAGCAGCAGCAGGGGTGACCGATGGAGCACCAGCCATCTGGAGCACTCCTCTGGGATCTGGCCTGTATCAGGTAATTATAAGATGTAGCAGGCTTCATCTTCAAAGCACTTTACAAATATTTATTAATTAGCTCACACCACTCCCCGGTTAGGGACAGAAGTGGTGCAGTCTCCATATGTACAGAGGGGAGGAGCAGATGTAGACTTGATGACTTTCTCAGGACCTTCTGAGGAGTCAGTAACAGGGCACAGGTGTGCCTGGCATCCAGTCCCGTGTTTGCTCATGTATAAAAATTTGCTTCAACCCAACATGTTCTTACTCCACAATAAATGGACTGGCAGGCTTTGCTCTGCTTCATCACCAGAACACAAGATGTTGCAGTAATCCAAAATCAGGCTTTGCACTACAAACAGCAACAGCAACAAGTCTGCATGTGCAGTAGCATATATACTTTTAGTTATCAGAGCAGAAAGAGTGCCTCTTGCTTCACAGGGAAGTGAAAGAAGAACCTTCTGTCCTGAAAGCTTTTTATCCAGTATAATGTCATTTCCTCACAAGCAACATTAAAGGTTGGGAAAGTGATGGGCAGATGGAGGACTTGACCAGTGCATTGAGCGAGGGCTCTCTGAAGTGCCCTGGTTTGGCAGGATGAGTCTCCATCTTGCTCATATTCTACTTAGCAGTAAAAGAGTAGTGTCATTCACCACTGAGTGTATCCCTGGGGAGAAAGCAGGGCTTGCAGGAACCTGGGAAGATGGGAATTTTAATGAAAAGCTTGAAAAGAAAACCTGTTGGCCTGAAGTCTTCAGAGGCAATTTAATAGCTGGAGACCAGAGACTCGGATAAGGTAAATCAGATTGCAGCCATTCACACTGACTGACAATTTTTCAGTACATGTGTGTAAGAATCATACATCTGCTTTAAAATGCAACTGCCACAGCCAATTTGCACAAAGAGCTTTATGCAGTGGCACTTTTTAAGAGGAAGAACCAAGGATAACATTTTTCTTTGAAATTACAGGGGAAAATTTATGTAGGAAGAGAATATAATTAATCAACTCATGGTTTGAAAATAATCTCAGAGTTATATGTAATATTAATAAAAAAGTGAAATTCAATACTCAGCCAGTCACAGCTTCTTTTTCCTATCACACCTGTCATATGGCAGCATCGGTGCCACTGCAGTCTCCAGTCATCTCCTCAGGCATCTGTTCCTCCCCCTATCATGCTTTGTGGGCTGTCATCCCTTGCAGTCAGCCCTCAGCTCCACAGCCCCCTTGGAGGACCATTATTCATGGACTCACCCTGCACCTCCTTAGGTTCATAACTCTAGTAGGATCACCTCTGTGACAGCTGAGCAACAAGAAGCAGAGGCCCAGATAATCCTGGTGGTGCCTCAGGAGGACTCTGTTTCATGGCAGGAATGCACACAGGGGTATGAAAGCCCACACTAGGAAGATCAGAGGTCCCCAGGGTATCCCTGCCTCTCCACCCTGCCCACAGCTCTCCAGTTCCTGAGATTAACCTCAAAAATATTCCTGTCACCAGGATTGTCCTGCATATTTATCACCTCTACCATAGCAAGAGTTTCGGTCTGTTACAGCACCTCAAGTTTTAAATGAAGTGTCACAGGTAATTTGAGGGGTAAAAAAAGCTACAGCATCCTCATGATGTTTCCAAAGCATTTCTCTGCTGTGCCCAACCTCTCCACTGACCCCCCTCTCCCCCCCCCCCCCACAACTCATGAGCAACGAGGTTGTATCTCAAAGAAAAGACAAGATATTTCAGTGACACACGAGGCAGTGCTAGGTGATCTGCTGTCACTGAAACACTCAGAGAAAATGACAGAGGTGTAATTCAGAAAAAAAATATTGGCCTGACATCTTTCCAAAATGTTTTGATCTTACACACCGCTAATCACTTGTGATATCCAGGCCTTTCAACAGCACGCAGCAGAAGGCTCATCAGCTGAACTATCCATCGGATTAAATTGATTGAATTATATAATAAAGAGGGATTTATTCCTGCCTCTAGACTCCCATTTTGTTGCACGAGCACTAGGCAGTGGTAAGATAATGCCTATTAAGTAGGGAAGATCAGAATTTCCCTGTCTTCTTTATTCAGGCACAGTTGCAATCAAGTAAATATCACATAGTCTATAAATGTAAATACTGTGCCTGTGCATGCGTCAAATTTGTTTAATCATCATATGCAGTTTTTAAGTCCATTCAAAATCTCTCCCCAAACACCTCATTCTTCTGAGGCACCTGCAAATGTTGTCTCTCAAGAAGCATCCTAAAATAAATGTCAAGCTCACTGAATTATTGTATTTGTAAATAAAATAACTGTGTTTACCAGTCAAGTACTGAAAAACTAGCTCATGCATACATTGTCCAGGACTCTCCTTCTGACCTTAAGAAGAAAACCTCACCCTCAGATGTCTTCCCTGAACGTTAAATGACAAGGTCAGATAATAATATCCTGCACCAAGATATCAATTTCACAGAGGACAGCCATCTACGCACACAGGAGGGTCAAAGGCAGCTTCTAACACAACAGAGAACAGCAACCTGCAAATAAATTGTGCGCTGATAATCCGTCCAAATCCACTGGAAGATCGGAAAGCAGAATCACTCCTAGCTGGGAACTCTGAAGGGTTTGATCAGCTGAAGCATCCCCTTCAAGACAATGTGGATCTGCCTCCCCACCCCTTACACCACTGCCATGCCCCAGTACTGACATTGCTGCAGCAGGTTGTAGATCAGAATTTACACATTAAGGTTAATGCTTTGCAGCTTGTGGAGATATATGTAAGAGCTTTAAAATGTGAACACCCATCATCATGAAGTCCCCATGGTTTAGAGATGGCTTTCATTTTAAGAGAATATTTTACATTTCATTTTACATTTCCTGTTCAGTTCTGTTTTCACTTCAGCTGACAAGAACCTTTGCTTAAATTAATAATGAGAACACTGAACAGTCCCTTGATGTTTTCCCCATCAAGCCTTTTACAGAGAAAGTCGGTATTCTCACACCTGATTCAAAAATCATTATCCCAGTCATACATATGGGCTCTGTCGGAGTCCCTCTATAAACCACATTTGTGTGAAGGGATGTCATCAAATAAGTACAAACACACTGGGAGAGGTCTCAGTGTTAGGTACTAAGTGATATGGTTTATTTCCAATCACAAAGACTTCCAGAAAGGCTTCTGCTAAAGCAAAGACATCTTTTGGGAGCTTGCATTGTGCCATGTTGGCATTCATGCCTTCAATAAAATTACTCCTCGTTTACACCTCTATAAGTGATAGCGGAATCAAGAGTAAAATGTTTGAATTGATGTTTATTGGGAAATCTTTGAAGTGTAAATCACTTGTACCTGGTTCTTTAGCCTTGACACTACGCTCGGATTTCCTGCAATTAACTGCAAATGTTTGCACACAAAGCTGCCACCGTAATACAAGCCTTTGTGAAATCATAGGCAGTGTTTAGCCTTGAAGTATGCCACTTTTGAAAATACATAGGTGCAATTATCAGGTGGAAAAGCCAGCCTTCCTGAAACACCAGGTTCAATAACCACCTTTTTTATAGAATTTCTTTGCTCGGTGCAAATTAAAAAGAGTTGCACCAACTGCAGTGAGGGCCAAAACCAGGCTTCTCAAGTGGTGTAAATCAAATTATCACTCTTGAGTTTGTTTCAGAGATGAGATAATTTGTAGGTGAGGTGTCCATCTTCCTTTCTTTTTCTTTTTTTTTTTTTCTCCTGTCCTGTAAGTAAGCAGACATTGTTGCCTTTGCAGTGTGAACACAAACTTCCTGAAGTTTCTGGGTTGAAAGATATAAATGGATACCTTGTGGTTAAGACCTGGACTGAGATCTCCCATTCATTTTTGCTTTGCCTGATGTCCTTTTGCACAGGACATGGGCAGCCTGGATTGGAAGAGCACCATGACCAAAGTGTTGAATAAAACTTAAGGTTGCAAGTTTGAGGAACTCAAAAATCAGAAGTTAAATACCCAGAAATCACAAAATGAATTGTAAAAACAATGAGACTCCTGAATAAATCCTAGTCTCTTTTTATCTCCTTTCTGAACTGCAAGAATTAACAAACAGCTGCATCAGTCTTTCAAGCTTATTGTTACGACCTGAGTAGATCAGACCTTAATTCTTGCTTGATTTCATTTATAAGGATGGCAGTGGCTCTCATGTAATGGCATGTCTCCACCAGCTCTGGCTTGGAGAGGCACCCTGCTGATCAGAAGATTCCCAATAAGCTCACCAGTGATTTAAAACTTAAACCTTGGAGCTACTCAGTTCCTGGAAAATTATCATTAATTAATTAGGTGGCAGGTGGTGAGTTCCAAGGGTTTTATTACTATTAATTCAAACTGGAAATTACAAATAAAAGTGAAGGAGCAAAATAACTGAAAATCCAGAAGAGAGGTTTTCATTAATCCTTTCAGTTCAGTGCTACAGAAGATTAATGAGTTCTGTTCAAGCTGAGATAGGCATCCAATACAAAACCTTCCAAAATGTATATTTCAGAGCTAAGCTGGAGAGAAACAGCTTATAGAAAAAAAAAATATATTTCAAAATAAATTTGAAAATGAGACCAACACTGCTTCAAATTTGCAGTGATCACCTGTATTTTCATATGTATATCCAGTGGTTATTACTAGCAACATAAAACAAAGATTCTTCTCCCCATAACTCAGCATCACTGTTGATTATATATAAGATTGAAGGAAACACTAGGGACGTTTCCCCCAGAAGTTCCCCCATAGTCTCCTCCTTTTTCTCTGATTTTTTGACCTCTGACTGTTTTATCATGCTTTGTTTCAAAAAGGGCAATTTACCTGCAGGTAAGTTTTACCTAAGATTTTATTTCAAGTGCTAGTATTTTGAAGAGGTGGAAATCAACTGAAATATGGGCATAAAAATATAATATTTCCTTTCTTTCCCTTAGGTGCATCCAGAATAGCTCAATGGACTTTCTCAAAATTACAGTTCACTGGTTTTGTCAAATCTAGGATACAGGAGGCAGCTACTGCAAAACCCATTCAAGACTCAAATCCGAAGCAAAACTCCAAAATCTTCTAGCTGAAAATGAGCAAACCTGACATTCCTATTGAGATTCAAGACTCTTTGGTTCCATGACACCCTATTCATTACCAGTAGCAGAGTAGTGCTCTTCTTCTTCGTGTTTGTCCAGAGTACTTGTAGAGCAGCCAGAAGATGACTTCCCGTGGAGGCAAAGTCTCTGTGCAAAATGCTGAATGGTTCCTGGGGGCTTGTGGCAACTCTCTCAAAATAAACTTTCCTTGCAGTTTTACTTTTCACAATAAGCATGTCTCCAAGAAACAGAGGACAAATAATGAGATTCACAAACCAGGCAATAATTTAAATCTTAAAGAGCTGAAAGAGAGTGAAGATGGAGTAAACAGGAAGACAAAGCCTAGTCTGTTGCAACAGAATCAGCTATTCACAAGTAGACTCTTAAAGTTACCTTGGGTCACCTCAGGGAAAAAAAGAAAAAAAGAAAAAAAAAAAAAAAGATGAAAAAAAAATCACCTGAAAACTCATAGTAAAATAGGGAGATGATTTATTTAATACAATGCAGCAAACCCCTTGACATCAAATGATGCTGTCTTCATCTCCTTAGGCAACATCAATTTCCATAATGAATTCAAGATACAAGTAGCTAAACATTTCACACTTCATGCCCTGTTCACATCTCTGCTCAAACCTCCTGCCATGTCCTCTCTCAGCCCCTTCCTCACAATCTTTCTCGCACTTGTAATACCATCTCAGTGACTTAGACACTTCTCTCAGCTGTCTCCTGTCCTTGTTTCCCCACCTCTGCATGTATGTCCTTCAAGTAGCGGCCATATTCTTGGTTCAAACATGCTCCTTCAGCGATACCCCCTGGAAGATAGCCAACATTCCTGTTGGAGCCACAGGATGGTCCCAGGAAAGGCAACACTACCAAGAAGTACCACAGCTTGTAGCCTTGTTCTCCATCACTCTTTTTGCACTTCTTCTGGTCTCTCTGTATCCATAACTGGATTTTTAGCTCCAGTTGCCATTATTTCTCCATGGAACCCAGAGCAGCCTCCAACCTGTGAATATAACAGTGATTAATAACGGAGACGTGCAAAGGGGACTACAGGTGAAAGGAAGAAAAGTGATTCCAGATTCATCCTCTGTGAGGTTTCTACTCTTCCCTTGAAAACCTCTCATACCCATGAAAACCACTTAGAGCATTAATCATAACGTAGTCCTGACAAGGTCTGACAACTTCTGCTTTACTACATGAACAGATAAAATGATTTGAAAAACCTACTTATAAACACTTCATTGCTGAATATCCCCAAACATTTTCACCAAAATGCAAGGCCCTCTCCCCATTCTCTAGGAAGGACAAAAAGCAGATGTGGGATCATGGGGTTTCAGACTCCCCTCACAATATAACTTGTGATTCAGTGGATTCACTGGCTCACTGTCAAATATTATGAAACACAGGTTAAACAAAAACACCTTGTCAAGTCAATTCCTAGTATAATACATCAGCTTCAGGTACAGTTTTCTTTAGGGGTCGCTGTATGTTTTCCCATGTATATTTGATTAATCAGTTCACAAATGTGTCAATGTGCCCTGGGACATCTGGTCACCAGTGGAGTTTAATAAAACTCTTCTCCATATAAAATGAACATTCCAGCCAGCAATAACATTATTTAAATCAAACCTCCAACACTGTGTGCTTTTGAAAAATACGATGCAAACCCCACATGGAGAATAAAGAAGTTCAAATCACAGATCCCTTGCCACATTCAGCTGCACTTAGAAAGCTCCCACTCTCATGTATTTTCTTTCCTTTTTTTTTTTTTTCTTGCTTGCTCTCCCTTTTGCTGACATGGCAGACTAAGAGGATATAAAAATTTCTGTCTTTCACCAGCAGAAGAGTTAGAAGTGGTTGCTCCCAGCAGAACACCTGGCCTTGAGAACCTTGAAGAGGAGCTCATACTGCCACTGGTGCTGTGATGCAAGGAAGGATCTGAGAACACATGTATGTTAGCAAACTGGGTGTCTCTCCTTCCCCTACAGAGAATTTAAGCTGACGATGACAAGCTGCTTCTCTTGTCAGACACTGCATTGACTCAGGGGGCAGATGTGCATGCTGTGCAAGTGAAATGCCCCAAGCCTTATGGTGGTTCATATGCAGTACTGTATTGCTACATGATGGAAATCTTGTTTTCAGCTACTTTGTTTTTAAACTTAGGAAATGGCACACATACTTGCATGCATATGTGCATACCCATTTGCAAAGAACATTCTTATGGCTTCAAATTCACACATGCAAAAGACAAAAAATGTTAGAAATGAAGGTGCTCATGCAACCTGTTATGCACAATTATAAAACAGTCCCTAGCTTGTTAATTTAATTTGATTTTTTTCAACTCAGTAAGGATTTTGCATAAGGTCTCTTATGCTCCTTCATTTTCCCTTTTCATCCAAGATTTTTGTGTGAGTTTGTCTCTTTTTTTTTTCTCTCTTTTTTTTTTTTTTTTTTGGAAAAAAAAAAAAAGTCGAAGATTTGTAGAGAATGAAAACAGTGATTGCAAGCACGAAAGGGCACTGCACTGAAACTTAAAGTAGTCTATACGCATGTGGATATTTCCTGTCTCCTTGGTACATTATCTGAGAGCAGGAGGTTGGATATAGTTGATACTTAAGGTCCCTTCCGTCACAAATGATTGTATGATTCTATGAATTACTCAGGTCTCTTGCTCCAAAGAGTGGAAAATAGCACCCCAGTTCAATTCATCACATCATCTGAAGACAAATTACAGAGAGAAGTGTTTGGTTACATCAGTAGCAGACACTGTTGAAAAAAAGAAAAACAAAACAAACAAAAAAAATTTGAAATGATTCATTCTGTCTTCAGAGTAGGGTTTGATTAGCTCCCAATAATAAGGAAAGAGGATCTGTCTTCAGCAGCGATGGTAAAGCAAAACATTGCACAGCTGCTCATTAAATGGACACTGTCTATCCAGAAGCCTGAAAGGGATCATAGGACATGAGGTGATGCGATTAAAGGTGCACAGACAACCAGAGGAAGTTGTCTGGGCAGGTTTAATTCCAGCATTGCTTCCATTTTGACTGGACGCTTTTGTAAGTCTGCTAATATTCTCTTATCATGGGTACGATTGTGTACAAGCATACATACGTGTGTGCATAGCTTTTATCTGCAGACATAGAGGTAATGCTGTCTTCATGAGGTTTCTAATGACAGGTGAGTTATGACCATAGTTAAGAAGCAGTTTCATAGTTCCTACATCCAAATGGGGCAATTATGATCATACATCAAATAAAACAGACCAAAGAGATGCACTTAAGTGAAGGTGATTACACGCAATTACCATCATCCCCTCTTGCCCTCAGCCAGGGGCTCTGCATTTTCAGTTCAGATGGCTGCTGGTTGAGCCAGCTCATGCACGGCTTGGCCCTTCTCCCAGCAAAGCATTCCAGTCTCACGGGGCTGCAAGACACAGGCACAGGTCTGTAACCCACACACACTCCAGGACCACCTTTCCCAAAGCCAGCACTCAGCTTCCCTGCCTGCTGGTGCCTACCCAGACTACAACTGCTCCAGCCACCAAGTCAAACCACAAAGCACTTCCCATCACGGCACAAGGCACATGCTGGTTCGCTGCCATGGCTGTGTAATGCAAACAATTTCCCCTTCTCCAGCTCACTGACTCCTGTTGCAGGCAGGGAGAAATCGAGGCTGTCTGAACGTCAAAGCGAATTTACACAGCTGTAATGCGTAGCTAAGAGCCATGGTGCCTCTCAGGGCTGTTTCTCTAATTAGTCAGCAGAGAGATCAGAAGAAATGACTTGAAAGAGAGCACAGCAGCAAGGGCAGGTAAAGGAGTATGTCAGGGAAGGAGGGAGGATGATGCAGGGAGAAAAGCAAATAAGATTTTTTGGATGCCATGCTTCAGTTAAATGCTAAATACACAATTGCAACTCATTGGGCTGTTTTATTAGGTAAGAAATTTTTATTTGGCATTAAAGGCATCCCAGACTTAGTAATAACAGTACAAGCATGTTTTCTCAAACACCATGTAAAAGGTAAAAAAGATCTCATTGCACAGGGTATATCACAGCTTGGCAGTCACCCAGCCTGTACCCACAGATGGCCACTTTCAAAAGTGACAGGGACTTGGGGGACTAAGGCCAGCCCTGCACTTTGTGGGGTTGTTTAAACCAGGCAACAAGCTACCAGCTCAGAGCAGCAGTACCTGGCTTATGTTTAGCACTGATGCAAGTCACTGCATGGTGCTTGGTACCAAAAAAAACACTCCAGGCTGCTTGACTCCAGGTGGAGTAATTAAGTCATTTAACAAAGCCCAGCTATCAAGGGAAAATGTGGAATTGTTTGTTTCCCACATCCCCATTTCAGAAGTGATCCTCCTGACTATCTCTCAGGGGATGAAAAGCAGGTGGCTCCCTGTGACCATGCTGGGAGCCCCAGGGAGCAGCATGGTCTCTACAGCCCATCATCCAGCTCCAGCTGTGCCATGGCCCATATCTACATACCTTTAGGTCGATATTTTAGTGACATCACAGGCATGAGGAGGAAAATTTTATTCTTAAAATAAATCACCACAGCCAGTGGTCTTCCAAAGGCCAAGGGGGGGAACCTGCCTCTGCTGAAGGTTGAGGAATCCTACCACTGAATTCAGCTGCTCATACAGAGCTGCACAGTCCATGCTGACCAAACCATGACAGCAACAAGCAGAGACGGGAAAAGGGCAAAATGGGAAGAAAGAAGCATTGGGGTACGTAATGAGTCAGCTTCCCAGGAGAGAAGAAACAACATGGATGCAAACTCTGTGATGCTAACTCCTCTGGCTAGTGCCAAAGGTGGAATCAGGGTGGAATCAGGGTGGAATGGTGAACAACAGTAGAGCTGTTCACCACTCTTGGGACCAGCTGGGCTCTCCTCCAGCTGCCCTGCGAGCTGTGGCCCAACTGGCTGCTCCCAGCACCTCCCCATAATGAATATTATTGTTCTGAGCATCCGTTTCTCTGTCCTCACTGCACCATGGGTACCAGCTCACCAAGAACATGACAGCTGAGAAGTGCCTCTCACTGAAATGAAATAGAAAATGCTCCCACAAAAGCCCAGCCCACAGCTAATGACAGCACCTTGTGCTGACAGCAGCTGCTGCAGAGGGAAATGTCGATGGGGCTATTACAGCCAGTGATTTCGCTTAGCTGATGGCAACCCTGACCTTTGCTGTACCCAGCGGCAATTTGTTTTCCTGGCTGCTGGAAAGCCGGAAAGTACCAGGAGACATTACAAAAATGGTGCATGCCCTGACCCTGTCTCATCATCATTTGCTGTGAGATGTCTCTCTCCCGAATGCAGTGGCTGCCAGCAGCTGTGGCACAGTTTTCTGCTGGCTCCATGGGGTGGGCATGATGGGGACTCGATGGGACCGTCCCACTGCTGAGCAAGGAGCAGGGGGACTGCAGGCAGCAAGGTTCACAGATCTCAGCTCTTGGCTTACTGTTTAGCTAAGGCAACTTTTCCTTAAACTCTGGATGCTTCTGCAGAAATGAACAGTGAAACGTCAGCTCTAAATGACAGCTAGATGAACGCCTCCCTTCTGGTGTTCCCAAATAGCTTGAAGGACTGCTCACTGCAGCCACCCAGAGGGGATTTATATAAGTGTGGGCCACTGGGAACATCTTGCTTATGAGGAAAAATGCTCCTCCTCTTGACAGACCTGATGAAGAGGTGCTGAGGGAGAAGAGAGGGAGAGGTCCTCGTCATCCCATGTTGCTCTCTCAGAGTGTCATGTAGAGGATGACTCCCTTCCATCTGTCACATGGGGTGGTGGTATAAACCAGCAGCATAAACCAGCAACATTAGGTCTGACTTCAAGATGCTACATCATTTGTAGCTACTGAGGGGCTGTGTCCCTCATATTCAGCTCTAGCTTCTAAAATTTGGATGTGAAACAAAGAGCTGCAGAAGCGGATGGGCTACATGTATGTGAGCAGGCAAGATCATCAACAGCCACGAACAGAGTTGGAGAAGTGTTCGGCTAAACTTCACCTCTGCTACAGGAAGTTTGAGTTCCACAAGCCTCTTTCTAAAGCTTTTTTCCTGAAATGCTACTTTTGGTTTCAGGTATTGGAAAGGCTCCATCAGACCTCCCATGCTAAGTCAGCCTTCATCCCATTTCCCAGGGAGAAATACACTTCTGCCAGAATTAATTTTCAGAGATTTTGCTTATGGGAGCAGGACTCCTAGCAGTGTGCGAACAGCAAACCCCACAAATATTCCCTTTCAGTTCTGCTGACGCTCTTCAGCTGGTGGTGTGCAGGGCTCGTTGCCAAACCCAAAACTCCTCAGCACCCTCTCCACCTCACAGGCTGAATTCCCCACTGTGTCAGATTGTACTTGTTTGCTGTGTGCCAGGGTAGCTGAAGTGAGGTCTCCAGGAAAAAAAAAAAAAAAAAAAAAAAAAAAAAAAAAAAAAAAAAAAGGATACTTCCCCTGCCATTCCTACATCACCTCACTGCTATATTGCATTCAGCAAGGACAAAGGAGCATCCTTCCCCAGATACTGAACTATGTTTACCCATCCTAAGATCAATTGTAAACCATGTCCTTAAATAGAGCAATTAGTCCTCTGCCACAGGTGAAAAAGAAGGGAAGAGAGGATGGGTTTATCCTCCTGGCTAAGCTCTGAAGATGTGTGTCACAGGCAGGAGGTGCAAGGTCTGGTATCGATACTTGCAGGGATGCACAAGCAAGCCCACACTGTCCCTGGGAGAATAAGCTGCTTGGCTCCTAAAACTCTCTTTCCAAAGAACTGTACTGGAAGTCTCAGAAGCTGCCGTTAGTTTTGAGTTCTGATTTCTCAGTCTATAAATGGCAGAGCTTTAATCATTACTGTTCCCTCTTACTCACGTGCCACTGTATGCTGCTCAGGGTGCCCTGCCTGCAGAGCCTGTGCTCTGCACGTGCAGCCAGCCAGCTACAGCCCTGCACAACCTGCAGCGAGCTCTGATCCCCTCCCTGTGGTCAGCCCCTGGAGGGGTGTGTGTGACAACAGGAGTGAGAAGGGGAAGGCAAAACACTGAAAGACTGATAAGGCTCCTGTTCTCGCTCCCTTCAAGCACAAGGTAACACCAGACCATCGGGATGCTATTGCATGAGCAAGTAACATCTCCCCAGATCTATTTTCTGCTTGGAAAGTGGAAAGAAATAAACAGGCAGAAGGCTTCAGACAACAGCAATATGCATGGTGGCTGTGGTGGGCACTTCTGATTATTTTTTCCTTGCTACTTCTATGTTTTTTTTGCCACAGGAAGAGTTATATGACTTGAAGAACGAGCCCATTCAGGGCCGCTTGCTCTCTTGCCTCCCCACTTCCAGCCCCTGTGGCAATCGGCTGCCTCCTGCTGGACACGTCCCACAGCTTCCTCTGCCATGGGGCAGCAGGGCCCGTGAGGTGTCCTACACTCCACTTCCCAACCCTGTCCTCACATCCCTGCAGCAAGAGGGCAGATCACCACCTCCTTCCCAGATGCTCCGTAAGAGGGCACTGCAATTTTTTCCTGGAGCTGAGGTGAGCTTGCTCAGGATAGAAGCTAGAAGCTCTCTGGGATGGCAGAGTCTTTTGCCATTAAGCTGTCTCACTCGTTGCAGAGTAGATCCAGACAGATCAAACGTTGTCTCTACTTACAGAGGGCACCAGCACACCTTTTATGTCTGCCATGAAAGCCAGTTCTCTGTGGCCTTTTTCTGCTTAGACATTGACTGGGGAAGAATATGTTTGCTTTAAACAGGAGTGCTTATAATGAGAAAACATTGCATCATTTTCTCTTATTTATATTTTAACAGAAAAAAAGAAAAGTGGGAGAGGTTTTTTGTTTTTTTTTTTTTTTTTCATAAGGGCTGTCACATTTTCCTGGACCTTTGGCAAATGTAAAGCTTCAGTCAAGGCAAGTGTTGGTGAGGTGAAAAACAAAACCTGCCTAACAGCCCCCACAGCTGATGGCCCCTTGCCCCAGCAGTGTAGGGCAGGCTGAGTGGGAATCCCTACAGAGCCGCGCCGTGCTCACGCACGTGAACCCTGCAGGATGCGGGCACGGGAAAGGAGCTATGGTTTAATTGCTCCCAGAAGTGGTGCCTGTTGGGATGGGGACGGGGCTGGGAGTGACAGGTGAGGAAAGATTTATTAAATGAAAAAGCGATGTCTGAAACCTGAAGCACTACAATGAGACTTAATGAGCTTTGGGCCTAGCCTGGAATGACCACATGCCTGTACAACTGACAGGGCTTAAATTCAAGCCCAGAGAAATGAACTCCTGAGCTACCTCAGAAGGAAACATTTGTTTTCTTACCATCAATCTTTGCATTCAAGGTTACTGGTCTGTCAAGCCCTGCCATGGCAGCGTCCCCCTGTACCACCCCTTTCAAAGGACACTGATGGTCTCTGAGGATCTGCCCTGAGGGACATGGCCAAGCCACAGGGCACCCTCCAGCATCAAGGCAAAGAAATGACCCAGCAGTAGGAGATCTCTACATTTTTGTGCCTGGATGGAGCCACACATCCATATGGAATGGCTGAGGCACAGCAGAGCAGCAAGGGCTGCCCCAGGAGTGAACAAGGTAGGACTGCACACCCTCAGGCCTTGGAAGAAGGAGGGCACGTGCGGACCCAGACACTCACCTCACCATCTCACCGTAAGAAACAAAGTGCCTCAAGCTCCCACTGAAGATAAGACGTGCCTGATACCGATATTGCCTTGTTTTTCACTGATGGAGGGGCACATACTGGCTAGAAGTCCGTTTAAGGCAGAAAGAAATAAAACAATACCAAGAAAAATATCATCCTTCTGCTGCTCAGAGTTTGGTTTGCTCAGTCCTGATTTTGGTGCAACCTACATGACAAGAAGAAAAACCTCCCTCATCTGACAGCCTAAGGGCCAAAGCTTCTGCACAAGCACTTTATTCTTCCCTGGGAACAAGATTGTCACGCAAACACAACTGCCTCCTGGAAGCTCCCGGAGCTGAGAGGGCATAAGTATTCAGCAAATAAGCACACATCTATACATAACAAATCTGCATCTATTCAAGACGAAGCCAGGCTGCTGGCTATCCACATAATACTGCATTCATGCCTACGCAAACCACTGTCATATTGCTGGCACTTTCACGCGATCTCAGAGCCGTGTACAACTAAATCTGTATAAAATCAGATAATCCGCTCTGAAGGGAAAGCAGAGAAATTGAATGCAGCTTGGTGGGGGAAGGTAAAAGAAGGCTGCAGAAAATAATAATAAGATAAAATAAAAAGAAATGTAAGCATATTCAAATAACTGGCATTCTTTTGGAGCTGTAGCGGGAGGAAAAGGAAGAAATAACACCCTTCTTTGGTAACTTATACAGCCGGTCACCTATCTCCCCCATTTCCTCTTGCTCAGTTAAACACTGGCTCCATCATTTCCCATTTTATCTATATTTAATTGGGACTGCTCTATCTTCTGATTTCTTCACTGTTTTGACCAGTTTGCTCTTGCGGACACCCCTGATGACTGCCATTAGCTAGCACCAAGGTAAACAGTGTAAGGAAAGGATGAAAATAGAGCAAACCTTTCCCAGTGACGCTCTCCTCCCTCCAGCAATCTGCTGTTTAGAAGTTCCCTGTGACATTTGCATTTAAAAATAGCCTGGGACAGAATTTATTCTCTAACTTTTTCTAACATTTGGCTGCCTTCTGTGCATGGAGCTTAGGGAGAGCGTGGCCAGGCAGCAGCAGAGCCAGGAACCACTCACTACCTGGGCTGTGATTTGCATGAGAAGGAGCAGCTCTGACACACGATGCATTCACTTCGGTCACTTTGGAGGTGAGCAGATACCTGGCAACTTCGAAGCAAGGGGGAAACTGGAATTCAGATGGAGTACCCAGGCTGCAGACGCACTCAATTAATTTCATTAGACAAGGGATCCCCCCCAGGCTAAAAGGCTTCAAAGTGGCGGGGGAGATAAATTATCCTTCCAATTCAGACTCATGGCCATCCTTCGCTCGGGAGCCTGCTTGGATTATTATTAATTTTTTCCCCCTCAGTAACAGTGAAAGATGTCTGCAAATAGATTCAAGAAGAGGGGACATTTCCAGAATATAAACTCTGAGCTTTCCCTTGATTGCTTTCAGACTTGCTCCTGTAACATCCTCAATTCCCCCCTCCCTGCCCAAGCCTATCAGGTTTTTCTTGATGTTTCTGAGGACTTGTTTAAAAAGGCTGCCAGACATAATACTGCCTCATCATTTCCTCCACTAGATGAATTACTTTTGGGGGGCCAGAGTACAGTGATTTTCCCTGACCTTACAAAGGGACAAAGATAAATAGCCTTAAAGGGGAAAAGTTAGCGTTCTGCCATAAGATGACATCAAACCACTTGGTAAAGTACAAATTGATCTGAAGTTAGGAGGACAGCATAGATGTGGAATGACAATCAATATCTGTAGGAAGGTATTGTCCCATTTTTCAAGGCACAGAAAAATTCACCTGCACTGATGCACAAGCTATATCTAAACATATTTCTCCTGCAGATGGTCTAGGATCAAAACAGTGGGAAGTTAAAGACAAGAGAGGGAGGGTTGTGTTTTTTTTTTCAGAAGCTTCATAAACTTCTTCCCTTGTATTTCATTATGAGACAAACCCTGGGGGACAAGAGGGTGAGATTCTTATCCTGTTCTGGCTGCCCGACGTTCAGAGCAAAGGCCAGGCCAGGACTAGTGGGTTGGCATGGCTCCCCTGCTGCCAGCACGGCACCAGGCAAAGGAGAGGGATGTGGAGAAAGACAGGAGGGCAAGCAAGGGCTGTGTCCTTGCCTCTGCAGGGCTATGATGACCCCAGCAAGTGCCAGAGCCCTGAGGGCAGCCCTGCCAGCTCTCTCTTTGCTGTAGTTGAATAAACCAAAGCAGCCACCCTGCCTTCTCTGCACGGCTGATACCTCACCTGCTCGGCAGCAGCTGCCCTGTCCCTCCTTGCTGCAGGAGACCAGCAGGGCAGCCTGGAGGAGGTTAATTATGTCCCTGCATTCCCTGTGGGAACAATGAGACACAAAACCCAACTTTTCTGACTTGCAGTCCTGCTTATCCCCCCTTCTCTCAGGCTGTATGTGTGCAATCTACAGGTAACCTTGAAATGGGGGTCAATTTTGCGTTAGTCACATGCACATCACATCAACATCCATTATGCTGTGATAACACCAAAAGAATTTTGTTGTTTTATTTTTTTAATCCTATAAGCTAGGTTGCTGCTGAGGAGCTGGAAGAGCAAAGCAGTTCCATCATCCGTGACTAGGCCAGCCCTGTACCACCACTTTGCCCAAGAGGAGGTCTAGCATGTAGGCAGGTTCCAGAAGTCGAATGGTTCAGCTGAAGATCAAAGTAAAGACCAGGAGAGAAGGGGAGCAGAGCTGAAGAAGGACTGAGCAACAGCAGGCAACAGGAATTAGCTTCCCAAGTCACAGACAGACCATGCAGCAGAGGATGCCACAGCACTAGGGACCGGCATCCTTCCCAGCAGTCAGCTTCAGCTCACTTCTGCTCCTGGGGGAGGCAAACCCAGGCAGTGCCCTCCAGCCTGGTGTCCCCGAGGGAGGAAGGGAGAAGTGGCCACAGTGGCTGCTGCTTTCTGCCAGCAGATCTGTTGTCTGCGGCCCAGGCTCCCTGGGGCATCCGCACACGGCCACACAAATATGCATGCACACACGCGTACAAACGCCGAGGATAAGCTGCCATACATTAATAGTGCTATTAGTAATATGTAATGGAATTGTCAAAGCCGCCCAACACTGGCATAATAGGTAATTCTTCATCATTAACAGGAACTGCCAGAAGAACAGCTACCAGCATCCAAATGTTTAATTTTCAGACAGAGGAAACACAAAGCTCTCAGTGGGCAGCTCAGCAGAGAGCTGACCCCGTGGCCAGTAACTCTTGGAGGCATCAAGGAGGTGTCACTGGTGGAGAAAACTGCAAACTCGTATTGACCAGATCAGAACTAATCACCAGACCCCAAAGTGAGACCTCACGAAGGTGGGAAGAAGTTACACCTACAGTAAAAATGAAAAATAATGAACACTTTCTTCACCTTTTCCATGCCTCCTGGTCATGGCCCTGACAGCGACGTGGCAGTACTGGGACACCTGCACTGCTAGCTCAGCAGACACAGGTAGCTCAGCAGCAGGACTGCCTGGCAAACCTAAATACATCACACAGTCCTGTAGGGAACAGGATTGTACTGCTCCATCTCCCACCCCACTGGATTGATTTCCTCCACCCTGTTTAAACCTCTCCTGGATATGCATCAGGAAGGCAGAGACAAGGAGAGAAGAAAGTAATGCTCCGCTTAGCAGTACTTTGAGTATGGATATTGGTTTCTCCTTTTCTTAGTTCCTTCCTCCCACCCTCAGAAAAATAATTGCTCGTATTCATAGAAGTAGGGATACAATTGATCTGAGAATGAAAAGGGCAAACATATTTACCTGGCTTTTTGAAATGCAGCTGGTAGCATCACAGGACCTGTAAGATGGGTCCAGGCACCTTCTGGAATAGCTGGTGAGAGAAGGTAAAGAAAAAGAAGAGGGGTAAATTGTACTTATCCAAGGGAAGTCACTAGATTATAGAGCTGGCTAAGTACTTTATATCAAAGCCATTTTACAGAAAAATACACATTTTTCCTGAGAAATGTAATTTTCTTTAAGTTTTAAGGGAGTTATTGTAAACAAATACTGGACAACTTCCAGAAGAGGAGAAGGAAAAATAAAAAAGTGGTTGTTTTGTAAATCGAAGCATTTTTAGTTTATTGGGAAACAATAAATTTCATGGCAGACACTCCAATGTTGAGGTTTTATAGATCGTGTGTGAAAAACAGTTGATAGTTTTGACTCATTCATTGCCCTTTAGCTACCTACAGGACCCAATTCTGCTCCCAGACTCACACAGACAGCTGCAGGAAGGGTGCATCCACAGATGCAAAGAAACAAAAGTACATCCCGCAGTCTGACCTTCCCACGTGCGTGTGATCTGTGGTCCCTACGTGTTCGGGAGCACGAGCTATAGGGAGGAAGAATGGCAGTGACAACACATCACTGGTGGTGGTCACAGCAGGGGTGCTGGGGTGGGAAGGTACAGACTGGCCAGGGTGAAAACAGGTGGAGGAGTGTGGAAGGAAGGAAGGAAGGAAGGAAGGAAGGAAGGAAGGAAGGAAGGAAGGAAGGAAGGAAGGAAGGAAGGAAGGAAGGAAGGAAGGAAGGAAGGAAGGAAGGAAGGAAGGAAGGAAGGAAGGAAGGAAGGAAGGAAGGAAGGAAGGAAGGAAGGAAGGAAGGAAGGAAGGAAGGAAGGAAGGAAGGAAGGAAGGAAGGAAGGAAGGAAGGAAGCCAATCAGTGAGTTTCCTCTAGTGCAGGAAGGACAAAACTAAGGATGAGACAAAGAGAGAGTCCTGCTGCACCCCATCCCAACAAGGAAAACCTGAAGCTTGGCCTTTTTGCATTTAGAAATTAACAGATGCAGTAAAAGGGCAGAACTGCAGCTGGCAATGTAACTAGAAACATTAGAAAAGGAGTAGAACAGAGACAGGCAGCATGCCAGGTTGCTTAAATGTTCTGGGGACTTGTTTCAAACAGTGAAGGAAGGTGCTGGTGGAGCAGCTCCTCTAGGCTTGATTGCAGTCAGCAGGTAGCTAGTAGTTAAAAATCCCAGCTGGAAAGTCATTTGGGTGCAAATAATTCAGAAATGTTGGCACCCTCTGGTCTTTGGGAGCTGGGCAGAATTAGCAGGAGCCCAAAGGAAATGCAGGTTCTCCCTCCCACACTCCAACAAACTCAGCAATACGGCAGAAGAGGTCTCCAGAGAAGGGAATTTCTGCATGGAGGAGCAGAAGAAAATTGGCAGTTACTGAGAAAGACCATGTTAAAGCACAATGGTAACCTATCCTATTGTGCTAGAAAGATGGGAAGCAGAATAAGTGACCATTAGAGCTGCATCAAGAGCTCTTTAGGGACCTGAAAATCAAAAAGAAATTACAGCAAAAGCGAAAACTAGACCACATAGCTAAGGACCAGCGTAAAAGAATAATAGAGGCATAAAAATCAGAATGGATAAAGCACAGAATTAATTACAATTAGTAATGGACATCAGACCACAATAAAAGCGCTAAGGTATCAGCAGAGGCAGAAGAAAAGAGAACATGCAGTCTATTATTTAATGGAAAAAGTGGAAACAGAGGCTGATATAGAGAAGGATGCAGTAGCCTCATCCATCTCTGCTTCAGACTTCATAACATACTTCAAAAATTAATTCCAACAAGGAGACAGAAACACAAGCCAGAGCACAGAAAGAACAAAATCTTGAGATAAATGAGATATGGTCAAATTATCAGTGCCTTCTGAAATCCACCCTCAGACACTGAAGGTACCCGCTATAGAAATCTCTGATCCGTTCAGAAATTATACCTGAAATTCATGATATAACAGTGATCCCAGAAGATTCAAGAAGGGCAAATATAATATCTTTATTTAAAATAAGGCAAAAGGAAAACATGGAAAAACACATACTAGTTAACTCTCCCTGGAAAAAATACTAGAACAAACTATTACTTGATCAATATATAAAAACCCAAAGGAAAACAAGTGGATAAAAAAAAAAAAAAAAAAAAAAAAAAAAAAAAAAAAAAACTCAACATAATGAATTTATCAAGAAAAAAAATCATTTCAGTTATTCATTTCAACAAAATGAACATTGAATCAGTTGTTCTTTTCTGAGCAAACTAATTTTCTTCTTTGACAAGGTAACTAGCTTTGTGGGTAAGGAAGAAGTGGTAGAAATATGTTTTAGCACCGCTTTCAATATTGTCCCACATGGCCATGAGCAAATTAAGTCAGTACAGCGCTAGTTTTGCAGTACTTTGGCTTTTGGGGTCCTTGATCATAACTGGTCGTAAATTCTCTTGCAAACACTGTCTGGATTTACTATCAGACTTTTAATAGGAAGGAGGAGTGCTTCCTTGGATCAAGTGCAGGGCATGTACTATGGCTTTGCAGCTCATCAGCAATTCAAAGATGATAATGTGGAAGTCACTGGCCTACATGAAATTGCCTATAACTGCAATTAGGTAAGAAAAAAAAAAAAAAAAAAAAAAAAAAGAAGCCACTAGTGAAGAACTATTGGTGTAAGATTTCTTGTGAATCCTGGAAGAATCTGTCCTCCTCCTGGCTCTGTTCCAGGTTTTTACAGTAACTTGAGTAACAGAAGACAGCATGAATTACAAAATCTGCAGATCAATCCAAGGTAAGAGGACATTTGTAGAACAGGACCTGAATTCGAAATGATCTCAATAAATTGGAGAAATGGTATGAAATCAACAAGTCATAATTCAATAAATCCTTCAATAAAATATTAAACTAGGAAAGAAGAAAGCAAATGCTGAGCCTTCAGACAGGGAATAACTGGTAAGTCAAAGGTATATATTTGAAACTACAGTGAAATACAAACTCAAGATGAACACAGTCTCATTTTTGCAACTGTTACCGAGTGTCATCTCCAAAACCATAAGGAATTTTTTCTGTGCTACTCCACTTCAGTGGGGCTGGGCTGTTGTCTTGTATTCAGGTCAGTGTACCTGAGGATACTAAGAGAAGAAATGTAGAAGACAGCAACATTAAAGACAAAGGCTAAGGAAGTGGCACCAAAGTTGATGGGCTGATGGTGAAGGGCACAGCATTATTTGGTTAAAAAAATAAAATAAAATAAAATAAAATAAAATAAAATAAAATAAAATAAAATAAAATAAAATAAAATAAAATAAAATAAAATAAAATAAAATAAAATAAAATAAAATAAAATGAGGGAAACTTGGATTTGGAAGGAAACTGGATTTGAAAACTGGGAAATCCTTTGTTAAGGGTGAGTCCATCACAAAGGACAAAAATAATGCCCCTCCCTTCCATTGCCACCTTCTTGTTTGCAAAGCAGTGGGTGCTCCCTGCAGGTCTGGTGAGGTGTTTTGTGGTGTGCATCATGCTCCAACAGGAGACAAGTGTTGGGCTTGTGGACCGCTCTAGGCACTGAAGGGTCAAAATCACAAAGCCCAGGGAAAGAGAAAGTGGCCAATGTCCTCTACAATAAGGGAGAAACACATCTAAAGACCAGTGCCATGGGGCAGCCACAGGGCCGCTGGCTAGCCAGGCCAAAGGGTGTCAAACCCTGGTGTCACCCTGTCAGCACCTCCCTTGGGCATGGCATCATCTGCAGATTCCCAAGCATTGCCTAACCCCCAACATTAAAAGTTGTCACCACATGCATTCAAGTCAGTCAACATTTCTTTTTTCTATTTTTGAATGATAACTCTAAGGAATTGGCTTTTTTCACCATTTTTGGTGCCTGGAAATAAATAAATAATACATTTAAAGATACACATTCTTTCATCATCTCTGATGTAGACCTCAGTGGAGGATTAGAATCAATCCCCTATTATTTTCCCTTCACCCAGCTGAGGGGGAAGAAAAAAGGGATGATGGAAATGAAATGAGCAGACGAACAGGAAAGAGACATTTCAAACAGTTGGAACTAAAAACCTGGTATCATTAATTTTCAAAGATGGCAGTCAAACATGAAATTTAAAATAAATATTGTTATTCATTTTTCTTAATTAAGGAAAAAATAAGAGTAATACTTCCAGTATTTTTCATGAAAGCTTAACTGGTATCTTTCACCATCTCTGTACATTCCGTCCTTCACGTGCCTCAAGAGCTGAGATTACCTAGCCCTGCCACCAAGGACGAGAAGTGCAGATGTCACAGGTCCTTCTCCATGACATGCTCTCCTCAGCTTCCTCGAAACCCAGCTGAGACTTTCTGGCAGCCACGTGGTAGATATTTTTTGCCACCATTCTGTATTGGTTTGGTCACCCTATTAGCAACAATATAGTTCCTCATCAGAGCTAATGCATCGTCTTTGATCATTGTCCTAGTTTACATTTCTCGTGTCTTTTACTCACATATCACAACCCTCATTATTAAACACATTTCCAAACTTTCATCTCCCAAAGGTCAGAGAGGGAATAACGGGGGAGTTGGAATTTAACAAGATTTGGCACTAAGCTTTGATTTATTGAATCAAAGGCTGGCGGGAAGGCGCGCAGAGAAAGGAAAGGGCAGGAGAGGAGCAGCCCACAACAATAATTTGCAAAGATCTTAGATGCCAGTGAAACCTTGCTTGTTAATGACTGGCTGCTTCCTGTGATATTGATGGACAAGAGAAACCTTCCCACCTTCCTGGCTTCCTCCAGCATAAGGAGTCCAGCCAGCAGCTGAGGTAGAGCCCAGTGAGCAGCCTGAGGGCTCTCACCCTCCCTAGGTGCAGATGCTCTCCCATGGGAGGGGGACACCACAGGCACACACTCTCTCTTAGCACCTCCTGCTCGTCTCTGCTGTGATTTCCCCCTCTGACTAACAAAGTGACACAGGGAAGAGCACCACCTAGCAGCCCCCAGGGAAAGGAGCCCCCAGTGCACCCCAATGGCAGTGAAATGGCTACACAAGGGGTGCTCAGATGGGGCAAGAAGGGGTGTCCGCTCCCCATCACTCTCCCAGCTCCCCAGCAAGGTTGTTGCTGGCCCTGAACACCTGCAGATGGTGCTTTTGACATGAGTCTGTCCTCCAGAAGCGTGCCAGAAGAGCAGCAATATTTAAGGCACCATACAAGCATCTTGCTTCTCTCCTGGTAGGAGTGGGTGCTCCTCACAAAAGCTTGCTGACTTCGGCCAGCCCTTCTATAAAGTAAGGATGCCAAAACTGAGCCCTACTTAGAAATGCTGCTTGCTCCAGCTAAAGGAGCAGCAAAACCCGTGGCTGCCCCACAGCTTTGAAGATGTCAGTGTGGAGGGGACAGCCACCAGGAGCCCGCTGCGGGGCGGCAGAGCAAGTCAGTGTTTGTGCTCCCTCTTGTACAGCTATCAGCCAAGGCAGAATAATAACAGCTCCATCCACATCAGCCCTCCAGCAGTTAACTCCTGCAGATACACAAATGCTTTGCAAAAGTCTGATGCATTTTACAATTTGCAGATACCTAACCAAGACACCAGAGGTACAGGCAACCAGCCCGTATGGCAAAAGAAGAGAGAAAAAAGCATAAATTTATCAAAAGCTTTGAGGTACTCTGCATAAACTTAATAACTATATGCGAAACATAAAGGATAGGCTGATCATGGGCAGAGATAGCATTACTGCTGCTTGTGTTGTCCCTGTTTACTGGATAAACAAAGGACTCCTGTTGATAAACAAAAGATTGTCATTCTAGCACTTTTCCCAGTGCCAGATTTGGAGATAAACACACAGATGAAAAGGGTTTCTTAGAAAAAGCTCAACTGTTTTGGCTCTTGGCACCAGAAATGATAGGGATTTGTGTCAGTGGGGCATTAATCCTTTATAAATGTTTTTTTAAATAATACATGTGCCCTGAAAGAGTATGTGAAGATTGCCTTATCAAACTGAGATCTAAATTTAACAACTTATTTGGGGAAAGGCATCATTTATTAAGCTGTTGCCAACAGCCCCTCATTCCCAACACAAGCATCCCCTTCCTGTCTGGCTGAATCCCTTCCAGCCCCAGAAAAGCCTGTGCTGTCCTACTGAAGACAAAAACAGGAGATCTGCATGGCCCCAGGGCACTGGGATGGTCTTCCCATGGCTGTGGCCAGGCCACAGCAGCAGCCCCAGCGTGGGGAATGTCTGTCAAGCCTCCTGTCCACAGTCTTGGTGCAGAGCCCAGCAGCAAGAGAGACTGCGAGCAGCCAGGTGAGCAGTCCTCAGTTCTGCCACCAGCAAGTCGATACACAGAGCAGTGTACACTAAGACATCCCTGTGACTTTTGTCATGGCTTTTGTTGTCATCAGCTTTGGCTTCTGAACTTCCAAGCCAGCAAACTCTGTTCAGCATGCTTCTCTTCAGCACCATCTACAGTTTGCCTTCCTAAGCATGCCCTATCCCTCACCAGGTGAGAGGGACACTCCAGGTGACTGAAGCACACCTTGTGTGATCTAGCAGACTACGTCTGCTTTTCAGATGCTGAGTCTTCCTCTCCCTCACTGGGGTTGTGGAGTCCTTTAACAGCGGGCACATGGGGCTGAGGACTACCTGTGCCCACCTTTAGTCCACTTGTAGTTTACTGAAGCCGCAGACCCACAAAGATTGATTAAGGTCTGGGACCACTGGGAATTAATCCAGGTGGGGACATGGCATGGATGGATCTTCTACTTACCACTAAGCCATACTGATGATTCTCCTTTATCTCTGGCATGACCAGAGGGAACTGGGGCCTCCTTTTCCTAAAGAAGTCTCTGGGCAGAGGATACATTTGAGGATCTCCAAGGGCTTGAGCTTTACCCCCACCAGACTGGAGGAAGTGCTAGCCCCATTTTATTCTCCAGGGATCAAAGCAGTCAGCACCCAACCTCCTGCAACAAGGTTGGGAGCAGAGCTTTAGGGCTTTGCACTGCAGGACCTAAACCCCTTTCTTGCACCGCTGCAGGGGCTGCCCTGGCCCAGGGCTTGCTGACAGCACCAAGCACCTTGGTTAATTTCCCTGCTCAGTGACAACACTTTTGACATCTTTTGCTATCAAATGAACAATCTCAGACCCAAAATAAATAAATAAATAAATAAATAAAATAAAGCATTAAAAATAGAGACAGAAAAAGAAATCCTGACATGGCCTAATTTGAGGTCTAACACGAAACAAGTCTGCAATAAATTGGAAATTTTCTTCACATAGTAGAGATCAATAAATGTAATTATTTGGACTTAAACCTCATGAATTCTGAAGAGCTTCTCGGATTACTTGGAGAATAAGTGCTATTTTATACGATGTCAAAGCTGATCAGAATAACAACGCTTACAGCAAAGACCCCATCAAGAGGAATGAAACCTTACAGTATCTCACTGTGCCTCACACTTCTTAAAGGAACATTACCAGGGCAGAAATCACGTTAAAAGAATTGATGTCTCCTCTCTCAACTTATTAACAAAGCAAGCCGGGCTTGTAAACCTCTCGTTGTTGCAGTCTACATCTCTTATCTTAAACCTAACACATTCTTCAAATTTCATTTGTTTCCCTCGGAGAGTCTGGCTGTTAGCTTTTATGCTTTTCTTTGAGACGGATGGTGAAGTTAGATGGGACCGACTGGCAGAGATGGGGCCCAAATCCAAACCGTATTTCCACAGACCTGTGTTCTGGGATTTGAGAGGAAATAGGATCAGCACTGAAGTCACCCTTGGTACTGGAAAATTAAAATGTCAGCAGCAAGCTAAGTCAAGCACAGGTTTGGTCTCTTTCCAGGACCTTCTATGTACGCTGGTGTGAATTGGGGTAATTCCACTAAAGTCAAGTTACTGCTCAGCTGGAAAACTGGCATTAGAGGAGAATTTCTCAGGCCTTAGGGTTGAATCCCTTTCACTTCCCATTAATCCTCTGCAGTTCTCCGGCACTGCACAACGTGGCTGCACTGAGCTCGCAGCAGTACAGGAGAAAGTCTGAAAGAAATTCATTCCCAGCAACAGCCTGAAAGCCCAGAAACCTATGCATTTTAACCAGGGCTACGTTTCGGAGCCAAAATCCCATCCTTAGAGATCAGAGCATTTAGACCGCACTTGCCTCAGATGCAGCAAACAGGATTTTGACCCATTTAGATGGCACCCAACCCCAACTAAGCAGAAAAAAAACAGCTCAGGTAGTGAGCCCAGACCACTCCTTGCTGCCAAACCTATGTGTCCATCCCCGCACACCACTCCCAGGCCCTGGCACCCACAACCCACCACCACTGCCCCAGGGGACTGATAGAGCTGCTGTTTGGTTAATATTTAATTGGACATAAGACATGATGGCTTCTGTGGTCTCCAAAGGGAGGTGACAAGGCTTCAGAGAGACACTCTGGAAGAGCTGTCCAAAGACTTCATCTGCTCATGTCCACTTGTCCGCTTCAGCAAACTTTCAGAGCACTATGGGCTCTCAATCAGGTGGTGCTCTGACTGATCCAGGGTCTGTGATCTACATCCTTCTCTAAATTATCGCCTTTAGGTCACAGATTCACCAGGGCAAGCTTTCAAGTAGGTTCCTCAGCTAGTAGTGTACTAATGGTGACACAAGGCTCAATGTGGGTGCGTACTGCCATTTTTTCTGACTTACCTATTTCCACAGTAGCTAGTTTAAAATCAGTAGCAGCAAATACAACATTACAGCCAGTGGTAGGACTCTAGTGCAGATTTACACATATTCCAGGACAAGATCTGAAACACTCAAGCAGAGACCCTGGCTTTTATAGATCTCATTAGGCAAGCTTCATGCCATGCTATATGTTCTTTTCCGCTTAACTAAAACACATGGGAAAAAGTGCTTCCCAGTCCTTTGGCTAGAGCCCAAAGAAGCTGTCACTCCACACATCTGAAGGCTTCATGTGCAGTGACAGGGGCTGGTCAGCATAGGCATGAAGCTGTAAATATGCCAGCAAGTCTTGCTGGTAGAAACACACTCTCTTCAGTTTTCTCTACCTGTGTCAGAGGCATTCCCAAACTAAAATAAGTGACAAAAACCACAAAATCCACTTTTTTTACTGGTAAAATGGCATCATTGGCTTCACTCATCCTCCCCACCTAGCTGCAAGGACAAAGAGCACATCCCTGTGAGACGAAGAAAAGGCTGGAAATGCCTGGAATTCCCCACACTTCACGAAGCAAGATTGAAAAATCTTCAAAGGAAGAGCAGACATGAGGGAGAAGCAAGCTAAGCAGTGCCCATTCATTCCCAGCCACCACAGGACAGGCCTCCACACCAGGCTGCTATTGAAGGTGCAGGCAGAGGAAAGGCAATCAATTTACTTTGTGCCAGAGTATTTATCTACCCCTGGGAAGTCCTTCATAGCTACAATACTGTGGCAGCTGATGCTGACCCTAACATCCCCTCCTCGAGACCGGACATATCTGCACATGCAAGTTTCACTTCTTGGGGCCAACACTCAAACCATCACCCAGGGTTCGTAAAGTAGCACGGCTACATCCATGCTATCAGAAATCCCATATAACAAGGAGCTCTGTGAAATGCCTGCTGCTCACTGGCACTTGGCTCTGGGATGCATGAGTCTGTATTCAGCTCATTTCAGGTTTCTCATTCAAAAGCAAAACAGAGAATGTTCCTGCTCGTTTTAACTTCCTATAGCCCTTAACCTTAACCCTGATGTGCTTGGACGCGAGGAGGTGGAGAGGTCAAGCAGGCATTTCACCCCTGTGATGCTAAAGCTGCCTGGTGTCCAAGCAGCTTCACCTGGCATCTGTTTACCCATTTCTATCAGCAACCTTTTCACTTTCTCCTCCCCAGTGCACACTGCCTGCTGCTTTACATGGTTAGTCAAGAAATTCCTGGTGCCTTGTCCTCTCCCGTGCACTACCGCAGCCTTTAACCACTGCCAGGTGGAGGGGTCCTGCCCTTCAGCACATCAAGGGCACCAAATTTAAGCACTCCAGTCAAACTCCTCCAGTTTTTACTGTGCATTTTACTAGGGCTGCCCCAGGCAGTTGGTACAGTAGAAGTGGGAACAGCCCCTCCATGCAGAGACAACATGATGAGGGATTTTAGAAGGAAAAAAAAAAAAAAAAAAAAAAAAAAAACAGATTCAAAAGAAATGTTAAAGCAAACACAGGAAAGAAGAGTGTCCAAGTAGATAACATTTCTCCATAAAACACTCTGGCAAACGCATGCTGTTACTGGTGTCTCTGCTGGTTGCTCTTCTGAGTCACCAGCTTATCATCTACAAATGTGCCTGATAAGTCAAACAGTCTGAAATGCTTGGTTACAAAAGCCCTCAGGAAGCGGGAAAACAAATCGGGTAAAGCAAAATTAATGGAAAGGAAAAGCTTTCTGATTTTATTTCAGTTTTAAAAGGAAGAGACCCCAAATGCCACAGATAACCAGACCAGGAACTTCCAACCTTGTGCACTGCACCAGTTTTACCACATTGATCATATTCCTTCCAGACTTGGGCAAATGCCTCCTGTAAGCAGAGAAACGTGAAAGATGGTCCATGACCTGACTGCCCAAAGCAAGCCCTTGACAGCCCAAGAGGAGATGCAGAGCAAAGGTCTCTTTATTTTTTAATGTGGCTGAGGTGGGAATCGGGTCCAAGGACTGACACAATCAATTAAAACACTCTGATAAAATTAAAATATGACAGCTGCTACCTGTCATTAGAGATTACATCTCATAGGATATCCACAAGGACGTCCAGCTGTGTGAAAGGGGTCAGCTTTCCCAAAACCTTGGAGATGGCAGGAGGGGGGAAGAACATCCCACTTCTCCATATGCACAGTTCTTTCTGTTTCTGTTGTGTTTTTGTTTTTTTTTCTTTTTTCATCCCCAAACAAGTAAATTGAGTTTTTCAGCAAATAATGACAAAGGATCATTGGGGGATAGATGTCAGTAGCATCTCTTTATGTGTGTGTTATGCTCTCCTTTCTATTATTTCTCTTCTACATCTACTGTTTCAACCTGTCTGCATTACAGACAGATACTGCGTTTTGTTCTGCGGAGATCATTACATTTGTAATTGGAAAACTCAAGAAATTTTTCCCTCACCCCTTTTCAGGAACAGCTGACAATAGAAACTTTGGTGTTAGGCTGTCATTCAGATTCTGGGAAAGGAGATACAGCTATGGAAACAACCTAGATTTTTTCCCTTTCTCAAAGTACAATTAAGAGCTGGCAAAGAGGTTACATTGAAAACCCTGAGTAACTGGGACCAGGGTGAGCACAGCAGTGGTAGGCAGAAACAGATGTTCTCATTGAGTGAGGTGCAATCTTACATCCAGCTGATGTTTAAATGCAGATGATTTTCTTCTTGCTCTCCACTGTAGGCCACTTCTGCTCCAGGGTTCAGCTCAGAAGGAGAAATGTCCTTCAGCAGGGGAGTCTCCCATCCCTGTGATGCTGAAACCACAAGCACAACTGTCTCATGGTGTCACCCCTCTCTGCATTGTACCACATCATATAAATGGGGATTGTTTGCATCTGGCATCAACAGTTGCCATTTTGCCCTGTTGCTGTGCAAAGCATGGAAGGGGCAACTTTGGCTAAAGACAGGGTCTGCTGGATGCTCTTGTTCTGCCAACAGCTGTATTTCATCAGCCTAAGTAATCGCAGTAACCATTAGTAATAGTGATGTGTATTTGGTATTCCTTCCATTACTGGTTTCACCACCTGCAGCTAAAAGCCTCTGAGGGTATCAGTGGAAAAACAGAAACAGTGGAGTATGGAGAGGATCCTAATGGAAAGGTCTGCCCCAGGGGAGGGAAGGCAAAGAAATTCTCCTGGGTATAAAAAGGAAAAGGTGGAATGGAAACAAAGGTATAGGAAAGTTTTCCGCTTTCTGAAGAAAAAAAAAAAAAAAAAAAAAAAAAAAAAAACAAAAAAAAAAAGGAAAAGAAAAAAAAAAAAAGAAAAGAAAAAAAAAGATTAAATTAGGGCTTTAGAGCCATTTTTATGCAAACTAAACAGAAAATTGAGGGAAAAGAGCTCTCTGCCTAAATGTGGTGGAAGAACAGTGGAAATACTTAAAGACTTCTGTATGGCTGAAATATAGCATACAGACTGAATTGAGGAAAAGAAGCAAACATTACATAATAACAGAGAATTTTCTAATGGGAAAAAAATATGAGAGACATTATGTAATAACAGAGATTTTTCTAATGGGAAAATATAAGAGTTTCATCAGGAAACAGAAGAGAGGGGAAGTGAGAAAATCTCACTGCATCACTGGCCAGCTTAGAAATCTTCTCCAATACCTGTTGTATTTGTAATTTCTCATTAAAAGTCCTGTCCACTTGAAGGATAGCGAGCCACAACTTGGGCAATGTTCCCACTGTCTCTTCAAACCAATTTGAAGCCCAAGCTGCAGCCCGTTGTGCTGTACTTATTTATCACATGTTTACAGCAGCCTGCCACGCGTGCTGAGCAGTTTCCAAACACTGAGGAAGGATGGAGCCAGCTCTCAAAATATCATATGCTGAATATAAGCAGAGAAGATGACAGAGGTTAAGAGAAGAATAACAATTTGCAATTTAGGTTTAAAACTCATCTTTAAACTCAGGCCATCGCTTTGGCAATGTAAAGATGACTTCACATAGTCAAAAACGCAACTTACTGTTAATTTATGGCTCCTCTACATTTCCAAGAGAGCAAAAAGAACTTTTTCTATAACTGAAAACAATCCCCAAAGTGCAGATCTTTTTGGTTCAGAGTGAACAACCCAGCAGAAACGTGTCTCCAAAAGGATGCTAAAAGTAGAAAGAGCAGTGCTAGCATGCATCCAATGTTTCTACACATCTTTGGGTTTTTCTGCCTTCAGGTGTGCTCTAGGCAGACTTTCTAGCTGTTTAGCTGGGATTTCTGCTTTGCCGGCAATGCCAAGATGTGTTCTTTGTGCTCAGCACCTGTATGATGTGTTACTCCCTCCGGGACCAGAGAATGTTGAGTTCACATCAAGATGGGGCTAAGGGGATGATCTGCTTTAGGCACACAGCCCCCGGTGGGCTGTAGGCTCCCATGCAGATGATAAACTCGCTCTGATGGTAAATGCACCCTGATGTCAACAAGCAGGATGACATCTGCTTGCACACAAGCATCCGGACATGCTGGTTCTTCACCAGAGCCACTGGGAGGAGGGTGTACAGACATCACATAAGGCTGATATAAAGTCCACATGGATCCTGTTCACCTTCCTATGGAAAGGGAAAGAATCTCTTGGAAGGGACCATCCCAACACCACACCATGCCCAGCCCTGCCCTGCAAGGTTGGCCCTTGCCTCCTAGCTCAGCAAGCTGTGAGACTGTCCTACCATGGCCCAAATCCCATCACACCAAGCAAATCTGCATGACCAAGCCCTGTCTCAGAGTATTTTTCTAGCATATGCTGCTGTAGCACGTGTGGTTGTCAGCCTGGGATCCTTGACAGGAAACCAAAGAATTTCACTGTGTTCTCTAATGTAGTGATTCATCTTTTCTCAGGTTTCATCTATTATTAATTGTTATTATTTCTATAATTTGTTAAGCACTTACAGCATATTTCTACATGCACAAGACTAAATTATGGCCCTGCACTAAGAGGCTGTATTTTAAATAGACAGATTTTCTCACAAACTGCTGTGAGCTCACCATCATTCCTGCAATATTTGCAGTGTGTCTTAAAGGCCTACCACCTAGATCTTCGGCTTTCTGTTTTATTTTTCAAGACATTTCTTCTCCTTGTGTTTTTAATGAGATAAAACAGACTTAGAAACCTAATGAATCTTTGAAAAGAAAAAAAAAAAAAAAAAAAAGAGAGAGAGAGAGAGAGAGAAAAAAAAAAAAGGAAAAAAAAAAAAAAACACACACTTTTAGTGTTTTTTTTTTATTAATCATATGATTTCCCAGCCGATCGCATGATATCTGAAAAACTATGGAAGCCTCATGAGAAAACCTGATGAAAGCTGATAGCAGTGAAATGGAAGCACTGCTGAAGCACGATGAAAGGAAATACCCCATGTTTGATCGATGCAGTCATGTTTCCTATGCTGCAGATCATGCTACGTGAGGGTGTGTAGAGGCAGTGCTCTCTGGTATCTGCACTACACACTCAGTCAGCCCACATGTTGGGACTGATCTGGGCAGATCCACATCCGTGGCTCTGGGCTGGGGGGGACCAGCCCCAGAGGGTTCCTGCCCACCCTCACCGGGTGACCACGGCATCTCAGGATGCGTGCAGTCCTTGTGCTCTGCGAAGCAAAAAATGACCCAAGCTCTGAGGCAAGGAGCACGCTCATGAGTAGGTGTTTTAACTTATTGCCTTCACAGTCCCTGCGCCAACTATTGGAGTTTCTGGTTCAGAGGTTCCCTTTAAATGTAATGAGTAGAGGAAATTATTTCCATGGCCACAGACTGGGCCTGCTATGCTAAAATGTCCAGAGCAGAAAAGGAGCTTGTAGCTAGGAGTAATGATGAATGTGAAAGCTGAGGTCAAAGAACGATATTGCAGCGGCTCCGTGCATCACCCACGGGATGCGGGAGTTCTTTCAGTGCCTGGAGGCAGGAAAAGCACTCACACCACAGTGCCTGTTCCTGCTGGCCAAACAGCCCAGCATAGCGCCTCTCGCTCTCCCAGCCAAGAGTGGTACTATAAATGAGGCAGGAGAGAGACCTGTGGTTATTTATCGTTTTAAAATGAACTGGGAATATTGATTATTTTTCCCCCTTTCTTTCTGAAAACTCGATTAAGTCGGTATAACAAACAGCTCTGCTAATGGGCCATGTCAGTAACTGATGTCCATCCTGAGATGAAATGAACTGCATCCTGCTAGGCTTGTTTCACCCCACTGCTTCCTGCTCCAGCAGCAGTCCGTGTACTGACTCGTGAAGCCTTTCCAGACTCACTCCTGCAGGGTTCCCTGGTCAAAGTGGGTGTCAACATTTTTTTCTGAAGGTCTGTGGTGCATGTAATGAGCCGAGCTATGCTCTTGCATCTGTCAGAGACTCCTGATCTCATTTAAATAGTGCAGGGCAGCTGAACACCTGCCAAAGGCCTAGAACTTTTCATGGGCGATCCCTTCCTGCTCTACTCTTCATGCTTTAAGGCACCTCAGAAAAGTCATCCCTTTCACCCTGAAATTCATCCCCAGCCACCAACTCTTTGGTGCCCACACTGCAGTCCCGGCACAGAAATTGGTCCCTGTTTTCTGAGCCCAGAAATGGCACCAAACCAAGTGGCCATGTGCCTAACAAAGCTACAAGAGGTGAGCAGGTTCATTGTCCTTTTCTAACTCCTGCCAAAACCTCTCAGAAGCATACCTGCTGGGTTCCCGCACATAGCTGTGACTTCAGGCCCGTGTTCAGCATCCTGGAGGGGAAGCAACTGTCAGCCTCATAGAAAAAAAAAATAATATATATATATACATATATATATATACACATATATATAAATATATAATATATATATAAATATAAGATGCTTCATGGCATGGACTGGCTTTGTACTGTCCACAGCTGCCCCAAGGCCTTCTGCTGGTCTGTGATGTGAGGCTGGTGAAAATGGACACAACCACGAAAAGAATCACAAGCTGGGGGTGTTGCTTGCACACCTAAAATTTGGCATGAGAACCAAGGGCCTGAGGGAAGCAAGGAGCACCTGGCTACCCTTCCTCATGACAGAAGCAGAGAAAATGGGTGCCAGGCTGAGCTGGTGGGGCTGAGGTTTTCAGTCATTTCTCTGAAAGAATTACAGAGAATGGCCTTGCATATAAATTACAGGAACACACAAACCAGGGCTTTCTGTCTCTGTCAGACATCCCTCGATAAGCAGTTGTGAAAAATACAGCAGCCACACAGTAATAAAAAACAGGCTTACATTTGTCACCTCATTGAATCCAGAACAACACATATAAAATACGATGCATCCTTTTCCAGGAGGCATAGTCTTCCATGGCACCTTTGGGCCAGGTTCAGGCTCAGTGAAGCCTCTGGAGGCAGGTATAAGTTACTCACACACCAGATACTTCCACTAGCACGGTGTTCAGTGAATTCCCCTGCCTGCAGGGATTTGGCCTGCAGCCATTTCCATTCCCATGGTGCCAAATTCTGCTGTCTTCAGCGAGAACCCTGAACTCATTCTCAAAGGCAGAGTTTGGCCTAAAAGTCAAGATTAAAATCCTTTAAATGCAAATATTTACCAAGGAATGCATAGATTAGGTCCCAAATTTATCATTTAGGAAGTGATACTTAGGGCTCAGAAAGCATGGAGACCTTCTAAACTCACTGAAAGAACATTTCTCCTATATGTCTTCAGCTCTGTCAGCACCGGAAAAAGATGCTCACTGGATTAAGTTACACAGCTAACTGGCCTGCTTTACTCCAGGGCAGTGTGTCTCCCTCAGGAGATTGATCATCACTCAATGATACCTGAGAACCACTTCTGTGCGCTTAAGTTTGGTTTCCTATGGGTAAGGCTTCGTGCTGTTATCTCAGACATTGCAGTGCTCCTCAAAGAAATACAATGGAGATGATTTCTATGATTTTAATAGAAAAGAGTTTGAATTCCTTGACCATATATTTCAATCACATATTCACAAATGCTTCAGCAATGTTAATTAGATCAAGTGGAGGAATAGTTATGTAAAAATCACTTCAAACAAAAATCCAAGGCCGTCCAAGACTACACAGAAACTGATAGATGACCTCCATTGCACTTGACACCCACTCCCCACATCACTAGGACCCTGAAAGTCCCCAGTGCTTCCATACCCTAAGATCAGACCCATGTATCCCTTGCCTTAGCCACTCATCCTCCAAAGGATCTGCTGGGGATGGAGAGAAACACACTTCTCTGGGGAAGAGAGGCATCAGAACAAGTCAAGGCCAGGAAGGTGGGAACACTGGACAGGTGTTTCTAGAAATTTTTATGAAAGTTCAGCTTTCCATTTGAGTAAATATTTGTGTCAGTACACAATCACAGCTGTCTTCCTCCAGCGCTCCCTGGTAATGCCATCATTCATATTCCTCTGCACTCTGCTGTGTTTGATGGTTAAGAGCCTCCACAGGCTCCTCTGCACGTACCACTGAAAAGGGGTTACTCCATGCTCTGGCAGAGAGTTGGCATTGTACTGTGTATATTTACATTTTTTAAAAAGATATTGCTAATGCATTTCAGTAATGATAATTTTAAAATAAATAAATAAATAAATCTTTCTAGCCATTACAGTAATGGCTTTAAGCTAATTGCTTGCATTTGCACTCCAATATGGTACTCCCCTCTCTGACTCATTTCCATTTTTATGCAGATAAGCTCTAATCAGCTTGCTTACTAGACTTTTATCTCCCAGCTCTTAAGGACCAGCTGTTGCCTGCCTTACTCACTCAGGTAGGAACTTGTTCTGTGGACTGCAGTAGGGCCACTTCTGGAGGAAGATGCTTCTTAGCACAGGTAAAATTTCCAGACTCCAGCTTACGCTAGATAGGCTGTGCTGGGAGATGCTGTGTGTGTTCAGTGTCTGAGGAGGCCTGCCCTAGGTGCTGCAGGTAGACAAAGAGGTATCCCCTGAGAATTTGCTTTCCTGCAGCCCTGCCTGTTGCCTGCTGGCATAAGAAAATAAATAGTGATGCTCTCAGTGACTCTTTCAAGTCATCAGCTGAACACACAGCTGCACCACACAGGGAGCCTGGCCTTTGTGGTGGGGTGACCCTTGTCCCTGAAGCCGCTGGCTGGTGAAGGCTGGTGTGAGGTGCTGGTTGCCATATTAGCAGGCCACTTTCTCCACAAGTGCCTGTGCTACACTTGGCACAAATCAAAAAGGGGGGCCCAAGGTTGCTTTAAATTCTTTTGAATTTCCCATTCGATGAGTTATTGGATCCACAGGAAAAAGATAAAGGTATGAAGCTAGAAACTTGTTTGGCAAGCCTACAGATAAGAAAGCCTGTTCCATAATGGATAAGCTGAGGCCACAGCCTGACAGGATCCATAGCAGCTGGCAGTCCTGCTGCAGTAACTATGGGATGACTTCTTTTCTCTTGAGCACCGAAGCAAAAAAAATGTGGATAGGACATACATTTTGGAGTCACCTTCGAGCATTTACTGATGAACACAGTGACTGATTCTGGTCAAGGACTGTTGCACTTTTCACGGGGAGCACAAAGCCTATCAGAAAGTGTCGGCTGGCTAAATGCTGTAAAGCTGCCTCTGCTCAGGGAACACTCATACCAGCGTGGAAAAACTGCGAATGAAAAGCAACAGCCCTTGAACACATGGGAGGAGAACTCTGAAACATGTGGGACGCTGATCTGCAAAGGAGGGGGAGATACTCCACTGCCTGCCTGATGTTCACGTGCTCTTTTTCCATACGCAGTCAGGCCACACAGAATCAGAAAGCAGGAAGGAGGACCTGCCTGAAAGGAAGGTGCACGTGATACTGGTATTTTTTCTTCTCCAGGGTGATTTCTATGGGGTCTTGGCAGTCTGGCATCTTTTACTGTCTGTAAAGCAGGGATACATATGGAGTCTATCAGTTATAACTAATTCATGCCTTCCAAAGACTTCCAAGTACCCAAGCCTATGTGAAGCATTGTGACTAAATGCAGAAACAACACATTTTTTCATTTTTGTGGTTTTTGTTTTCTGTTTGTTTGTTTGTTTTGTTTTCTCTACAGGTCTCTGAACCTTCAGCACTCACAGAAATCATATTATAATTTCACCCATTCAAATAAGCCATGGAGCCAGAGGGGTGAATGTTGTCAGATTTTTGACTCTGGCCAATGGTAGCCAGAGACCTAATGAAACACATTGTTTTGCATTGCCTTGCCCAGCACACATGAAGCACAGAAAAAGTACAGGAAATGTGAACTGTACAAGTGTAAGTCTTCTAGCCAAGGAGGTAACTCTGCTCATGAAGGCACTGTTTTTCACAAAGGTCTCAACAAGATCTGGTGAAATGTCCATTGCAATTGTCCTTTTACTCTATCTGCTTTTATCAGTTCTACCAATAGCAGAGAATTATTAACACCTTCTGAGCACCTGTGTTGCACCTCTACTTGGCCATTGCGAAGTCCTAGTAGCTACCATGGGATGGGATCTGTTCTTGAAATACCTGTCCATATTGCTGTCAGACATGAAGCTCAGGCTTGGGCTTGAGTTCTCAGAGCCAAATGACTACACTCAGGTGGATATGTAGCATGATTTTTCTGTTGGAGGAATTTCCAGTGATGCCTCTGCCAGAAGAGCAGGGTTTGTTCTGGTCACCTTCCCTTTCCTTTCAGCAACTCAGCTGGTTGTATTACTACCAATATATTCCTAATATCCCATGCTATACTCAATATTCTCCCCATCTATTTGCACATTATTTAACAGTTCCTTCCTCCTTCACATTCATTCATGACTTAGAAAAAGCCTTCCCGTCCTTTTTCAGGCAAAACACACACAGATGTCCCCAGGAACTTTGTCCAAAGGTTGCTGTGTCTGCTTCAACACTGGACATAAACTACATGACTGTACTCCTGAAGTACAATTACTTTATTCCTGTGCCCAACTGCAAGCATGTGACCTTTTTTTTTTTTCCACTTGTGAACCAGCTAAGGGAAAAATTAAATGAGTATCTCATCGATCTACATTCCCAACGCAGAGTTTGCTGCTCCAGGTCCCTAACTCTGTATCTCAGCTTCTATCATACATCAGGGCTCTTGCTGCAACAACGGCACAACCATTCTTAAATTAGCTTTCCTTGTTGGTGTTTAAATGAAAAGAGACATCTAATTTGTGAGTGAAAACATTTGTCATTTCTTAGGGGGATCCAGACATACAAAATACAATTAACATCTCTGAAGAATGCTACACAGAGGTTCAGAAGCAGCTGACAGGGAAAATGAAATGAAAACAAATAAAATCAGTTGTTCTAATACCATAACTCGAGTGGCAAGTGCAATCTTCTCCTTTTATCTGAGGTTGGAATTGCTTTCCTGCAACAGCTTTCATTATGAAAATGTGGCACTTCTCAGCACCAGAATATTAAGACAACACATGCCCACAGGGGCCCAGATCATTTTAACGAGGAACAAACAATACAGAATGCAGCTTTTATGTTTTTTCTGAGCTAACACCTGCTTTGCAGCAAATGAACAATGGTAATGATAAGCACAACAACTCACACATATCTAGGCTGAGATGCGTGTCGCTGGCATCTTTCTCTTCCTTCCATCATAAGAAGGGTCTGGTGATCAGTGTCATTTTTAGGGTAGCCAAAACCCTTGGCTGTGGGCTGAGGACAAGGTCTGTGTTTCTTGGAGATGTGAATCTTGTGGGGTGGTCCTGAGCTTCCCAAGGGACTGAGGGACCTTCAGTAACCCGACAGCTTTACAGGTGTGGGGAGGAGGACACGGCAGGGGCACAGAATGATTTGCTTATTGGTGATCCTGCCTGAGACAAGGCAATGGGCTCCAGGACCTTTCTGCAACACTACCAGCTCTGTATTTCTGTGGAGCTATGAGATAGACCTGCTGCAGGATGGCTCTGTTGCTGCACAGGGGATTCCAGCCAGGGTGTGGGAGGAGGAGGACTACCCAGTTGATTAAAGGCCTGGAAATTAAAGTCCAAAAGCATGAGATGTGGGAGAGCCAGAGGCACAATTAGCCTGGTAACCACAACAGAAATATTACTGTAGAACAAGCCCGGAGAATTTGCCAGTAGCATCTCCAGAGAATCTAAAAGAATAACATGATCTAAGGATTATTTTTCCTCTAGTTTAGGACTGAATCACAGTTTTTTATATGGCCAGTAGGGTGACTGCCATCACCTAGGTAATGACTTGCACAGGATTTGCAAGGCTATAAAGCCCGGACACTTGGAAAGGGCTCGTTCTTGGAGGAAACTCATGCTGCTGAGAAGGCAGCCTGTGATCCAGAGCTTCCTTTTCATGTCCAGACCCTAGAGCTTACAGGTCTCTTACAGACCTCATGCCCCCAGCTCAGGCTATAAAAAGGGTCATGCTTTTAAGCTGTGGAAGTTCCCCAGTTCAGTCCCTGGTGTTAGCCAGCACAGCAGTCATCCCAGGCATATTGCTGCTGTGTTATTTTTGTTCTGGGGATGAAAAGAGGATTAAAATCTTCAGAGCTGCCATCTCAGATTCTTTTGGTAGGAGTCTGCTCATTTATGCAAACAAAACCTGCAAAGCTGGAAGGAGATTGACGCATAAGATTTAGAGCAAAGTATGGAATAATGATGCTGTGTTTTGCCAGATAGCAAATCTATGTGCTTCTCACTTGGCAACCAAGCAGAGACCTTAAAGAAGATGGAGGAGAGCAAAAAAGGATGCCACTATTCACCCACACTCATTGAGAGGGAAAGGATAGAAAGACCCTCAGGGCCTAGAACTGACAAGATAAAGAGGCAATATAAATAACTTCAATTAAGGACAGGTTTTGAAAATAAGTCTAATGATTTCTGTGCCTTCATGTTATTTCTATTTCCCTTAGGCACCCTGCTGTATTTGGTGGGGTGGCATCAAAAGTAACAGAAGACAACAAACACTATTTTCCTGTTGCAGGACTCTCTGGTTTTCCTCCCTCAGTTTCCTTGGAACAAAATCTTGACACTTCCATTCTCCACAGCCCGCTCCATTTCTCCCTTCTCAGAAGCAGATTTCAAGGTTTTCTGGTTATATAAATTCTAACAAGGAAACTAAAGTAGTGGAACCCACTTCTGAAGCATGCACTATAGACGGCAGCTCTCTCTCTCCCCTTCTTCCTCTCTCTTCTCCTTATTAAGGTAGAAAGCCCTTTGTTCCTTTGGGAAAATTATACAAAAATATCTTTGCAAGACACGGGATGCATTTTTACTTGGTCTCACAAAAATTATCACTCAGAAATGAAGATCTGTTTCAGGACTGCACACTGAATATCTACATGTAAACCAGAGAATTTCAGGGATAATTTTGGATTTCTCAGAAATGACTTGAAACAGAATTTTTTGTAAAAAGACCGACTCTTGCATGTGCTCTGTTCAGTATGCCAAGAACTTATTAACTTTGCTTTATCCATCACAAGATATGACATAAAAGAAAGCATGCCACAGCTTAAATGAGGGGTGTGTGTTCTGTAAAAAAAGTCAGGCTTCGTGCCATCACCCGCCCGTGCTCCCACTCCCCTCATGTCCCAGTTCTGCCTCTCCTTTCTACCAGGGACCAGATCCTGCCCAGAGCACCAGGCTACACAGATGAGCATCCATTAGAAAAAATTTAAAAATGAAAATAAAAAATGTGGCTGAAACCAAATCATTGCTAATGGCTAGCAAGCTTTGCATTAATTTTGTGTGGGCAAGCTCAGTCCTGACAGAGCATGACAAGAGTAACAGCCCTAGATTTTGAGAGCCTCTCCGTAGCAAGACCAGAGCACATAACATGATTGCAGAAGTTGTTGTATATTCATGGGCTGTCCCAGGAACGTGTGGCAGTGCCGTTTGGTGGGAAGATGGGCCTTCAGCTTCCATCCAGGCTTTTCACATTTCTCTGAGGGTACAGCAAGGGAACCAATTAGCACTAACGATGGCAGAGGTGATTTAGTGATATGGACACTTGTGTATATGAAAAAGACTGGTGCTGTCAGATCGGTGGAACATAAAAATCATTCCTGGAGCAGCCCAATCGTGCCAGTTAGCTAGAGGCATCAGGTGCCCAGAGAGATGAACTGCAGATCCTGATCTAAATTTAGCACGATGAGCTTTTTTAAATTTTGCTTATTACTCTGCTGTACAGCTCTTATCCAGAAAAGCATTGAGGTACACACATAATTCACAGCACAGCCACACCCTGTTGTTCAGATACCTAAAATTATGTGGGCTTATCTAGATTGCTAGATGAAAGGCGAGGAGCACCACATGGTTATCTCAAGCACCCAAAACCCTTGTGGTCACACATCCCACAAAGCCAACGTGCTTACAGAAGAAGGAAGTATTCAGAATCCTTTAGGAGCTATAAATGATAGGATGGTAACTGCAAAGCCACATATATATATCTGGTAGGTACATCTCCGCATAGATAAGTACATACACAAATACTAACTGTATCAGCATTTGTCAAATACATACCTACATAGATTGCTCTCTCCTTCTCTTCAGTTTCTTAGGTCACTTTGAATCGCTGAAGTCTCAGAGATGCAGCTGGATTCAGGGCAATGGGGGATAGAGAAATCAAAACTTGTCATTTTTAACTTTTACAGTTCCTAGAAGAATTTGTCTCATCTTTCTCTCTTCACTGCCTTTCTTTTCACTTTTAGATCCTTCACCACTGTACGAATTTTCAATAGGCACTCCAAGAGCTGAAGCTTTCCCTCCAAGTGAGGCTGCTCACAGATTTTCTGTGCTGACTGTCACCGTCTCTTCCATCTGCCTTTCAGAAAAAGAAACTTCAGCTCTTTCACAGTCCCACACTGGCACTCATGGGTACTCATCTACTTGCATCATGACTCTGCAAAATTACTTCTGTCTCATTAAAATATCCTAGAAGTATACACAGACAGCACCCTAGTCTGTATCCATAGGATCTGAAACTACTGAAGACTCTGTAAGATGCCAGGCTCATGCAGAATTTATAAAGCAGAGTAATAGAGTCTATGCTCAAGGGTCTGTGCCAGGCCAACAAGCATCCTCCCTTCTGGCCTGCAGTTGCAAGGCCAGGCATCTTTAATTCCTTATTGCCTCGGGTACACCTGGGAGGACTGGGCCATTAATTAGTGCCTTTTGTAGGGAGGATTCTGTTCCTTTTGCACCCAAACCAAGAAGAGCACAGCTTATCAAAACTGAGAATGCCAACAGCATCGCAAGGCACAGTGAGAAGAGGGAAAGAAATCATTGCTGAGAGCTGTGGAGCTCCCACGGATCTGTTGTGCAAAGCTCATTTTTTAAAGATTGGAAATGAGTGCAGGGAAGTCTCTGAGCTTTAGGCTAGCAGATCTGAATACATAAAGGAGAGCATCTTTTTATTCATTTAATTTCTACAGTTTCTTTGAAGTCTTAGAGGAAGATTTGGATATAAAGAGATGTATCTGGTTTGCTCACTCTTTTCCTCTATAAAATCAATTCAGTAGACAAACGATTATGGTTTATCCTACCTACGTGTTTAAAAATGCTCTGTATTATGGGGCACCTATAGTTAATAGAGCTGGGACATCTCAGCCATAACAAACAAATTTAATTCAGATAGCACACTATAAATGCAACTACTTTACTTTCAATGTGGCCATCCATGATGCGGGGAAGTCAAGTTGCGTCTTTGTTTTTTTATAAGCTATAAGGAAGTCTCAGAAGATGGTTTCGGATACCAAGCTTTTTAGGTTAGAATTATTCCATGTTATTTTCTTTAGTCATGAAGAGTAACCAGCAATTGGATTCCTTGTTTCTTTTCTTTGCTAGAGAAATCCAGGACTGCTGTACAATAGAAGAGTTTATATTGACTTAAATAATAGCAAAATTATGGTATTACAAGAGTCAAGAGAATAACAATGGGGGACGACAGTGTTAAACTGGTCTGGTTGCATTCATTTAAGTCTTTTCAGTACTGGGCTTTGCAGATGAAAAGGGGTTTTGCTAAATGTTCAGCATCGCTCTCTTCAAAGCAGCTGCAGCAGCAGCAGACACGTCCCACTTACCAGGAACACTAAATTTCCTCCAGCAAGATCAGGAATGCCAAAACCAATATTGTGGCTGCTCCCAGGTTGGAAAATAATATGAAAATAAAAGGGAAAAAATAAATGAATACAAGAAAAAGGCTGCTTTTCCTATTTGCTTATTTGTGCTAGTATTGGCAAACGCTGTCATTTTTCCAGCCTTTTTTGCACTGCTCTGAAAGCGAAGCCCAGAAAGGCCAAGCTTCTTCCATGTGCAGAGCTCTCATGGGGTTACTGCTTAGCAAGAGCCAGCTGTGGGGAAGTGGGGCAGCACACACAGGCTCCCAGCTGGTGTGCACAGGATGTTCAAGCTCCTCTCCTCACGTGCTGAAACCTTTCATTGCCCGAGGACTGCGCTCCCTGAGCAATGCTGGAGGAGTGGCAGCTGGGTGGAGACATTTTCCTGAGTACAACCCAATGGAAAAAACAGACCTTTAGTTATAAAATGTGCCCCAGTACTTAGTGAAGAGGAGAAGGAGGTGCAGTGGCAGTCAGGAGGCCTTGTTTTCTGTTTAGCAGATCTTTCCCAAAGAGCTTTGCCAAAAAGGGAGACTGCAGGCCCCAGCAGAGCCCCTCCAGCCTGCTGGCCTCTCCCTGTCCTGCAGCATGGAGGCACCAGGGATAGCACAGCTTTGTGCTGGAGCTGGAAGCCACACGCTGCCATGCTAGGCCACCAGTTTGTCCAGCTTCAACAGGCTGAGAAGAGCCACTAGCACTCACAGCAGGTCCTGGAGGTAGCTGCTTATGTCTCACCAACCTCTGCGGCCTCTCACAGGTCCATCAGCACGTGCTCAGTGCTAATAACAGCCCTGATTAGCTCAGCACATGACTTGAAAATTCAGTCTCCTCACAGCTCACTATCCCACCTGAGGGTGAGGCAAAACTCCAGGGACAGTTTGGGCTCAGGGGCAGTAGCCAAGGTTTCAGGGAAAAAACACACAGAAAGAACACCAGGGCCCTGCCAGGCACCAGAAGCAGAAAGAGACCCCTCACAGCATCCAAGCCACTGGTCCAGCTCGCTGACAGGGCCCTGTTCTTGTTGCAGTGACTTTCCCAGAGCAAAGGCACACGTGGCCCTGGCACAGAAGCGATGCAGCTACTGCTCATGAGCTGATTTTCAAGGGAAGGGGCTGCTCCAGCAGCAGGGACTGTTTCTGACCTGCCAAGCCCAAAGGGAAGAAGAGCCCAAGAGCTCCGCAAACCACAGAGGGTGGGTGCAAAGGTGGGCAAGCACCCCCTCACCTCCCCAGATCCCCACAGCGGGGCTGGGCGTCCCCTCACCCTGCAGTAAGGGCGTGGGGGCAGCGAGCCCACCCCGAAGGAGATTTCATCGTAAATCATAATGAGGTCGTTTTCTTTCACTCGAGCGTTCCCATAGCAACAAAGAGAGGCGATTCTAATCTCCGATATAAAAGACGCCGTGAAAAATGACATGGTTTGGGGTTTGGGGGATTTTTTGGGGAGGGGAGAGGATGCTTCTGCAGCTGCTGGCACCCCCTGCGCGGCGTGCGGCCAGCACCACCATGCGGCCACGAGCCCGGCGGACCACGAGCCCCAGCACATCTCAGCTGGGCAGAGGGCAAAAGTCACAGGCACAAGAAAGCTTGGCAGGTGCCCTGCTGAGACCTTCTCGGCCATCCCTTGCTCTGTCTCACAGAAGCTGGTGGACTTAGGGTTGCAGCAGCACAGCCCAACACAGAGCTGCTCCCTGTGCTGTGGTACTGGAAGCAGGGCCCTCTCCAGAGCTGTCAGGGGCACACTGCAGGACAGAGGGCACTTCATGTCAGGCTGGTGGCCACAGGCTTAGGTATCTTCTTCACAGCTGCAGGGCCTAGCCCTGAATTGCCAGGCAGCAGGACAGCAGAACACAGCACATTTGAAAGGGAAAGAGGAACACACACACATTCCCCCCCCCCCCCCCAAGATGTCCATGGGGACATAGCTGAGAACATCTTCCGTGACTCAGAGGATCACCGAGAGCCTACTGGCTCGAGGACAGAGGTGATACAGCACAGGGACTTTCAAGTCACTAGAGTAAAGGGACATAAACCTGGGACAGAAGGAGGCTCATGCTTTAATCCAGCAGGGTGCAATAGGAACTGGTGATTACTGTCTTTTTCTCCCCAGGCACTGTCAGGGAAATGCAAAGCACACCCCAGGCTCCCCTTGGACAGGTGAATTAATTCAGTACTGCACGCTTCAGAGGACAGCAGCTGTGTGGACAGACTAGTTTCAGGAAAAGGGGAGATGGGCAGTGCTACTGTTAGTGCTCCCTCTCACCCAGCCAGGTACCGTGGGCTTCTATCTGAAACATCACTCCTCAGCTCTACTGCAACAGGTGGAGCAGAGGGGAAAATACCCTCTTCTTCAGTCACTGCAGCCTAAATCAGTCTTTTTTTTTTTTTTAAAAAAAAAAAAAAGAGAGTATGTAGAACAAGTAGACTTGTACATAGTCTGATAATATAAGTAGTAGTTGTTGTAGAATATCAAAATGTTTATGCTAGTTGAATACCAACACTAGCATCGTGGTACCAATCTGTCTTCTGGGGCTCACTGGCAGTGGCACCCATGAAAAATAAGACTTCCAGTTTCTCCAGCTCCATCCTGGAATATCTCACCTGCCTAGTTGTGATATTAACACCAATATCATGTCAGTAGCATATTTAGGTCCGCAAAATGTCTGTTCCAAATTCCACGATAGGAACTTCAAGATTTTGTATTCACTATACCGTGCTTTAAAGCAAACAAAAAAATCCACACGGAACATCTACAATTTTTATTTCTTAGACTTTTTCTTAATTACAAAGAAACTCTCTCCAGGAGAGCAAGGAAGAAAAGGGAAAAAAAAAAAAAAAAAAAAAGAGAAAGAAGTATTTCCCAGCAATTTTGTTGCATATAAACAGAAGCAAAGTTACGTATTTTACTCACATGCATGTACAAAAAACATTTTACTTAAAAATACCCTTCGCACATAACATGTGCATCAGTCTCAGAATTCAGCACGTAATCAGATTGGCCTCACCTACCCTACCTAATCTTATTTTCCTATTTTCCTTTTCAGCGGTGAATTTCTATGCAGGAGACATCTTTTTCTGCACAGCATTATGCATATTTAAATTAGTATGGATGATGTTGGAATTAAATCGCTAGGTAGCACAGTCTGACTTACAAGTGTACACTGGAGTTGTCACACTGATGTTTACACAGTGAACTTTGCTGGATGCCAGGCAAAACTCTTCAAAAGGAATGAAAAGGTATTGCTAGAGGGAAAAAGGAATATGATACATAGCATTCTCTCATCTGCAATAATCCTGTATCATTCCCATGCAAAATACTTCAAAAAGCCTAGTAATTCACAGATCTTGCTCTCTAAATTGATATCACAGTTACCAACAATTTAAATCACAGCAAAATAAATCCCTGAAGACATCAATGCCACTGGACATGGATGCAGTCAACACTCAATATTCCAATTTGCCATCTGTGTACCTTTGGAAAGGGAAGGCAGAAGGATGAAAGAGCCAACAAAATGACAAACTTCTGAAGCAGGTGGGGCAGCAGAGTACTTTACACAGGAACAGAAAAAAAAAAAAAAAAAAACCACACACACAACTCTGAGAGCACAGCTTCATTCCAAACCATTGCATAATCTCAGTGTGGCTTAAAATTTGGGGATTACATGGTCAATGAACTTCTTGCTAGCTGTCCAAGGCTGCATCAACACCTAGTAAAATCTTATTTGATTCATCAGAAAAGTACATGGTCTGTATCTGAGCTGGTGAGCTACATTTGAAATTTCACTATTTCACGCATGATGAACACCCCTGTAAATCTAAGGCCTGCAAATGTTCAGAAGAGAAGGGCTCACCCAGAAGGTGAAGCTTCCACATGCACAAAAGGAAGTGTCCAGCATACAAATGCCAGAAGCAACACAGCATAGTGGTGAACAGGAGGTACAGATTTTACTCTGCAATCACTTTTTAAATGTACAAGCTATGCTGATGCATTTCTGATCTCTGCATAAACAAGCATCCTAAAGAGAATCAATAACACATCTCTCTTACATTGCAACAACGCAGCTGAATCAATAGAGGGTGAATTTCCACTGTATTTAAACGCTTGAAGCACTCAGGCTTGGCTTGTTGCAGAGTGTGTGTTACAGGGTAAGATGGGTGTGGAAAGGGGATGTGAAATACAAAAGCACGATTAGAAGTAAGACAGAGCACCTGTACTTGAGCAATATAAAGAAAGCACTTAAGACTGAGGCTTAAGAGGTTTAGCTAAAGCCCTGGAGAGCACCAGATTTTCGTTTTTAGCCCAGCTGAAGTCTTGCAAATGAGCAAGTGATGCTGACAGCAGCCACTCAGTCCTCCAGCTCCTGAAAAGGGTGCAAGGGACTTCGCTTAGATGTCTCAGACTCAAAAATATTTAACTACAACAGCTTGGCAAAGCATCTCTGCTGCAAGGCCCAATTTACAGGTGTTCTCATTCAGTACCAAAGACAGGCACAGGAGCCAAACCAGGCTGAACCTGAGGCCCAGGTCTAGCACATCATGCATGTAGTGGAGAACCCTGGATATGCTGTTGTAGGTAAGACAGGCAGGCTGCTTTTAGATCGGTACTGCAATTTCAACACCAAGCACTACTGAACGTGTAGAAGAAAAGCAGCTGCCCAGCAGGACCAAGTCTCCTCTGATTCCCAGACAGGGAGAGCTAAAGTCAGGTCACTTCATGAAGATACTGATGACGTGGATGTCTTCAGCTGAGGTAGTCAGCTTGAACTCACTTTGTTGGCACGCAGTGGAAAACCAGACACGTGCAGAACACCACTCATCTGACCTCCTTTAGACTTCTACATCTGGGTCAGATGAACACTCTCCTAAAAGTGACTATTCCTCTTTAGCTGCAGATGGGGCTCAGAGCAACAAATCTAGATGCAGATATCTAAAGCTCAGTGGAAGGACACCACCCAAAATGCCTTCCTTGTATCATGGCAGTTGAATAGCACAACTGTGCTGTGCTTCTTTCTGATAAGCAGTTTTGCTTACAACTGATGTCACATAGGTCACTAACATTTCAGCGTCCATCAAAGCATATTCCAGCCAGCAACAGTCCGACCCCTGTGAGAGCTCACAGCTCTCACAAAACTCTCAAGGAATAAAGTAGTTCTGTTTTAAAGAAAATAAGTCTCCAGCACACATCTAAGAGGCAAATACTATCATTCTTTTTACAGCTGAGAAAACAGGGACATTGCAGCTTCCCTAATGGTGACTCAAAGGGAATCAAAATAGAGATTTCCTGATACACTGGTCCTCTGTTCAACTACTGACTAAGCTTCAAATAGCTACAATTTACCTCCCAGGAGGAGCCTTTAAAACTCTGACGGGCAATTTTAACTCCACTGTCCATAAAAGCCTGTAGTCACACATTCTTATTAGACATCGAAGAATTTAATGTTTGTCTTCCACTTCTATAAAATAGAAGAGAAATACAGTTAGGAAAAAAAAAGAATTAAGGCTAGGCGTGTTATACAGAAACAAGAAATACTATGCCTGGAGCTCATTCTTTCAAAAGATAAACTTGCAATTGTAAGGACAAATGGGAGGTCTGGTAAATCTCCCTCAGACATCCCAATGGGTTACAGGTATAAAGCCAGTTTAAGTGGCTGTTCACTCTTGATTCACGTTCATTCTAGCTTTTTTGAGAGATACTCACTGAATCAAGTTAAAGACTGAGTTGATCAACTGAGGACTGCGTGGAACAAAAAATTGTCATCAGTCAGCTGAGCCATGAAAGCAAACAACAAAATAGATTCTGTTTCAGACTAAGTTGTCAAGATAGCAACTTTGAATAGGAAACCTCAGCTGGCCTGAAGTTCCTACACTCAATTTAATAAGAGTGAAGGAAAAGCTTGCATTGCCAGTACTGGCTCATACCAACAATAAACGCTGCTTCACTCTCTGTGGAAAATCCTGCCTTAAACAGCTGTCTGTCAACTTCCCTGATTAAGCAATCAGGGAATCAAATAGGGAAAAAGCTCTGCTGGACTTGTTAGTTAGAAGGAAGAATTGGTGGAGAATGTGAAGGTACTGCCTACAGCAAACATGGGATCGTGGCATTTACAATCTTGATATGTGTATAAGGTGAATAGAGCTCTGGACCTTCAGGACAACATATTTTGGTTTATTTGAGAAACATCTTTGTAGGAGCTCATGAGGGACAGCCCTAGCATCCCAAAGTGGCCAAGAGTACAGTCTTCAAAAACTGCTTTCTGAAGGTAGCAGAACAGTCCATTCTGATGAGCAGAAAGTAAAGCAGGCATGACAGAAGGCCAGCACAGATGATAAAGGAAATCCTGACTGAGCTCAAATGTACAGGAAAAAATACACGGTGGTAGAGGTGAGGATGGGCCGGCTGAGGGCAAACAAAGACACAGCCCAGGCATGCACAGACAGTTAGGAAAGCCAAGGTTCAGCTGGAGTCAATACTGGTAAGAAATGTGAAGAATACCTTTTCTAAGTGCACTGGAAGCAAAAGAAAGGTTAAAGAAAATGCAGGTTTGCTGTCCAACAGTGCAGACGCCTGGTAACAAAGGCAGTGCTTTGTACTTTCAGGCTGACATACTTACCACCACTCAACACTCAGGTGGAAGGTCTGCCCTCAGGCCTGCAAGGTCCCTGGGTCTATTAGGAGTGCATGGGAGCAAAGCACCACCTATGTAGAGGAAGACTGAGTTAACAAGAACTTCAGCCAGCTGGACATTCACAGCTCCAGGCGAGCAGACAGGATGCATATGAAGGCACTAAAGGAGCTAGCTGACAGCACTATGAGACCACCCTCCAGCATCTTTGCCAGGTCACCACAAGTGAAGGCTTCCAAGGCAGAGAAATTACCCAACTTTAGATGATCTTGTTGCCTGCAACAGTTAGCAAGTGTGTGACCAGCACATTGAGGGAAAGCATTTCTACCTACACAGTGCCTGTGAGACTGCATCTGGAGGACTGCATCCACTTTTGTGCGCCCCCTTACAGGAAGGGCACTGCAGCAATTTTGTAGGAAGGCCACTAAGATGGGTAGGAAACTAGTACAGGACAAAGAAAGACTAAGAGAGCTTGGTTTCTTCAGACATAAGAACAGAGAAAGCTAGAAAGAGACCTCACTGTTGTTTACAACCACTTAATGCACAGATTAGACAGACTGCACTCACAGATGAACAGTGACAGAACGAGTGGCAATGACCACAAGATCAAACACTGAACATTCCAGCTAGATGTAATATATATATTTTTCCCCTGTGAGGGTAGTCAAATACTAGAAAATGTTGCCTAGAGAAGTTTGGTCTTGCCATCCTTGCAGAAAATCAAAACTCAGCTAGACAAGGCCCTGAGCAACCCACTCTATTTGGTTTGTCTACACCAAAAACATCAAGAGGCTCCTCCAACCCAAATTATTCAACAACTCTGTGACTTAAATCTCCTCACAGCTACTTTCCACTGGTGACTTCCTCATTAATCTGCCACAACAAGCCATGACACCAAACACATATGGTGATCTTCAACCTCATGAGCCAGGATGGAGTACAGAAGCAAGCTAAAAGAAGTGCAGTATACATCAAACCTCTCAAAAATTTTATGCAAGGTCCCTCATACAGCAGGGCCAGCCCTGTTTATACATCATAGCCACTACAGTACTTTGTTAGCTCATTTCACATCCATTGGGACTAAATTAAAAGGCCCCTTTTCACATCTTCTTCATCTTTTTCTTGCAGCGCTGGTTGAAGACAGGCGAGGATCCCATCAGGCTGTCAGCAGAATGAGAACCATAGCTGCTCTCCGAGCCATTGGGGCTCTGTGGCATCCCAGCTTCACTCATGCCTGACATAGGTTCCTCAAAGACATCACTGCCTAGGACCCCATGGCCATGTACATTGGCCTCTTCGTTCTCCTGTGGCTCCATTTTCACCTGTGATAAGTTCCAGAGAGGGGAAGCATTCACCTCAGCCCCTAGAGAAAGGAAAAGCATGCATTAGTAACAGAGTAAAAGGATAAATCACAAATGCTAAGTGGATGCAAGGGACTGCAGCACTGGTAAAGCAGTAAAAACAAAGCTCCAAGTGAAATAGGCTGGGGGAAAAGAAAATACCAAGCAGTGTGAAACAATAAATAAAAGTCAGCTTTTTTTTTTTTTTTTAATAACCCAGCAGTTGCAGCTCTAAAAAATATGATGCTATGCTTTCATAGCAAATCCAATGCTATCCGTTCATAGCACTCCATTATTTTTTTTTTCATGAGAAATAACAACTTAGAAACAACATGAAATCAGAGCTCCCTTCACTCTCCAGGAAGGAGCATCTCAACAAGCATGCCACGAACACATGGGCTAGACCCTGTACAAGCAGGACTTGGAGGCAGTCCAGAAGTCATCCCCTGCAACTTTGGCAGTCTCCCTTCAGCTGCCAACCACACTGGACTTCTGCTAGCTCTGCAGGGGAGGGGAGAGGGCAGAGGACTGGGTAGATGAACAGTCTCAAACACAGCTTCCTGCACTGAAACACGGGCATAAGAGAGCTGCAGTCAGCCACCAACCTGCCTCCTTGTACCTGGAGATCTTATCCACCCTTCAGCAGAAGAGAAAGAAACCCTCTTGGCTCAGCCTCATGGACACCCTGCCCATTACCAGAGGACAGCTCACCACAAGAATAGTTTGTGCTGTAGTTTACTGGAACAGAGGAAGGGTATTAGGGCACTTGGGGCAAGGAGGCTGTAGTCTGGAAACAAGCAGACTGTGAATCCCAGGTCACCTTTTTAAAGAAGGAGGTTAAAGAGCCCAGGGAATCACCTGGATTTTATAAAATGATTAAAATAGTTCAATTAAAACACAGAGAACCAAACGTTTTATCTAGGTTACTTGTATGACCTTCCTTTGATAACTACCATCACCCTATCTGCTCTTCCCTGCTCTCTCACTGCACTCTTTTCATGCATGTATCCTATCAACATCGTTGTAACATGGCTTAGATAAAACTCCACTATTTTATGTTTGTGTACCTTCTTGGCATTGTGTAACTCAGAATAGGCAGTGGGATTTTAAATAGTAAAATTCAATAAATGTAAAAAAATCCATAACGACTGCTCGGATCTTGGACAACAAACATTTTCAGGACACCTGTGAAGGTTGGCTTAGCAATCTAACAAATCCCTGCTCACTGTGGCATTTGTGGCTCTTTTCTCCTAGCTTCTAGCCAGGAGTAACAGACCTGAGGGAGGACATTCACTGCAAATAACAAATCCAATGCCTTCTTAGAAATCAGAAGGGTTCAAAATATAGACCATAAACATTTAACTACTCTAAAACTTGTTCAGACATAACTCAGATCAGCAGCAACTGTAAGTTTTTATCACATAGCTGGCTAGAAACACACACAAAAGGAACCTTCCTGTTTTAAATTAATTCCACAGTGGAAGATTTGCCAATCCACACAGGTGTAATAGGTTTTGTTTGTTTTTTTCACATTTGGACTAGTGTGCAATCTGAGCAGATAAAGGATTTTCTGTACAAGATTATGAAACCATACTTTCTGAAAACAGCAAATGTTTTGTCCCCAAGAGCAGTAATTATAGATTGCATTATTTCTGCTTATTTACAGTTTTAAGAGAGACAAAAATCCTATTAAAAACACACTAATTGGGCCCCTTGCTGACATGGGCCTAATGAGCCCAAATCTGAACAATGCCTGAAATCTTCTCTCGTTTTTAAAGCTGATCCCTCTAGCGTGGGGTTAAATTCACATGGAAAATAAAACAAACTAAGAAGCCAGGTTTTATCAAGTTTTCTAAACCTTGTGTCTCAAACTGTTTGAAAGCACAACCAAGCCTCTTGTACTGAGCCAGCCTACCACTACTCCCTACTACCAGCATGCCACTAGCTATAGTCCCTTATCACCAGCAGTTACACTAAGAAATCTCCTATCACGTTTGTACTGTGAATTTTCCCTTACAGAGGAGTCAGGAACTTTCTGAAGCAGCTTAGCTCAAAGCAGGGCTTAGGAGACCTTTGTGGCAGTAGCAGACAACACAGCCCACGTCGGCTCAGCAGTTAGATAACAAGCCAGAATTGAAGTGCTTGCTGATGTCCAGTTGCCTTAATGAAAAGTCCCTTTTATGTTAATTACAAGGGAATGTATTCCTCTTAACAACAAGGACACATCATTAAAATGCTATCAGTTCCACAGAGTTGCAGCTCCAGTCCACACAATCATCAAAGGTGCTCACTAACCTCACTGTTGCTTTCTCTCATCAATTGCTCTTCATTGCTCAACCTCATCCCTTTCAGCTCCATCTCCTGTCATTGAGTGTCCCTAATGACCAGCAGTACTTAAGCAGAGACGCTGGACATTTCATTTTCAAAGCACTTCAGCCTCCGAGTACTTTACAAATGAGCTAATCCTTGAGTTGTTATCCTGCTGGGTGGAGGAACAAAATGCCAAATTTTGCCTCTACTTCCCCAGCTGCATTACAATTAGCAGCTGGCCCACAGTTGTAACCTCTGGCACCAGCAGGAACACGTGCCCTACAGGGAATGCTGCTATGACAGCTTAGCCCTCTGATACTGCTGTGCTGCCACCCTCCTTACAGGCCTCATGCTTGTACATCCGAGATGCTGGTGTCCTCACTGCAGCAGCTTTCTCTCCCTCCTCATGATATTACATGCTCCGGCCTGCCCAGCTCTAGGCTGCGACTTCTTACAGTGAAGAGATTTCCAAAGGCCCTTGTGAAGTGAAGAGGGATTTTCAGGGACGAACAGAGCACTTGTATCCTTAATTAGAAAACATCAATTTGGTATCAGATAGGCAAGAAGCATTTAGGATACAGCTATCTTGCTAACCTCTGGGTCTCAAGTGGTAGATGCTAATACCAAGCTTTCCAGATGAATCACATGCAACCCCAGATGGGACACCAGTTCCCATTATTCCCTCCCCCTCAAAAGTGCCAGCACTTTACATTTCAGAGGTACAATGGAAAACAATATGAGCTTCCAGAAATACATCAGATGGATTTGTGTGGGTTTGTTTTCTTTAAACTCAGAATGCTATTTAAAAAAAAAAAAAAAAAAAAACTAACAGAGGTACACTCACCCCTCAATACACAATGCATAAATAAAGATAAATAGGAAAACAGACTTGGTTGTTTTTAATCATGTTTTTAAAGTGAAACACTAATTACGGCAGGGGCTGGAAGAGTTCAGATGGTTCTATAAAAAAAATAAAAAATGTCAAGTTTGTTTTCCATAAAACTTAGTTCTACTGAATAGTAAAGAGAACAGACCTTGCATATAGATTCAGAAAAGGAACAGCAGCAACAGCAGCTTGTCCCATGCTCATCAACAGTGTGCTTCAACACCAATATACAGCTTTCCATGGGGGCAGCTAACTACAGCAGACTTTCAGGATAAAACTCTGGTTTCTTTTGATATAGAAATCCAAAGGTTATTTTTGTCTGTTACATCAGACAGGAAGAAAGACACCAGTACTCATATTTGCAGCAAACACAAAACAACAACAAAGCCCCTGGGACATCACTGTAGAGAAACAGGCTTTCTCACACCAATAACAAAACTAAGAACATCCACCATCCCACCAAAATTACTGTTATATAAACCATCACATTCTGCAGGATCCACAAACAGTAAATACTTAGCAAATCCTGGTAATTGATATATTTGACTGTTTTTGTGTTTAGAAAGTAAGCAAGTGTTTCTCCCCTAGATAAGTCTACCACTGAAAAGGAAGAATTTCTTCTCCCTCCCCTTCCCCACCTTTGAATCTGCTATTAAAAACAGAAACAGGATCATATGAAACAGATGAGCAGTAGCAACAAACCTCTACCTGAAGTTTGCGGGGAAGCTTCTACCTCCAAGTTTGCAGAGAATCGCTCACTTTGAGCTCCAAGGACTCCAACTGGCAGAGACTGGTCACCAGAAGCCAGATCTCCTTCCAGCTCCTCACTTATGGGGAAAGTGATATCGCTAACAGGTTCCTCCTTAATCTTCACTGGCTTTGTGTCTTCTGCTGCCTTTTCAGGGTTGACAATCTTTTCATACTCTTCAGAGAGCTGCTTGCTAACCTGTTAAAGATCAGTGGAGATGAAAAAGAGGCAAGAAAGGTCGCAGTGACTTCAGAGACTCTGATGACAATTACATTGCAGTGTGCACTCCTCACAGAGTATTATTAATGCCTGACCTGACTGAACAACTACACACTTAGCTGCACAAAAAAGATTTTCTCCCCCTTCAAGAACACCTTCTATCCTTTATCAAGGGGCTTTAATAAGAGCTTGAATTCCTTAACACATCTGCTTGATAAATATGTGCAGATTTATTCCACAGACAGAAATGATGAGGCCCAGAAATTTAACTGGAGCAAAAAGCAAGAGCAAAGTACCTCAGCCTTACCCTTTGATTTTACCTATAAGACTTCCCCCTGTCCATCAGTACTAAATTTTACTCCAGCACTAATAAACAAGCAGATCAGATATTCCTTAGCTTCTGTAGTTACTGCTAGCAAAGGCCAGTTATCTTCTGTCACACTCACAGCAAAAAACGCAGTTTCCTCCAGTCAGACAAGCAAAACAAACGCAGGAATGAGATTCAGAACAATCTTTTTGCTTCTAGAAACATAACTCTAAGCAATTAAATTAAGATTTTTCAGGTTTAGTCTGCCTTTAACAGGTACTTGTTTGTACCTCTGAATCCCGACATTAAGTGAACTGAGCTGAAGAAAAGCCCAAGGCATTTTTTTTTTTTTTTAAATAGCAGAAGCAAGAAAGAAAAAAGAATAGCAAAGCCTATTTCCCCCCTTCTAGACATGCTTCCAAATACAGAGGCTACTCTGAATCTCAGCCCTACATGAAGAACAGAACAAATAAGACAATGACCAGCTGCAAGATGAGTGAATTGCATCAGCAAAATGATACAGACAGTCCAAATTCCAGAAGGAGACAATACCTGGGTATCAGGATACAACTGTTAACTACATTCAGTGCTTTATAACCTTTCAAACTGGAAAAAAAAATCCTCTAACAGAAGAGTATATTTAAACTAAGGCAATCAGTCCTTTTGAACAAAAATGTTTTTTAACAAGGCCAGAGCTTGATGATGTTATTTCTATGCACAAACCTCAAGAGGCCATCACAATTTCCATACTACATGCACTTACAGGTGTCTGATTTATACTACCTCTGTAAGCCACAAGGTGCCAACCCTGGGAAAAGAAGGAGCACAAAGGAGCTGCCCTACAATGAATCAACTGGTACTCTCAGATAACATGACAAGGAAGGGAAAGATTAGGCATGGCAGGTTTTGCCTTTGGTCTCGGGCTACCTACTTGATCCAAATCTTGTTTCTTGATGAATAGCAATAAAATTCACACATCAAGTCCTTGCACTTCTGCAAGTCTATCAATCAAATAAAATGAACATTTAAGTTCACAGAATACCAGGACCAAGAAAAACTAGGGGATTTAACAGTTCCTCTCCTTTCTCCACAGAAGTAGTGCCCTCTCGAGTAGAAAGCAGCACATTTTCAACATCTGAGATCGGTGCAGTACTACCCGACACTCTTACCACTTAAGTGCGCTACCCCTAACTTAAAGCCAACACAAGTCACTGTGCCCCTAAGCAATTTCTGTCTGCTTACTTGTTTTATGAAATGGTAAGCAGCCAAATATCCTGTTAAAGCAGAAAATTCAGTCACTATTGACTTTATTTCTACTTGATATTTTACTCTGTGCCATTCAGGAGCTGGGGGCCTCCTCTTAAACCCAAACCATCAGCACAGCACTCTTAGCCTACGTGTTCCATTCATGCCTGCCAAAAAACATCTCGTTTCCCTCTTCCTTGATGACCCAAGAGGGTTTCTCATATGGTTTCACCTCAGTGTTGCTACAGGAATAAGCAATTATTTCATTATTACATTTCTTAGTGCTGCCAGCTCCCTACCACTCTCCTCACCTGAAGCATGTAGCTGTGGTAATCCTTGATGCGGTGCTGCCAGAACTTCTGCAGCGAGAGCACGCTGCCAATGCCCACTTCGTGGAAGACCTGCTCCATGACGTCCGGGAAGGGCGTGTGCCCTAGTCGAGCTTCCCGATCCACAGCAAAGCGCAGCAGCTTGGTGAACTTCAGGCAATACTCGTGGGCGATGTCTGTCAGGGTCTCCAGGACGCTCTCGTTGGCACACTCGAAGCCTGTGTGAGCCAGGATGGTGGCCATGGACTGGTAGAGGAGCTGCCGGCAGGAGGACCAGCTCAGCTCGGTCACGGGCTCCCCTTTTCCTCTGAAAGACAAAGAGAAGAGAAATAGCACGCCTCCAAAACCAAACTGAGTATACCATTCAAGAGATACTGCCAGGACTAACGTGCTCTACAAAGGGAAAGCAACTTGGCTGGGCTTCACCACAGCTCCCCCGTTACACGTGAACCCTACCTACTGTGGGTTTATCTGCTTTCCCTTCTTCCCCCTCCCTCAAAATCAGCACTGCTGAGTCTCATTTTCACTTCTAACACCACAGGAATCCTTGGGTGATTCATCAATACGGGATGCAAATCTTTTGAACCTTCAAGCAATTCCCTTCCCACCCAAGAGCTTTTCTCCTGGAGATGTGAATTAAATGGGTCCTTGACACAAACAGAAAAAAAAGGCACTTTAAATAACATGAATGCAAATCATTTCCCCTCTCAGTTAATTACATTTCTCTTCCTTGTTATCTCTGATGTCATAGGCCTAACAGTCAGATACAAAGGCTTCTGGGATAGACAAGATCTGAATTTATAATGCAAAGGACACACATAAAAAGCAAGAAATAGCATGCACATCTTTACCCACATGTCACTAAACTATGCTGTAGCCATTCTGACCATTTCCCTACCCTTACTTCTGATAGTCACGAAGCCTGAAGCTGAAAGCAGGACCCTGTAGGTAACAGGAGAAGTAAACACAAAGCCTTGGGGGAAGCCTGGAGAGGTCCTGCCTTAGAGCAGCACTCCCTGCCCTTGGGCTTGAGGCCCCTCTTCTCTGTGCTGCTAGGAGGGAAAGAGTGACAATGCAGGACAGAACAGCTGGCACGAGCATTTCAAACACCACTCAGTTACAGTCAGGCAAGCAAACTTTTCATCAAGATGAGTTAACACATTCCACATAGGAGAAAAAAAAAAAAAAAAAAAGGAGGCAAGACAGTTTAACAAGAAATGTAAGTAAACTTCCACCAGATTTCCAGACCTACGATTAAACACACATGATTTACTTGCCTGTAACAGTAACACCATCTTCAGATGCTGATGTCAAAAATCAAGTCTCATTTTTACTAAGTATGGTATTTTGTCACTTTTTTTTCCACTCCACTCAGCTTCAATAAGTTGAAGAAAGCTAACAATTTCACCCTTCATTTGTTTCTGATCAATTTCTTCCAACATCTCATCCAGCCCACCCTGAGACTTTGCCTCACCCTCCCCGTACACTATTTGCCTAACGCTGCACAAATTTCTCAGTACCACAGCCTGATTAAACAGCACACAGACAGCACTGGTGACTTGCACAGAGGGCGGCACTGGTCTCAGTAAAATTCTCACTGCCCTGCTTCTCCAACAGGTGCATTGGGTGCCCTTCAGCCTCACTGAGCCACTGGGTCATAGAGCTTCAGCTCCCTCTTATCCTTAGAGCTGACCTACAGAAAACCACTGAAACACGGGAGTAGAGAAGGTAACATTTCAGAGGAGTGAAAATGGGAGGTTAAACTTGGAGCCATCAGGACCAAAATCCCAGAGCTTCACTTTCAAGAGCACCAGCTCAGCTCAGCACTTTCTGCTAATTGAAGGAAAGGGACAGAGGGATGGAAATCACACCGTGTTGAGAGGTGCAGATGACACTATTACTAAGTGGGTACAAAGAACAGCGTGTGCATCCCAGTCATGGATTCATCCCAGTTATTACTTGCTGGAGAACAGCTCGCATCCCCATTCCTACTCAATTACATGACTACTATGGAAAGAAGACAGCCGGTGCCCTGACAAAATGAATTAAAAGATCACCAGTTCCCTTATAAACCAAGCGTCATCCATGCTGTTTTTCCATCTCCCTAACTTTCCCCTCCACCTCCCAGGGACAGATTTCTGCAGCTCACAAAGAGCCATATGTCTCACACAGCACTGGGACAAGGAGGTCATAACAGAGGGAAAAATAAATAAATCACACAAAAACAACCAGAAAACAACCATCAACGTTTATGCTTAAGAACTGGAAAGTTTTGTTTTTTAAACACAAGGGATGAGCCTAGCTGTCCACTAGCCATTAGCTGAGAGCAGCTTATGCTACCAAGACCACTGAACACCAGATTATCATTAATACAGACAGAAATAAAGAGCCATTATCGACCGTCTGCCAGTCACACAAAACACTACGGGCAAACTTGAACTAGACACTGAATTTGGCAAGCCCAAGCAGGACACTCAGCCACGTTTGAAGTGGAGGACGATCATTTAGCAACGCATTTCGCTGCTCAGAAGCAGCGCAGAATGTCATCTCTCTTTTAAACTCCTAAAGGAAAAGAAACTAATTGCCAGCATTAAAATGCAGCCAGGTCACTATGCTGAAAGGGATATAATCAACTTGAAATCTAATCAATTACAGAGAGAAAAGAAATTTCAGGTGCTCTACTCAAATCCAACTCCTACCTCTTGTTTTTGGTGGGGTCAATCAATTTTATTTTGTTTTTCTTGTTCTTTCTTCCCTTGATTTCTCGTTTCCCATGATAAACAATAGAGGAAGATGATTAAAATCCTGATTAGACAGGAAAAATTAAAATATTGCTATAGACGTTAATGGAAAACAACAAATGAGAAATGATTTTTGCTTCATCTCCTTTAACTTTCAGGTGCCGCCTGATAAGGTTGCAAATAAACAGAAACAGGCACGTTTAAGTCGAGAGGAGCTGACTAATAGCAAGCCTTCTCCAAAAGCACCAGCAAGCTTCTTTTCCCAGATTGTCACAGGTGAAGAGCCTTGCTCTCAGACCTCACCCCGATGCCCAGCACCTCCAAAAGCACCCTTCCGATACCGCCACTCAGAATGTCACCCTCTGCTTTCCAAAACTAAAACCACCCAAAACCAAGCCTGTATTACCAATGTCACGTAGCTGCAAGAAAACAAGAGTGCTTTAACCCCCAAAATTCTGTCTCCAGAGATAAAATTGGCAGTTAAGTCTGACGTGGAGGTGATCATACAGAGGCTGTAGTACGAAACTTCACACAGACGCTCAATTTTCAGCCAGCTAATACTACACAAGGCCACTCCCCAAAGGCACTACAATCCCCTCACCCGAGCTCATCCCCTGTAAAGCCCTTTTGCATACAGAAAAGGAGCTCACGGTCCATTTGCTGTGCAAACACCGTTAGGGGAAAGTGTTTGGGCTAAGTCAATGCAAGGATCAACAGCTGAGGTCTGCTCACCTGAAGTGCTCTGCTCCCTCCCAGGTAAGCATAAGCCAGCAGCAGATGGAGGGAGGGGTTGTTTTTCCTACAAACCCATCAGTTTTAGGAAACCCTGCATCGTGGAGTTGAATTTCTACCAAATGAGGTACACCACGGTTACTTCACAGCCACCTTTCACCAATATAATAAAGGAGAAGATTGGAAAAACAAGATCATACTTGTCAGAGAGCATAGAGAACAGAGCACACCAACTCAAAATGAAAAATAAGTTTCCTTTTGGAAAAGGGCCTCTTTCCACCTCATCCTGAATAAGCCTCTTTTCAAATATCCCAGCAGTGTCTACAGAAGGATGCACAGGGACAAACAAACTGCTCAATAGATAATACAAACAGATAACAGGTAACATTTGGAAGATAAGTTGTCCCAGTGGGACAATGCAGAACACCAAACACTTCAGGAGCTAAACTGAAGTGCTTTGTCCAGCAGGATAAGCATGTTCTGCCTGCTCTGATTTCCACTGCTCCAAATCTTTCTCCACACTTGCCCTGCTATCCCACCAACTTCCCTACTTCTGCACAGAAATTTAACTATCAGACCTTCTGCCATGAGCTGTCTTCCCACTGTGACATCCCAATTTGATCTGCAGATAACCTTTCAATACAAAGCACGCACATGATGTGGTCAGCAACACAAATGAAAGAGTAACAGAGAAATCTGTTAGGAAACCACTCACATACACCAAAAAAAAAAAAAAAACACAACATCTGGAGAGCCACATAATCAGTAGGTTTCTTCAGACAATGGATCCATGCTGTTAGGGGGAAGCTGAACACTGAAGAAGGAAGAGCTGGCAGCCATATTATGGTAAGAGTTCCCTGATGAAATGGTGGTTGCAAGTTTACAGTTACTCGTTCCTCATCAATTATGCTTCAAGTTTACCTTCTGTTTCTGTACCAGCCAAAAATCAAACGTTAATCCCCTACTGTGTACTCCAAGAATTGTAACATCAACAGTTGCAAATCACCAGGACCAGATGGCAATTCACCCAGGAACACTAAAGGAATTCAAGGATGAAATATCTGAATGGCTGTGGTGAGTCACTTCGTGCTTTAAACTGCTCTGGCCCATGAGAAACGAAAGGTAGAAAATGTGAAAACATTTTCTTTTAATAGCTTCAGAAAAGATTTGAAGAACTACAGGCAGGAAAGACCGATATATTCTGACACATCAGAGAAATTCAGAGAAATGATAAGAACAGAATTCAAGGACACATGGGTAAAGATGATACGCTCAGGACAAGTCAAGACAGGCTCTGTAAATAGAAAACCTGCTTCACAAGCCTGCTAGAGCCCTCCAAAGCCATCAACAGGCAAGTACATACGAGATCTCCACTGTGAAGCCAAGGACTTTCCTCAGGGATCTGTGCCAGAGTCAAGGTTTAGTTCCCCCCCCCCCCCCCCCCCCCCCAATACATTTATCAACAGCCTGGAAAAATGCACAAAAGGAACAGTGTCATAATTAAATCTGTTGCTGGTACAGATTTCTGGGAGGTTGAGAAGACCAGAACAACTGAAAAATAGCAGTAAATTAGGTTCTGCCTCCTTTACATCTAAAAAGGGTTTGGGAAGCAGGGATTACGGGTATGGGGCGGGGCGGGAGGTACTGCCAAAAAAGAGAGACAAGGCTGTGGGGTCAAAGGACAAAAATAAATAACAGGGAAACAAAAGAAGACATGGCTATTTTAAAGAAACTTGTGGTCTAATTTGGACTGGCAACTCCTATCTTCCGATGTTCAAATATACCTGCGTGCTGCTTCTGAGCCCCACGTTACTGCCAAAGAAAACAGAATTAAAATGTGCGTTTAGTCTAACACTAACTCTGTAACTCTGACAATCACACACAAGAAGGCAGCATAAAACTAAGTAATATCATGTTTTATTAAGGGAAAGAATAGTCTTCCCCAAATCGTTTTAAACACTAAGGCTAAGCACTAACAGATCTTACAGTTACAGCAGTAAAATAAAGCAGTAAGTGCTACTCTTACGTTACCAAAGTGTCTTAAAACAGTTAAGAACAAACATGCAATGGCAATCTAAAAGCTCGCCTCCTGGAAAACCATAAATGTGTTTGGTTTAGCAAGCACACAATTAAGTTCTAGTCTATACCATGGCCCATTATAAATCCACCCTGTCAGCCACAAAACATTTTGTTTTGAAATTGTCTATCAAGCTTTCCCAATCTAGTCCTTAAACTCCCCCGTGCGGTTGACTGTTAAATAACATTTCTTTACTCGCACTTCATAAACTTTCAAGGGACAGCAAAAAGACAGCAGCCTGCAGAACAAAGTCAGGGCCACAGAAAATTAAAGTTAAGCTGAAACCACCAGGGAGGACAGGTACACATGGCTGCCTCAGTCCTACAAACCACAGTCCCAGAAAGAGCAGGAGTCACAGGGCTCAGACGTTTACTCACAGGACTGGATTTCCCTTCACCCCTTTTGGCAAATTACTTTATTCATCCCAGAAGGACGAGGGTGTTCCTCCAAAACCAGCACTAAATCTCACTGCTACCAAAACAGACACTTTACAATAAAGTGTGCTTTATGCTACCTCAGGCCATTGAAGCTCTGAGGCATTTAACTGATAAAATGTTTTACTGCTGCAGATTTTCTCCCATTTGAAGAAATAAAACATGTTCTCTACTACTTCGCGATCACTGAAGCAGTCTTTGATCTAAAAACACTGAGGATTAATCCCTGAATTTCAATGCTAAGCCTACAAAGTATCATGAGATTCTGCAAGAAATGCAGCGCATCTCTGCGAAGTCAGTGCTCACCAGAGGGGCAGATGGGGAGGAGCTGGCAGCAGCAGTCAATCAAAGACTGACTGCAGAGGTAGAAGCAACACAACCTTCATTTCCATCTTCTCCAGCCCTCGGCTGGTGGAGCCAGCATTGGAGAGAGGATTTCCCTTCATCAACACTCGCTGCCAGATCCGACCATACTACCAAATACTGACAAACATGGTGAAATGTGGTGGCTTGCTACAAGTGTTAGGTATTGAAGTAACTAGAACCTGCAACCAGTGGGCCAACAAATGCTAGCAAGACAGGAATTAGCACTACACATCCACATCTTATAGACAGAAAACAAAGGCACATTTGTTTTAAACACCTCGCATGTTATGGGCACAGCAGAATTCTCAACCTTTCAGTTCTTAAGCCTATTTTACTCTTTATGTACACACAACTGCATGACCCTTTGGCCTAAGGGAATTGACAAAACCATGTCTATATTTAAAAACACTCAGCTTTGCCGCAGCCACGAGCTAACCCAAAGAAATACCAACCAACACACCTGTAAAAGTCACTCTCTGGGTCACTGTGCCTCAGCTGAAACGGCATTTTGGGAGTTTTGCTGTCCAGAGGAAGCAGGTCATCGGGGAGAGGTGGGGAGGCCGGGCAAGAGGGCAGAGGCTCGTTGTCTTCAGTCTTGATGCCCTCTGCCTGCTGCTGGTTTTGAGCCTGGGCCATGGCGATGAGGCCGCGCAGCCGCCTGTTGTGCTGGATGAGCTGGATGGTGTGGATGGTGAGGCTGCAGGGCTCGGAGGGGATGTCCAGCATGGTGGTGGGCCGGGGCTTGTTGGCGGAGGGCTGGTGCAGCGGCGGGTCCTGGACTTCCACGGTGCGAAACTCGCGCTGAAGCAGGTCGAAGGAGCTGCGGTTGGCCTGGCTGGACGAAACGGGGATCTCACCCCAGTACCGCAGCATTTTTAGGTAGGCAACGTCCCGTCCTCAGCGCCCAAGGGGGAAGGCTCCCAAACACTGTCAGCCCGCAGTGGGAGGCTCCAGGCTTTGGGCAGCAGGGTTAACCGGAGCTGGGCTGGTGCTTGGCATAAAGCACGACAGGAATGGCAACAAAATGTTCAGTGTCACAGCCAGAAGTGCAGTTTTTAGGGTGGCATCGGGGCACACCGCTCCCCTAACAGCCCACCCAGCCGCTTCTCCTGAAGGAGGGGAGAAGAGAGCAAAGCGGCTGCGAGGCGGGGGCTTCCCCCACCGGCCCTGAGCCGAGCAGGGCCACGGGAAGGGGGGAAAAAAAAAAAAAGCAGGGAAAGGGGACGGGAAGGGGAAGGAAGAGGGCAGGGGAGGCCGCAAGAGCTGCTCCGCCGCCGGAACTCGGCACCGGTCCGCTCCCCAAGCGGCTCCCCCGGGGGGGAGGAGAGCGCCGGGCTCCGGGCTCCCAGCCCGCAGCGCCGCCGGCCCCCTCCACCCCCGGCTCCCCGCCCCGGGTCCCGTCCCGCTGCCGGGAGCCGAGGCAGCGCCGCAGCCTCCCGGTGGCCGCCTCCCCGCTCCGCCAGGCCGCGGCGGACCCTATTTCGGGAGGGACGCCGTAAAATGGCGGAGCCCGGCGAGACGGAGGCGACCGGCTTCAAGCGGCCGAGCCGCCCGCCGTCAGCCGAACCGGGACCCGGAGCCGGAGCCGGTCCCGGGGCTTGTCCCGGTCCCGGTGCCGGTCCCGCAGCGCCAGCCCCCCGCTACGAGGAGCCGCCGTGGGGCTGCCGCCCTCCAGCCGGCGCCGGCTACGGGCTGGAGGTGCTGAAGGGCGGCGTGGTGCTGGGCTCGGTGCGGCTGGAGGGCGGCAGCTGGTTCCTGGCGGGGCGGCTGCCCGGCTGCGCCCTGGCCCTGGAGCACCCGTCGGTGTCGCGGCACCACGCCGTGCTGCAGTACCGGGGGCCCGGCAGCTCCCCCGAGGGCTCCGCCGCCGCCGGTTTCTACGTCTACGACCTGGGCAGCACCCACGGCACCTTCCTCAACAAGGCGAGGGTGCCGCCGCGCACCTACTGCCGGGTGCGGGTGGGCCACGGGCTCCGCTTCGGCGGCAGCTCCCGCCTCTTCCTGCTGCAGGTGGGCTGGGGGTGCACGGGGGGAGCGCTGGTATTTATTTAATTATGGGGCCTTGTGCCCCAGCTGTGCCCCGAGGGAGGTTTGGGGGAGGGCAGGAGGGCCTTGGGGTGCTCAGTGTGGTAGGGGGGTGAGCTGCGTGCTCCCCGAGTGCTCCGCTGGAAATCTTTGCATTGTGCCCCTTTGGGCTGTATTTGAGCGGCCTGTGGGTATAAAGTAACACTCACTTCTTTCTTTCTCCTCCTCTCGATGTTAAAATTGATATATCTGCATGCAAGCAGATGCATCTTCCGGTTTGAAGAGCAATAGCAAAAGGTTTGAAGAGCGCTTTTTGAAGGGCGCTATAATCTGTAGACATTCTTGTATGTAATGTACATGTCTTGTTGAAATTATCCCCCTTCTCCTTTTTAAAATGCTCCTATAAAGTTACTGTTTGTGACACAGGGACCCGAGGAGGATCAGGAGTCCGAGTCGGAGCTGACCGTGACACAGCTGAAGGCACTGCGCAAGCAGCAGCAAGCAAAACTGGAAAAGACGATGTTGGGAGAGGACTCTGACGAGGAAGGTGACAAAGAGGAGAGAAGAAACGAGAGCAGTCAGAACACAGAAATGAGCTGCTCGTGGGGAATGGGTAAGCACTGATGCACACATCAGCTGATGCTCTTTGGGAGGTTTTTAAGTGAGTTTCAAGGAATACTAGGGTTGATGTACCAGCTGGATGACAATTGTCCAAAACCAGTGGAAGTTCCTGAGTACAAATGCAAAGTCCATTTCCTCTTAAAAAGACAAGTACTGTGAGTAGGCTAAATATACCAGGCAAGAACCTTACTAGAGCTTCTTCTAAAGTCAGGGAAAAAGCGATTTATCTGTACCTTGAAAGGAAAATGAGACTTTAGTTTGGGCTGTGTATTTTGTTCTTGCAGTGATGTTGACACTTTGGCCAGAGAGGTTGAATTTTCTTGCTTGAGACTGCTGTGCAGTGAGGCTGTCCTTACATTTTTAACAGTAATTCCACATCTGAATGAGATAAATTATAATTAACAAGCTTTTCAGTACAAAATGGTTTGTTTGTAAATGAGAATTTATAAGCACATAAACCCCTTGAAGGTGCTGAAACTCTAGTAACATTTCTATGTAAAACTGTATCCTAAAATGGAATAAATAATATCAAAAGTGGGGGGGTGGGGTTTGTTTGGATGCAGAACCAATATTCAAGTTAAGAAAAATAATTTTAGGATGATGTAGTTGGTATTTCTTTCAAACTGACAGTAGTTGAAATACACTGGTGTTCAAATTCTAACATTTCAATATCTTGTTTCCACTTTGTTCTTCCAGGAGAGGATGCTGAGGAGGATGACGCTGAAGAAAACCCTATAGCTATTGATTTTCAGGATGTACAAGATGCCTTCTATATGAAAGACCCTAGAAAGGCCCTACAGGGCTTTTTTGACAGAGAAGGTACTTTTCACTTATAAATTATTTTTGTTTAGCCAAGTTTGGTGTTTGTGCTCATATTTTTCTTTGGAAATTAAAGAGTGAAAGCTAAACTTTTCTGTTTCATTGTGGGTGGGGCTTTTTTGTTTGGTCATTGTTTTTTTGGGAGAAGGGGGTTGTTTTTAAAAACTTGGCTTACCACTGAAGAGCTGAGACTTATTTCCTAACTTCTAAATTGGGAGTTGGAGAGGGCATCTTATGTTCCTCTGTCAAACCACATCCATCTTTTGAAGCTATGTTAAAAAATCTGAAGCCATCAAATTTCAAGCTGTGCTGTTCGGAGATAGCACTGGAAAGTATTAAAAGAAAAAAGCAATAATGAATTAGCCTAAGCTTCCATTAGTTGCTAGCAAAGCTTACCGATTACTCCTATATTTGTTAACATGAAAAATTAACCTTTGTGATAAACAGTATCTGTGAATCCAGATTTCAAACTGTCCTTCCTTCAGTATCATTTACTTTAATGCCTGAAGGTACAAGGTTGTTTTTTTTCTTTAACTGTGTATTCCCGAACAGGTCACTTACAGATCTTTGATCTGAAAAAAACCTTGATTGTGAAAAATAGCTAAATGAGCATAATATGAACCGAAGATCCCATAGCGTAAAAAAAAAAAAAAAAAAAAAGACAAATTCAGTCTTTGATATACTACAAGAACATCATACCTATTTTGTCTAACCCTGATGTTTTTCTCAGCTATAAAGATTGTACCTGTTTATTTCACTTTTGGTAACTACACCAACTTTCTTTCTTTTCCTCTCTAGGAGAAGAGTTAGAATACGAATATGATGACCGTGGGCACAACAGCTGGCTATGCAGGGTCAAGTATGTATACATACATTCATTCACTTCTTTGTGTAGAATCTGGCTTCATTGTATTCACAAACAAAAGCTGAGGGAATCACTTATCTATCATGCTTGCCAAGGAGGCCAGCTGGAATTAGACCAAAGTCCTGATACTGAAGCAGAAGGTCAAGGATCAATGCCTAGTTCAGTGTCTGTACTCCTTTCTGGTCTGCCAGCATTTGGTGCTCCTTAGAGGTGAAAATTGGTAAAGCAAGGAAACGGGTTCTTTCAGTTCCCCATGTTTTCAGAAACACATGAAATTGAAATACAAAAGAAACCAGGAGTCAGTATCTTACAACTCCTAATGGGGAAAAAATTGTTCTACTCTGTACCATCAAAGAACTGAAATTGGTACAAAGCAGTTTTGTGGGTTTTGTTGACCAACTATCATAATTCTTGTATTAGGCTGGAGAAGGTGAGGTAGAATTAAATCAACAGATTAGGTCTCAAATGGATAGGTACAACATGTCATCATTGCTTAAGAAACCTTTCCTTCAGTGTGACATAAAATATTTGTTACTGGTGTTGCATAGATGCAAGGTGATGCTTAAATGGATGCTTAAAAAGATCCATGACTGATGTTTAACCTGTTGTAATCCCAACTGAACAAATGGAAAAATATTTATTGTTTGGGTTAGTGAAATAAAATGCAGAAAGTCTGTGCTCATGTTTGGATTAGTAGGGTGTCAAATGAAATGTAAAAATATTTAACCCCCACAAAAAGAAAGACTAGAGAGAGGTGGAAAGAACAATGTTGACATGACAAATACAGTGTCTGAGTAGCATCCAGGAAAAGCAGTTTGTATTGGAGCTATTCTCTGATCCTGTGAACTGAACAGGTTGCCTGTGGATGATGCATCAGGGAAGCAGCTGGTGGCAGAGGTTCTCCATTCAGGAAAGAAGAAAGAAGCAATGGTACAGTGTGCACTGGAAGCTTGCAGATTATTGGATGCTAGGGGAGTGCTGAGGCAAGAAGCAGGTAAGTAACTGGGTAAATGCTGTGATGGTTCTAAAAGCCCCTTAACTCTAGGGGTTTGAGATTGCTATCATGAACTTGTTTGACTTCTCAGTGTAAGTCACTTTGTTCCTGGCCTTTTCCTTTAACCTTTCCCAGTATCTCGAAAAAGGAAATCAAAGAATTGGGAAGATGAGGACTTCTATGATAGTGATGATGACACCTTCCTTGATCGAACTGGTGCTGTAGAAAAGAAGCGACTGAACAGAATGAAGAAAGCTGGTAAAATAGAAGAAAAACCAGAAACTTATGACTCCCTGGTAAGAAGAATTATGACATGCCAGGCCTATTCTTTCATAAATGTCTTATTACTAAGAAGGAAAGCTTATATATGTGTGTGTGTGTATATATTTTTTTTCCCCAGTTCTTATTTTTGTTGGCCTGAACTCTAGTATCATTTGATACCCTTATCTATTAATTGGACAAGATAAATTGGAATGGGGTTAGATTTGGTGATTGTAGAATCACCAAAGGCTTTTAAAGATTTTGAGAGGGGAAAAAAGGGATATAGAAGAAACCTTAAACTCTTAAACAACAACAGAAAGTGAGAAAGTGATTTGTTACTTCAATTTAATACTTAGTGTACATCACAGAAACATCATTGGTACTGCTACTAACTGACGCATATCTGCTACCTTAAGCAAAAGGGATAACTGTCTGTGGAAAATAAAATACCTTGTTGTCAGGAACTTTCATGGCTTAAGGCCAAGTCAGCCTGCAAAAAAGTAGTTTGCAGCTCCTTGTGGTGTCTCTTCTCTAGTGAACAAGGTTTGGTTTGTGAGGTTCTGTCACTGCATACAAGACTTAATTTGTCATAAACTAGGAGAGGCAAGAGAAATTTGCAACTTTGAATAGAGTTTTTTTACTTTGTTCACGGTATCTATAAATATCTGAAAAAATGGTAATTACAGTGAAAGCATACTGCCTTTCTTTTTTGTCTGTGTAATATTGCCTTCTGCTTGATAGATCACAACAGTGGATGAATGAGAACAGGATACCATAAAATAGCTTTAAAGCACTAAATAATAATTGCAAACTTTCAAGTTCACAGGGCACATACCAAAGAAGGATCTTATTCTGCTTCAAAGAATGAGCAGACTGGACTGACACGAGTATGACAACTAAAAGTCCTACACAGACAGTAGTGTGTGGAGAGGCTAATAGGTGAGAGTAGGAAGGGCTGGAGGATCATGACAGTGGCATAAAAGCATTATGAGAAAGGACTTTCTGAAACACATAAATATGAATACTGTTCAAATAATTTTTGATGCATTGTTTAGGAATAATCTAGACTGTATTTTTTTCATCCCAGAAATTCCCAGTCGGAGATCAGAAATAAAATTAATTTAAAAGAAAAAAAAAAAAGAGAGATAATGTGGTAGGATATTTGAGGAACTTTTAAATGGAGATTTTAAAGAAGATAAAGCATATGCTTAGGAGATCTTTTCTCTCATAGGTTGCAAAGCTAAAGGAATCTGAAAACGAGCTCCTTGAGATAACAGAAAAGCTGAAGGCTTCAGGGAAAGGTAAGATGTGAAGTCTCTGATTATAGTGTTCTCCATTTAAAAAAAAAAAAAAAAAAAAAAAATCTTACGGATATCATAGAATCATGCATCTTACATTCATTTTTTTGTATGTCTGCTTTCCACAAAGAGGTAGGAAGATTTGCAGGTGATTGAGTTATCTGGAGAGGATACTTAATACAGTAATAACTGTATTACAGTACATAACCAGTAGGTTATGTACTGTGTGTGTAGTTATTTGCTAATGAGTGCAGATTTCTCCAAAAGTATCCCACGTCTAAGATAAGGAGGAGAGTGTACAAGCTCCTGGAGCATAACAGGGTGGACATTATTACTGTTTATCTGCCCATAGTAGTGAAACTGACCCAGCTAAAGAACCACATTTTTCCATTCCCTCCAAAACCATCTGTAAGGGAAGAACAAACAACTGGCAGAGGAAAGACAATATCTTTCATTTTACTTCTCTCGTTGAAAATACACCTTGAAAAGGTAGGGAAAGAGAAATACAGAGTTAGAGTAGTGGATGCGTAGCTCACATGTTCAGTAAGCTTTCTAGCTTATGAAAGAGCCATTCGGGTTTCTAGGATTGTCTGTGCATGAAGGCAGAGCCTTTCCAGAAAGTGGGGAATGTGCCTGCTAGTAACTTGGATTTAAAAACACACTACATGAGGTGCGTTTTGCTTTAAATTACTGATGATATCTTGTGGAAGGAAGGCATGAAGGAAATGTAGGTAGGTTGGTTCATCATACAAAACGCTTTCTAACAAAGTTGCCTTTAGTAAAGGCTATAATGTCAGTTTGTCAGAGCTTCTTCAAGAAACCTAGCAGCAGTCTGACAGCAGTGCTATCTTTTCTGAATTATATGGGCACATTTCTTTCTTATTCAATGCTCCACCCAAACTCATTTGTATGAGCATCTTTCGTGGCGATTGATTCTACCAGATCACTGTTGAGAAAACCTTATTGTTCCAGTGAGCATTCTGACCGATGGGTCAGTTCAGTGTCTTTGAAGTAATTGTTTTCAGCATGACTTTACTGATAAGTAGCTCTTGATCAACTAGTAGGAGAAGCTAATGCTTTATATTGCCTATGACAGGCAATACCAAGCACTTACGTGTCATGAAGCCTTTGTTTCTTCCATTACTTTTTCTCAACAAGAATGATCGTAATAGAAACTAGAAGAACCAAGAATCAGTTCATTTGTAGACTCCTACTAACACCATATAATTCTGATATGTTATCGTGTCTTGGTAAATTGTAACTGGTTACAGAACTAGTTCAGAGACTTAGAAAAAGTGAAATCTCATCAGTTAACTACCAGGCCCAACAGCCTGCAAGGTATTGCAATGCAGAGTGATTCAGTTTTGGATGCAGATTTCCTAAAACTAGACCAGGATAAAACATAGCAAATATTCTGTCATCGGTTTGTGTGCGTGTGTTCTAGTTACTTGTGTTTTCTCAGATGTAATCATAGATGAGGAATACAAGTATAAGCCAGGAGTGTGCGTATTGATCATGGGTGACTCTTATTACTCTCTTGAGCTGTCTGGCAAAGTTGCAGCATTCCATACAGTTCTGAAACCTTCACGCACTTTGGCTTGCTCTAAATGATCATTTGTAGCCTAGGGGTGAGAGTGTAGTGAGACCAGTGAGTGAATGACAGGCTAAATTGCAACACCTCTTACCAAGCACTTGGAAAGATTAAGTGGTTTTTGAAAAGATCTCAGTGAAAGTTCATAAATTGTTCTTCAGAACTAACTACTGATGGACTGACTTGGTGTCTCTCAGTTACTGATGTAACTGAATGAAAATCAGACACACAAAGCTCTTCAGTCTCATTTTTGGTTGCCTGTTCAAAAGAAAATTGGTAAGTTTTTGGTGCAGTAAAAGCTCTATAGCTTTCCCTGCCTCCCATGACAGCTCCTCTCGATTCTAGGCTGTGAGGTGATTCAGGCTGTTTATTAACAAGGCCTTCTCATTGATCATTTTTGTCTAAGCTCAAAACAGTTAGGAAAAAGAAGAGTATTTCTGTCTGAATTTCTTTTATAATACATTTCATTCTTATTTATATTTGGTTGGAGGTGGATGCTCTTATCTCTCTGAGCTTTTTAATCCTGTATGTCTTCAGTTATTGTTTCAGCTTTCATATGTTTGTAAAAACTGCATTTTGTCTCTAGATCAGAAATATCCTTTTCAGTTGAGTACATTTGAAAATTTTAGTCTTTTTATACTTTTGTGTAAATATTAAATGTTATGTAAAACCGCTCAAATGTATACTCCTAACAATAATGTAAACTGAATTAAAAATAACTCATTGGTCACAGAATTATCCTTGTGCATATATTAAAGCCACAGATAAATACCAGATTTGCCAACTTTATATAACAATAAAAGGCAGAAAACTGCCTGTCAAAAAACTCGATGTAATCCTAACAACGTTTTCCTTTGTCTCGAAGTTACTTTTGAGCAAAATATAAAAATTCCTTTCTCAGGCTTGAACAGCGCTTCAGGAGTTTTCCTGTTCTTTTGTTCATTTGCTAAATCCATATGTTAGAATTGTGTATTTATTTTTCTTTGTTGTTTGAGTTTTTCCTCCCAGTTTTATTTTAATTAGTTAAATATGTAGAGAAATATTTTTGTTTGAAGTCAGGTGGAGTAGAAGGACTGTCTTTTTGTTTTTCTCAAGTACAAAGCAGTGTTTTCCTGTTAGAAAATCAAACCAAAACAAAGATAAATTTTATGTGATTGTCTTAACATATACAATTTATTCTCATATGCACTCAGTCATTCAGGAGTGGGAGACAGCATCATGTGTCAGTTAATTCATTTTTAGGTTTGCAAACATTATTACATAAACATCCTGGGAAAGTCAAAATGGGATTTCCCATGTGGTGTTGTAGGATTCCTTGTAGCCATGTTTATTTTAGTCTGTGACTATAAAAAGGACCCAAAAGCCACTTTTTGTTTTTTTTTAGGGACAGCAGATCTTGATTTGAGATGAGCAACCTAGAATGCAGAGAGACTTGCTCATAAAGAAACATTCAATTTTGAGAGGCTTTTTCATCTGAGTGGATTAAGATTTACTGCTGGGCTTTGTTAAGAGAAAAGCTTTCATCTTTCTAGGGCTATCAACCTCCATTATTTCACCATTCAAAAAAATCTCACAGAGAGGATAGTCATTCATATATTCTTTATTCTCTAAAGGTAGGACTTGAGCATAACAATATGTATCTTATCGTTATCTTGCCTAGCCCAGTCCCAGCCAGCAGCTCAAGATTCCTTGGATGAATTCATGACCGAAATAAAGTCAGGGTGCACCTTAGACAGCGTGACTCGAAAGAAACTTCACTTGCGATCGTTTGAACTGAGGAAAGAGCAGCAGAGATTGAAAGGGTTAATAAAGCTTGTCAAGCCTACAGAATTACCTGAGCTGAAGCCCCCGTAAGTCTTGGCTAAAGTCTGTTGTGTTTTTTTCGTTTGTTTGTTTTGTTTGTTTTGTTTTGTTGTTGTTTTTTTTTAATTACTTCCACTGTTGTTACTTCTCATAGGCAATCTTGCACCCCAAGTAAGTAGACAGTTTTACAAATGCAAAGGCAGCAAAACTTCCTGGTTCATCTCTCCAGCAAGCTTCTGTGCCTTCTGGCCACTGCTGCCTCTGGGGTTGAGGCAGATGCACAGCAACAGCGGAGTAAATTGAACCTACACTGGGACAGGGAGCAGGAAGGGGCTGGAAACATGGTGTCAGCATTTATTTTTTTCTACAACCTCCATCCAAAAGGAACTGAAGAGTTTTACAGTACTTTGTATAATATGAAAATCACTTTGTGAAATGTACCCAGAAGTCAAGTGCAGTGGCTGTTCAGCCACTGCCTAGCAATGCTGCTGCAATTCAAGAGGGTGTGTGCTGGGTTCGTCGTTTACTAGTGGCAACTTGATTAGAGGTTTAATTACTTAATTTACTTAAATTGAGGTTTGGCCTCTGAGTGTGTTTATATATTTACAGATATATTATGCATATATGTAAGTGCATTTGAATTTGAGTGAGTCTGATAGGTTTGTTTTCTGGTTGGTTTTTGTTTTTTTTTTTGCTTTTTGCTTTTTCTTTCTGTTATGGCAAGTGTCTGACTCCTGCAGCATGCACGTAGTACGGAAGAGTCATATCCTGAAACGTCCTCCTTGGATGCTGCAAGTCTGAAAGAAATAGAAGGACTTTTATATATTCACTTCTGTTTTGCAGGGGGTTTGCATATGTATATATAAGACTTGTTTGGTTCTTTAAATACTGTTTTTCTTTGTAACTATTTTTTATTAGGAGTGGGAGTCACAGTCTGGAAGCAGACAGCAAACCTAAAAAGATTGCCCTGCCTCTCTTCGGTGCAATGAAAGGAGGGAGTAAATTCAAGCTGAAAACTGGAAGCCTAGGGGTAAGTGCTGCAAGTCAGATGCTTGTTCTTAGATATCTGAGGCTGTGGAGCCTACAGGTGGCAACCGTGTCATCTCGCACGGAGGAGCAAGCCTGCAGGAGTGGAAGAGTGCACAGGGCAGCAAGCAGTGCCTGCCAGATGTTGTTTGCTGCCAGCAGTAGCCATTCTGTGCCCTCATGCAATCAATCTTCTGGGGCACAGCTGCAGTTAAAAGGCATTGATCCAAGTAGAGGCAGTCTGGAGACATCAGGCTGAATGACTGCTATACATCAGCAGCTAGTCCTTTTCTTTCTTTTGTTTTTCTTGATCTTTTAGCTAAGATCGTATCCAAGATTGATTCAGCTCCCAGTGTCCCTTTTATGAAAAGACTGCACTCTTGCCTGTGGGCTGAACATCTTTTTTTTCCCCCTTCCATCTCTACCAAAAACACTTTCCTTAAAACCTAACTATTCTTCATCCTGTGAGTGTTTCCCTACCAGCTATCTCTGTGACCGAAACACGCGTGTTTGCTCCTGTAATGAATCTCTGTGACATCTACTTCCATGTTGTTCTGGCACTGATGCACAAGTCTTTGTCCTGCAGAAATTGCCTGATAAGCGTCCAGTTATCCCTGAAAACTTGTTAAAAATGAAAGACGATGGACCAGAGGAAGAGGAGGAGGAAGAAGAGGAAGAAATGGAGGAGGAGCAGGAAGTAGATGCAGTAAACAGCAGAGCATCAGATGTGGAAATGAAAATAACAACAGAGGAAGAAACAGGAGAAGAAATTTATGATCCCAGTGGTTCTACTCGCAATAATGAGAAGCTAGAATCCCTTCAGGATGGTAAGCATGGATTTTGATTTTTCTAGTAGTAAGGCTGAGTCTATAAGTACTTTTTTTTTCTTCCTGAGCCATGTGAATCTGCTATGGTTTGTGTCACAGGTTTTCCAGCAGTGTATAGCGTTTCCATAAATTTTTGCCATGAACCCGGTGTCTAGGTGAAAACAGATGAGGAACAGGTGAAAGTTATACCTGTTTCAGGTTGGGACTCTACTCGGCAGTCATATTTTCTTGCTTTCGGTAAAACAGAAGTAAGTCTCCTGGACTCAAGAAAGGCCCTATTTTGATAGGCCCTGATTTCTTTAGATTGAAAGTCCATGTAATAATAACCACAATGTGTTGTTGGCAGGGAGAGTGACTTAACATGAAAACAAATACCTCAGTAAAGCTTCAGACCAGCTAGTGAGGAGGAAAAATAATTCTAAAAATAGGAAAGAAGAAGTATCTTCTTTGCATCTGTATGGTTTATCTGTAACCCATCCTTTCATATATTAACTTCATGCATTTATAAAATCTTATTAATAATGTTTATCCGTAAATAGTTTGTTTGACAGAAACCTAATTCCATATTCTTGTCTTAATGCTGAACAGGTTGTTCTTGAAAAGTGTATTTTAACTGGTCATAAATTTTCCTTTAATACTCTATTGTGATAGACTTGAATGAAATAATTTGGAGAACTTCTAAGGGAAGAATTCTTCCTGAAACAAATGTAACTAAGAGTTCCCTTCAAATTTTTTTCTGCTCTTCAAAGTTAGTGCAGAGCATTCACCTAACATTTTTTTTTTTTACAGGGGTTAATATTCTGCCTGAGCCAAAGATATTAAGAAATAAATCTCAGATGGGACCCTCGCTAGAGAAATCTCAAGGTGAGCTGTACAGTTTGGAGACTATAGTACAGTAGCATGTGGATTCAGAAACTGCCTAAAGGAGTTACTGCTTTTTTGTCAGTAGAAAGAGACTAAGCCTAACTGCAGAGTCTAAAGAATCTAGAATTCAAATGAAGAATTGTTTTGTTTGGGCAGTGCTAAATATATGGCAAAAACAAGCAATTTCAGCTGTTTCAGATCTCCCTGCTTTTTGTCACTAATTGTGGAAAGATTCTTTTTTTTTGTTTTGTTTTTGTTTTAAATAAATGTGCAGAATAAAAGTTGTTCTAATTTAGGAGCATAAACATAATGCTTCTTTCCCCTTATTCTCCTGCAGTACTAGCTCATGTCACTTTGTAAAAGGAAAGTTCTGTACTTCTGTAGTGTTAATTAGTACATAATGTTAGCTAGCACTCTTAATGACCCAGATGACCCCTCTGCTCGTGTGCACACACACACAATTCTCAAAATGTAGACAGTGTATGGTGCAATGAACATCTGGAGGAGATCTGTATGAATTTTCTTTTTTCCTAAGTTAGAGCCTTAAGAGTATGTTTTCCTGTCCTCATGATAATAACCATGGACTTAACTCAAAAAAGTCAATATTTCATAGATTAAGCGGCAGAAAAGCCAGGCATACTTCTGTCTTTGCCTTCCCCTCACATATGTTACTGTAAAATGATTTTTTTTTAAGGTTGTTGACTCTGCATTTTCTACAGTTTATGTCTAAATCAGTCACCGTAGTGATTACAGATATCGAGTTTCTCATAGAAAATCAACATCTGCCATTAACTAAAAGGATTTTGCAGAATGCCAAATAGAGGACCTCATTAAACTGCATTCAGTTTGGGGACTGTGAGTGTATTAAGAGTGAGTTAATAGATCTATGGAAAAAAAAGATGCTCAGCAGCCATAAATATGAATGGTTTTGCAGTGAGTTGTCTTCGATTTCCTTTTGGAAGTATCCATCCTTATGTGAGTTTTCTATAAGCTTATTTGTGATAGAATTGGTCATTTTATGATGTGTCATAAAACTTTTTTTTTTTTTTTTGTCAGCATCTGAGGCATTGTGCAAGAAGCCTGAAGAGACATCTGAGAAAGCTAAGAAAACAAATAGCTCAAGCAAGGTTAGTTACAATACTATGACTCCTACAGCCTAAGAATTTCAAGGAATCTTTTAGTCGGCTCCTTAGTAGTGAAATAGTAACAACTGGATTGAGTGTGCCTTTGGTGATGGTAGTGCTTTTCTGCTGAGTGATTCCCAAATGTAGAACTGCACACTACCATTGGACACAGCTTCTGGAGTCTCCAGTGAGAACGCAGAGCATTTCAAGCATGAGAGAGGGGTTCTGTGAAGCTGTAGTAAATAAAAAAGGTTCTCAATTGAAACACAGAATTATTTTTCCAGCTATTCACTTGGCAAAGCTGAAGTTCAGCTGTTGTGAATTGCGTCTTCTCCTGTAGCACAAGTGTTGTAGAACACTGGTGCTCTTCTGGGCTTTCAAAGTGACTTTGCAAAACTTTCATGGAGAGTAGTTTGGGATGCATGTATTGGCTGACACAGAACATGCTGGACTAAAACTGTAGTTTTCATCCTTCTCTGTAAGATATGGTAAAAGAAATATCTAATAAGACTATTGTATTTTGCAACCCAGTTATTATTGAATTTGAGTGTACGTGATGTGCTTCCCATTCATAAGATTTGTAGTAAAATGCAAAGTATATGAGCCTTCCACATTTTGGGACACAGGTAGTTGTTGCATTGCTGGAATTGGGAAGAAACTTCTCTGATGGCATGCTCTTAGCCTGGTGTTTACTGCGGGGCTCTTCCCTTCAGAATGCATCTCACCATAATGCCAGCTGCCATCAAAGAAGATTACTGTAGTTGATGGGCCATGAGTTCTGAATATTAGGACATTTTTTTGTGGTGACCATTGAATTTTAGTCCTGCTCCACCTGCTTAGAGAAACTTAACTCCCTGAAGCATGTGTGTGCTAGCTGCTGCTGCTCTTGCTGCTTTTGGCAGAGGACCCAAGGACTGGGTAGGCACAGCCTCTAGTATTATTCTTTGTTGCTGGCCTAAAGTACGTTGATAAAGAAAGCAAGAGTAAATTTACTCTGTTAGAGCCCAACGTATACCCTTTCTATGAGAAGCTGCCTTGTTCTCCTGCATTCACACTGAGGCAGTCAAGTCAGCACCTCCCATCAGCACAGAGTTCACTCTAACACTGAGCATTCCCCAAATACCAGATGGCTTAGCTGTGTTCTCTCTCCCATTACAAATCACTTTTTCCACATGCCCTGTCTGCCATTGGGCTCATTTTCTTGCATGGAAAGTATCAAGTGGAATTCTCCTTATGTTTTTTTCTCTTTTCATGTTTGAGGAATAACTTTGAATAATGCAAAACTGGAAAAAATCTATTTTTTAAGTGGCTGTTCACAAGTCATACTTAAAAACTGTTCAACTCCACAGTCTAATGTTTTTCAAAACATTAGTGATACAAACGAACTCTTTTAGAGGTTAATTTGGAGAAGGGAAATTGTTTTTCTGTTACTTCGTTTGTTTTGATTTTTGAGGGAATGAAAAATTGCTTCAACTGCATAACTTAGGACTGTGTGATGATATTACAGAGTGATGCAAATCAGTGCTGAGTAACACGGGCACATTTTGAGCTCATAAAACATCAAAAAACTGTAGAGTGAGACTTTTTTTGTTAGCTGCCTGCAGTAGTTGAAAACAAAAGTTGAGAAAATGATGCCAATGTGGCAAAACTTAAAAAGCTGGGGATAAAGAGACATTGCTGTGTCAACATTTGAATTGCAAGTGACCTGTTTCTGTTTGCTTTAAACATTTCAGTGATGCCAGTGAGACCTGAATAAAATGGGTTTTCTTGTCTTTTGAAAAGCTAAGTTACCCTTATACAACATAGCTGAACTTTTATATACTTTATATACTTTCAAAAGTCACCTTAAACCTAAAGTTTTCAGTGGGATTGTGCTTTGAAATCACTAAAGCACTTCTTAAAAATCCTACTCTAAAGCTTTTCACTGTGTAAAGAAACTCAGTGTCAAATGACAGTAACAAACATTAGGATGAGGCAATTAAAATGTTCAGAACTGGAGTTGTGGAAAGCAGTGGGAGAGATTTCTTTGAAACCGAAAGTTGTCATATGCACTTCTGTTAGTGCTTCAGTAAAGCTGTAGAGTTTTGCACTACATTTATCTCCCCTCACTAGTCTGCCCAGATCCGCTCTCTGAAGACCATGGATGACCTGATTTGGTGTTGGCAATGGACCTATTTTGAGATGGAGTTTGGACTCGTTGATCTTCAGAGGTCCTTTCTAACCAGTGTTTCTATGGTTCTGTGACTATACTGCAAATAAATTGGATCAATTTGAGAGTTTACTATATTTTTTTCTTTCCTCTAAACTATATTTTTTTGTCCATGGCCGTGTAAAAATAACCCCCACTACTCAGTATTTGTCTTTTGAATAATTGAGAGACTTAGTGGCTGTGACACATTGCTGAAAGGGTGCAGCACCTTAAAAATCTTTTCTCCTTTTGCAGGTCCAACCACCTTTTTTTTCTTCACATTACCCAGATGATGACCCAGACTACTGCATGTGGGTTCCTCCTGCAGGTATTGACCATTTCTTTGGGTTTTATTCCTATAACTCAAGAATATACCTAACAAGTAGTCAGGGTGTCCTTGTAATGCATTGAGGGGGAAAAAGTAATGTGGGAATACTTATTGAGAACCTGATGTTTTTTGGCATGTTATGCCCCATATTTACTTCTTGTATCTCCATGCAATGCTTGTTGTGAAATGCTGACCTTATCTGTAGCAGCTTCATCTCAGTGGGCAGATGCACCTGAAGTTTGTCTTTCATTTCTGTAACATTTGAGACCTAACTCCATTCACGTATAGTGATACAGGTATCTAGTTAGAAGAAAAGCTCGAAGCTTCACCAAGGATAAATGCCCCAGCGATATTAGTATTCTCAATCTTCATAGAAGCCTGTGACATATGAAAATCCTCTGCAGCTTTTTGCAATACAGACTTTGGGTCGTACTTTGAAGAAAAGTCTTGCTAACTCTGAAGATGCTGAATAATTGATACACACATTTAGTACATGTTAAAATTGAACTTTTTTGATTTTAGTTCTAGAGTGTTTTTAGTTAAGTGGGGTCACTCTTAAAGAATGTATCGAATTTCCAGTGGCTCCAAAACTGGAAATTTATTTTCTTGCATTTAAGTTTTCATCGTAAGATCAAAGCTTAGTTTTCATTTGGTAGATTCATCATTATAATTTTTGCTGAAGCTGTTGCAACTTGATAATGTGGGCAGGCTCTAAAGGAAGTAAAAAAAAATGAGAATAAATTTCACTGAATTAAAACTATAACCTGGTGAAGCCTTCCTGGCGTGTGAATCAGCTGGAGCAAAATGCCTGTTTCAGTAACCAACCCAGAGGTCTGATTTAGGGTAGCCAAGCGAGTTGCGTCCATTAGAGGGAGCTCCTTTTCCTGTCTCTACCTGCTAATAACCAGATTTATCTTCTAAGTTGGCATAAAAAGTACACCAGGAAAAAAATAATAAAATAAAGCATGAATAGATGATGTAATCTTGACACTGTTAGTAATGTTAAGGAATTATAAATAAAAAGACAATTTGGACTGTAATATCCTGTCTGGGTTTATGCCTATCTGACAGGTGCTGCTTAGAGACTATTTAATACTTGTCCTGTAAACTTGTATTGGACTAATTTTTGGTGTGTTTTTTTGTTCATTGTTGGTTGGTTGTGGGGTTCTTATGTTGTTTTCTTTGTTTATTTGTTTTTAAATTCATTTGCTTTTTCTTTAAAGTAACTTTTTATCTTTGTCCATTAGGTCAGAGCGGTGATGGCAAGACTCACCTCAATGAAAAGTATGGCTACTAAGCTTCAAGCTCCAGAAAGCAGATCTGAGGTTTGAAGGACTGCTCTGCTTTGGACTCTTTATTGAGTCCACTCGTTACTGAGGGATAAAAGAGATGTTTTTTTCAGACCTTATTCCAGCCATGCTGGCTGTTAGCCATCCCTGTGTGTCCTCTGTTGCTTGTGTTCCAAATACTTTTTTAAAGATTCCTGAGCCCACGCATTCTTCTGTCTCTTTCTTCTGCTATCAGCCTTGTTCTTTTTGTTTAGTGTGAAACCACAGACTTGTTTATCCTTTTGTAAATAAAAATATAAAAAATATTTTAAGTATATTAAAAAGAAGCAACTCCATGCTTACAGGACCGATAAATTTAATTCATGTTGGTTTTAGGCAATTAAAATGAGACACACTACCATTTTGCTTCTGTTGCTGCTATTTGAAAATATTATCAGGGCAAATGGAATCTGAAACACATTTTTCGTTGGGGGGGGGAGGAAGAGCACAGAGACTTCTACTTTAAGAAAAAAAGTGTTTCAGTCCTCCCCGACACAGGTTTTTGAATACAGTTGCTGAATGCTTGATAGGAAGGGGACTAGGAGGAAGGAGAACACTGTTATAAAGGTGTAGAAGCACAGAAGAACTGCAGAGTATGGCACTGCCCATCTCAAATTAGAGGATAACAGAAGAAACGATGAAAGGATAACCTGCAAAAGGCTGCTTATATTGTAGCCTGTTCTTTACCTCTCACAGCCCATGAACAAAGAGCCACTTTCATGCAATTTCAGCACTTTATAAAGAATGTAGGTTTGTAACTCTGAATAACTAACTCTTAGGCACCAAAGCATATTAGAGGCAAGAATAAAGCAATGTTCAAAGTGGGAGTATGCACCTTATCAAAGGATGACAAAAGACAGCCCATTCCGACTGGCTGCCCATTTTCTTTGGAGCAGGAGATACTAATATATAACAATAGATGTTTTTCTCTCTTGTGTATATGAATATAGGTATCTGAAGGAGGGTACAAATATATATATTATGCATGGATTCACTTCTGATGTGTACTTGTGTACATATTGCTTACATTTAGAAAAAAGCACACGATTTAAATGTGTGGGTATAAACTGGATTAGCACTTTAGTACGAGTTCAAGAAATGGATAAAGTTTACAGGTGAATGGAGGTACTTGAATGAAGTCAGAGGGCAGGATCTGGTGCCCTGCTTGCTGGGACTAGAGAACAGGCCCAGCTTGGGGTGCCAGGAGGCTGAGCGTGCCCCAGGGCTGTGGGCTGCTGCCAGGAGGCCACCATGGGGCTGCTGGTCCCCTGGGGCACTGCTGGTCCGTCCCTTGGGCACTGCTGGGCCTGGCTGTCCATGCCCAGCCACCCCTGGGCCCTCCCCTGCTCTGCCTAGGGATCCATTCCAGCCCAGTGCTGCCCCTGAGCAAAAGCAGTAGAGGAAGCGGTTTTGGTCTCATCATGGACCATAGACCACATTCTGCACCTTCTGACAGGCCTGGTTTCTCTCACCTGCTTTCCTTGTTCCTGATGATAGAGCTGCTCTGCTATGCACTTTTTAGGGTTGTTGCAATCTCGATTTAGGCTGTAATCTCAGCAGACCTTCAATTCAGAGCCTAGTTCAATTCCAGGTGTTCACAAGGGCTCTTCATTTTAATCACTGTGGATGCAGAGGGCCTGCACAGGTGCGGGACAGGAGAAACAACAGTTCACTACTTATCCTCTTGGGAAACAGAAAAAAGAGAGCCCACCATGTGGGTACACCCTTACTGCAAAATAGGCAGCCAGCAGGTCAAGTCTCAAAACAATGATTTCTGGGTTCCCTAGAGGGTGTTAGTTTTGCTTATGAAAGGATAGAAACTAGCAAAATCATAGCATGCACAAAGCTGTATCTTTTCATTGGGAGGCTGCTTAGTAGTACAGACAAATTGCATTTGCCCTGCTGCCAACAAGCACGTCTCTGGGGATCAAGGCCTGGGCAGTTGGTGCTGGCTAAGCCCATGAGTTCCCCATCTGTTTCTTTTCATAGCAGCTCGCTTGTGCTCCCATACAGATCTGATGCTAAAACCCGCTCTCTGTCGGTGGTCCATCTTTTGTTGCATTTTGTATTACAAATACCCAAAGGTGGTCCCCACAGGATGGTTCCAGTAAATGCCATGGTAGCTGTATTAGCTGTGGAAAAATCACCCATTCGAAAGCTATTGGCACCCCGTCAGTGATCGTCTTGCCATTCAGAAATCAGGTTTGTACTTGATACCCACCACCATGTAACAGGACAAATCTGAATATTTTCCCTTTTCAGCCAGGTACATACATCACTGAATAGGGGAGATTGAATATCTCTTTCTTCTCTAAAGATAGCCATAAACCAGTATGTGGCCAGGAAAGGAGAGGCCACCACAGTATATGAAAAGGGATCTGTACAGCTATAAGCCTTCCCCTTTTCATCAGCCTCTTTCTCACAGCCTGTGTGATGGGTCATCACTGTGATCTTACTCCTGTGTGCTGTGCCTCAATTTTTTTATATCCTGTTGGCAATAGTAACCAGTTCTCGTTGCAAGTCAAAGATCTTCTCCTGATGGTCTGTGTATGTGTCAAGAACTGCTTTTTCTCCTAAGCAGCATGCGGTGCTCCCTGTTACAACCCTGCCGTGGAAGAAGGCCTGCATAACTGATTCTTAATGGTGCTGAAAAAATGGAGGAAATAACCCATGCAGCCCTCGATATCCAACACTTGGAGAAGGCTGCTTAGTTTCATGGGTAAAAAATGTAAAGAGTCTATGAAATGTAAACTCCGGCTGGGTACTTCTCTGCACATCACCTTACCACCCTGGGCAATTAATTACACAACCATTTTTTCTCTCCGCAGCTGGCTGACAACCAAGCTGCCATTGCAGCTCGTGGCCTTACGTGCTAGAGAACCTCAGCTCTTAAACTTCAGCAGGTTCAGCCTTTGGACTATTTGAGGTGCTTTTCCCACATAAATCCTGCACTTTTCGTGTAAAATTATAGCTGAATACCCTGTTGTGTTTTCTTTGTAAGTAGTTAGGCCTTGTGCCAACCCCCAGACCTGCACAGCGGCCTGGGGCTGGGGCACCTTATGCTCCTGACCACATTAAGTGCCCAGGCAAGCAGCAAGCAGAGGTGGCAACGATATGTCCAGCTATGGGTGTGATTATAGAGTGTATGACACAGCTCACAGAAGTTTCTCACCCCAAATGCAGTCCTGTCCCGGCAGTCCTATACATGCTGACAGCTTCACAGCAGAGCTGAGCATAATCGTCAGGTCTGGATATCTGGCATTAAGTCATCAGAAACTTGCTCTACACCTCAAGGAAGTGCTTTGTGAGCTTCCTGCAGAAGGAGCTTGCTGATTTTGACCCAGTACTGTTGGATTTTCTCTCCATTCCTTTCAAAACGCACAGATTAGAACAAGCAACCTCCAGATGGAGCTCATGATGCACAGACCTCACTGTACTTCAAGTCTCTTCTGCTTGCAGGAAGAGAACCCCAGCTGTAACGGAGGCTGTCTATGGGCCCCTGAAAAATACTCCTTCTCATTTCTCTAAAGAAAACTGACACTAGGCCCATGTTCTCTCCTTTCTGGAATGGAAAGGAGCATTCACATGGCCATTCAATGCCTTCAAAGGAGCAAAACACCTTTTGGTTACTTTCTTGTCAACCTGGGTTTACAGTACTGGAAAAAATGTCAGGACACAGAGGGATGTTATTAACAAGTGCACCATCCTGTAGCCAGCTCGCAGGCCTTGCTCCAGCATTCAAGAAGTGACTACTTAAAGCTGCTATTTCCTGCAGAGATCACACGATTAGTTGGTATTTTCTTTGCAACATGTGTTTACCTCATTATCATGCTTATTTTCCACTGCTACGAAACTTCCAGTTCTGTATTCACCTAATAAATACTCCTAAATTTATAGGGCATCAATGCCCTAAGGTCCAGGAGCACCTAATATTTGGGCAGCTGGCTGCAAGACATTTTGGTTCGCAGCCTGTGCGTAAAGCACTATATATATTGATATCTATATAGCAGCACATTCTGCTGTCCTGGGGCACAGAATTATGCACACACACCGCACATAGCTGCAGACATGATATGGGGGTTTTAGGTTTCTTTTTTACATTCTGAAAATGAAGTGCTGTCTTAGGAGCTCTCATTTTCAGAGTGGATGTAAGGGAAGATGTGGAAAGTGTGCTTTAAGTTAGAGGGAAGGGCTATATATCAGCCTGATCGGCTTAGTTATGCTTTTAAGTTGTGGAAGTGTTCTGTTGATTGTGCAGCTGGGTGGATGTATATGCAGGTGTATGCACACTTTCAAACATGAATATATTGGTTTGTTTTTCTCTTTTGACCTGTTAAACCACTTGAAACTCAACTTTATGCTTTTGCTGGACGCAATCTGCTGAAACTGCAGTCTGGGCATTTCAAGAGAGGCGTCTGTTTATGCTGAGTACCTATTTCAGATCCAGTTTCTTGTAACACCTAGAAATGAGTTATTCCTGCTAAGAATAGCATATGATATGACTCCATCTGGCAGACTATTGCTCAAGGGAAGCTGGGTTGATGTTAGGCTGCTGGGATAGGAGGTCAAAACCCACCTGTGCTGACCCAAGTGATGAGAGCACTTGGACACATTGCAGATGGCTCAGCAGCTCCCACAGTCTTGAGTCAAAAGTACCAAGTCCCCCTTTTTGTAGGAATCATGTTTTACCCTCTACATAAAGATACATTTGCTGAGGTCTTGGCCACATGGCCAGCACGCAACGTGTGCAGTACTTTGGTTTAAAAGCAACATATGGACTCTGACAAAAATTAATGTCCATGTAAACAGCAAAGTCTTCATAAGTAAGGAAACCGTAAGAGCTGGCACATGTAATACAAGTGGAGCAGAGTCAAGTCAGTTCCAAAAGGGAAAGATCTACCAAGTAGGTCGTTACAGTTTCTTGTGTTTGGCAATGGATTAATTTATTTTTGTGCAGAATCCAGGGACTAGCAGACACCTTTTTTTTTTTTTTTTTTTAACCATATACATTTTGAAACCTTTCCTTGAAAAACAGCTTTTCATTTGAGCTTGTGTCTTTTCCCCCACCAGACTTAATCTGGCCTGCTTTGCTGCTGGTGCTCCTCTGTTCTGCCCATACTTTGAGTTCAGCTCAAGTTTCCCCTGTGGGGCAGAATCATGTTGTGTTGAGCCACTTCCTTCATTAATCTTTGTCCTCGAGCCCACCTCCACCATAGCTGTGCTCCAGAACATCCCCTTCCTCCTTCTGACCTGCTCCTGAGTTGCCCAAATGATTTTGCAAGGGGTTGAACTAAGCCAGAAACCAGTCTGAACCATGTTCTTCTTCCTCACCCTCACCTCCCCAAGCAGAAACTGAACCTGAATCTGTATTTTGAGGTTTTGAGTGGGGCTTTCGTTCGCAGTGGAACCTGAACCAAATATTTATTTTGCTGGGCGCCTGTCTCTCAGCTGCCACTTTTCTCTTGGAGCCTTTTTGCAGAGAGCCATCAAGTGCAGGACAAGGTAGCCAACTCCCCGGGTAAGCCAGGTTCTGCCTGGTTTAGATCCAGCCCCAGGCTGATTCTGCTGTGTGTGTGCTCACCTTGGCCAGGCATCAGCTGGAAGGGTCAGCTCCCAAACTGCAGGCTGCTGGTACTGAACAGGCAGAAGGAGCAGGCACGAGGAGAGGGAACTGGGTAGCTACATCCCTGCCTTCTTCTCCCTAACCAGAGCAGAGTCAGGGAAGTCCTGAGATCTGCTCTCCTACGTTTCTTCAGGGGAAAATGACAGAGCCATCATCTCAAGGTAGGGTGGGGTGACGTTTCTTTGCAACAAGGTGGAGGAATATTGGTGTGAAATCTCATAGCTTAGTCATTCATCTCCTTATTCCCCAAACACAATTAACCACCCCATTCCCATTGCACCTCTTCACAAAACAGCAACCTGCAAGTCAGGAACATCCTCACTGCTCTTCCATGCTAAGGTAATTATAATGGGGTCTGTGACGGAAAGATGATTTATTTTCCAGCATTGAAAGCACAGCTGTAAGTACACAGACCTTCTCTGTGCTTCCTCCTGAAACAGCCCTCTTGGCTTCTCAGGTGTCTCACCGCAAAACAGACGAAACCGTTTTTTCTCTCCAAATTAGCAGATTTGCCTGAGAACTGTCATCTGTGCTCGTGAAGCCGTCACACGAGGAAACACACTGTGAAGCACTGATGATCTGCAAATTCTCTTCTGCTGTTCAAAATATGTAGATAAGTATTAAAAGGTTTAGGCTCAGGCCCAGGAAGAATCAACTCCTGACTCACTAGAAGCCTCTGACTTTCCTACAGCATTTTCTTCTCCTTGCCCAACTTGCCCAGCAGTAAAATGTGGTCAGCTTCACAGAAATGCAGATGTACCTGGAGAATGAAACCTTGGTCTTTCTGAGGGATGCTGGCACGGGGTCCAGGCCTTTGCCATGTTTGTGAAGAGCTTTGTTGGCCTGGATTGAAAGGTGCCATCAAGCATCTTATCCCCCTGAAGATGTGGGTAGTGTTCGGGGTGGGAGGCAGAGTCGAAAGGATGACTGGGTCTCTCTTGTGCAGGAAAAGGCAGAATACAAACTATGCTTGAAATGACTATGGAAAAACTTCTGTGGTGGCTATGGAGAGAGAGAGATGCAGGTATCTATAGCCAATATTGTTATCTTGTCTAAAAACAATACAACATTTACAGCAAATCAGATTTCCTTGCTCTGTCTCCCTCCCCTCTATCTGTGGCTTGCTGAAATCTGTAATGGCTGTAGGGTTAGCCCAAACCCGTTAAACTCTCTAAGAGCGATTTGTCTCCATACCATGTGCAGAGACTTGTTTAATGTTGCTGTGTTTTTTAGCAAGTATCCAGCATCAATAAGACTTGACCAGCAGGTTTTTTTTTTCATGTTTAAGGAGGAAAGAAAAGTCATGTCCCATGCCATGAGGGAGGCACGTGTCTAAATAATACAAAGGAACTGAAGCTGTGCAAAAGCCGGAGGAGGAGGAGGAAAATGCCAGACTTTCCGCAGCTGCTTGGAGCTTACTAGGAAGAGGAATAGCTGCACTGGGCCAGACCAAGGCTTTGCTTAGCTTGCTGTCTGTTGGATGCATAGAAGAAGAAGGAGCATAAGAAATCATGCCTGTGTACATGTGTATATGCATGTATCTATATGTGCTAGGAGCAGAGGCAGCAGTCACAACTGCAGGAAGGGAAATTCCAGTTAGATATTAAGAAAAAGTCTTTCCCATGAGGGTGAGCAGGTGCCCAGAGGGGTGTAGGGTCTCCACACATGGAAGGGCTCAACACTTGGCTGGACAAGGGCCTGAGCAATGCCACCTGACTTGGCTTGGTTTTCTGGGTGCTAAACCTGATCACCCCCAGAGGTTTTTTTCAGCTTCAATTATTCAAACGCATATATGTGCATATAAGTATACATGTGCATATAAATATACATATTTTAAAATATTTATGTATATGGTACCTCCTCTCTTCAAACTCATGCTCTTTGAGATTTAACCTGTTGCGCTATTTCCTTGTCTTTTCAATGAAGAGAGAAAAGTCCTTTTAACACGATCCTCCAGACATACTCGTTCAGCGGTGCTGCTCGTGCAAAGTTCAATGAAGAGGTGGTTCCTCCGGCACTTGGTAGGGTTCTTGGCATGCCCAAAGCTCATGGAAGTGTTCCCAATATCTGATTTAGAACTATAATTTGAAGTCAAACGCAAAAAAAAAAAAAAAAAAAAAAAAAAAAAAAAAAAAAAAAAGCACACTACAAAACAGATTTCCAGGACCAAACCTCTGTATCTTTCTCTTGTGAGTCCAAGTAAGTGTCTGGCCAGTGGGTGAGGATGGTTGTTGTGGAAGTGGATGCTCAACTATTGAGGAGAATTATGACCTTTATTCTGTAAGGAGTGATAGTGTGGAATGAGGGCTGCGTGTGAGGGAGTGAACGGGCTGTTGTCAGTTGAGCTCTGTTTTTAGTTCTTGCTTTGGATCCTATTACCTTTTGCACAGAAACTGAGTTTATTTCTACATTCCCTCCAGCCTAAAGCAATTTATAGCTCTTGTTCTTCCCCTGGTGAGTGGGTGGGAAGCTCTTATTTCAGAGTCCTTTAAATAACCAGACTCAATTTCACCCTCATAAATTTGATCTCCAACACACATCCCCTTACTAAATAAGCAAATATTTTTCCTAAAACCAGTTTGACTTATTCCTAGGTTGACCTTTTGTCAACAAAACATGAAGATATTATCGTGATTGGAAACACTTCTCTCAGGCCCATAAACCAGGCAAACAAAAAGGGGAGCGCAGAGGGGAGAAAGGCTGGGGCTTAAAAACTTCATTTTGGAAATGTCAACTGGACAACCAAACAGCATGAATCACAAAAAAAAAAAAAAAAAAAAAAAAAAAAAAACAACAAAAAAAAACAGTGAAAGAGGCAGGGAAACAATGTGTGAACAATTACTGCACTGAAAGAGCTGGTAATTCATTGTATACATAACAAATCTGTCTGCTAAGCTGGGAAATGGTATTTCACTTCATCCTGTGGCACAGCCAGCGTTTTTCCGTGCAGGGGCTGGGTTCAGGTGGCATCAGAGGATGGTTCGGGTGGGCTCATGCCCTTGGACAAGCCAGGGCAAAGGGAAACCTTGCAGAGGTCCACAGCTCGTGTATTGCAATGAATAGCTCAGGCTGGCTTTGCCAGGAGGGACACCAGAGGCACGCAGGATCCCTCCCTCCTCCATGCTGCAGTTGCAAGCCTGCCAGACAGATTTTGCGTGTTGTGGGTGAGGCACACAGCGAAACTGAAGGTGAGGGGTGTTTGCCCTCCGTCCCCCCCACAGGAATTAGCCTGGGCAGGAACACCAGTTGTGCTGCCTCCTCCAGAGGGCCTCCAGCTCCTCCTGCCTCCGCCGGGCCCCAGCACACGCAGGTTTGAGCCGTGCGGTGGCAAAATGCCCCAAAGAGGCCAAGGGTGGTTGGCGGGCACAGGCTGCTCTCACTGCTTCCTCTCCCAGCCCAAGCCCAGGCAGGTGTCAAGTGAGGCGAGTGATTTTAGCACAGCCTGTTCAAACTGGCAGCATCGTAAAATTCAGATCTTTCCAGAAGCTGATAAATGCCATTCCTGTGACGTTCATGGTTTTTCAGTGGCATTGTAAGGAAAAGCCTGGGGTAAGCGTAGGAGAAATGGGTCAGTGAGCTCAAGAGTGGTGTAATTCCTGCCAGGAGACAGCTTGCAGGTCTTCAGTGGCACTGGTGCAGCGGGATCTGTCCCAGTGACCTTTCCTGGACGTGCCCTCTCGCAGGTGATTCCAGCCCCGCATCACAGCAGCTCTCACCTGCTTCAGACGAGTTACATCCTGAGCTAGCCACTGCACATCGCCTGTGCTGTCATCAGCCCTGGTGTGATGTGGGAGGGTTGGTGGAAGAACTGAACAGCAAGCGTGCAGTGCTGCAACAGTGGGTAAAGACATTGCAAGAAATACACCCAGGATCAGGTGTTGGGTCTGTTTTTCCGTAATTCCCATTATCTGCTGTGGTTGGTAGAGTAACAGGGGTCTGTCTCTGCTTGCATGTCCATGGTGCAGCTTGCTATGCCTTCAATGGATGTCATCCTTCCATCAGGGAGGTTAGAGAGGAGGGGGAGATGAGAACACAGCTCTTAACAGATTTGGGGAAAGACTGAAGCTGTAAATCAAGATCTTCAATACATTTCATCTCCTTTTCTTTCAGCATTTAGCAAGAAAACAAATGCATACACAGGAAATAAGGAACAGATGCGCAAGCACATCTTGGGACAAATAAATTAACATGCAAGTAAGCAGTCAGGCGAGAGTAGCAATAAAGGGTAATTAGACCACACAGGCACCACCAGCATGGGGCTGCATCTCCAAACACTGCCAATGTTCACAAGGGCCACAGCACAGTGAACTCTTCTATTTTGGGCTGTGGTGGCCCCAGGTCAGCACTTGCGCTATCAGTACCTGATGCTTTGATGACTGGGTGGGTAGGGATGCTCTTCAAGAATAAGTAATCATTGAGGGATATGGGAGAGAACCACAGACAACTCACCCTGCTTCCCTCCTTTTGGGGCAAATTTCCTTTCCGCAGCAAGTAAGCAAACCAGATGTATCAGAAAGCTATCATATCCTGTAGCTGTTCTTGGGTTTGAGTGTGGCCAGTACCTTCCCTCTCCCACCCTGTAGACAGAAAGATGTTTTTTCTACTGGATATATTGACACTGAGACATTCTTCCCTTGTCCCCAGTTCTCCATAAATCCTAACCCACCAGCATCCCACGGCACCAGCCTGCAGTACTGTGCAGAACACAAGCCTGCAGCACCCACAGAAATACAGCACAGTCTTGATGAATTCCTCAAAGGCCAACAGCAGCCCTCAGGCATTGTACAGTCCTAGATGGCAGGGCAGGGTTTGGCTCGGAGCACCTGGGTCACCACAAAACCATATGCTTACCTTGCTCCTGGCCCCTTCTGCATAGTTTCCACAGAGCCTTATATGCATTAGGCCAGCATCTCTGCATGTGTTTTACTCAAAGCTCTGCCCAGCCCTCTCTGAATAAACTGAAGGACGCAGTCACTGCAGTGATTTGTGCTTAGATCCAAGGGAAAATTAAGCTCAGCTTTGAGTGTCTGTTTATTTTTTCGCATTCCCACCAGTTTTGATTGCATGCGTAGGAATGCATGTGTAGGAGGGTTTTGTATTGCACTTTGCACCATCCGCTGAGCAGCTCCAGCCACCTGGTGGACTGCAGGCACCATGGGCTGGCAGATGCTGTGCAGCATGAGGAGAAGTGGCTGCCCTGCCATACGGACACACGGGACGCTGTTGCTGTCAGAAAATGGTAAAAACATCAACATCAACATGAACACATCAGTACCTGCATGCCACTGTTGTGCCCAGCTGTTGGAAAGGCAGCGCTGCTTACCACGTGCTGAGGGAGAGGCCGGGAAGGAATAGGGTTGGCAGCCCCTTGGGTCAGTAGATCCCACGGTTACTCCCAAAATGTCCCCGCTGCCCACCACCAGGCCATGCCTACCCCTCCACACGCTCCTGCCCTCCAGGCAGCTCCTTGCCAGCTGGGCTCAGGGGCTGTGATGGCATCTCTTCACCCTGGTCCACCCGCCAAGCCCCCCAAAGTGGTGGCTGGCCAGGGCTCTCACACAAGGCCTGGATGCACAGAGATGTCCTGTGAGCCCCCAGAGGCATTAGAGATCTGGTGGCAATGTTCATGTCCTCAAGTGCAGGGGTGAGCTGGCCAGGCCTCACTTGCTCCAAATAACTGCACTGCACTTTCCAGCTAGGCCTAAGTGTTTGGTTAATAACTGAGCTAATTCCTGTGTTCCCCAGACAGGGAGAAAGTTGCGCTTTTGGAATTAAATATCTGCTACAAATGACACAAAAAATGTGCCCTCTCTTTCTTTTACCCCTTCCTTCCAACCACAACACACATTGTTCCCCCTCTGTCTGTCACCTGCATCCCTAGGACCTTGCTTTTTGAGTCCTTGCTGCACTGTCTTTTCTCCCGATCCTCCCTCCTCTCCTCTCTGGCTGTATGTTTCACAGGTCACTCGGACATTCACATGGAAGGAGCTGGACCTCACTCAGCCTCTTTGGTTATCATGCCTTTTCATTCCCAGAAGCACACTGGTAGCTCCCTGCAGACTGTCCCTCGCTGTTCAAGCATTTTGGTGGGGCATTGACATGAAGGACTTCACAAGCCACTGGTAACAGGAGCAGTCTGCAGAATACGTAGCACATACGCTGCCCATCTCAAGCAGAGCATGGCAGGCAGGAGCAAAGTGGCGCTTCCCATTGCCAGAAGGCCATTTTGCTCCATGCCCTCCAGCCTTTTGCTGGAGGAAGTATTTATCCTTTCCCCCATGTCTCGGGATCAAAAAGATTATGGCCTCTTCTGACCAAACATCCCATCGTGGTGCACATGTATGTGGTCTCACCAGTAATTCCCACAACACCAGCTGCTGAAGCTTTTTGCTGCCGTATGCAGGATTCCCTAAGCAGCTCATTGTGGTGAGCCTTGCTCCATAACAAATGAAAGGGACCCTCTGGGCTGTATCAAGTCCTTTGCTGTCACGGTCACAGTGTTGTGAAAACCTTGCAGAGACTTGTCCTTAGCGCTGTGGAGATATTCAGGGGAATGTTTGGTCAGCAGGAGTAATATTTATGTTAAGTGTGAACCAGAATCAAACCTCAAGCACAGGTTTCGGTTCTGGTTTGGCATTTCCTGAGCCAAATCCCAAACACATGTGAAACCTCTAAAACTTCAGGTCTGCATTTCACACTGTCTTACATGAGTGTGTGTCTCCAACCAAGCTATCTTGGTGTTCTGCGGAGTAGAAATGACATGCTGGCATTTAGCTGAAAGGTCCTGCCCAGGACTCGGTGCATTGCCCATGCAGTGGGTCCCAAAAAGCCTGACAGGCTATGGAAAGGTTTCTAGAAATCACTTGGGGTCCTGCTGAGAGGCAGCCACCTCTGAACACATTGCAGCACTCACTGAATGACTTCCAACCATTTGAGAGCTTCATCTGTGAGGCTTCTAAGGAAATTGCATCCATTTGTCATTGCAAAAGAGGGAATTTAAGGCATGCACAATGTAATTATTCCCACTGGGAACTGCCAAAACCAACAAGGGTGGCACCCCATTGCTGTGAAAAAAAAAAAAAAATGTAAAAAGGAAGAAAAAAAAAAGAAGAAAAAAAAAAAAAAAAAAAAAAAAAAAAAAGGAGGAAGAAGTTGTAGAATGTCTACTGCTGTGAGTGGCCAGGACTTTGACGTCGCATCTCCTCTGAGCACAACCTTCCCCCTTAGCTCCCCCCGAAACCCCTCTGGCTCTCCATGCCACGGGGGAGCACGGGCTGGGGGGGGCAGAGGCGAGCCCCCCCAAACTGCTGGGTGTGGGAGCACGGGCCTGCTTATTTCCAGATGTCATGGATTTCGCTGGGAGCCTGATGTTCAGATATTTTTGAGGCTCCCTGCAGAAATGAAGATGTCAGCACCCCGTGTTTTCACAGAGGGCTACTGAAGAGGCCGTAGCCTCATTTGGGGAGGTGGACAGCGGGGCCAGGCCCAGAAATGCAGTCTGGGGGTGCTCTGCCCTTCTTTACCAGCAGCCACACGTGGTGCCATGGCCGGGAGCTCCTGAGCCGAGACCCCAGCAGTGCCACCGTGCTGCTGCTGCCCCCTGCTCCAGGCCCTTCTGAACAGACCTGGGAAGCAGCACCTGGATCAGATCTAGGTTTGATTAATCTGTGAAATAGCCTCTTCTTTCTTCTCTAACCAAGCTCTTTTCCTCTGAGTGAGTGAAGCAAAACACGCAAAGGGCAAGCTCTGGGGGAGGCTGGGCCTGGAAGAGGCTCAAAAGAGCCTAATCTCATTCTCGTGTGTATGTTTTTGCTTTGTATAGTCCTTTGTATATGCTATAGCTCCAGATGTCATCAGCAGAGCCCAGCAACCAAGCTGTCGGTGACAGAGCAGCCGCAGAGGCAGCGGGGCTGTCACAGGCGTGGGCATCCCACGCAAGGCCAGCACCGCCTCCATCTTGTCTTTACAGAGGGCCCGCGGCTCTGCTGGCACTTGCACTGCTGTTCCCAGCTATGAGAGAGCCCAGACCTGGGTTGTTCGGAGGAATTGCATCTCATCTGAGCTCCCACGAGGAGGAGAGCTTGTGTGAAATCACTGGATGGGGCTGAGGCCAGGAGCGATGGTCGGAGGTGGACATCTCGGGCACAGCACAGTCCCGCCAGCTGCCAAAATGCAGCGAGCATCCCACTGACAATCAGTTGTACAGTGAGATGGCCGAAACCCAGCCTGATTCATCTCCAGCACCAGCTCTAGATTGCAGTAGTTGTTTTGATCTGTGCGTTAAATAGTACCAGTGCCTTACTGACAGTACATTTGCAGAGGTTTAACAGCAATTAAACTCAGATGTATCTCTTGCATGGGAGCTTGGCTTCAGTCAGTATGGTTTCAATAACGAAGTGGTATTTTGTTTACATGCCATAATTATGATATTAAAATCTATACACAAACCTCACTGGAAACAACTGTCTTTTAGTGTGTGGTGGTCTTTGTAGCTGACAGCAGGATGTGGAGGTAAAAGGTGGCAAGATGGATGTGGTGTGAGTTTCCATATGGTTAACGACCACAAACACAGCTGAGAGGGGTCCCTGGTGACTGGCAAGATGGGCATCGCTTCCAGCTCTTCAGCTGAGAGCTACTAGATGCTAGCTGACATGCCCGAGCTCCTAGTGTGCTCAACCATGTCTTCCACTGGAACAAAGCATCCCAAACTGGGGGTGTTGAAACCAAACAGGGTCACAGTGTGGATGACGTGTTTATCTCCATAGTTGTGGTTGTACGTGTCACACAGCTAGGGCTCACGTTTAGCACGAAGGCAATGCTCCCCTCAAACATGGGGCAAGAGGATGTAGGATTCTGAATCTTGGCCCTTAAAAAAAACACTCTGTAAGGCTGCTAGAAAGGACTAGAAAGGAGTTGCATAGGGGAATTTACATTGTAAAGCATGCATTTTTGGATGACTGGGGAGACCTTCAAATAACGGACAAAGACGGTATGACTCAGTGACTGCAGCCATAAAATGGGGCACAAGTGGCTCAGTGCTAGTTCTGGTTCAAAGTCCATTAGTACCTCACTTTCCCTCTCTAGACTCATATCTCCCACCTTGTGACCTTCTACATATATATCTGCAGTGTGAACTTTTGGAGGAGGAAGCTCTGTCTGTACTGATTGCATGACACAGAGATTTTGCCTTGCAAACCATACCCAGCAGCCCAGTGACAAAGCAGCCAGCACATTTTGCCTAGGACGTTATCAAGATGAGGTGGTGAGGAAAAGCATTTTAAGGTCTACTCTTAGTGCTGGGTGTGAGCAACCCCACTCCTTTCCTGGGCAAAGTCAGACCATGGTGGATTGAACAGTCCTCTATCTTTGCACTGGAACTGGGGGAAAAAAGCTCACTGCAGGCAAGGAAAGATGAAAAGAAGTCAGTGCTTTAGTGCTTTAAAATCTGTGGCCAGAAAGGAGAGTTAATTTCTTTGTCATGTGTTGAGTTGATAACTTTTCTCCAAGCAAAGGACTTGTGGGGAGAGAAAGTCAGGGGCTGAGATTAAACGGTACCTCCAGTAATAAAAGCGAAGCAGATTTGCCTGTAGTGAGTTTTCCTTTCCGAGAGCCATGCCTGGATAATCTCAGTTTCTACCTAAGAGATAGCAGAGCTGTCAGGACATACTCCATGTGGCCACACAAGAAAGCACAGACCTGACCCCGTGGCTCTAAGGAAGGAACGTAAAGGGGGAGGGGAAAAAACACCAGCGGGGGAAAAGAAAACAAAACCCAAATTCATATAGCAAACAAATGTACAGTTCCTATTTTTACTCAGCAATTTACACGCCTGGCCCCCTTCCTATTTCATCCATTTTTAATCTGCAGCGAGTATCTCTGAACTGTGCTGAGGCAATAAATCTGGGCCCCTTTGAAGACCTTGGGCAGCAGTGCAACAACAATATACTTTATAAACTAAACATTTTAGAGATTCGTTTTCCCTTTGATCTGCAGCATGGTACCTCCACTGCATACGTACGCGCACACAGACGTGCACACATCCTGCTGAACCCGCCACGCTATTGTTCCCCTGCCGCTGACAATGGACATCAGAGAGATCCAAGCTGGACATAATGCACAATGTGCAACCTCACAGAGACACGCACGTGCACAAAGCCTTTCTGGTGAAAGAACGTCATGAAAATTGTGACCGCTCAAAAACTGATAAACAGAAGAATTGAAAGTCCCGGTGAAAGAATTAATTGTTCAGAAGAAGGGACAGGAAGTGGTTGTAAGCAATTTTAGCGTTTGTTTATTTTTAAAGCACAGTGAGAGAAAAGGAAAGACATTGTATTGCATGATATCTTTCTCATATCCCCAGGGACCATTAGCAGGGTCACATCTATGAGATCTGTTACATAGATCTCTGCCCTTGA